>NC_054083.1:35815754-36529504 GCF_017562075.2 Anopheles merus
AAAGATCATAAAACACTGGGCGGCTCCATCAGCTGTGAACGTTACAAAGTACTGGGCTGCTCCACCGAGAAAATCCTGTCCCAGCAAGCGTCACAAAGCACCGTGCGTCTCCATCGCGGACGATCGACAAAGGTTTCATTACCAAAAAAAAAAAGGGAAATTGCAAATGCGAAATGAAAGTAGCAAATATGGGAGAAAAATTCTATTGTGCTTTTTGCTGCCTGCCTATTACTGGTTGTTCGGAATTTTATCATTCGATCAAACATTGTCCCCGCGCCGTGCATGTGTGGTGCGTTGTAAAAACGTTCCCCTTTTTCCCTTTATGATTTAACATCAGTAGGCGGCGCAAAAACAGTGATGAACAACGTTGCCACATGTCGTTTTTTGCACTTTTTGATGGAGGAATAACGCAAAACCTCGTGCATCGATATGGAAAGTGGAAAATGAAAGAAAGAGAGAGAGGAAGAGGAGGAGCTTCATCATTTTCGAATCAGCATATTCGGCTTTTGTATGAGATAGTTGCGGGGGAAAAGGGGTACACCAATACCTCAGTTTTAAAAGGAAGGGCAAAAAACCGTTACTCATACGTCACGCAAGGGAGCAGCAATAGGACCGGGGGTGGACCATGTACGGTGGACAGGAAAAATCCGACAAGCGACTGTGGAATTTCATTGATAGGATAAAAACTTTATCCGACACTGTGCAAGTGTATGTGCGCGCGTATGTGTGGCCGATCAGCGGATCAAGTTTAATTAAATTTTGATGATACATCAAAAAGCTTTCACCAGATCGATTAAATGTTCATCTTTTTTTATGCGGCGCAAAGCGAACGCGGATGGATGGAGTTGCAGCGGGATTGATAGTTTTGATGCTCTATTTTTGGTTTGCCACTTTTGGCGCGCTTGTGGAAGTGATAAATGCACACAAACACACAGAGGCACCCAGAAGAAAAAAGTAACATCAAATCAGCGGAACAGAAGCGATCACGATGGTGCCTGGGTTTGTGTCATTATTTTCACGATTTATGATCGGTCGCTTGCCCCGAAGGGATCGAATCGGCGGCACAGTACACTGCGGAATGTTGCGTTGGAATGTTCCTGTTTGTAGGAGCATAACCGACCTTGTAGGGGTTTTGTTTCCTTCACTTTTTCATACCGAAACACACGGGGGGCAGCGTGTGTGTCACGGATGATAAATTTGATGTATTTGCATGCGGGCAAAATTGAAACTGAAATTCAAAGGGCTAAAGCGGGCGCCTGAGCTTTTGGTTGAAAATCAACAAAACAAACGGCCTCCACCCAGGAGGGAAAAATGATGTTTCATGTGTCCGGTGCAAACAAACACACAGGCAAAAAACAAACAGTTGTATTGCTGCTGCTACTGCCGCTACTGAAATGAATGTTAAAAGAGCGATGGGACTTTTATTGTCATAAACACAACTTCAGAAGCCTTTGGCAGTTGAACAAACAGTTGCGATCCTCCCTCGGTTGAATCATCCTCACTCTCGCGCGCGCGAGCTACTTTTATACAATTGAATGCATATTTTATAGCGTGCTGAAAATGCGTGTGAAAGCCACGGCAAAGCTTGATTGATTGGTTCGCACACGACGACGCGACCGCCACTGAAACCACTTTGACACATGTCAACGGGTTTTTGCCGCGTTTCATATCGTCGGTTTGTTTTTTTAGACCGCTGGCTTGCGATCTATTTTTAACGCTTGCAAAAGTGGTGTTGGTCAAGTTGAGCGAAAGAGTCGAGAATTCTCAAGAGTGCTTGATTGGGGGGCGGGAAAAAAACCACACAGCCCATCACTGAACCAATTGGTACTCATCTGGGAAAGTTCTGAGCCAATTTCAACCATTTTTTTGCTGCTTCAACACTTTTCCTTGAGTGTCCAATAATACATTTTTCAAAAAAATAAGAAAAAACAGGGAATAAAAAACTTCCAACGAAACAATCGATCGACTTTGGCCGTACCTGCACGATGTCACCGTAGTTGCCGCCGGCCGCTGTGAACGTCAGGATGCACACGTAAGGTATCCGGTCCTCCTTCGGTCGGTGCAGCTCCAGATTGTACGTCAGCCCAATGTTCCCGTAGTACGTGCGGTTGCATCCTGCGAAGGAGAGGCGAAAGAAATAAATGGAACACCCGAGTTAGAAAACCGTTCGAAAACTCGACACTCGTCGCAAAACAAATAATTGCGATTCAGCCAAAGTGGCCGCCGTGCATCCGTTTGCCGTTGCTTTGTTATGTTGCCTCCCGCTACCCGCTTGCACCGAGGTTATAATTCAACCCACCCAATGTCCAGCAGCGGGTAGCTGGATTGGAATAGAGAGCGAGAGAGAGAGAGAGGGGATTTTGATTGACTTTCAATAGTAACAGCCGGGCCGTGGTCGTGTGGAGAAGATCAATGGGCAAATGGAATGGTCTGTGTGTGGCCTTCGGGATTGATTCTGCTCGTCTTTTGCTGCTAACTGTTGAGCTTTTACGAGCTACGGCGCTGCACACTGGCTGACGATGGTGAGTGGACTTGAATCAATTACTTCTGAAGAGATGCGAGTAGCACCGGGAATGGCATTTCTGCTTTGCATCCATTGAGGTGAAGTGTACCTTCGGCCCTTGTGCGGATTCGATTGGATTTGTTGCAACATGGCAAATGGTGTGCGCGGGGGGAACATTGGGATTGGGAAGCTATCAAGCATTGAAGTGGATTCAATTGGCATTGAATTAAGGTGTAAAATGGTGGCTGAAGTGTTATTTTTGCCGCATTGGGTTTTACAGAATATGTAATACTTTTACAAGGAAAAGTGCAGAACGGTGGTTTCATTTTGAAAGGTTCATCAAATGTTATTTAAATGTAAACAACATTCAGTTTTATGGATTTTTTTTGTTGTATACTGTCTATTTGCATTGCCTGTAATTAAGCAGTTCTACTATAGTATGTGTACCTGTTTTTTGTTCTGGAAATATTCAGCCAGACAAATCAGGCATAAATTACTCCAAAATTATCGGTATTTTAATATTGTTTTTTAGCGATAAATGAGCAGTCGTTAAATTGCCCATTCGAACAGTTTTGATAGAAAATGAAACGAATTGCGTTAAATTATTAAGGCCGGGGGACACTGTCCGTACTCGCTAGTGTAATTTTGATTTTCACTAGCGCATCTGTCGGCGGCTGGTGGAAGCTTTTTTTGGTCATCGAGGGAATGGTTGTGCCGGATCTCAAATTTAAGTCGTTTTTTGACCGTTTTTTATATAAAAATGGCTAAACAACTTGCAAAACCTATTTATCTATCAATTACAAAGCTTTTCCGATCCAGTTTAAGTAAAAAACATGAAAAAATAACATATTTTTTGAAGCGGCTTCAAATTGTTTGGAAAAATGCTTTGGACAGCCGCCGCCAGATGCGCTAATGAAAATCGAAATTACGCTACGGAGTACAATCAATGTAGCCCGGCCTTTATATTTCATCACTTTCCCTACGTCATCCATACGATTAAAAAGATTTTTTTAAAGCAAATTTGACTGGCCGACTGGTATTGGACAGCCGCTCCACCCGGAGAAGGTGTTGTACAATTAGCACTAATAAAGCCACATTTTGCCGGTTGATTTTTAGATTACACGGTTTTCAATATACAGCCGACGTCTTCTCTAGTTAAAAGTTCATTAAAACCACACTCTTAACGTTCTTATTTCTATTTTTTGTTGGATATCAAACGACAACACTTCGTACCGCTAAATTGCTCTTAAATTACTGTTCTGATAGATGGAAAACTGCTGTAATGGGTAAATTAACAGCAAGCTGTCTGGGTGGGTATAGTAATTTAGCATAACAATTATCTCTAGTGAGTTGTGTTGAGCTGGCGGGGAAACTCTGTGTTGAAGACATTCACAAAAAGCTGTCAAAATCCATCCATCAAGCCTTTTTTTACATTTATCAGAAAATTAGCATGACCATAATTCATTTATTTAAATTTCAATGGTTTAACAATATGATGTTGTCGCTCTAGTCCTGTGTTGGGCACTTACGGACGCGACAAACCAATGGCTTGATTGATACTACACATGAGCTAGTCCGTTCTGTGCATTAGAAGGTCAGCCTTTTTTCCACTGTTGCACCTTCTAAGCGTGTCAAAAAGCCAGTTCCTATGGGGATATTGTCACTAAGTGCTCTTTCAAACAATTTAGTAGTATGCCGTGAGCAGCTGACCCCTAAAACAGTGCAGTTGTGCTGGTTCTTTTCTAACAACCAGTGCAAATAATATAAAAAAGTCCCTATTAACCGTAACATCAAGCGGTAACATTGAGCAGAAAAGAAAAAAAACCTTCGGGAAATGGCACTTTTTAGCAGTTTCTTCTCTCTCTAGCTCGTCATAATGTACAGCTGCATTTTCTGTCTCCCCCCCCCCCCCCCTGGACACACACGCACACACTAACTTTTGCAACTGCCAACTCGTCATCATCGACGTCACACACCGTTCTTCCGTTGGATAAACGCTATCCTATCCGCGATTCCATCCGGGGGAGGTTTTTTTTTATTTTCATTTCATTCGCTCGCAGAAAAAAATACGCCTCGATTTGTTCTCTTTCACCCCGTGCTCATAACCATGGCTAAAAGTTGTTCCTCACTATCGGTAGGAAATGGTACGAAACTCTGGCGGCAGACAGTACACGCGCGTGTGTGCATGTTCGAGTGTGGTTATAAAAAAGTGGTGCACCAACGGCATTGCACAGACTAAAAAGTGCACCGGAATGCAGTTGTCGAGTTTAACAGTGTTTTGTGTGTGTGTGTGTGTGTGCTGTTGTCGTTGTCGGCTTCCGCTATCATCTTGCGTGTAGGCACATTATGCACACCGAGTTCTAGCACGTCGTGTTTCATTTTCCCTGTGTGGTGTCCTCCTGTGTGTGGTGTTTCCCATTTCCCTCCGCAGCGTTATCAACGAGAGTGAGTGCCGGTTTTTTTGTGTGTGCACACTGTCACACCGTAAATTGGTGGTGGTGAAGGTGAAAATCGATTTCGCACACAGCTCCTGTTTCGATGGGATGTTCGTTCGTTTGGGGTTTTTTTTTCTTCTTTTTCTCCACCATTCCACCTCTGTTGTCTCGTGGTGGTTTTTATTAAACAGGGCGACAGCCCTTTTTTTGTACATTGGATTGCAGCCGTGTTTGCTGTGTTTGTCGGAAGGGTTTCGAATTTAACACCACTTGAATTAAACTTACCACACACACACACAGTGGGACACCAACAGCAGCGGGTGGAAAGGAAATAAAATGCCCACTAGATGTGCCCGCGTTGCACGAAGTTAAAAGTCATTCACATAGGAGGCCTTTTTTGTTTTTGCGTTCACAATGCTGAATGGCATGGTTTTGGTTCGGTTTTTGGCGTTTTTTCTTCTTCTGCCGTTTACTAGCAGTTGGAAAAGCGTAACGCTAAAGAGCACGATGTGAAAATTACATCACCCCGAGAGCTGCCATTTAGCGCGTTGTGTGAGCGTGCGATATAAAATTGGGTGTGGAAAAGGCAACAAAAAAAAAAAACACATAACAAAACAAGGAAACCTCCCTAAGGCTCACCCAGCCACATGTAATACGTGGTTCGTTTTGCGCTTTTCGGGCCCTTTGATTTCCAACCTAGGAAAGGGGAAGCGAAAAGGAAGTGCAAAAATATTACAACGAATACAGTCAGTGCAACGAACCGTACCGTAATGGGTTGGAAAAATGGCCCTTTCATGTCTGATAATTGAAAGGTGAAATGTAAGTAAATGGTTTCAGTTGGGTGTGGTGCTGCGCTACCAACAACAAAAAAAAGCGGGAGTTGAAATATGAAACATTCCCTTCCTTTGGTGTGTGTGTGTGCTGTCAATTTGGGGTTAAATCTCGTTACATAGAGCTATGCTTTTGTAGTGTAGTAAATTGGGTAATTTGACGAATTTTTGTGTGTTACTTGCAATTTTCCCCCTTTTAAAAAAATTGGCTTTTAATGTGCAGTTTGCAAAGCAGCAATGTTTTTCTTTTTCGCACAAACAAGCGCAACATTTTCCCCTGTCGTGGTTTAAGTTAGAAAGCTAAAATTTTTAAAACAATTTTGTTGCATTGTACATAAAATATTGTATACAATTGTTTCTTGACACTTCAGCAGAAAATGCAATTACACATGAGCGAATAGGCGTTTGTTTATATTTTGTTTCCAGGCTAAAATAATCTAAAACATTAGCAATTGGTTTTGTTTGGAGTATTGTCATAATATCATTCGGCTAATGTTCATCGGCTCCATTTAAAATATTTATTTATTTTGATTATTTACACATTTATTGACTTTTTTATTGGTTTACGTATTGAGTGATTATTAATGTATTTATTTATTTATTTATTTATTTATTTATTAAATTCATATCCCTAACCTGGATAATTGAGTTACGACGACTTATTAAAAATATTATAAATACAATTTGAACTAATCTCTAGTTCAAAGACTATTATCTCCGAAATTAAAAAGTAATAACATGCTCGTCTTAAACGAAGCAGTCGAGAGGTTAAAATCAAAATGATCAATCCATTCCTGAAACTGTCTTGCCATTGAGAATACAGGATCGTTCAATCCATATAGTATGCATCTGGGTACGGTATTAAGTGGATTGCGCGGTCGAAGTATTCTAGCAAGGTGCATTCAATTCATTCTTTAGCAATTTGCTAACGAAAATACTTTGGCTTAGGTCCAACATCAATC
The DNA here is from genome assembly GCF_017562075.2 of Anopheles merus. Classification (NCBI taxonomy): domain Eukaryota; kingdom Metazoa; phylum Arthropoda; class Insecta; order Diptera; family Culicidae; genus Anopheles; species Anopheles merus. The sequence continues at coordinate 35,822,485 of NC_054083.1, forward strand.
CTACATCACAACCATGTGATTGACGAACGTAACTCCTTACCTGCCAGAGAGTAATCGAATTCAATTGGATGTTTTATTCTGTGAAACGTTATTGTAAAACATTTGTCAATTGCGTGTTCTAGATCATTACAGGGTTTTCCAGGGGTTCTCATAGCTGTGGGACACTTTAATGACTCCTTCTTACGGGAACTGAACTAAATGTAATGGGAATTGGACTCTATAGCACTCTGGTTGGACAAATCCAGCAGGAATTTCCAATAGGAGCTGTCCAAACAGGGTGCCGTAGAGTCCAATTTCCATCATATGAAGTTCACTTCGCACAAGAAAGAGTCAAGGAAGTGTCTCACAGCTATGAAAACCCCTGAAATCCCCTGTATCTACGCACAAAGAATTAAAAACGAGTCTATGAACTGTTGTAATAAATAATAATCATACTGAGTTTTAAAAGACAAAAACAGTTTAACATCGTCAGCATACATCAGACAGGTGGAACGTGGAAACCAATAGAACCGCAAGTGGTCAAATCGTTGTTAAACAGCAAGAACAACATCTGACTAGAATCGTAACACCCTCCATTGATAGCTAAACAGCTTTGCATAAAGACATGCAAGACACGGAAATGCAGAGAAAAACAGCTGACACATCTTAAGCCATTAAGCTTGTAAAAAAAATGGAAAAAAAACTAAAGCCATTTTTCCCATAAGAAAATCACGCCCACAAATGTGCCATCAAACAATGCTTTCCATCATCCATGCATTTCCTTTCCTGCATTATGATGGCTCGTTATTGCATGGCTAATGGTAAAACTGTGTGGATGTGGCGTTTCCGGCTGGTTGACAGCTCCGCGCAAACGAGCGTGTTGAGTACGCCAAAACCCTAGGGAAAACGCCCAGCTCAACCACGATTGCTGTCTAAGCTGACTGCGCAAAAAAAAGAGAAAACAAAACACAACACCGGAAAGAAATAACGACAAATTGCAGTTGAATGTCCTGTGTGTCGGTTTGTTTTATTTCTACCCGCCCGCCCAGTCCGGGGCTTGCAGCATTCGACAAAACGTCCTGCGATGTCTCTCCCTCTTCCCTGCTTTTTTTCACTACAAACAATGGCAAATGGTTAAAGAGAAATCCATTTCCGGCACCGTGCCATTATTGTGAGTGAGCATTGTGAGAAAAAAGGGTAGCAAAAGGGTAGCATAAATGAAAGTGAGAGAGAAACAGAGAGAGAGAGAGCGAGAGAAAAAGTCACATCCACCTTCCATCATACCACTTATGCTTGATGGATTAGAATAGCTTCCACAATGGGAAAGCGAAAGGGCTGGGAATACAACAACAAAAAAAATCCTCAAAAATACAGGAAATAGCTTTCCTGTTTTGCCTTGGTTGTTTGGTAATATGCTGCCGGAAAACCAACTCCCCCCCACCCCCCGCTTTTCATCCACTTCCCTTCCACTCTCCCCACGGACGGTTTAATACTTACGGGTGCAGAAGCGCGGTTCGTCGCTACCGTCGCCGCAGTCATTTACATTATTGCAGTATTTGTCCCACGGAATGCAGCGCCCGTTCGTGCAGGTGTGCTCGGACAGGGCGCACTGTTTTCCCTGTGCATTGCCACCACGGTTGTTGTTGTTGTTGTTGTTGTAGTACGACTGTTGTTGCGATTGTTTCTGCCCGGCGGCAAGCGCCAGCGCGGACGGTTCGTCGGCGGTCGCGATGAGTGTGGCAGGGTTGGAAGCACTGCCGGATTTGCTGCCGGCCGCGACGGTGCCCGTGAACAGGCCGAGTGTTGACAGTGCTGCCAGCAGCAGCGCCAGCACGGGTCCCATCGGCCATCCAGCACGATGGCGATGGCGGTGGTGATGCTGTGGCCCCGATCGGCGCGATTGGTGACGTGCTGCGCTGCTTCGATGCTGACAAGTGCTGCCTATTCCCGCCGGTACGATCGGGCTCGAGCGAGCTGGTGCCGTGGACATTGGGTGTTTGCATGCTGGTGCTGCTGATGAGCTTTCTGGCTCATCGGATCGGGGTTTCATTTGGCCTGTGTGTGGCGAAGGTTGGTGTGTTCGTTGTGGGGGGTTTGTGTGTGTGCGTGTGTATAGTTGGCAAGGGGTGTGTATGTGTGCTGGTTTTTAATTTAATGACAATTTCTCGTAACCATCTCCCCGAAAGCTCTTTATGGACTGCACTGAGAGGGAACGGGCGTCTGTTTAAGATTATTAATTGAGTGGCGAGCCGCTTGGCTGGGTTGTTTTGTGAGGATCATCAATGTGTTATTAGTATGATTCCAACTGTAAAGAAGAGAAAATGGAGAGATTTTTTAAATTAATATTTGTTTTTCAATAACACATTTATTTCATGTAAAGATAGAAATTTTAGATTCCAGAGCTCTGAGAAAAGGCCGTTTTATGCCGCAGAAGCTAAACAATTCCAATGGATATACTGCGAAATTGGAAGTAGAACGATCGTTTGCTGTGTTCGCACGCCGATATAAACCGATGATTTTGACAAAATATTTGAAATTAATAATCTATTAACTAACTCTATGTCCTACGATCAACAGTTGTTATGTACAGTGGTAATTAACCTCCCAAAAGTATGCACACAAGACCCAAACGAAACTGTTTGTTATTAATTCGTATTATTCCCAATGACACGACCAATATAGCGCTGGCATTGGTATCCAATTAAAACTGGCATTGCCATGAGAACAGGATTCGAACATGTTCAGTGCAAATGTTTGTTTGGTATGATATTAGAAGCGAGAGCGAACATTCTCCCGCGTGTATGTGTGTGTGTTGTCCATTGTTGTTTGACTCGAACAAATAGTAACGATAGTAGTGCGGCTGATGTGACGAAACTCGATATCAAAGACACCAGGGGACCGGGAACCAATCCCAAAGTACAAATGACCCCAGTTCGATATGGCCTCTCCTTCTGTCAGCCAAAATGTTGCTTTTCAACCGAACTTGCCTACCTAAAAGCTCGACCCAGTGCCCGAGCGAACGTAAAACGAGCAAATTGGTTCGCTCTAGTCGTTCAGAGCGCTGTCTGGAGCATGTGCGCTAGGCAACCGAAAGCATCTGCCCCGTCGAATATCTGGCATCGTTCCGGGAACGGTGGATAACGTACACATAATCCAGCCCACGTGGCTTTTTATGCTGTGTTGTTTTCACTCTCTGCTGCCATTTTTACCGTGGACATTTTAGCAGAGGCAGAGGGTAAACATTTTCCCCAGAAAGGAAAAAGGAAAGAGCGCGCGTGCACCATGTTTGCAAAGAAATTATTGCATCAAATGTCCAACAGCGGCTGATGGACGAGGATGATGATGGTCACATATGCGGGGACGGGGGAGCTTGGTAGATTGGTATGGTGAGAATTTAGTACGGGAGAGTAAACAATCACCCACATTACTCATGTTTCCGTTGATGTAAGGAGTAATAATTTGGCCCAAATGTTGCGATTCATATTTACCTACGCCCGATGGGAGGAATCGTTGACGCGGACTGTTTTCACTGTTGAAGGCAGCAAATGGTCAATTGATATCAATACCGTACGTTTATGGGCGCCTTTTCCCATGGGTATGTGTAGCTAACAATGTGTAAATAAGCTCGACATTTGTTTAGGGCTCAATTGAGTGATTGATTGCATTTAATTATGGAACAGGTGCGATAATGCGGAGAAATTCCGTGAATGGATGCTTTTTTCATTAAGCATCACTTTAATTAGCACTCAAAAAATGGTTGAATTTTAAAGCATAGTTGTTTACAATATTCTGCTGTTCCCCTAACTTAACATTTACTAGCATTTACGCTGTGACGAACGCTAACTCTCGATATTATTCTATGCCGCACGCACAAGGAAAAATTCGTACTAATGAAATCAATATTGTCTTTTTATCGATCCACGCGCTTCCCTGTGAAGTGAGGCGTCGTAATTCGTGCTCCTTCTTACTTACGCTGCTTCGCCTTCCTTGTCCCCCTTCCGCCTAACCAATCTTCCCGACGCTGGATTGCCGTAGGATTTCATGGCTCAACTGTTCCGCGGCTTGCTTCTAATCAAACGATAAACCATTCTTCGCCTGAACGCAACGCATAAAACGCTTTGCACAGCACTTATACAGTGCCCGCTTTCTTTGTCACGTTCAGTAACGACTACCACAGCAACAACAACAAAAACAGCTGCAAACTCCTTCCACTCATTGAGTCATTTCTTGGTAGCACAAAAAAAAGTAGAAAAAACAACCTTATGGCAGTTTGCCTCTGATTACGCGCTATTCTCGCGTGTGCCTGAAGTATCTAGTTGCAGTTTTATCGGCAAAGAACAAGACGACAACGGCAACGGGAACATAAACCCTCTATACCCTCCCAATCGCCTCTTTGCATGCTCAACAACAAACGGGCAAAATCACACCAAGCACAACACAAGCAGGCCGAAAACACAACACAATGCGCAATAAAATCCGCTCGAAAAGGAACGCGTGAAACATTTATCGCTCGCCGAAGCTCTAAACATGCGTTTTCTTTGCGTGTCGTCGTCGTCGTCGTGTGGAGCAGCTGTGGAGGAACTTGGAGTAGCGATAGTAGCGTTCGTGGCAGCAGCGTCGTGGCTTAACCAATTAAAACCACCCGCACCAGCCCCAGTAGTTTTCGGGGTGAGAAATTAATTCACGCATTTTGTTTCGGTTGTTCGCGTTGTTAGCGCTTGGAATTGATTATTACGTGTAAAAGAGGGATGAGAATGATGGAGCTTTGGGTGTTTCGGTTTCGGAGGGAACGATGAGACTGTGGGGTAGAAGGAAAGGATACGAAATCGCCAGTGCAACAGATTGGGCGTCAAGCAGCTGACAGTGGCGATTGTTGTTGTGTCGATGAAATAGCTCGAGAAAGGACAGACATTTTTACAGTTGCAAGCTTTTCTTCAAAAATTTGGCAGTATCATAATGACCATTCAGCTAATAATTTATATTATTTTTTAAACATTTTATTACTATCAAAGAAGAAGTTTAACACATTCGTCTCCCTGTAGGAATATTTTTAGTGCTTTTAAATTGATTTTATTATTATCTTGAAGTATATAAATAATTTTTTTCAAAAGAGTTGACATACTATAGATAACTCGAACGTCGTCGTGCAGTACAGCACATTTGACATGTTTTATGCTTAGTAGATATTTATAGTAAAAATAGTGAATACCGTCACTATCATCAATGCATGAATTGAATTGCACTGTTAAATTGAGTTAAATTAATGAACAAAAAGACAAGTATTGTCATCTGTCCGTTCTTACAGAACAATCACCTAATTATACAGAAACAAATAGAGAATAAATAAGCACTTTTATTTACCCCTTCTTAAAAAAATTCGGCTAGGTTGTTGGCGCCTAAATGGCTGCAATTAAACATATCACAACTATTTTGTGAGCTATCATTCATTGGTCCTTCGAACCGGATCCGAATTCAATTCATTTGCAGCCATTTAGGCGCCAACATAGATTTTTGCTATGATGAAATAATTCATTATCATTGCGTCACTTACACCAACGCTCAGTTTGTAACCCAAAAAAATATTAAACAGATTAAACAGAAGTTCCAACGGATTAGCTCTAATCTGCAATTAACCATCTAGTTTGATTGCTGAACAAAAGCTCAACAGGAAAAGATGATAGATAGGATTGCTACACCCCCAAACAACACACGAATACCACAATTCCCCGTTCCCTTTCTCGAGCCATTTTTTTCTTTTTCTGCATTAAGAAGATATCAAAAGCAAACATTTTCCTCTCGTAAATGGTATTACATGTTTCCTTCTTTCCGAACATACACATACACATCCTCACTGCAACAAACAGTGCCACCGGTGCTTTGGATCACCATATCCAGGCAGCGCTTACCACCAACCGTTCGCTGTTGGGGCTGACAACAGATTTTGATGCCATTTTTCATGTTTACAACTGTCATCCCATTACAAGTAACGTTTTTCGCGGCCCCTCTACGCTGTGGCCACCGTCGTCGTCGTCGTCGTCGTGGTTGTTGTTGTTAGCGACATCTACCACATGTTACCATCATTCCCTTGCCCCGTACGTAGGTTCCATTTCAAAAGCTCAACACTGCTTTGAAATTATGCCCGTTTTTTGTTGCATTTTTCTCATCGTTTCCTTTCCATCCATTGACCGTATGGGGGAAATCGGTCGTGCTTCTCCCAATTTTGCCACCCGTGTCACAAAAGCTAAAAAGTGAAAAGTTCTCATGAGAAGCGAGATGCATGGGAACGGGAGCTTTCCAAAAGAGGAGAAAGAGAGATAGAGCAAGCAAGCATAACAAAAAATCACACTCAATACATTCCAGCGTAAAGGCGCCGGGTGGGCAGGGAAGTAGCTTCACCAAATCGCCTTAGGATACACATCGTTCCAGCCAGTGCGTGTGTGTGTGTATAAAAATGGTCGGAAAAGATCGGGCAAAACCACCCCGCGGGCGACAGGAAGAAGGACGACAGCATCCGTCCCGTTGGCCGTTGATGCCAGTTTGCCAGTTGACAGAGAATTTTCAATTTAAATATGTTAACGCAAGCAGACCGAACGGAATATCATCGGTCTGTCGGAGTGCTTTGCGGAGGGCAACGGAGTGCCTGCCTCTCTGTGAAGTCTGTCGTCCTCTGTCGTGTGGTTGTTTGGTAAACCACCGCCACACCGTGCCGTCCAGTTTCTTCTATTTTTATATTCTTTTCCTCCTACTGCTGCTGCTGCTGCTGCTGGTGGTGTTGTTGTGGACACAGCATCACATCAGGACAGCATCGTTGACTTCATATTCCCAAATTTAGGACAGCACGGCGCGCACCTTTTGTGCGCGCAAGAAAGAGTTGGCTGGAATTTCTGTACTCGTCCGCCTCAGTTCCAGTGCTCCAGGGAGCGCCCTCTCACTATTAATGCAAACAATGTACGACCGCTTTTGCATACCGTAAACTGGTCAGCAAAGCATGATCAAGTGAAGGGATGCCTTTGGTGCGGGTTTATGAAAGCGAACTTTGCCCACGTGTACACACGGGGTGGTGATGAGTTGGTTGGTGAGACGATGCTTTTTGAACTGTCTTCTGCTGTGTTTTTTGCAACACAAACATACACACACACACATACAGCACCGTATAGCAGTGAATTGAGATATGAGTGACGTCGTTTTGTCTAGTTTCGTACAGCTCGAAACGAACCACACAAAATCACAATCATCGCGATGGCGATGATGATGATGATGTGCTACTGGCCTGCTTTTCTTATTCACTCGGCAGGGTTTCAACGTTGCTATGGGGGAATGTCTCTCCATGCCTAAAGATGATACGTGTTGACGTAGGACATGGTTGAGTGGAGATGGAGTATTTCGTGTTTGCAACCACAACAACAAGCAAAAGCAAGGGAAAGAAAAATGCAAATGAGAGTTGTTTGATTACGAAACCACCCATGTCAGTCATGGACGCTGGTGCTGAGTGGAAATGTTTCCCCTTGCGAGCTCGATAAAGAACAAACCTATTTTGTTTTTGTGCAGTTGCTTAAAGCTGTGCACTGTCTGTGTGTGTGTGTGTGTGTGTGTGCATGTTTAAATTAAATCAAACATCTTCAACCTGGCAATTGAGTAGTTGAATTGAATAGTGGGGTGTTAAAAAACTTGTGTGATAGTAGTGTGATAGTGGGTGCAAACTTCATGAAACAAGTGGTGGAAATTTATGATGGTCCACCTCCCTGCTGCTTCGTTATATGCACGGAACACGGCAGAGAGTGACCCACTGAAAGTGCTCACTTTTCAACACGTACTGGAAACTTCTTCCTCTTTTTTCGGTTGATAATAAAGAAAAAATTGAATTGAATTTCAATGAAATGAGTTTTTCTTTTTTTTGCATCGAAGTGAAGAATATATATTCGCCTGAGAGGGGGAGGGGGGGGGGCAAAGTTGTCCGTTCGAATGCTGATAACTTCTCGGTCAGCTTTTGGGTGCTTGAAATGCAATCGAGAGAGAAAAAGTTTGCGAGTGAAAATATAAAGTACGTGGGCATTCATTCAAGTGACTCGTTGCCAGCTCATCATTTTGGGCAATATTTTTGGTGCTTGAAGTAGGAAAAAAATTGAAAAAAAAAATCAATCATATCAAAGAAGTCATATTGAAGAATCAGTCATATTAAGAATGGGATAAATGAAATTAGGAAAAAACGAAACAGACGAAATGATAAAATCATCAGACCATATTAGACACACGGCAAATATTGACACGAAACAGTTTGAATATGACAATGAAATAACAAATAAATGTCGTAAATGTAGCAGATTTAAAGTGAATTTATCAATCCATTCAAACTGTTTTTGAAAAACCCAACAAAAAGTTAAATTTAACTAAAAAGCTAAACATCAAAAAGCTTATGACACAAATGGGAGTTTCGCCCCTTTTCCTGTATCAATTGTTCATTCATCAACTGGAAAACATCCCCACCAGGCCCTGCAAAGACAATGTGGAATGTGAAAAAAATATAATCAATATCATATATTGACTCCACATCCCCGGTATAACGTGGTGGTTGTCCCCGGCTTATCCACATTCGTCAGTACGTTCGAAATCCATACACATGCATGCACAATACCCAGCAATGCCCCTCTCTCCTCTCTGTACACCACTGTCATCTCGCCCCAGCCAATCCAATCTCGTTTGACGCATGACGGTTGTCGGTGGTTGCGGTTGCTTAATAGAGCCAGTTTTTATGACACGATTTCCTATCCTTCCTTTGGATGGTCCCCTCTTTCTCATAAACCGCCTGCCGCAGACGAAACAAATGCGGCGACGAGCGAAGAAGTGGAATTGAAATCAAGCTAAAATGATGATGATGAGGAAAAATTTGCTTGCCTCGCGGGGGGCATATGTTTGCTGTTCTCCCATCACGAATGGGAGCTCGAATCGATAGCACTCTTAAAGGCCAATGCCAATTTCAAGTTATACGCTTTTCGAGACCCGCCATCCTCAAACCTCCAATCTCCGGTCGTATTTCTGGCCCTTTTTCGCTCAGATCGAAGCGATATTATTATCCATCATGGAGCAAGGATGTGTTCGTGTGTGTGTGTTTTTTGTTCGTTTTGTCTGCTGTCTTCACCAGCTATATTGGCTGAGAATGCATCTGCTGTCTGTGTCTTTTGGCTTGGAGCTTGTGGACGGGGGGGATGAGTTACACTTATCCAGCCCGATATTGCCAGCTGTGTCACTTGTATGTTTGCCCACACCATCGTCGAACCTCTCGGAGCACTTCATATAATAACGAGCATGAGGGGACGCATCTGCATCGTTAAGCCGACCGGGGGGGGGGGGGGGGGGGATAGGACGATAAAAATGTGATTTAGTTTGGAAATCTTAATACACAACATTCGTACACACACGCACACCAGTTCACCAAGACACATGCCCGCAAGCAGAGCGCTATTGATGATGAAGGAGGTCAAACAGATTTGCTTGATTCGTCGCAAACCAAAGATGGGGAGCTTACTGGAAATGGAGCGTCTTTTTGGAATAGCACATTGAAGAGCACGGGTTTTGCAAATGCAAATAACATTAATAAAAGCAGTTTTCAATTGAATTGGAAGCTTTTTTGATTTGTGATGGTTTACAGTGTTTGTTTTCCTTTAACAGAATGTGTTCTAATGAGTGACAGTATGAGAGGTATGATTAAATCCTGTTTTACTATCTTGCACAATCAATCCACCACGTTATTACTGCACAAATACTATTCGCTATAAATCTGCTATAAAACGACGGACGTAACAAAAACGGAATGCTATAAAACAGAACGGAATGCTCTGAGACAGCCGTCGCGTAAATCACCACATGCGCCACTAATGCTTTGATTGACGATCGTAATTTTAGGAAGGTTGGACGGTTACGATGCAGTAAACGGCTTGGAAGATGCTTTTTAACAGACGCATTCAAAGAAGCAAAACAAAAAGAAAAAAAAAAGCGCACCATATAATCTGTCCCGCCGGACGTTAATCACGCTTCGTCTCAAGCATCAATAAGCCAATGCGCTCTGCTCATCGTTATGTCCGCTCCTGCGGCGAGACTGAACGCATGACCGATCAGTGCAATGATGCCAATTTAGCAGTCGCTTGGGGACAGTTTAAACCTCTACCGCAGCCACCCCCCGTACAAAGAGACAGAAAAAAAGGGAGCATGAAAAAAATTGAACACCACCAAGAGTGGCACATCAGTGCATTGACCAATCAAAAACGCTGCTGAGCGCGGCTGCACCATAAATTTGCCCTGAATGCAGCAGTGATTTAAATTAACTCTTCCATTTAATGCCACATAAAAATCCACCCCCCCCCCCCCCCCAGGGCGGCACGGGAGAGCCGTGGCACGTGGAGCTGACACTTCATTTTCGATCCAACGGCCGTGCGTTGTGGCGTGTCGCATCGAGGCGACACACTCCACTCATCGGGCGGCCGGTCCGGAAATGGCACACGTGCCAACCCGGCTGCTGTCGAGGTCATTTATTGATAATGCGTATACAAACAACAAACCTCCCCAAATGAATGTGGCCTGTGTGTTTGCTTAAGCCCCGGTGTGTTTCGCACACACACACACGCACACTGTCCCCTGGTTGTGTGCACTTAAGCCGCTCTCGTGTGTCCCAGCCAAAACCCCACCCGGTAAACGCTCTGAATGCATTTTTAATCCCTTTTGCACCATGGGCTCAGTTGCTCTCTCTCTCTCTCTCACTTTGTTTCGCTTTGTCTGTGCTAACAGTGGCCGCTTCAAGCAATGCGGTCGCTTTCAAATCTCCATCGGCATCGGGAGCACATCATCCCTAACGGTGCGCCGCCGCCGCCTGGTGCCGTATTTTTCGAAGCTCAAGTGTCAGGGTGTGACGGGGCTTTGGTGCGAGTGTTTATTTAATTTTATTTAAATTGCATCTTGATGCTGCAGAAAATCCTTCCAGCTACGGCCGTCTGTGCAAACAGCCACGAAAACACGATCAAAAAGCAATTAAACTGTGACGGTGAAACGATACCGAGTGATACCGGGCGGCGGAAGGAGTGGATGATAGACAATATAGTAAATTAATTTCGATTAATCAACGAACTGAAGGTACACGCTTTTGTGTTGTGGCGTGGATTTTCACACACACACAACACGTGCTAACTGCCACCAAATGTCATCCATGAGACAAAGGGTGTGCCGAACCGATCGGGAATGAAAAAAAAAAGATGACAGAAACAGGATTATTATTGTGAAATGTGGCGTTGGGTTTCGTAATAATCCGGATTTATTTCGACATGGTTGTGTGGGAATGTTGAAAAAGGGTTGGAGTATTTTTTTTACTCGATACTCGATTTAAAAATGAATATCTTCCACCCCAAATGGGAGTGTGGGTGGGTGGCAGGATTATGGAAGCTTTACGGATTATTATTGGATAAATTGCGCATCCGATTCCCAGGTGCTGGCGTGTAATGGTCGACCTGATTGTGCAGTTTTACTGGCAGGTACATTGTAGTTGGTACTGAATTCATTGCTATTGACAAAAAACAAACAAAAAAATTAAATAAGATCTGAAAAAGTAAAATTCATGACAATCCGCTTTGATTTTGAATCTTATTAAAACACGGAATGATTTGGATCATTTATGTGCGTAACTTTGAACGTAAACGACCTCAACTCCATGAAATTAACACACTGTTTAAGCTAAAAAGAACTAAAAACAGACTAAAAACAAACATCAGTTTGAGTGACTCAAGTTTGATATGAATAAACTCCTTTGATGCTGAACTTATTGGCCTTTGCTGGTGGCTAGAGGACATTGGCAATCGGCTCATCGAAAAGAGCCATGATTGGGAATTGTTACATCAAAATAAAAAATAAAGGAAACATACGAGGTCTCATTAACAAGTCTCCCAGTATTGCGTAAATTTTTTATTCGAGGGATTGTTGGTAACCTTCTTATGGAATCATTAGCAAAAGTTTAGCTCCTAAGTTTTTAAAATTAAAACGCAAATACAGGGTTTCCCACGATTTATTGGTCAGTTCCCATGATTTTTGGTGCGTTTCCACGATTTTTTGATGATATCCTAAAGATTTTTGGTTCGTTTCCATAATGTATTGGTATTTTCCGATTGGATAACAATACAATTGGAGCAAAAATTCTGGAAAATGGCCAAAAAATCGTGGGAACGCACCAAGAAAAACTATGGGAACCCACCAAAAATTGATGGGAACCAACCAATAAATCGTGGGAAACCCTGTAAAAGGAGTTTTTGGCTGGGTAGTAGTAGCCCTCAACTCTGGTTGATTCGGGAACTACCAGCTACTTGGATTCGGCTTGTGTAAATGTGCTGGAAACTGGGCCATAGCAAGGCTTTGGCCACGTTCAATCTACATATGTCTTGTTTTAGCTCTATTCTACGTACTGATTAACATATCTGTGCCGTTCTCTGTCGTCGCTTTTGACCGATTCATTTGACACGGTTTAGTAGAGAATTTGATTTAAAAAGCAAGTAATTCTAAAACATATTGGAATCTGATTTACATGCACTTGATGGGTGATAGTTGAATGTGTTTTTCCAATTATGACAAATAAAGCAAAGACATTTAAGTGAAGTGAAATGCTTTAACAACCTTAAATGAAAATTTCTAGATACAAGCGAATGAAATATTTGTTCTTCTGTCTGTTCTCTCTTAAAAAAAAGACACTCCTCCAAGCGCACGGTACGCAATTTTGTGCATACCGCCGCAATAGCTAAATGGGACGAAATGATTTTTTTCTTCTCCCGCTATCAAATGGGTCATTAATCTCTTCGTTAATATGTACAAAATGGCTTCCCCAAACCGCCCTTAGGCCGTCTCTCCATTCATCCATGCTTCTTTCACCAAAATGCGCTTGCCGCTGGACAGATAATAGACGCGAGAGTCCCTCTTTTGTCGACCACCAGTCTCGAAAGCACTCAATCACCTTCTAATATTTTTTCCTTTTCCTTTTTTTCGGAAAAAACCCCATACAGACACACACGCACATACAAATGCTTTAACCGTTCTTTTTTTCCCTATGCGGTGTGCACTTTCGGCACTCAGTCCTTTCTAGGTCAGCCACACAAGCACCGGCTACTAGCCTTTGTTTTAACACGAAAGTGTCCATCGTGGGGAGAGGCGAAACCCCGGGTCCATTTTGTGGGTTTGCTGTCATTTCAAAGAGACACGGCCAACCGAAGCGTGGCAAAGCACTGTCTCGTAAAAACGAATGACTTCAACTATCGAGCAACACCATTGCTGCATACAAATTCGCCCTTTCGCCCCAGTGCAAAGGGAAGGGAAGGTAGTGTACGTCGACAGCCAAACCCCGGAGTGGAAGTTCATTATTCACTCACTGCGCGTGCAGTGCGGCTGGACAAATATTGGCGAAATAAAATGCTGCCCACTTGTGGTAAGGAACTGAGGGGAGGTTCTATCAGATGGCAATGTAAAAACTATGGTGTGTGTGTTTTTTTTTGGTTAAATTCTTTTAAAAAAAGGGTAAAAGAGAATGATAATGAAAAAGGCACGTTCCAAGAAATTGGGTACGGAATCTTCTTTGCCCGCTTGAGAAAAGGGTAAAATTGTGAGGTTTTGGGTTGAATGAAATGAGTTTTTTTTCGGTGCAATTTTTATGCATTGTTAGGAAAGATATATTGGGCTTCTTTGCTGGGATGTTTTTTGTGGATTCCTTATTAATTTTTTATTTTAATATGCGTTATATTTTTAGACCATGCTTTTTATTTGTGGAGATTGAAAATTATAATAAAAATAGTAATGAAGAATGGAACTGGTTCTGACTGCCAACCGTTAAAATAACCAAGAATAACTGAGAAAAAGTGTTGGCTATGTTACAACATTATTTGAGTACCCAAAAATTTTAAAACTATTATAATTCAAGTCGAATGTTGCTAATCTTTTTAATGAAGTTTTTGAATAACTGAAACCATTTAAGCTAAATAACCAAGTGAGTGTCAGCAAAACAGGTATATCATGCAAAAGAGGAAACGAAATGTATCAAACCCCCGTGCATGGGGATACAGGTTTTCAGTACCATGCTGCTACATTTATATTCCAAGCATAACAAGCTCAAGCTGATACAGACACCGAGCTTAGCCTGTTCTTCCTCTGTACAATTTACGAGCATATACCATCGAACAACAGAGCATGGATCAACGTAAAGGAAGGGATCATATTCTACCACACTGTTTCCCAAAATACCCCCCTTCTCATCCCCTCACACACACACACGAACACATAAAACCACCATTCTCCGCGGTGTCCGTTCCGAGCGACGCGCGAGCTCGGGAACCAAAATTAACCCATTTTGCGTAAATGTCATTATATAGCAAAAGTAGAAGTAGATTTATGACGGCGCGTTCTGTGCCACGCCGTAACCGAACACCGGCACACACACACGCGCGGGGTGAAGTCCCCTAAAACCGCAACCGCTTCTGCCCCTACTCCTTGCGCCCCGAAGAAAAAGGGCACAACACAAGCAGCCGAGCATTGCAGGAAATGTAACAGGACGTGCGCGATACACACGGTAACAGCGCCAAAAAAGAAACACAATAAGAAAGAGCATGAAAAGGCTTTGTGCGGGCATATCAAAACTGGCAGCGGGAAAAATCAAGTGCTTCGAAAATCGAAACGACAACAAAATCAGTAACGTTCAGCGTCTCTGTTGCACCTACGCACCACGATATCTCCATCGCCTCCATTGTCGCGCAAACACACACACACAGAAGAAAAATGGCGCAAGAAAAACGTGTACCGCGACGCGAAAGCAAAAACCAAAAACTAGAACACAGCGAGCCGGGGCGTAGAGCAAAGCGGACGGAAATGAATTGCTTGGACGAAATTTACGAGCTTGTCGGTGGTACAGATGAAAATAAATTTATTTTTTTCTCCCCCCCCCCCCCATATGACTGCTCCAATGCCCTCTCTTCGTCTTTGCGCAATACCGCGAGCGCAAAACCACACGTGGTTGCCTACTGCCGCCGGTAGCGTTTTTCCCGATTTAAGTAGGCTGTGGAAGCCGTCTTAGAAGCCGTCGCTGCATACTGCGATTGCGAACAGCAGGGTTGCGTTTTTGGCACGGATCTGAAGGACCTTTGAGACAGTTTCTTCGTTTCTTTTCCAAAGAGGACACAGAAAGGGTTTGGTAAAAAAAAAACGCACCTGTCCGTGTTCCCTGCTTGCCCAGTGTGTCATAAAACCGAGTACGAACGGAGAGCACGAGGTTTCTTCTCGCGTGGGGAAAAAGGACGCACACAAATAACAATATTTAAAACAGCTCCTCCACGTGTGCCGGGACGGGGGGGATCGTTTTACGATTTTGTCACCTTTTTGGGGCGGTGGCACCGAAGCGTTGGACTGCTTGCAGGAATATTTCTTCTCTTAACACAAGAGCTCCTTAACGGTTTCCTGTTTTTGTTGTTTTTGACCCAGCACGGGGGAAAAACATGGTAGCGCACCACCGGTTTTGCACTAAATTTTGTTGCTTTTTGCTCCGGTACAAGGTACAGGGCGCCCTGGAAACGGAAGCTTCGAACAAGACATCGAGAAACACGGTGTATTTTTTTCTGCTTCTCTATCTCTCCCTCTCTTGACATTTTGTAAGCGTAATTGAAGAAAAACACTTGGCAGAGATAAGAACCGAAAGTCCTTCGGAAGGTGCAGGTAAATGGGGAAAGTGTTCCGGTTTCGGTTTGGAATTGGAATTGAGTGTGTCTTTACTGCGCCCTGGATGGGACTGCAGAGAAACGTAAACGACGAAGACGAGGATGATGATGATGATGCTGATGCTGATGATCGTAGTTTTTTTGGCTCTTCTGTCAGTGTGCTGTTGCCTTTTCCCGCTAGTGACCCATAAATAATGTGACCCCAAACATGCCAAGCGAGGCTCTCGCGGCGGCGAGCAAAATGTCACAAATCGTAGCTACTTGGGAGATGGGAAAAGTGCAGCAACAAATCAACCGTACCGTACCGGACGGGTATGGTGGAACCAGAAAACTGATAGCGTGTGTGTTGGGCTGGGTTTTCTTACAATTTTTGGAGTGGATTTTTGTTTTTTGCTCTTTCCGAGCGATGGTTGGGTGGGTTTGATTTTATTTGGTCCAATTTCAATGACCATTTTGGGAATTAGAGGGTTCGAATCGTTGGGAAGCACAATGGGCTGAGGAGCCATAGGGTAGCATTTTATGTCGTTTTCATTTCCAAGATAACGTTCCAGTATTGCAGGAGTAGCATTTTGCCATAATTGTACCCAAATTGCCCGAAAAATGGATGAATATTGCAAATGTTCGTCTAATAGATTACACAAAATTAGAAAGGAAAGAGACTAGATCAACAATTTTTCTATTTAAAGTATCAATTATCAACTCCTACAAGTTCCTGCTAAAAATGGCAAAAGGGTAAGTTTAGCTAATGTTACCCGAAGTGTTTTATTTGAAAATCATTTCAGCCTATTTTAAAGAAGAAATCTACTGTTGATAAAGATTATTTCATCATTCATCAACAGCATTACGACTCTTACTAAGGCGCATTACAATACGAAAACTCTTAATACCAGCTCAAATGTATCTCATTTTTCTCAAAAGATGTCCTTTTGCTAGTGTTTTTTGAACGTATTTTTTACAACTTCACTCAGTTATCAAATTTATCTCCTCCTCTATAAATCTGCCATGAACTTAAAACAAGCAAGAAGAAATATTCAAGTTCGTATGATTAATGGAAAGCTCTTTTCTTCTTTTTGTTGCGAAAAAATGGAGATTTAAGCTTCAAATTGATCGCCTTCCTTCACTGTACTTCGCTGTCTCCCAGTTTTGCTCGAATACCGTACACCTGAGGCCAGCAACGGAACAAGACATATTCCATTAGACTTTGGTGATTATTCGCAAAAAAGAGACCAACAAAAAAATAGCTAATACTGCATTAGCACCGTGCATCATAAATAATGTCGGTTGCTTATTTATTTATTAGCTCATTTTCCTGCCCCAAAATTGATGTGTATGTGTGTGTATGTGTGTACTAATACTTTTGGCTTCATTTGAGCGTTCTTGTTCTGCAAAATAGATACACCATCCCTACCATCCCGGGTGTTCGGTTGTAGTTTTGGCGTCTTTTATTAAAAATTACCGACGCCAGCCGAATGATCAAGGGTCAATTCGTGTGGCGTGTAAATCACTTTGGTGGTGGCGAGTAGCTCCCCCCCCCCCCCCCTGCCGCCAAGTAAGCCTGCTGCACTGTACCGTGCTGCGAGCTCATGAGCGAATGGAAAGGCTGCATAGCTGAGCAAAGTTTTACCAGCAGAAACCGCAAAGAGAAAGTGGCCGTTTCGAGCGACTCCGTACACGGCCGTACACCGCATTTGCCCGCACAAACGTACTGCACATCCAGTCCAGACGCCTCCAGGAACCACTGTCTCTCTGTGTCCGGTTGGTTGGTAGTCGGGAAATGAACACAACGTTTCTTTTGTAACTATTTTTCCCGTTTAAGCGAAAAGTACGCTTTACACTCACACACATACACAACACGTACACGTACACAATTTATGGGTAAATGGGGTTAATGCTGGCTGCTAATGAAAGTGGCCGTCGAATCTGGCTGCACAGTAGGAGCAGCGAATGAAATGAAAGAAGAAGAAAGGAAGTCGCTAGCAGGCACCAGAGTCGCGCCACACCGTGGCCAGACATACGGCGCCATTCCGTGGCCGTAGTACGCGCGTGGCGCACCGGCACTGTCCACAGATTTCGCATGCGGTCGACTAGTATCGGCCCCGTTTTCGGCGACTGGGCTAATGTTTTTAACATTCTGCTCTCCAAAACAGCACACACACACACACACACACACTCTAATGAACACATGTGCGACTTCCTACACACATCCCACGTTAAAAAGGGATTCACCACAAAGCTGGTCCGCTTGCCGTCGGCCGGACACAGCGCGCAAACACAAACACCTTAATTACTTGCATAATTTATTCATTCCGAACTTGCCACACTCCATTTTGTCTGGGGGTGCAGAAATTAGTGTACGACTGTGTGGTGGCTTTGACCTAAAGCCCTTCGCTGTGTGTGTGTGTGTGTGTGTGGAAGAGAGAAAGGGAGTTATGCTTCTAATCTCATACACTCTCCGCTGGGTAGATTAGAGGTCTCTCGGTGAATTAGCTGGCAAAAGTAGCTGCAACCAGGATACAGTGGCAAGGGGCGGCGCAATTACTGCACCGAAGCGGTTGTGATGGTGATCAATACTTCGATTGGCACGTCTCACAAGGGAGTTTACACGCAAGAGACAGCAAGGCCCAAAACTCCCCGTTCGAGCATTCGGCAAAACAACAGCATAATAGCCAATCAAAATGTGTCTTACAGTGCTGGCTAATGAAAACGGAGCAGGGATATGATACCATACAAGGGGGCAGCAAAAGGATGAAGTCGTATGTTGTGATTGGAAAATAAGTTTCACCCCATCCAGCCGGTATATCGCCTCCTCTTCATCATTTCAACCCCTTTTCCATTTTATCCTTGCTCCCAACGGTTATGGGAAATTGGAAATAGTACACTTAATTAAAAATTCCCCACGGGATTCAATGAACCGGACAGGTTTGCATGGGATTGGTGCAGGGGGAGAAAGCCTGTAATGCTCCGTTCGTGGTGTATCGATTTTGGGGCCTTTACTCTTTGAACGAGAGGCCTCTACCTTTGGGGAGGCCGTACCGGGCATCATGCTCGTTTTGCTCCCCCCCAAAAAGGGGAAAGGGTCTTTGAGTTTCCTGGATGGCGGAAAGGATGGCCCACCCATTACATAACTCCACACTGCTGTCGGGTTGCATTGGCGGAGGGTTTTGCACGGTGGTAGTGGATTGAAGTTCACGGTAAAGCTGTCCATGATTCAGGTTGATACAGGTCAAGACAGACACGTGCATGGATGGATTCGAATGGGAGCCTTATTGGTTTTTGTATATGGTGTGAAGGTGTGATAATTGGTATCATGTGATGTGGTTTTGAGTGGAAAGAAGAGTTGAAAAACACGCACCATCATCCAAAATAAAGGTAAAGAATGTGCAGCAATCAGTCTCGGGTTCAGTGAGAAACCACAAACTTCTTATGAAGCATACATTTAATTAAGCCTTCTCTTTCTTGCACACACGCACTGAAGTTTAATGTTACCTAATGATTGATATTTCAATCCATTCACTTGAAATTGGCGGTCGATGAGTTTGCTTCTTTGATATTGGCTCAAATGCGATTGAGATTGGCTTGTACTTGGTTGCTGTTTCTATCTGTTTGCTTCCATCAATCGATTTTGTTTAACATTTAACGAGTGAAATTATCTCCCTACCCACAAAAATCTAAATTATTCAGCTTGAGCAAGAGATGTAAGCAAGTATTAACTCGCTGAGCTGCTTCGAAAAGCTTGTTTGTGAATGATTTGACTTTTTTTTTAAAGAAGCATTTGTTTTTGTAGATCTTTTTCAACTGATGACAGGTTTAAACGATTTTTTCCGATACAAAAACAATGCTCAATCTCTATTTTAACAGACAGTCTAAGAATTAAACATTTTGAAGGGCATGATTATTTTTATTCAACTCGAAATGTCGAGATCCAATGTGATGAAATGCAACTCCCTGTTAGGTATAGGAAATAAAACTTAAATTATTATAATAATATAGAAACAAGTTATAACTATGATTCACTTCACTGTTGTTTGTTGGTGCTAAAAAACAGAATAGATTTTAAACTTCTTCCAATCTCCCATTTGTCTAAACGATTGATCGATTGTGAACATTATTTAGATCCCTTTTGATTTAGTCAGCAATTGCAGAACCATTTCCGTGACAAGCATTTCGTTTACGGTCATTAGAAAACGATCTTGTCATTAATTTCGTCATCCCCGCTTCTAATCAATGTACAAAATCTTAGCTGTACGCTTTACCGTAATTACACTTCTGCCCCGACGCACCAAGCAAACACATCAACCATCAAGCTAAATTAGAATGATCTATGATGCGAAGGCGCTGTAAATGTCAGGCAACTACCACCATCATTACCACATTTCTTCGATAAGCTCCTCGGGCCGCGTGCACACGATAACACGATCGCGTTTGGACTTGCTTCAACATTACCCGAGTCTTAGCTACTTTCAACTGGAGCGACTCAAGCCAGTCATGTCTTTCCAGAGAGCGGTTTGGCGCGCTCTGGGAGCTACGGACGCTGAAGGACGGTTCAATGGAGACCGATCTGTGATTGCTATCCTTAGGGCGTTATTTCAGTCACTGTTTATGCTGCCACCGCCGCGCGCACACGTACCCACACGGGAGAAGTCTAATATTAATATTCCTGCCACTGCTGGCAGAGGCTGGCAGTCCCAGAAGCCAATGAAGAAACCACCAAAGCGAAGATAACCACAGAGCCATGCGCTTCAACTGGCTTTGCCGCCCCTTCCACATAACGGGTAAGGATAATTTTCCTCGCGGGATTTTTGCAACCGGTGCGTGACAATTTATGCACACACGCACATACGCATACATTTCGCGGCAATCATAACAAGCAAGCGAGTCAGCGATGATGTCGCGAATTCTCGCGCAAGGGTGGTGCGTGTGTGTGCGTGAGTGTGCGGTTGCGAAGCTCAACTGATGAAACCACGCACCCGTTGAAGCCATCGCTCTCTCTCTGCGCGTGTGATGAACTATGCGAAGGAAAGCGAGCGAAGGCCGCACCCGGGTATGATGCACGACGGGGTGAGTAGATTTGCATAATTAATCGTTGGTAAAACACGTGCTTGATTGAAAATGCGTCGCTTTCCCGGGAGGGGAAAGGAAGCGCTTTTCCTCCGCCCTGAGCGTGGGGCATTCAAGGCACAGTGTGAGTGTGTGTGTGTGTGTGTGTGTGTGTGTGTGTGTGTGTGTGTGTGTGTGTGTGTGTGTGTGTGTGTGTGTGTGTGTGTGTGTGTGTGTGTGTGTGTGTGTGTGTGTGTGTGTGTGTGTCGTAAATCTATTGGCCACAGAATTGATACATCTCCCGCCTGCATACATTATGTAATGGGCATGCGGGCGGGGGGGCGTGCGATAGAGGCGGTGATGAATTATTAAAGACGATCATTGGTTTTCGGTGGCTGTTGGTTTCTTTTTTATTACTGATCGGAAATGTTATCCTACCGAGTGCTGTTATTGCAGCGAATGTTGAGATAGCGATGAAAACAGAAAAGCGATGTAGTGCGGCAAGCAATAATGTGAAAAACATTACGACCAAATGCTGTCGCCACACTTTTGATGGTGTTTGTAAGTTACACACGGTTTTGCGCTTTTTTGTGTGAAATTATCGGAAATTTGGGCGAAATGTTGCCTATGTAGAAGGATGCGAGCAGACTACCATTCTTATTTCCACCCTTTTGTACAGGAGAACTATTTTTTGTTGTTGTTGTAATGTTACAGGGTTTTCGAGGAGTTCTCATTACTGTGGGACGCTTTATTGATTTTTTATTAAGCGAAATGAACTGTATCTAATGAGAATTGGAATCTATAGCTCTCTTGTTGGACAAATCCAATAGGAAATTCCAATAGGGCTGTCCAAAAAGAATGCCATAGAGTCCAATTTCCATCATATGAAGCTCATTTGCTATAAGAAAAAAGTCAAGGAAATGTCTCACAAATATGAGGACCCTGGAAACCCCTGTATGATTTTTAAGGGTTTTCCATAAATTACTTCTTCTACTTTAAAGCCGGGCTACATTGATCGTACTCGCAAGCGTAATTTTGATTTTCACTAGCGCATCTGGCGGCGGCTGACCGAAGCATTTTGCCAAACAATTTGGTGCCGCTCCAAAAAATACGTAAATTTTCCATGTTTTTTACTTAAATCGGAGGAGAAAAGTTTTGTAAAACGTAAATACATATGTTTTGCACGCATTGCATCCATTTTTGCAATGAAAAACGATGAAAAAACTACTTAATTTTGAGATCCGGTGCGACCATTCCCTTGATGATCAAAAAAAGCTTCCACCAGCCGCCGCCAGATGCGCTAGTGAAAATCGAAACTACACTTGCGAGTACGATCAATGTAGCCCGGCCTTAACACAGGACTAGACCGACTATGTATGATCTGCTTGTTTTGAAGAAGAAGATTTAGCGTATGGGGCAGTCATATTGCTAAACCATTGAAATTTAAATACATGAAATATGGGCATGCTAATTTTCTAAAAAATGTAAAATAAGGCTTAACGGATGTATTTTGACAGCTTTTTGTGAATGTCTTCAACACACAGTGTCTCTAGTCAGCTCAAAACAACTCTCTAGAGATAATTGTTGTGTCAAATTACTATACACAGCAAGATAACGTGCTCTTAATTTACCCATTACAGCAGTTTTCCATCTATCAGAACAGTAATTTAAGAGCAATTTAGCGGTACGAAGTGTTGTCGTTTGATATCCAACAAAAAATAGAAATAAGAACGTTAAGAGTGTGGTTTTAATGAACTTTTAACTAGAGAACACGTCGGCTGTATATTGAAAACCGTGTAAAGTAAAAATCAGCCGGCAAAATTTGGCTTTATTGGTGCTAATTGTACAACACCTTCTCCGGGTGGAGCGGCTGTCCAATACCAGTCGGCAAGTAAAGTTTGCTTTAAAAAATCTTTTTAATCGTATGGATGACGTAGGGAAAGTGATGAAATATAAAGGCCAGGCTACATTGATTGTACTCCGTAGTGTAATTTAGATTTTCATTAGCGCATCTGGCGGCGGCTGTCCAAAGCATTTTGCCAAACAATTTGGAGCCGCTTCAGAAAATATGTTATTTTTTCATGTTTTTTACTTAAACTGGATTGAAAAAGCTTTGTAATTTATAGATAAATATGTTTTGCAAGTATTTCAGCCATTTTTAAATAAAAAAACGGTAAAAAAAAACAACTTAAATTTGAGTTCCGGCACGACCATTCCCTCGACAACCAAAAAAAGCTTCCTCTAGCCGCCGTCAGATGCGCTAGTGAAAACCAAAATTACACTACGGAGTACGATCAATGTAGCCCGGCCTTTACACAAAGATATTAGTGCTTTAAAGGCCGGGCTACATTGATCGTACTCGCAAGCGTAATTTTGATTTTCACTAGCGCATCTGGCGGCGGCTGGTGGAAGCTTTTTTTGGTCCTCGAGAGAATGGTCATGCCGAATCTCAAAATTAAGTAGTTTTTTCATCGTTGTTTGATGCGAAAATGGCTGAAATACTTGCACAATATGTTTATCTATCAATTACAAACATTTTCCAGTCCAGTTAAAGCAAAAAACATAGAAAAATAACATATTTTCTGGAGCGGCTCCAAATTGTTTGGCAAAATGCTTCGGTCAGCCGCCGCCAGATGCGCTAGTGAAAATCGAAATTACACTTGCGATTACGATCAATGTAGCCCGGCCTTTACAAACTGAAATGTCTGAAAAATCTACTATTTTGTATTATTGTAACCGTATCAATCTTGATATAAGAGACTTCAACGACAAAGCCACGGTTTATCTTCAAATTAAAATAAAATACGTTTTGGAATCAATTTACCATTTTTTTGATATTTTTTACCATAGTGCCATCACTGGTTTAGATAAGTTAGGGTTAGTAATACTAGCTGAATGTAGTTCTTATCCTAGTGGAAAGTGGACATTTTGAGCAAGTTTTCAAAATATTATTGTAAACTGTTAGCGTTTTCATAAATGCAAGTCAAATAAATATGTTTCGTATGAACATGACTTAACAACATGCCCATGTCATGTGTTCAAGCCCCGAATAGACCGTGCCCCCATACGTAGGACTGATTATCCTACTATGGTAACAATAAGTCACAATTAAATGCTTTTCACCATCAAATAGCTGGGTGACAAATCGACTTTGAGTGTTATCATCAAAGGTTAAGGTGTGCTCATTATACAACGCTACATTCAATTAGTTTTGTTAATCATAATTATGCATTTGTAGTAATTGTATCGTAAGGAGTCGTTAGTATGCGAGTAAACTTCGTTTTCCACTGTAACCCGTCTCCAAAATTAAGTTGTTATCGAAAATGCAACAATTCCCTAGTTTTTTTTTTATTCAAATCAAAAGCTAAAATTCGACAGGTTTTGTGAGTTTCAAATATTAATCAACGGTTCGAGGTGTAACACATCATTCGAACCGATTCATCATGCCTTTTATTACAATGCTCTTCAACATTTTCCCCACATTTCATTGCTTTAGCACAATCAGCTCAATTGCAGGACCGTTTCTATTGACTGATCATTGACTGGAAATCTCATCGAACGTGAAAATGCTCTCGATGATTGTTGGGAAATTCAGTCCCAAATAAATATATTACCTGCGAATTTCCATCCATCCCGGCGCTCGAGCGTGTAGTGATTGTGCTTGATTTTTGGTAAACAATCCTATCGGAAAAAGCAATATTGCTGCCAGCAATTGAAATGTGTGCTGAAAGGTTTTACATGTGAAATCAGATTATGTTGTGGTGTGCCGTTAATTAGAATGGAAATGATGCTTCATGAGGCACACGGTTCAATCGCACTTCGAATGTGATTCCCATTTGCTAACAGCGCTGTAAAATGTGGTTTGTGTAAGCAAATGCCTATGAAAGTGTAAATAGGCGGCAGAAAACACTCCAATTCGAATCATGTTGGCTGGGAATGCTTGGAGGGGGGCGATTAAAATCTGCGTAGACTACGTTAAAAACCACCATTTTTTGAGTGTGTGTGTGAGGTTTACACGTTTTTACATGAAAATCTTTTTTTTTGTTGCTTTCTTTTGGGGCACACACTGAAGTGGACTTTGGTTGACCACTTAACTGTTGTACCTTTTAAGCGTGTCCCATTTATACCACTGTTTGAATGGCAACTCCCAAACGACAGGACTAAACAAAGAGATGTGGTTAAGGTAGCGACAAGTAGGACGAGCATATTAGAGTCACCCTTTTTCCAAGAGACAGCGATTAAAACGCTCCACACCAAGAACCCATGTTTAGAGTACCAATTTTGGAGCCCCATTTGGTGGAGGATGGTTCGTTAGTTTTACGAAAATTGTCCATCCTCTAGGTCCCCACCGTGTGGGGAGTAAGGAGTAATCATTATTATCCTATCAAGATACGTAGTTGGTGCTGTACATGACCATCCTTCAGTGGTCGCTGCGCTCCGCGGAAACACACACACACACCTGTGACGCTAAAGGATGGACAGTGATAAGTGAAAACCTCTCCCTTCTCACAAAGCGACATACATCCCCACACAGCCCAGCTTGTTAGCATTGTGCTGCCGTAACGTCCTGTCAGCAACATTCGCGGCAAGTGGTGGCAAAAGCATGTTAATCTAAACATTACGCCGCGAGGGGCACGCCGGGTCAGTTTGGACGCCGTTTGCATGTTGGTCGGGTTTTGTGTGTGTTTGTGTGTGCACGACACGAACACGGTTGTGGTACAGTCAGCGAACGCGAACCGGCCTGGTACTCCTGGTCGTAACATCAACTCTCTGGTAATTGTGTCCATTGTGTCCCTTGGCAACACAAGGTGGCTGGAAGCTGATTTCATTTACTCATTATTTGCAAACGGTGACACGCGCCATAGCCATTTATGCTCTGCCAGTGGGGGGGTCCGCGGGTCATTTCGAGTCGCGCCGTGCTTATCAAGCACCAAACACAGCAGCTCTGCTGGTGTGCTGGTGAAGTAGCAAAAGCAAAAGGTACATACCTCTTTGCAAGCATTATGAAAGGTTCCATTGCTAAACTAAGCAAAAAAAAAAAACGAGACAAAAAACCATTCCTTTACATTGCAGCCCATTGTCCAGCGTGTTGGTGCAGTTCGAGTGGAATAAGTGGAATAAGGCAGCAGGGATCTCTTCTTGCCCCCCATCATCTGCCCAGACAAAAACATACACACTCAGTCATTCTCGGGAGATGGCTTTTCTGTGGTTGGTACATTGGTGAGTGAAACTGAATCTTGTACAATGTAACATGTCGCCCTCATCGCCATCTTTCGTTTCAATGTGCACGGACAGTTGTTCTTTACAACTCTGGCGCTATACCATTGGGTTACAAATCGCCACCGTCGTTGTATGCAGCAGCAGCAGCATCTACCGACATCTCCCGTCCGTGCCGGGCGACACTTAAAAGCGTCATAAAAATCGTTTTACTTGCGATAAAAATGCAAATTTAATTTCCCGTACCCACTTTTCATGGCACGTTAAAGCCATCGCTTCGGTTTGGTTAGATGCCGGGCCCTGTGCGTTTGGATGATTGTTGGCCGAATGTGTACTGGTGGTGCTTGTTGTTTACCTTTTCTCTCTCTCGTTTTTTTGTGCCTTTAAACGTGCCAGGGAGTAGGACTGGATGCGTTTATTGTGGTAGATTTAACGTCCAATGGTATGTCTGAAGCTTTCTTACCAAGTTGTGAGGGGGCACAGTTTACAGGGTTTCCCACGATTTATTGGTCAGTTTCCATGATTTTTTGGTGCGTTCCCACGATTTTTTGGTCGTATCTCATAGATTTTTGGTTCGTTCCTATAATTTATTGGTATTTTCCGATTTGATATCAATACAATCGGACCAAAAAATTCTGGGAAACGGCCAAAAATCGTGGGAACGCACCAAAAAAATATGGGAACCCACCAAAAATTGATGGGAACCGACCAATAAATCGTGGGAAACCCTGTATGTGGTGGACGCGGTAAAATGTGCGCGAATGAGCACCATTAAACCGTTGCAACCGTTAGGTAGGTGAAAAATCTACTCCGGGAAGAAAATTGGCCACCCATGGCGGGGTGGTTTTTGGTTGTCGGCAGATGTTAATTTGTATGAGAATGTGCTGGGGGGGAAATATGCCACTGTCAGACCATGGCAAAGGCCGTAAATTGTGATGAATGTCACATGAAAGTTAAGTAATCCTCGCACAAAGAGTACTATCATGTTGAGAATATACTGTTAAGTACATCTTGAATAAATTTATTTGCAAAGATTCTACCATTTATGGCGTCAAAAACTTGCAATCTTTATGCGTTTCAATGCAAATGTAATGTATGTTTAAAAGTGGTTATTCTCTTTTCCTTTTACTTCAATTAGTAACATAACAAAGTAATTATTGCAAACAAACAAAAACGCCAACTCTTTGGCAACCATTATCATTTCTACAATCAATAACCAGACCAAGAAACATGGCTAAACCAACAACACCCGAGAGATCGGTCTGTCCTCTACTTGCTTCTCGCACTCGAGATAAAACACAGAAAATGCTTAATGACCCTGTTTTTTGTGCTCATTGCACTAAATAAACAGCAGCACGCTGCTGGTCGGTATTGCTTTGTTCACCAGCCAAAGTTTTTACTTCTTATCCATCCTTTCCTACTTTTTTCACCCCTTCCCAACGCACTGCCCCATCCTCCCACTCCTCCCTCGCCCACACCAATCGGAAGCATTGCTTGCCCAACGTTGTCCGGCAAAATAATGATTGTTATCCTGTTCCTGTGGTCGTTTCTTCCATGTTGGTTTGCTCTCTACTCACACGGCACAGGCTAATAACCCGCAACGGCTAGCCATCCATGTGCCATGGGCACACTGGCGCTGGCACGTTCACAACATTTGCAACAGCTGCAAACCATTCTGCCGCCGCCGCTGGCCTCCGGCTGCCGGGTTTGGTTGGCAAAAGGAAATCGATAGTTTATCACACATCATTAATCACGACGAGCCAGAAGTGTGTGCGCACACCCGAAGGGACTGGCCTGGGGGGCGAGACGTAGGCGCACTCCCGTCCCCCTCCTCCGGGGAGCATTTTGTGTTCAAACACAGTTTTGGTAAAAGAAGGGGTGGGTGCGAAGTGTGAAAAAGCGTTAAATCTGGGGTGGTTTGCGGTCTTTTGTTTTAAAATTCAGAAAGCGTTCTCCCAGGAGCTTTAAAACGGGGTACCGCTGGTAAAGGTGGACAGAGCGGTTTTGCAGTGGGGGGGGGGGGGGGGTGTATTTGATTAGGGTTCTTCTCAATGAAGCAGGTACGATGATCAAACAATCAATTGTATAGTTTGTTTTGAAATTGAACGCTCTTTTCACTAAAGGCGAGTAATGTGCTTTGAAACGGTTCAAAATTGACTGTGACTTCTATTGGTTGGTGATTCCTTTCGGAATGAATGTAAAACCACTGCGTATTTGAAGTGAAGATGAAGATGATCAAACTAAATGATGTTGTGAGCTTTTTTGAAATCATGTTGAGTTTCTTGCCCATCATCAGGTTAGTTTGAATTATTCGATTTTTGCTACCTCCGTAGGCACCCGCCTGGGGGTTGTGGTTGTCTGTCTGCTGTGGGACTTGACATTAGGCATCAGGCACTTCTTCCCAGACTCTGGGGAATTCTGAAATCATTTTCAAAAGGCCAAGCCTACATATTCGTTGATGATTTAGACATCTTGAAGTCTTTGCAGTGCACAACTCTGGACACCCGATCATGCTGTTCCCATTGTTTTTAATGTCATTTAAGACATTTTACCCGAAAAATGAATCTACCGAGATGGTTGAAGCTGTGTTTGTGTAGTGAGACTAGGATTCCATAGAGATATGAAGAATTCTATCCAAATCTAACGTATCGAACCGATAACTACGATTGGGGCCCTTCACGATTCTAGTCAGTTTTTTGTATGGAGTTTGACAGTTTGACAGGCTGACAGATTGACAGGCTTTTCAGTCTAGATTATTCTAGCCTCAAAGCAAGAATTAAATTCGAGTACCTGCTCGAAAAATGGCAAAACAAGGTAATGTTTACATGTATCCCAAGGTGCATTAAAGAGATCTGGTGATGGAATCCAGAATCAAGGTGTATTTAGTCCAGGATGTCTCATAGCATATTTTTTATAACCAAATTTGAATATCACATTTTGACAGGATGGGTGAAAACTTTTGCTCAAACAAGCTTTCTGGAGGCTTGACGAATACACAAAACACTCTTAAAATCTTCATTCAGAAACAGAAGCGATAAAAATCAGCCTTCTAAATTCATACACCTTGAGATAAGCCCACCTGTACATTATACCCTCTTAGATAGCTGCTCGAAAACTGCTATACAATGCAAACAGCTGACAGGCTGAAATTTCAGCCTACGAGCTTAAAACGGAAAGGGCCCCTTTGCCAGACTTTGCCAGCGGACTTAGTACATGTCATTCGTATGGCACCGCCGGACGACTCAGCCGAAGTCTTCCCATTGTAAGCCTTGCTTTGCTAGACAAGGATTGTAACGTTTGAGATGTAAGTAAGTTGGAATGCAATTAAAGGGTATTACAAGGTTTGAAACGTATTGTGTTACAGTAGGAGTGCTAGGCCATCAACTTGCCGATTAATTCAGCTAAGTTGACGGTACTTTAGAACAGGATTTTGTGACATGTCAAGTTGAAGGCGCATTCAAGTACTTTCCAATAGCATACATTGATGCTTAACAGTCATTACACCTGTATCAAAAACCGATAACGGATGTTTTTCGTGATCAAAATGTACAAAACGGTTGTTTAGGTGAAGCTACATTAAGTTTGATGTTATTCCTTTTCAATCGTAACCGTGCGCGAACGTGCCAGAAATGAAAATGCCACCATCCGATGCCAGAACGTATAACATATCACGTAAACACTTTCACGTTGTGGTATTTTAACGTTATTTGATATTGCCAAAACAACAAAAACCCCAGTGCTTTGTTCTAAGCTAGACACTTCCCTTTAACAACACACCTTAGAGCGTACAATTTAACAACAGCCGCGAAAGCACGATAAAAACAACGTAACAACAAGAATTCCACCACAGCAGCGGTCGCATCGGTGCCTGGTCCGATAGGGGAGGAAACAAAACGTTCTCACACTTTAGCAAATAATATTTTACTGTAAAGCTCACGCGGTTAAACGTTGGGTGCGGGAAATGTGGTGGTCAGAAAACTCAGCACGAATATAAAAATAAAGCCTCAGATGTGTACACCTGGTCGATCGACGGGCAGTGGCGGATTTAACGGTGCGCGGACTGAGCGGCCGCGGGGGGCCCCGTCAATGTAGGGGCCCCGTGTATGGAAATTCCAGCATATAGAACAATGTGTACAGTAGTCTCAGCAAGAGCTTCTGCGCTAGTTAGGGGCCCCATGGATGAAGGGACTCATAAACTATAGGGGCCCAGTACAGGGATTCTGAGCACCCACCCCGCCATCAAACCAGTGTGTTTGATTCAAAACTTATATAACAATATGCACACCCTCCCCACCCTCCGCTCTAGGCAACCAACCGGGGGGCCTCCACTCCTTTTTACGCTTAGGGCCCCCAACACCCTAAATTCGCCGCTGTCGACGGGCACACCACACCCTCATCCACCCCAATGTTTGTCGGGTTTTTGTTTTTGCGTATGAGTGGCCATTTTGCAACACCACCAACACCACCACCACCACGATGAGGAGAACGAAATCAAACGAACCAGCAAACCGTTGGTGTGGTCAAAAGTGTTTGGCGTTAATGGTGGGGTAGACGGTGCGCGCTGCTGGTGTGCAAGGTGTGTTAAGCCCATAACGAGGGACGACTACGTGCACACATACACGCATTTACATTCTAAACGTTTGAGTGTCTTTTCACAGGTGGAATTTATTTTTATGAAATCGGGTTGGGCTCGCCCTGGGCTTCATCAAGGCAAGGCAAAAAAAAAAAAACAAGAACGGCAAAACGGTATGGTAGTTATGCCACCCGGGATTACACAACTCATGGGAATTTCACAATTGTTGTGCACCGTCGCATGGTGTGTGTGTGTGTGTGTATGTGCCTGTTTCCGGATTTCAAAAAAACCCGGAGGTTCTTGCACAGCCGTCATTTTAATACGGCTTTCGTCGACTCCCCTCTCTTACACACGTCCCCATTGTGGATGGAACGCAAAACATGCTCACACATGCCAGCCACAATGTTGCGCCCGACGGTGCGCAATAACGGCCCAGGGCGGAGAGTGGTAGATGTTTTTATTCGCCCTACTGCAGGAGCTGCTGGATGGTGTACGTGCTTTTCCGGTTAGCACGTACAAACTTCCCTTTACGCACCAGAGCAAGGGAGAGAGAGAGAGAGAGAGAGAGAGGGGAAACCAGAAGGAACCTAGCGGCACTGTGTGTGTGTGTGTGTGCACAGTGGAGTGTCAGTTTTTTCCATTTTTCGTTAGAATATCCCAGTGGCACAACTTCCGCTTTACCAGTTCCCACCCCCGTTCTAGTTGATCGTTTGATTTTGAGTTAAATTTTGACCAGCATCAAACCCGTACCCCAACCCAGCACTAACATGGGATGCATGGGTCTCGTGCTTCAAAGGTTAACGAACACCTTTTGTCTGGCTAAAAGCGAAAAAAAAAATAACATCATATATGTTATTTCTGAGCCCCGAATCGATATCGGGTTAGAACCCCTAACACATCGGGTTAATAAAAAAGAGCGAAAAGGACAACAGATACTCAGTTTCTGTCCTGTTTTCTCTCTCGATTAAAACCAAATCTCGAACGATCGAACTGAATCGAACAGGGCAACAGGGCGGCGGGGTAAAAGCAGCAACATTGAAATGAAAACAAACTGTAAGTCAACTCGGTTGGTTGGTGGTGGGGCAGTTATGTGAAATGTGAAATGTTTTCAGTTTGTTTGCAGCAGGTCCGAAACATACCCATACCGTTCCCATCCATCAAACACCATCACTGACACAGGGAAGGGCGGGTTTCGATCAGTTTTCTTTTATTGTTTGATTGTAAGGGTGAGAAAGAGAGGGAGAATGGAAAGGGAAGAATAGAGTGGGATTTCAATTTCTGGGGGTGGTTTTTCCATTATCTGATTAGATCGGAATGGTGTGCCCATGGTTTGCGGTTGGAGTGTTGCTGTGATTGAATATTAGGAATTTTACAATAAATATAGGTTTACAAACATTCAGTCTGTTCGTGTGATGGATAGCAAAGTTGGTTTCCACAAAGCTCGATTGGGATCGATTCCGATTTGGGGGCCAAGTCGCTTAGTAGCAAATTCTGCTTATTCGACTGCAGGGTACAATAGGATCAGTAAGTCTGTGCGTGATCAGATTATTCTAGAAGTTAAATGAAGATTTTTTCCCGAGGGGGAATTATCGTTGGAAAAGAGATTGATTGTTCATGCATTTAAATATGCTGTGTAACACTTGCGGTCTGGTGGTACAGTCGTCAACTCGTACGACGTAACAACATGCCCGTCATGGGTTCAAGTCCCGAATAGACAGTGCCCCCATACGTGTAGGACTGACTATCCTGCTATGGTAACAATAAGTCACTGAAAGCCAAGCTCACTTCACTAGTGGGTACTGGCAGGCCTTGACCGACAGCGGTTGTTGTGCCAAAGAAGAAGAAGAAGAACACTTGCAGCTGAGAGAATATAGTAAAATATACAGGGTTTTCGAAGTCAGTTTCGAATGTAAAAATTGTTATTTACCGCATTCAACATGTTTTTCAACAGCTGTCAAATGGTTTATTTGCTTTAAAATGTAATTTAAGTTTCAACACATGATTTTCAAACAGATAACAAAGAACGGTCAAACTCAATCCAGCTTGAGTCGTGTTGAAAATCATACTGCAGAAATTAAAAATTATGTTGATGAAAATGAAATGTAAGATCGATGTGGAACAACATTTTGCACGCGGTGAATAACGATGTTTACATTCAAAAGTGACTTGGAAACCCCTGTAATACTGAAGAGATTGTAATATTTAAGGTCGAACAACCTTGTTGATAGATTTGGTGGTTTATTGAACAGTTTATTAAAAAATAATTAAAAAATATTATCTCCTTATGTGATTTCCTTATATCCTTTATGTGATTTCTAAAACATCTAGTTTTTCTTGATTTCAAAATATTGAAATGAAGTCAATCATGATTAGCGTAAAGTATCTTCCTAGATATTCCCAATACTTCTTATCGGATTATATGATATTTTGGCTTTAAAACGTAGGAAGATACTAATAAGATTACAAACTTTTTCATAGCAGCAATATTTAAACCAATGGGAACACATTGATACCATTTTTGCTGCATAATTTTTCAAATAAAAAGGCATTCTTGAAGTATTTTTCAAAAAAATCTCCACACCTGAGCACAAACTGTCAACTGTAGGTCAGCAAATAGATGCCCTTCGAAACACCAGTTTTTTTTTTAATGTTGTCTCTCGATCATAAACAAACCATTGCTTGAGGTGTGTCGCGGTGTTACGAGGTCGATCATGAAACGATTCGACGTTCCTGCATTAATTTGAAAACAACACACCACACAATCAAAATGTCTGTTAAATTGTGAATTATTTGTCCATGCATACCATACGCTCATTCATACATACAGTAGCATCTCTTACCTTCGTGGTGCTCGTTCGGCTGGAATCGAATTCGGTTCCGATAAGCAAAACGAGAACAGACTCTCTTTATTTACCGTGCAAAAACAGCTTCACGTTGTTATGTGACGCACAGTACTGTAGGCTTGATATTGATATTTTTATTCCAAGAAAATCCCCCTTGCGAGCACACTTCGGCTGCCGAATGGGAGCAATAGTAATGGATACGATTCTATTTTGTAGTACGAAAAATACACACAAAAAAACGAGATACACAGAGACAATTAGACAAACTCAGCTGAATGGATTGTTTCGAAACGATATAAAATGAAGCCGCAGCTGCGCAAGTGGTACAGTTAAAGTAGACTCGTGATTTGCCTAAGGTGCACGAGTGTTTTTTTTTCGGGGAAAAATGGCAAGCATTTGGACATTTGGTAGGTACTGCCGAGCGTTGGTTCGTAAGCTTCACAAGCTCGTAACTTGTCCCACATTCTAAGCTTCTCCGTTTACGTTTACATCCAGTTGCGATCGTGAGCTGTCTGGTCGGTGGGCTGCAGTCACAAACCGACTACTGTGCCACTAGCTACTGCAAGAACAATCTTATCAACATCGGTTGCAATCCCCCTGCCAGCCCGGGCGGTGCCGGTTGCGTGGGGCTTAGCCCCGTCGTCATAACGCTCAACGCCACGATACAGTCGTTGATCCTGGCCGAGCACAACTCGCGCCGCTCGCAGCTGGCCCTGGGTCAGCTGGCACCGTTTCTGCCGGCAGTTCGTATGCCTACCCTTAGCTGGGACGCGGAACTTGCCAAGCAAGCGGGCAACAATGCGCGCAACTGCACGTACAAGCACGATAGCTGCCGCAATACGGCCGTCTACGCGTACGCTGGGCAGAATCTTGCGTTAACGCAGTTCTACGGTATGACCATGACGATTGCGCAGCTGGTGACCAGTGGTATCAGTTCCTGGTGGAGTGAGTACAACGTTACTACGCTCGATCAAATCAAGGCTTATCCATCGAATTATGTGGGGTAAGTGTTAGTTTTTTGTTTGCGTATTTTCACGATCATCACGAGCCTTTTTTTTTAATTTGGCCTGTTGTCTGGTGTCTTTCATCACAGATCTCCGATCGGACATTTTACGCAGATGGCAAGTGATCAGACCAGCAAGATTGGATGTGCCATGCAGAATTGGTTGAAGGGTACGTGGAAAACGTACTACTTCGTGTGCAACTACGCCGTCACAAACATCGTTTCCCGTCCGGTCTACAAGACGGGAGTGGTCGGTTTAAACTGTACTACCGGGCGCAATCCCACCTATACCGGGCTGTGCTCTCCGTCAGAAATTGTTAATCCTGTTCCAAACTAAGGTAATACTGTTGTAGTAAGGTGTTGAAGCGAAATAAAATGTTTTGCAAAACGTTTTCAATTTATCTTAACTATTGCCTGAAGACCAATATTCAATGCTATTCAAGGACTTTGGACGACTTGGGGTCATTAATAGAGCCTGGGTAAGAACAGATGGTAATGAAAAATGCCAGCTGTAAACGAATGTTTCAAATCAGATGTGGGAAGTTTTCATGATCGAAACATTTCAGCAAACAGTGAACAAAAGCCCCAAAAAAACACAAAAATATCAAAGATCTTTCTTATAAGATATATTGGTATACATATTCATTTCCAAATATCCCAATAGGTTTGTCTTTTTGTCACCAAGAAGCACTAATAGACGGTTTAAACCATTTCAAAGTGTAGTGTTGGGTAAAACATTCAGTGTTTTCATGTTTATTTTATTGAATAATAATAAACTCGAACTGTATTAAAGTTCCATGAAACTGGAGCTGAAAATCATGCTTAACAAGAGTTAAGCAAAAAAAAACAATTTAAATACTCTTTCATAAACAAAAACGAGTAGACGAGATGCTGCTTATTGCACGTGCCGGGTGGGTGTATCATGTGTTTCGCAAGAAAAATGATATCACTTCACCCACTCTTAGAGCATGCGTAAAACAAATACAAAACAATCACACACCCCCGATCCCCTCCATTACAAACAAATAAGTAATGGGGTTTCTTCGCTTCGTCCCACTTGCTCTGCGTCTGCGTTTCCTCTGTCTGCGCCTTGGTGCCCTTATTGCCTTTTGCCACTCCATCACCGACCGACCGGTGGAATTTGTGCAATGTGAAACACAAATTATGCTAACTTTTTCCCATCAAATTTTCAACCAGTAGTGCTCGCACACACACACACACACACACACACACACATTCAAAGAGAGAATGAAAGAGAGAGAGATACACGACACAATATCATCAATTTCCCGACGAAAGTTACACCCGTGTGTTGGTCTTGTTAGCTTTTGTTTTGCCTGAATTGAAGAAAGCTTGCAAAAATCTTACCATAATACACGACATGGGCTGGTTCTCCAAGCCAGCCGGCCCAGGATGTGCGGCTTCTGTCGACTTTTGGGCAATCAAAATCTCATTGCTCAGTCAAGCACGTAATGGGAATGTGGAAGGAAACAAAACCCCACGCAAGGAAGCGCAGCTAGAAGCAATCCAATCCTAACCGCACCGCATCCTGCTCTAATCCCATCCCATCCACTTTCCCATCGGAGTTGCTTTTTCCGAATAAATCTGGCGGCAGCTTCAGCACAGCGATGCACGAGATGAAAGAAGTGTAGTCATTCATTGAAGGAAGCCGCCTTTGGTGTGTAGTATTTTATTGCTTTTGTGTCGACACAGCGCCCGTTGCGAACAGGATACCACCGAGTGAGTAGGAAATCCACCAGCAAGCGCGCACACGTATAAACACTTCCGAGCAGCGTTCGTGGGACAGTCTGAAGATCAACAAAGGAGAAGCTAAATCGAAAAGAAAGCGAACCGTCAGTCACCGTTTGGGGCGAACATTCGAACCATTCGCTCGATTGTATCATTCGTTCATCCGTAAAAGGGATGGGCATGGGGCATGGGATACGGTGAAGGGTCGCTATTTGTTGAGCGTTTCACAGAGGAGTACACGACAGACGCCATCGTCGGGCACGACACGATGGCGTTACACATTGGACTACATTGGATGAATGCGCGCGCGCGCGCGCGCGTCCGCCGTCTTCTAACGGAACGCTTGCTGCAAGACGAACCAGTCGAATGCAACAAAACTCAAACGGGGGCTCATTGTTGGATTATTTAACTTTAGAAATGCCGAAACAGCGCCAGCCACCGGATACAGCAGTAGCAGTACGGCATGCCAGCGAGCTAAACCATTGCAGCGAAACGCTACTATACATTTGCTGCGAGCAAATATAGTGTGTTTGAACTGGCGCAAAGAGAGCAATGGCGTGCGTGTGTGTGTGTGTGTGTTTGCCTACACTTGTTTAGCGAATGGTGCGAATGGGGGTATGGGTACGGGGGGTGTTTGCTAAGAAGGGTGTAAATGCGTCACGTAAAGGGAACTAATTTTCCTGCGAAGAGCTTCCGACTTGTAGAACAGCCACCAGGTTCGGTGTAAGCTTTAAAAGAAGGAAGCGAAACAGAGGAAAAGTTGAAAGACCAATGCAATTTTTTAGTCTTCTATTTCGTAAAGCTATAATCTTACTAAGTAAAGTTATTTTTAGAGTTTAGTTAGCTGTATTTTGATTAAATAAAGTATGAATAAAATAGCAAGATCGTATTGCCAAACTGAATGTATCACGTTCGATTGATGGTCATTAACAATTGGAAAGATTTCTGTTTTTTAACCATAAAGGCCGGGCTGCATTGATCGTACTCGCTAGTGTAATTTAGATTTCCACTAGCGCATCTGGCGGCGGCTGGTCGAAGCTCTTTTTGGTCATCGAGAGAATGATCATGCCGGAACTCAAATTTAAGTAATTTTATCACCGTTTTTTTATGCGAAAATGGCTCAAATATTTGCACAACATATTTATTTATCAATTACCAAGCTTTACCAGTTCAGCTTAAGTAATAAAAAAAGGAAAAAATAACATATTTTCTGAAGCGGCTTCAAGCTGTTTGGCAAAATACTTCGGTCAGCTGCCGCCAGATGCGCAAGTGAAAATCGAAATTGCACTAGCCAGTAAGGGCAATGTAGCCCGGCCTTAACAATCTTTGAGTGGGTAAAATTTAAAATCACCAATTAACCTTTTGAAATTACTAATTGTAATCATACAAACAAGTATTCGAGCCTGTACCCGTTTTATGTACACGTAGTACAACGCGTTACTAACAGAGGGCGCTCTTCATTTATGCCGAGAAAAGCTTCATAACTCTTTCTGAGTAATATTGATAGAATAATAATGAAACAAAGACCGACGTGTAATCAATTGGAATGTTTTGTAATACGAATTGCATTCAATCATACTGTTGGCGCTTAGAAGTATGAATAGAGTGCCAGAGGTATTGTTTAGCATAGTATTTTACTTAGTACAGTAAGGGAAGTGATATTCGAACAGAACCTTCGCAATCGTGCGTCCATCGAAGTAGCCGGACATGAAGGAAGTGTACGACAGCAACAGATTGAGGTAAGAGGACAGCCCATCGAATAAATCAAGTGCACCAGAAGCGAACGTAGATTGGATTTAGCTACCTGGAAAAAGCTTCCTGGTCAGGCTATGAGGTACTAGAGCTTGACTGTGAGCAATGTTAAGCAGTAAAGTGTATTTAAAAAACAATATAGTTTCACTTGAATTGTGATTAGTACATCTTTTGCCAAGCACATAAACTACTAAACTTAAATTACACTTCTACCGGGCACAGCAGCTCCATCTTCAGCGTTTCTAAACCTTAAAAAAACTATAAAATTCAATACATTCATTTATTTGTTGCTCATTTATGCTTTACGGGCAAAGGTTCCTGTGGATTCAATCCACTTACTACACTCTCAAACACTAGTAAACATGACTTTCCTCGTCTAAAAGCACACCTGTTCCCCCATCCTTTGGAGTTATGTAAGTGTTAAGTATCGTACGAACACTTTCCACATTTACGATGTGAAAAAAGAATTCTCCCATCTTCTCATTACATTATCCAGCCATTCCGCTTATCAAACGGTGCATTTCAGAGGTGCACCAGGTGTTGCTAAAGCACGAACAAAACACGCCTAAAGGATATTGCGGGAAACTTTGGCAATCGTTCTGCTACCTTTCTCGTTGCATAACCAACCCCAACACGGAAAGACAGGGAGGAAGCCCGCGTTCCAATGCGTTACCCCCCTTGGGAAGCGTAAATTTGCATTCAATCTTCCGGAATGTTGCACTTCTTTTGTGACACGCAGACATACACCGACTGTTTCCCACCTTTCTGCTGATAGAGATCTCGTTCGCACAGGTGACTGAGTTTGACTGGTACGGTGAACTGGTATGCAAAGTGCACAGGCACGGAGAAATCGTAGTAAGCTGCTAATGCTCGGAATAAAGACAGATGGGGCTTCTTGGTCGTGTACGCACCCTCGGCGGGGGAATTATGCGTTATCCCATCTGTGTTACGCATTCTGTAGCGCAAAGGACGACGCGCAAGCAACTTCCAACGCTAGTGGATTGATGTTCATTGCGAATAATTTCTCCCTCCATTCAGTAAACGCGGAGTTTGGGAACAGTGTTGTAGCTATTGGAAGAGAAGGCTATTTTTGATGTTTAACAAAAAAAGCCTTTCGAATGAATTTGCATGATTCTTCGGTGCCGTAAAAGCTAATCTGCAATGTTCCTAAGGTTCTGGAAATGGGCTTCTTCTATTCGGGGAATTCGAGAACACCAGAACATTGACCGGATGCCTACGATACGGCAACATCCATACTGTTTGATGCTCAACAGTGGTCAGATTACAACGTACTCCGGGGGTTTAGCCAGAGTGCAGAAGCACGCTAATGTCCCTGGAAAGGGTTCGACAAAAGCCAGGGTGGTGTACTGTGCTAGTAGTAGATGTATCCACCCCATTCATTCGCTTACAGTGTGGACGTGCTCCATCGCTGCTGCTCGCACTAATCAGATGGATTGAATTTCAAACTCGGGGAAGGAACAAACTCGGTTTAGAAGCCTTTCCGGTGAATTACAATAACATCGGCATAGGGATTTGTAAGCAATGGGGTGAAGTTACTCTTTGAATTGTACAATAAAAAGGTTGCTAAGTGTGCGCTTTAGGAATCGCCCTGCTTACATGCACCTTCAAAGCACACAAGCCAGAGCGCCTTCAAGCTGACTATAATTACATGCCGTCATTTTCAGCCATAAACTTGTTACTGCAACGTCTTTGTGGTTGGGAAAATGAATCGGAAAAAGTTAATTTTCTTTAGACCCTATTTCCGGCTCTACGAACACAAGATTGGCAAGAGAAGAGAGTCCTTGCCCGTCGCAACCATCGCAATTGGCTGTTGGTGGAAAGTTTTCTTATCGGTTCAATTTCATCGCCACTGCCAACCACCATCCCATCACACCTTGTCGCAAGGCTTTCCACGCTGGCAATTTTCTAATTTTGAGCCCTACCCGTTTTTATGATCCGCTCGGTGGTGGAAATGAGGCTTGCTAGCAGAAAGTGTAAACTTTTAAAGGACCACACCTTGAGGAGTCTTTAGTTTTCCTAGTAGTTGAGATGTTAAGAATGTTGAAAACATCACGATCCCTCTCACCCGACTCGTAGCATGAAGGGTGACAATCATACGGCAGTATCCAACACACCAGCGTCAGAAATTGAGTGTACCTTTGCCATCCTTCCACCACTACGGTAAGCCACCAGTATACGGATGAAATACTTTGCGGTAGTTCAATTTCACTATCACGTTCCACCACCGATCCCAA
Organism: Anopheles merus; assembly: GCF_017562075.2. Lineage (NCBI taxonomy): Eukaryota > Metazoa > Arthropoda > Insecta > Diptera > Culicidae > Anopheles > Anopheles merus. The sequence continues at coordinate 35,862,612 of NC_054083.1, forward strand.
AAAAGCAAGATGATGGACCAGAAATTGCAGTTGGAAACTAAAAAGTAGAGACAAGTTCTTGTGAAGCCGGCGTGAACCATCCGTGGGCGCCCCCAAATGCTGGTTCAATGGGTTGGTTTTGTAGATCGCATCGCGATTTGGGGAGCAAAAAGGAAGAACCAAGCACACCGGAAGGAAATGTTTAATTTATTCTCATTTATTCGCAAAACCCAACCAAGGTTGCTGCTCGCTGGATCATCTCAGCAAGCGGGCCGCCAGGGTTTTCCCCCCGCTTGCTTTGGTTGCGAGAGTTTTGGTCTTTTTGTTAATAAGAATTGTAATTGGCAAAAGAATGGATCCCCACTCACGGGCTCCAACTTTGTTCTGCGATTCACGAAAGATCCCAAATGAATGCAGAAAAAAAAACGGAAGGAGAAGATCGTGCCTCCATGGTTTAAGCATTTTTGTTGTTGCGTTTTCCTTTCCCCAGGTGTTGTGCTCGGTAGAGATCGCTTTGAATGCGGCTTCAATCTTCACTTTTAATTACTTGGTTCCGGTGCGCTTGTTGTACGGTATTTTCGTTCTCGCAGAACTTTAAATTAGTCATAAAATTTTATTGTCAAAGTTTTGAGCTGCTGTTGAATTGATTCGCAATGCAAGGCAGGAACAAGGTGGGCAGGCAGCAAGGAAGCTCCCCACTCGGTCTGCAGTGGCAGTGGGTCATTTTGACATTGATTTGATGTAACGAGGTAGAGCGAGAAAGGAAGAGAAAGAGAGAGAGAGAGAGAGAGAGAGAGAGAGAGAGAGAGAGAGAGAGAGAGTGAATGTGAGAATATTGGAAGGAATAGACAGGGAAATGATGGCTTTTAGCAGTACATTAGATTTGAAGCAGTTTGAAGTTTCAGGAGCAAGCTTGAAATTATATTTCGTACTGGTAGGGAAAGACGGCGGATGGAAAAGATATTTGAAGAGTTCAAGATATCAGACTAATTACGGCGTACGAAGGGAACCGTGAATGTGAGTAATGGGTGAAATTATTTGAGTTTTGTGGAATGGTTTGATTTATATACAAGCGGAAGAAGGTTTTAACTTTGATGTTTTATGAAATGATTTCAAAAATGCTGTAACTTTTATTGGTAAAATTGGAAAATATGAATGACAGTAAGGTCTTCTTGAGACGTAAATAATGTTGATACAGAAGTACTACCTTTAAAATAAATCACGACAATATTTTTGTAAAATAAGTTTTTTAAATATTATAAAAACTTGTCTTCTTTAGACACATTTGCTTGGTAATATATTTTTCACTATTAAATGTTAATTAAAATTATTACTTAAAGTATTAAAGAGTGTTAGCAAAGCATCATGTTTTGATACATAAAAATATGTGCTATAATCTTCAAGTTATCAATTACTACAAACTATATAAGTTTTTGTATATGGTTTGTACATCAATAGCACTCAAACTTTGGACTAATTATTCCTACATATCCACATGCTTTGTGCATAGAAATATCAAACCATTGCATAGAATGATGCAAGATTAAAAAAAAGAATTCCGAGAAGCTCCACAATACGAAAATCCTATCATTGAAAAATGGTAGACTATTTTTATTTTTCTTAAATTAATTACATCATAAATAATGTTATTTAAATCATAAAACCTTATCCATGAAAAATAGCTTCGAGTGTTTGTACAATTTAGGCATTTTTTTCTTCACTCGAAGGATCTAGTGATCTAACATTACATAGGTTTCTTCAAAGCCAGACGAGAAACAGAAACTAAATCCAAAATTAATGGCACACTGTTAATCATTCTACATAAATCTAAATGTTTTATGGAACAAAACCTCCAAGCAAATCTAAGTCAACAAGTAAACTAGTGATGAATTTTGTTGAAACCTTGCTAGACTGATTTATAATCGGAACCCGAGATTATCGTACGCCCTTCACAAAAAAAAAAACCAGACCAACATTGCTCATTCCGAGCGGCTGCGTCTCGAAACAAGTCATCAAACACTGAAACGCGTTCTGGTTGTCACTCAAACTCAAACATGCGCAACACGCGGTGCCGTCAGGCGAAACTTTACCGCAGGGCAGTGTCAAGAAATAGAACGCCACGCTAGGTCGATGCCATACCCGGCTGGGTGGTAGTTCCTTCAAGCGCGTTGTCATCGATGTCACAGTTTACTGAGCATTTCTTACACCCCATAGTGGTCGGCATAGTGCGAGTGTGTTAGTGCGTGCTATAATTATGATTAACAATTGTCACGCTGGAGCACCGTTAGCAGCAAACGGGGCAGGCGAACAGCCAATGGGACCATTCCAACCCGGCTCGAGAAGGATGGTGTTTTGTGTAGAATTTTCCTTATCAGCTCAGTGACACCATAAATCCTCGGGCTTTCCACGGGGAATGAGTGAAACAATTTCACTCAACATTGCGTTAGCGGAACGGAAAAGGGACATCCCCCATTCCTCTGTCTCCCCACCAGCAGTCAAATTGGGACACAGTGACGAAGGTTTGTCATGTTCATTCGCTAAACCACCCTATGGCTGTGCTGCCTTCTTTAGAGTTTAGGCACGGGGTTATGAGTAAAAGATCGAGTTGATTCGCTCTGTTCGGCGAGGTGTCAGCTTTGTGGCGCGTTTGGTGCTCATCGTCATAATCATCATCATTGGACCATACTATTTTCAGTGATTTTTATGGCTATGGTTTTGTGCTGTTGTGTCTCGATGGTGGCACGCTGTGCGACAGTAAATGATGTGTTTCGTTATTAGCGCCTAGCAAAAGTTGCTATAAGCATAACGAGCAGGGGCAGAGGCTTAAGTTTTGTTGCTGTTAGTGATAAAAAAACAGAGATTTTTTTTTTGTTTTGCGTTCATTCCTAGTGATTATTTGCGAAGAAATGTTTCGCCAATTATTTATAATTGATTTCTTTCCATTCGCTTGAGCGTTATGGCCGTTTCAGGGTCTCATTAAAAAGACAAACTACAAAGTAGTGGAACATTTAAAAAAGAGAGAGAGAGCTTCTTGATGTTTCTTGTTGAGTTACGTGGAATGGAAGCATTTCATGTTATATCAACGTAATTTAAATACTCAGTTAATCATCAAAACCAAACAAATGTTCGTTTTGTTCGGTGTAACGTTTGCATATTACATTAACTTTTAAAACTTGATTATTTACTGGGCTTGTAATTTTTCTCCGTATTGTTTTGTTTTTTTTTTGTCAGAACAATCCAACAAAAACGATAATGATATTGATCGCGCACCGTGTCTCGTCTCGATTGTTGCGCAACATAATTACTTCTCATTCCATTAGCGATGTTCAAATTGAGTTGTGATGATAGCTTTCAGCAGCCCATTGCCCTAGACATAAATGCCAACAAGGAGCTAAGGGGAACCGTGGTATGGTCTTACCGGGAATACAAAGACACGAACACAGAGAAGTCACACGTAGCAAGTTGTGGGGTGAAACTGTTTCAAAATCAATTAAAATTATCAACAAGAGAGCCCTTGTCAGCAAGGCAACCTCGTCACACATCAGGAAGAACCTGCGCCAATAATAATGCCACCCCATGTGTGATGTGTGGCTACGGTTGGGATTTGTGTGGATTTTAAATAGGATTAAAATTTGCCACACAGTTCCGCCCGTTCTCGCGGATGTTGATTAACGATGGGGGGACTCCAACGCTATTCCGCGGTCGTTGGGAACGGGAGCTTAATTTTTGGAGTGTTTAATCACATTATGTCAGAAAAGTGCGAATGTGCCGTTCCGGAATTATCAGACGAATGCGCGAGACGAAAATAGATCGGTACGGCGGTTTGTGTGCTGACATCCTCACTACAAACGAGAGAGAGAGAGAGAGCGCTGTTGCAATTATTTCACGCAAGATGGCGCTGTTTCTAGCGATCGAACAGTAGTGCCATAGTTGATGTGGTGTAGAGTAAGATGCTTCGCATCGTACAGTAATCACAAACTTCTGCTCAATCAATGCTTTGAGAAAGTCGTTGATATTGAATTTAACTACGACCAGACATCACATGGCCTGCGAACAGTCAAGTAACGACTCGTGTGTAACTAACGCAAGCCACCACCACGCCCCCCATTTTGTGGTGAAATGAGTTCGATAATTTTTGCTCATTTTCTCACTTCCGCTTTCGCGTTACTGATTACTGAAAGCAGAATTCCGTTCCAGAACCATCGGTGCCTCCAGGATCACCATATCTTAACGAGGCCGGCAGCCGCCTCAAGGGTCGAATCGGTCACACAGGACCCTGGCAGAAGAAGTTTCTCCATGGCGGTGAGACTAGTACGGTCGCCTACTCCCCCTCCCCGCAAAAAAACACGCAATTAGAACAGATCGTGGGAAGTTTTGCGCTGTAACCGCGCACAGCAAGCGGCAAGCAAACGAGACACGCCAACAATGCAGAAAGGAAAAGCATTCGCAATAATCTGCCCTCCGACACACTACCGCGATAACCGCTCAGCAACCAAGCGACGGAAAGAAGAGTCATGAATCTATTCATGCACGGCAGAGTTACTCAATTTCTCTTCGGTTTGTGGGCATCAAGGATCAAGGAGCAGGTGGTGGTGGTGCCCTTTTAATGGTCCCACATGTGAAATAACGATCGATGCTGCTAGAAAACAGGGACGAAAAAGTTGCTTACCCACACACACACACACACGACGAACGTGACGGTTTCCGCAGCCGCTACGTGATGATCCGGGTGGGAATTGAACCCGTGAATGCGCGCGCTTAGTTTGCGGGCATTAATTTTAATGATGAACAATCTGCGAAAGAAAGCAGGAAAGACAGACAACGGGGAATGAGGACGAGTAAGTAAATGTTAGTGTATCGTGGAAATGGAGTTAAGCAATGGGAGATCACAAAATGATGGCAATCATCACACACGAGGCCTGTGTGTACTCTGGGAAAGGAAAAAAGTTGATTTTGTATACTTGATAGATAGCTTTTGGAAGTTTTTCATTAGTTATTTTTGTACAAGATTTTCAAAAGGACTTTATCCAACATTTCAATCTCTTTTTTTGAGGTTGTCATCGAAGTACGGAACTCCCCAGCTTGAACCCTCAAGCCCCGAGCAAGTTTCGCTCGCCCTACTCATCACTCAAACAGTCCCAATGGAGATGATGGCAACAACACGCTCCCATCCCAGTTCCTTCATTTAGCGTGAAGCATTAAAACTTTCCCTTTTCCCACGGCGTAAAGCGTGCAAGTTGGCCACGAGTTTGACGAGCTACTGTAGCCTCGGTGGTAACGGATCGGTTGGTAAATTAAGCTCGCTCCCTTCGAACACCGGGATCCGTAACACCGTAACACCGGAAAGCAGGCAACTACAACCACATCTGCGGCTCACAAAGACCAGCAGAGTTGCAGCAGTGCGATGGTTGGTTTCGGTGGTGAATTAATGTGTTTGCCGGATAGTTTCCCCGGGATTGCAACTCGCGTTCGCGTTCGCGTGTTCGCCTTCGCTGCGCGAGCGTGTAACTTCGGGTAGCGTTGAGCAACTTTTTGGCAAAACCATCACGAGTGTGTCAGAGGTTGTTTTGCGATGGATGGGATTTTAAAACCCCAAAAACTATTGCCATCCTACTGCTTCCAACTTCACGTATAATCTCCTCCTCGTGAATGGTACACGGGTGGAATGGGTTATTGCATTTTTTATTGACTCCATCCCACGACTCCTATATCACCACATCGGATTACACGAACACTCGTAGCGGTTGTGTGTGAACAGTTCACGTGTGCATCATCATTTATTTATTTACTTCCCTCCCTTCCCGACACGATTATTGGTTTGGAAAGATTTTGGCCATTGCGATAATGAGCTTAGTGAAGTAAGTTCACACGAGTACATCCACCAATGGGGGGTTGATGATGGCGTTCGGGGAAGAGGTAGTAATGCATCTGTAACGATCGATTGCTACAGACACTCTATCGGTGGATGAAATAGATTGGAATTGAGCAGCAACTTTCACCATGAAACCGAAACCCGATTACATTCGTTTGCCCTCGCATTGCAAACCGTTACGCGTTCCCGGTTCCAAGTGCCAGCTTCAAATTACGAAAAGAACAGACTTTTAATTGTGTTTCTCTAGCACGTAATTAGTTTTGGGGTCGGCGGGTTCTGCAATGAGCAATGCGCTCGATGCTGCCCGCTTCTGATAGGAATCTCATTAAACTGCTTTAACTTCGGACCAATGAGCTAGACCAATTCGTTAATGGTGTTTTTGGTTAAACATACAAAACATGACCACACAACCAGCACCTGATGGCAGTAGAAAATAAGGTCTGTTGTTTTTTTTTGGAGTTCCTGCAGCACGAACACAGCTGTACTTTAGGAAGCAATCTACTCAACATCCACTGAACTGCTGTGTTCCCGCTGTGCAGCCCGAATCTCATCTGCTTTAGCTGTGTTGTAAATGACCCTGCTGAGACGATGGTGGAGCCTTTTGTCCGAGACAGAGGCATCCTCTCTCTCTCTCTCTCTGTACCGTTTGTCGTTTTAAGGGAAATTCGGAATGCTATAAACATTTTTAGCAAAAGGGTCACCAACGCCACCCTCAGGAGCGCTAAGCAGTTCCGCTTTCGGCGTGGTTGTTTTGTACACAAGCTGTCGCGCCCCGGTTGGGATATTTTCAATTCGTAGCAGCGTACAAAAACATAAACGACCCTCGGGCTCTGATGGGACCCAGTGGGACATCAAGAGTGAAGCGTTTGCCCGGTGGGCACAGTTGGGGAAAGAAGGCAAATGGGGCGAAAGGGTTTGGCATTTGCCGTTTGCAAGACGGCGATAGGAAAGACTGCCCCACCGGAAAGGTCGATCGAAACAGATTTGGCAAGAAAATAAGCTGCCAAGGGATAGTGGTAGTGGAGGGGTAGTTTTTAACACCTCTCCTTAGTGCATGCTTCGTATGCTCTTGTTTGAGCGTTTGGTCCGGTTTGCTGATAAGGAAAGGATTCTTGAAAAAGGCTCTGTTAGTGCAAACAGAACTGCCAAAAACAGCCAAGGTGGAGTGCAGTGAAACAAAAATGGGAAATGGTTCACCTTCTCGAGTGGTGAGAATGGGTGAGATGGTTTTTCTACGCTTAAAACCGTTTCGTAGTGTTTTGAATAGTTAAACAGGAAATTGTCAACCAGAGAGCTTTAAAGGGAAAGAAGCGTGAAAGTGCTGTTTATTCACATGCTTTCTACACGAATTTTTCGTGACAGCGGTATTAGGATTGTTTAGAACAAAACAAAAGAAACACCAGATAAGAAAGTTTCAAGTGTTCTTTAAACCACTTTCTAAATATTGGAGTTTAAATTGTTTACAGTTGTATTATCTTTTTTAAAGTACAGTCATTATCCGATATACGCTATCGTACGGAACTGAACGCAATAGCGTATCTCGAGGTTTCGCGTATAGCGGATTTCCATGGAAAAATAGTTTACACTACCGGTTCGAGGGTCGAAAAATATCGCCACAAAGTTTTGCATCAAAGTTTTTTGTTATAAAACAGGTATCTTTTGCACAAATTCAATGCAAAATGCATTAATAACATTAAAGAAATTCAAATATAGCATAAAATATTTCAAAGAATTAAAATATTTGCAAAAAACACAAGGAGCTGTCAAATTAAGAGGAATTGCGTACTGCGAATTCGCGTATATCGAGTATACTGCGGATAATTGCTGTAGTTGATATGGTTTTTTTTATAAGCAGAAGGTAAATACAGTGAACCCTCTCTTATTTGACACCTCTCCAATTTGAGAAACCTCTCTTATTTGAACATTTTGCACAGTCCCTTGATTTCCAGTACATTTTTGTTTCTCTAATTTGGAAAACCTCTGAAATCTGTGTCCCTCTTATTTGACTAAGGTGTTGCCATGGTTATTGAAAGATGTATGCTCAAATTAGCGATTCTGTTCGCAGTTTCCTATAGCAACAGTTAAGGCTGCATACTAAATGTTCTGTCTCTTTCTTGTTTGTATGGACCTTTCATTCACTTTCAACCTCTGTAATTTGAAAACCCCTCTTATTCGACAGTCCCATCGCATCTCAAATTAGAGAGGGTTCACTGTAATTATGAACTACGCGTAAAGTTTGATCAGTAGATTGGTAATTTTAACAAATAATGTGCTAAATACAGCGGAGCGCCGTTTATCCGGGTACCTTTTATCCGGTTGCTCGTTTATCCGTGCTTTTGAAGAAGGACAAAGGTGACATTGCGTTTTGAGAAGGATATTAAAAAAATACCCGGTTTTCAGAGCACATCGGCATAAGAAAAAACACACTAACTTATGGCATATTTTAAATATTCTCATTGAAAAAAAAAAACATAAATGTAATAAGAACGGGGTTTTTTAAATTAAAACAAAATTTAAATTTCAAAAAAAAATCAATTTGTGATTAAATATATCATTTGTCTCATTATCGGTGTGTTATATCTTTCGGATATCTCTAATGAAAGTCGACCACTTTGCTTGGTTGTTCGTACGCGAGAGAGCGTGCCGCCAAATTCCTCTTTGTATTTTTCTCTTCCTTCACTCCATATCTTTCGCCGCGCGTCAACTGTCACAGCGGTTTACACATCGTGGTTGGATACGCACGGTGTGTACGAGGTGTATATAACACCGTGTTATTCGCATATCCGGGCGAGGTCGACTCCCGATGAACCTGGATGAACGGCACTCCACTGTATATTACAAAATATATCTAAACCCGAAGGGCGGGTCTCGTGGTACAGTCATCAACTCGTACGACTTAACAACGGGACCGTCATGGGTTCAAGCCCCGAATGCGCACTGTGCCCTCATACGTAGCACACTGACTATCCTGCTATGAGTACTTATCGATTTACTGAAAGCCAAGTTCACAAGAGTGGTATAGGCAGGTTTTTACCGACAACGGTTTTTATGACAAAGAAGAAGAAATCAAATAAGAAATTTAAAATATAAGCTAAACTTTCTTTAGGGAATGTTCTGCACGTCAAATGATTATTAAATAGCTTCCATCAAAGATCCACAAGCAAAAGACAAACACAGGCTCCAGACTTCTTTGAGCCACCATCATCACTGACCTATGCCAATGTCAAGGCAGGCCAGCCCAAACTACAAAGCCACTCACTCGGCCAGTGTCACCAAACGTCCCCAAACTTCCTACCGCCCTTTTGTGTTCCCCTTTAGAAGCACCTTTGTCCTTGCCGCATTGAAATCGGGTAAACAGCGCGTTTAGGACAACGTTTGGCAGCGAAAAAAAAGCCGCTCTGCCAACTGCTGCTTACTTAGCATGCAGGATGCATACAATGAGGACAACATTCCCGCAGCAGCGATGCGAAGCCACGTGCAGGGCAGTAGTAGCAGCAGCAGCAGCAGAACGGACACAAAAGGAACAATTTGTATTGTCAGCAGAAGCTGCAAGGCCACGTTCGTTTTGGGGTCGAAAAAGGGGGATAAAAATGACTCTACTACACACATACACAAGCTCTCCAATGTGCAAAACTATTCCTATGAACATTTAGAGAGAGAAGCATAGGTTTCTTTTTTTGTTGATTACTGTATAAAACTCCCATCATGTATGCCCATCAATGTGTGCTGCGTAGTGCGAAGAACTTTTCCTTTCGCTTTGTATACCCATAGCAACCCATCGTCAGCTACAAGAGTGAGCCATGCTTTCGCCATTTCGTGCATTGTACTGACGCCGTTGGTGTACCTTGCTCCATCAACCCCCGGGAACCGTGGCGGGTTGTAGAAGTTGCAGTAGGGTTTATTTAATTTAACGCAGGCTTCATGAAAACGGGAGCAAACATTTAATCGAGTGTCGAGCGCCCGTGCAAATGCGCTTCCCGCTTGCCCCCCAAAAACTCGCTAAAACCGGAACGGTATGACACTGGTGTGTGCCGTGTGGTGCGGATACGTGCTCAACTGGGACACCAACTGGGAACTGGGGTTCGTTAAAAGACTCCTCCTTAATGTCAGCGCATGTGTGTGTGTGGGGGGGGGGGGGGGGATATGTTTGTACAAGAAACATGACACGAATTTCCTGTCTCGGTCACTGTAATTTCACCACGCTTCTTCCGACGAGTTCACAGTCGGTGCGCTGCTGTTGTTGTGTTGTTTTTCCCGCGACATTTCCACACATCCTACCGTGTGTGGGTGTGTGTGAATGTGTGATCAGGGATGGGAAGTGCCTTTTTGGTTGTGAGCAGCGACCTCGAACGCCGGGATATAACGAGACTGACTGTGACTAAGCAGCCCCAAGTGTGCACACAAAAGACACTTCAGTTTCTTGCATTCCGTTCCCTCGCTTTCTGGACTGAAAACTATCTACGAAGCGATGCTGCTTTGCGCGCTATTTCGAAAACGGGGAAACGGGAAATGGGTACGAACCGTTTGCTTTGTTTGTATTTCTTCGCCACTTTTCTGGGCGGCCAATGTTTGCGTTTCTTCTGTGAGGGGTGGTAAATTACGAAAGTTGCTTGCAGCTTTTTCCGAAATTAATCGCCAAATGGCAAGGCATTCGGGGCGGTTCCGTATGCGCCTTTTAGTTTCTCGTTTTGCGGGGACGACAGCACGACACACCCAACAGCAGGACTGGTCACGATGGCTTCCCTGGGTGTCGTAATTTCTTGCTACTTTAGAGTGAAGAGGAAAAGGTTTGCCGTTTTACCTTCAATAGCATTCCAACACGCGCTCGCAGCGTACATTCTTATGCAGCTTTTAGTATTTACATTTTAAGTTCCCCTGCAGGACTCTTTTGGGGTGTCGCGAAAGGGAGACGAAAAGGAGCCAAGCAAAACAGGGCGTGTAATTATAAAATCAGGTCAACTATTTAATTCGTTGAAATTAACTCACACCCAACATCGAAGTTCCCTGCTGAATTCTACTAACCGCAGCTTTTTAAACCGAGTTTTTTTTTTGTCTTTCGCTTTTGCTGCATATGCTTTTCCACTCAGCAAGTGGACGACGACTACTTCGGTGACACACTTCCCTTACCATCGTTTTTGTGCCTTCAATCACGCAGAGCTCGCGTGATGTCTAAACTGTGGTGGTTCACTGTTTGGACAAAATTGATTACCACCCTTCAATCTGCTGACGGCATTGTTCGTGAGGCTCCACACTGTCCCAGCACGCAGGTGAAGGGAACTACATGCTAAATGGTGATCACATCACACTGCCCTGTTCGGGGTGACCCGCATGTCAATGCTGGACACTGTATGCGCTTCCGATTTGAATAATGACATACACACTGGACGGGCGTGTCTGTGTAATGTGTAATGCGAACAAAGCGTTTGCTCCTGGGAGGTCATAAAGCAAACAGTTGGCGGCTATTTTGGTTGGAAGGCAATGTAGTAGTAGTGTAGTAGTAGTAGCTGCAAAAGAGGTTTGAATTGTGCTAATTTCTTGTATCGAGATGTTTATTCTAAATCTTTACCTTATTATTTTCTTATAGAAGAATTTAAGCCACTAATGGGCTTGACTGTGACTGATTGGTTGAGTGCTCCATACCATTTTTATGTTTCCTTAGGAAGCCAATCACTTCTTGTCCATCAAATACGGAAGCCAAGAAATGTGGTTTATGATTTCATTAACGTTTACATTAAGAAATGGACAATAATTGTCGACTTTTCTTGGGTTTATTTTCACTCGCACTATCGAAACGGTAATTGCACTTTCAATAATGGAATCTCATGAGTCAGCTGACTAAAATTGACACTTCTATCAGTCGAACTCTAACCGTGATGACTAAAAAAGTGAAGCAACTTCGTTTAGGAGCGTGCACGATTGAAAAACGGTACCCAGTAGAGTCTAAAACGGACTCCGTGCGACAGTTTGTAGACGTCGCATAAGTCTGTTCCGGCTTCTACAACATCTTGGCACTATAAAACAAAAATCAGAGCATCAAATAAAAGCACAGTTCCGATTGACCGACGACCCTGAGCGATAAGAAGCTTCAAATGATGATGAAATGAAAACTGAGGGAAAAGTCGCAACATCACTACGTTCGCTTGGCCAAGAGGTCGATGGAACCGGCTCAAACAGTGAAATACTGCCTAGGGAACACGAACAAACATATTAGTGGAAGCAGAAAACGCGTCCACTGGCATCCCAGCGTCAAGTAATGACACCAAAACTCATTTCGACCATTATTAGCGAATTTCGGATGAAGTTCGATATGACACCCTAGTCCACGAACTGGTCCAACATCTCCATAACCCATAGCATCGAAATTTCCTAGAACAATATGATCCAAAAGCTCTAAAGAAGAATTGATCAAAATCAAATGTAGAAATCATAAACATGCCCACACGCATGTCTTCGTCCGCCATGGCAAATGCTCCGGATAACTGATTTCTCCTAGATTAGTTTTTGCAAGTAATATTGAAAAAAAAAAACCTTTCCAAGGATGTTCATGAAAAGCAATTAATTATCAGTCTTAGTTTCTACTGTCATCGGAAAATTCATATTCAGTAAAGCTTTTACTAAATTATTTATATAACGTTATATTTTTTTCTATACAAATCAAATTGTTATAGAATAATTCGATGAGCCCTAACTAAGGGTTGTTGGACCAGTTCGAAGACTAGGATGTTATATGCATACTGTAACACCCCTGAACCATTCAACAAACCCTGAACGAAAAACACGCAACATGCAATAGCTGGAAACTGTGTTTCTTTCGGTTGGAAAATCCCTTACAACAACACTCGATCCGAAATGGCGCGTAATGTCCCACAAAATGGCCAAAGAGGTGCAACTTTCGCTCGGGAAAGAGCCAAACTTTCTCCCTCCCAGAACGATCCCATTTTACCAGCTAGATATAAATACACACACACAGCAAAAGGCGAAAACTTTTCCGTCAACATCAGATGATACTTTCCCCCTCCTGGTTTTGGATGCAGTGGCACAGCAGCAGCAGCAGCAGCAGTCGCTCCACTTCCCGTCGCTGTTGCATAGTTTGCTTTCTGGCGCACAACTTATTAAGAAAAGAGCCACGGCAAATAGCTTTGACACAAACCGTGAAAGATCAAAATGTTTGCGAAACTTAATTTATACTTTTGCCCGGACTTTGTGAGTTATTGAAAATGTGTCGAAGGAATGAATGGGAGGCAGGAGTATAAAGAAAGAAATACGCCACACACTGTACTGTAGCGTACTCCGTGTCACGGGAAACAGTTCTTTTTGCGCTTTGTGATGGATTGTGTAAATAGAGAACGTGTGAGTGTGTGCGTTTTTCTTTTGGCGCGGAAGATGGGACAAAATCGAATAATACACAAGCGGACAAACTTTCCGAAACAAAACCCATTAAAATTGACCAACCGTGGATTTTTATGGGTCCTGTTGCGGTGGTTTTTCTTTATCTGATCGATAGAGCGTAGATGCAGCTTTGTTGTACTTTCTTTTTGGTAGCAGAAGTTTTAAAGTGTGCTGAGTATAAAATTAATTTAAGACTTAAAATCAGTCCTCCACATAAAAAATAATCGCGTTTCATCTAAAATGAGAGGAAAAACAACCGAAAACTAACTGCACACCAAAGTGCAGCTGCCAACAGTTTTGCTTCCCCCAAATCAAACCGGCCCCGAATGCCGGCTGTTTCAAACGAGGTCATCCACTGAAGAAGGCGACAACAGTGTGCGGTTGGGCATCGTTTTTGAAACTTTGTCCGAATCCGGAACCGAGGGGTTTCCGCCGGCCAGGATTGTTCGAAAACCGTGCGTTAAAATTCAATCTCAGCGTGCACGCAGCAGCGCAAAGGGGTGGTCGCGTGGTGGGGTCGTCGTTTCCGTGTGACCATAAAATTTAATGCATCAAGGAGTTCTCGGCCAACTTTCCTTCTTATTGCGAGCGTGGCTAGTGGCCTTCGCACTGGGTCATAAAATGCAGCAATGTTGGTTGGGTTGTGCTTCGTTGTTTTTTTTTTCGATTTGGAATCCTTTTTCGGCAAAACAGATGGGTAAATGGATCGTCAGCCAAAAAGTTGGTAGAGAGAGAGAGCGCACAGTAGGCAGCGCTTCCAAGGTGAAATCGTTCCGATGCTGGATGCAGCAGAAACATCTATACATACGTACACGGAAAGCCTTTTTTCCAATGACTTCAGCCGCTCTGCGTACTGAAGAACGTCGCGAACTAAAGTGGTGCGCGGCTGGTTCGGTTTAGAAGAGGATGGCGAACGTACCCACACTCCGTGCACTCATTTTCATATAAAACCATACATTTATCATCATACGGACATACCCGGCACGGATGCACTCTATTCTGCGTGTCCCCGGAGAAAAGTACGCGGTGGACCGTTGGCATGGTGTGCTGCCAGCCAGCCAGTACAAAGCGAACCACAAACTGTGCGGAGCGGGCCTGCTTGATCGAAACGCAAAGAGGCTACGAGAGGCTCATCACGGAAAGAGGCGGTCACATTTCATATCTGCATTAATTTGGCCGGGCTGGTGAGGTTTTCAATTTCGAACGAAATGCTTTAGGCGGTTTCGCACGGTGGGAACTGTGGTCGTCATAATGTAGTATTGTAGTTTTGTACTTCGTTTTAATTTTTACTAATAATGGGTTAAACGAACGATGTATTAGTTGAACACTATAAGCCGTAAAGGATCAATAAGAAAAAAAGGAAGCATGACTACGTTCTAACATCTTTTAAATCATACAGCTTGATCGACAAGTTTGAAATATCGTTTGAAATAGTTGATAATCCAAAGGATGATTCATTTCGTTCAGTAATTGATACAGCATAAAATTACCTAATTTAGTTAGTTTTTATTTTAAAACTTTAAAATCTATAGTATGATGACTTAGTCTTGTTTTCTCATGTGTGGATTCTAAAGTTTGAATTATAAACAGATAGTACCGTCTTTTCTTATTGCCATATTACACATTGCACGCAGCCATATCGATATACCACTGAACAAAAAATATTTTATCTATTGAGTAAAGTAAATGTTTATAAGTTTATCAGACTTTTAACATGTGAAAGGCAAATTTAATAATCTATCCTATACGATGGGAGATGAATGATTGTATAAGCACGATTGTTTAATCAGAACCTTGTTTTTCACGTATTTAACGAAACACAAATAATGTTTCGTTGAGTTTCGAGCATTCAACTCAGGCGAATAGATGTGGAAGTATAAGCGCATAACTCTTAGAGGCGAAAGAACTCCGTTGGAGCCAAAGCCTCTCAAAACTATTCAAACAAACAATAAGCGCTTAACTCGAAATAAACTCTCGTATTATTTTACGGTAGGAAAAATAACAGCCAGTAAATATCAAATACTAGAAAAAAGCTACAACAAAACGGTAAATATTATCATGTCCGCAGATTCTGGAATTTTATAATGATTTTTCCAAAAAATAATCTCGTTTAGTATATTCAAGTATTCTACTCTGCTTCATAAAATCAAAACAGAAGGAAGGTAATAAATCTACATAATGAAACTAGATTGATAAGCTTCATTCCTTTATTTGATTGATTGCCAACTTTCTTCATATTTTTACATTGCAACGTAAAAAAAAACTGCACGTTCGCACATAATGATTTCTTATATGAAAAGTATCAGACCCATTAGGATTCATAGTTCTGTGTTGAAATAGTTTTGTGCACCTATACACAAGCTCGTTACCACATCGGTGAACATTGTGTCGCAGGATTCCCTCACTGTGCCTGCTCACCTACAGCGGACGTAGAAAACTGTAGCCAAACTGTGCAGCTTTATATTCCAATTGCACAAGTACCACCTCAGTCTACGAACTCGAAAAACTGCACGTCTCTAAAGAAAAAGACAATTACTTTCGGTACTCCCGCCCGCTGCATGCCCGGGACACTGTTTGCTTTAGACATAATTTCCCACTTTCCTTTCGTTTAACAGATCCTCTTTTGCTAAGAATGCTTAAGCTAGCTGCAATGCATCAACCACACTGTAGGCGGATCACTCACGATCTCTCTCTCTCTTGCGGGCGGCCATGCAATACTGCACCACTCGAGCCGGCTCTTAATGTAATCAATGTAATAGCGTAAAACCTAGCGCGTTGAGGGCGCTTTGCTTCCCATTGCACTGCAAACTGTCCCGTATTTTGCGAACCATTTTTTTTGCTGCAGTGACTACTACTTATGTAACGCGAGTGCAGCTAAATGGATTCTGGACGTTAGTGAGCCGGTTTGTTTATTTTTTTTGAATTTAATGTAGAGTAATTCGCATTTTCTATCACAGTTGCGAGCTTCATGCAGCAGAGTGGTGCACGAGATGTGATTGCATTGGATCAAAGAGAGACAGTTTTTTTTAAGTGCTGTTTGTTCGTGAATTTTAGAATCGTGCCAGTGTGAGCTTGCAGAGATGGGACTGAACTGGCCATCAGCTATGATAGGACACGTTGAGCTAATATTATTAATACCACCCCATTAGCGTAATGACTGTTAAAAAAAACTAAGTGGGACGTGTTGAATAATAATTTCATGTATGATTATTTTAAATTGTGTTAAAAATATCAAAATGCTTAGGACGGACGTCGCCATCTATGGGGCCCTTTCCGTTTTAAGTTCGTAGGCTGAAATTTCAGCCTGTCAGCTATTTTCATTGTATAGCAGTTTTCGAGCAGCTATCTAAGTGAGTATAATATACAGGTGGGCTTATCTCAAGGTGTATGAATTTAGAAGGCTGATTTTTATCGCTTCTGCTTATGAATGAAGATTTTAAGAGTGTTTTGTGTATTCGTCAAGCCTCGAGAAAGCTTGTTTGAGCAAAAGTTTTCACCCATTCTGTTAAAAAGTGATATTCAAATTTGGTTTTAAAAACTATGATATGAGACCACCTGGACTACATACACTTTGATTCTGGATTCCATCACAAGATCTCTTTGATGCACCTTGGGATAAATGTAAACACTACCTTGTTTTACCATTTTTTGAGCAGGTATTCGAATCTAATTTTAGCTTTGAGGCTAGAATAATCTAGACTGAAAATTGCAGGCTAGTTTTGTGTGTGGCTTTGTATGGAGTATTTACATGAATTCAACCTCCAACTGTCAAACTCCATACAAAAAACTGACTAGAATCGTGAAGGGCCCCTAAAGCAGTGTGTAACCATTCAAGTTCTTTCATGGGGTCATCTTGTGTACACTATGGTGTGATTTGATGTTGCTTTCAGGTGAGTTTATTATTGAAAAAAAAAGTAGCAGAACCCTGCTTAATTATGCTTCTTCCAATTTCTCTCTGCACTCCTGCAAATTTCAGACTAAAGCAAACTGGAGCTTCAATTAAATGCTGACGATTTAATCTGCAATGCAATCTATTCTTTCATCACATCACAAAATCCTTGCCGGCTGAAGATTCCCAAAAAGTGGAACACCTTTGTTCGCACCAAAAACTGCAAATGACTGCGCTTTACACGCTGAATTGACATTTTTACTGCAAATGATCACTCGTCCAGAACCCTCTTTCGCGTGCGCGCACTCCAAATCCGCCTGCCACTAACGAATCAGAGTACGGATCATCATCATCCTGCTGCTGCTGCTGCTGCTGCTGCAACCAGATATTGTCTCTGCAGATAGAGCCCGAGCAGTGTGCAACCGAAGAGAAAAACTAATCTTTACATGAAGAGTTTGCGCGTGTTTTTTTGTTTTTTTGCTCGTTTCTTCGTTTCTCCTTGTCCAACGGTGAAATCTTTCCTTCTTTCATCGCGCGGTGTGTAAAGCGGCGAGGGCGCAGTGAAATGGAAGCAAACCAATCCCCCAACGGCGCAACAGCAGCAGCCCAACAGGCGTCCAACGTGCAAACGGTTGGACGAGTGTTGCTCCACTTTACTTCGGTGTGACCTTTCCATTGGACTACAAAAGGGCAAAACGAGAGAAGAGAAAGGAAGGAAAAGAAAGGCGGACGATGGGAGACGAGCCACGAATGTGAATTGTAACATCTGTCGTTTCAACGCAATTGTGTGCAGCGACAGAGAAATGCAAATGCACCCGGCAACACAAACGGTCATGAAAGCTCCCTTTGCACACACAGAAAGACATTCAGAGTGAGAGACTGAGACTGAGGACACACCTTGTATGACGCGCGTTTCATGTGTGCTGTTTTTGTGTTGCCTTTCCGTTTTTTTGTCACTTTACTTCAGCACTCTTTGGTGAAATCGTGTCCTTTTGCAGAGTGATGTAAGGAGGAGGCTCACGGCCAAGCGAGCGAGGTCAGATTGTACGTAGAATGGATGAGAAACGAGATTTAGCAAAACGGACACCAGTCTCTTCCTCCAGTTACGGTGTGTTAACGTTAGATTTACATTTGAATGAATGAAAAAAAAAACAACCTTCCAAGACACAGACACGTTGAGAAGCAGCCAACACGAAACAGCCGCTTGGCGAAACAGTTGTAATATGTTTCACTTGCATCCTGCTGCACGGCCTGTCACATTGTTTGGAGAGTGTGACCTCACCCCATGGCCCTCACGAGCCCTCACACAATTCAAGTACAAAAGGGAACTTCTTATTTCACAGAACGACACAGTTTGATTCCGTTCGAAATTGAATGACGATTGTGTGCACCTTGCTGCACTTTCGCCATTGCGATTCGATAGGGCACAACTTCGATGCCCACGATTGTTTGTCGGATGTTTGTACGCCTTAGGTAATGGAATTTAATATTGCGAAGCGGGTTGAACATATTGAATGGAAGGGGGTACAGAGGAAAGTGGATTCATTGGCAGTGAGTTTATCCAGTAGCATTGCAAGAAACGTTGGTATGTATGTAGTAAAATGTCTATCACTGCATTGTTGATAGCATTTTACTGAGAATCGTTTTCATTATTCTGCTCTGCATTCTGGTTTCTCATTTCATTCCGCTGTGCAATTTTTTTTATATGGCCTATCTACGCTTTGTTTCTGTGTTGGGTAATGATTCAATGTCTTATAGCCATGGATAGCCATGCAATATGTTTGCCCCATTTTTTTCATTATGGAGAATACAATATAGCTCCCCTTTTTCAAGGAAGGGTGGCTTGATTGACAATGGAAGATAGCTCAAACAATGCCTCAAATATGTTTTCAATCCTCATTGGACTTCTCATACCTGTGCTAATAGCGTGTTTGTAAGGACTTGACAAGTTATAAACCAAAACGTATTGTTATGCCAATGGATGAAAAAGGGAATGTGATGAAGCTTAAGTCTGACTATCTCCTGCTATGAGTGCATGCAACAGTCTTCAATTAGTTAGCCCAAGAGTGCCAAAGACCAGCCTAAGCTAACAACGGTTGTAGAGCCAAATGAACGAAGAAGTACCTACACATATCATTGCTTTTACGACAAATGTCAAGCTTTCGGAAGGTAACAATAAACAAGTCTTATGACTACAGGAGTCTCTATGAATCAACTAACAATATAGATGCTGGGGAAAGCAGCTATACAGAAACTCACGAAGCAAAATCAAACCAATCTACAAAGAAGTAATTTGATAGGCTGTCGGGGTATCAAATGTAAAGGTTATGTTTTGTTTCTGTATTGCTTGACAGACTAACATTTCATATCTTGATAGGCGGCTATTGATGTAACATTGCTAGAAAGTTACATTAAATGTGACCAAACAAATAGGGTCCAACGGAAGTATCAAAGGTTTTCGACAACGACATCTCTAAAATATTATATTTGATCCTTATTGAAAGCTGGAACAATCAATTATCTTCTTAACTGGCGTGTACTCAGTATAGGTTTGCCTTAACCACTCAATGACAGCAACCGAAATGATGCATCAGCGAATCATGATGACCGTTTGTTAACTTTTGTTTTAGTTTTTAGTTAAAAATTCATTTCTCCGTTAAGATTAAATTCAATGAACAACCAAAATTGGAAATGCTTTGGAATTAGAAATGGAAAATATTTATACAAAGTGAAACTTCATCCTTCCTACCTAATCATTACTTTCGATTATGGTATTTACCATTCAGAAAGCGTTTGTACATACCTGAAAGGAAAGAAAAAAATACAATTAGCTACAACTGTTTAACTGTTGGAAAAAAATGGTACAAAAATGAAATGTTCTTCATAAAAAATATCGCATCAAAATATTACCCAACGATGCGGGAATGTTTTGGGTAACCGTTTCTGAAACCAATCCAATTTTACAACCTTATTCCGACGCATACACCCCTTATCTTGTAGGTTAGCCCACCCTTTTTGGTGCCAGGCAACGGTTGTCTAAATTCGATATTTCATTTTTATTTCTCAACCCATATCCCCATATCCCTAGGATTCCGGAGGCCAGATGGGAGCTTCATATACATTTTTCAGCGCATTACCAACCCCATCAGGACTAATACAGAGCGCGGGTTTGATTGCGCAAGGACACCGCCGTTCGACATCGGAAATGGCACTGCGGGTGAATAAAGTGTCAAATTTTGTGTATCTCGTAAAATTATATGAATATACCTATGCATTGCTATAAGCGCTCTCTCTGCAGTCTGCAAGACCAGGCCAACCAAAGCTCTTCGTGAAGGCACAATAAAAATAAGGAAAAAGAGGTGACAAAAATCAGGACACGGTTCAAATTACCGCAACACTCTACACAATTCTCTGTGTGTGTGTTTTTTGTCTGTGGCCACCGGCAGATTGGGCTGTAAGGGGAGTTTCACCGCCAGCACAGCGAACGGAAACGCCAAATGGTCGTCGTGGTCGTGAAATCATCTCCACTCAAACAAAACCCCTTTTTCCGGTAAAGCCCCACAACGGAGCGAGTAGCATCGAACGCGTACTCTTTGTCCCTTTTTTGGGGGGTGTCCCGTGGCATCGTACCAACGTATCGTATTTTGGATGAGCTTTCCTTGCTACTTCCCGTGCTGTTGTTCTTGCACAGCCTTCTACGACCAACAAGACCGTTCGGTCGCTAAGGATACGCATGATAGCATCCCGCGCTGGGCAAAAGGTGTACGATGTCCTTCGTGTCCCCGCCGTCCAAGTGGAAATAGATCCGTAGACATTAGACGGTAACCCAAACACGCGCAGTAGGAAGGCAGGCTCCGTTACGCATACTAACCTCGCGCTGGGATTGGGATTGCGTGTACGCATCGGATGGGAGATGGTTATCTCAGCGAGTTTTTTTTTGCTTCTTTTTTATTATTTCACTGAACGCTTGATGGACGAAGAAGTTTGAACGAAATTTAGCTAATTGCTCATTAGGAGAGTAAACAGTAATGAGCCGTTTCCTTTCCACTTTCGGCTCGTCCATGCCGACCATTGTACCGGGGCAGGATGTAATCAGCAAGCGCGGGGGGCATTGCTGGTTGCAATGTCCGGCCTGAGTTAATGATGAATAACAGGACGGATTGCGAATCAAATTTGGCCGATGGAATGGGAACAATAGTTTAAGGTTGAATACATGCTCATTACTTTTGATATTCGGATAACGAATATATCAAAATTTATCGCATTTGTTTGAATGATCCTTTTTAAGGGAAGGTATTGTAATCATGCCACTCTAAGTACGATTGGAAAAAAAAATCAGAAAAGAAGACAGTTTTTGGTTAGCTTTTTTGTACTTTAATCTGAAAAGGAAATCTTAATCTTAAAGGAAATCACCTTGCGAAAATTGCGACTGTTCACCGCGCTTCACCGAACATTCCCAGCCAACCTGTTAAACGTGTGAAGTGTGCCCCGCTGAGAGAGAGAGAGAGCTTAAAATTCTGTACAGATTAACTTTCTCGGCTGAAGTGCCGAGACTACGGCTGGTTGCGAGAACCTCGCACGTCGCAAGCCGCAAACGATGGAAACGTCGTGTACGCTTCGGTGCATTTGATACCGCGGCGCACCGGTCGTGTTGATTTTCACCTATCGTCAGTCGTTTAGATTATGGCAGGGAAGTAGATTAGCCAAGCGGGCACAGATAGCGGGGTTGCTTCGCAAGGTGCCAGAAACGGTGTAAATGTATGTGCACATATTTGTTTCGGAAGCGTTCAGACGACGGCGCTACAAAAAGACACGAGCGAGTAATACGCGAAATACGCCAGCATTCACCTTGACGTACTAATCAGAAACGGTGCGTGGTGTGGTGTGTGTGTGTGTGTTTGAGGTTTGGGGAAGATATGTTCAACATCAACGGACACGAAACCGTCTCTTCAGGTTTTGAACCACATTTTCCAGAAAGCATCAATCCGGATTCCTGAACATGAGCAACGCAGCAGCAGCAGTAGCCAATCAAGCAGGCCATGGAAGTATAGGTCGTGTGTTGCTTGTGGTCGATAGCGCTAGTAAACGTAGTGAGCGCTGCTTTACGCAAGCGAACGGTGCGGTATCGATCACATCCATCGAGCAAGCCTGCTGTATAAAGTCGGGCTAGCTTCAATAAGTCCTCATCCTCATCGGTGCTGAGAACCGGTGGTATCGACGGTGTTCCAGTGCCTTTGCGCAAACGTGGGGGGGGGGGGGGGTTTGTGAAGTTAATTTTTTTCATTTTCAAAAATGTTCACTAGACGGCAAAGTATCAAGTTATGGCATTCCGCTTCGCTTGGTAGGAATTTCTGTGCGGCAAGCAATGTTCTCCATCGTTCGAAACATTCTTTTGTGGGGGGGCGAAGGTGAAATAATTGATGAGAGATTGTTGCTTTTAATTTTTGGTTCGGTTGCTGGTGGTAAGTATTTGCAACTTTTAGTGCTGAGAGAAGCCGGTCTCATGGTACAGTCGTCAACTCGTACGACTTAACAACATGCCCGTCATGGGTTCAAGCCCCAAATAGACCGTGCCGCCAAACGTAGGACTGACTATCCTGCTATGGGGGGAAATCAATAAGTCACTGAAAGCCAACCCCACAAGTGTGTTGGCAGGCCTTGACCGGCATCGGTTGTTGAGCCAAAGAAGAAGAAGAAGTGCTGAGAGAAGGGAAAGTATTGAGCTTTTTAACTATGTTTGCGCGCATCATAATAATAGTAGCGTAGGATAGGACACAATAATTTTCTAGCTAATTTTAAACTGGTGAAGTATGTAACCTAGGGATGATCGCAAACATTATTTGGTAATGTATCCTTCCTTGCCGGTCTCGTAGTACAGTCGTCAACTCGTTCGACTTGACAACATGCTCGTTCAAGTCCCAAATGGACCGTGCCGCCATACGTAGGACTTGACTATCCTGCTATGAGAGGGATCTATAAGTCACTGAAAGCCAAGCCCACAAGTATGTTAGTAGTGGTACAGGCAGGCCTTGACCGACAACGGTTGTTGATCCGAAAAAAAACCTTCCTTGGCCTATTGCCTTCGCTTCAATCAATACTTTTCCATTTCCGGATTGGTCTTTTGTTCAACAAACAAACATTAGATCTATCCAAAATGAAAAATTTCAATGATTTGCGTATGAAAACTTATTGAAAGGTGTTTGTATTTGCTAGCCGTTGCTCGGTTGCTAAGTGGAGACGGCTCATATGGGGCTTGAACCCAATGATAATGAGTTATACAATAAAACCTGGATTAATAAATCTCCCATTAGACAGAACACAAGTTGAGATGATAGAAACAGCTTTGCTGCAAAATACATATTAGAGAGGTTCTAACAAAAGTTTACGTAAGCCTAAATAAGTGTGAACGACCTATTTGATGACCTTGTTTTTTATACCAATACTAGCTGACCCGACAAACTAAGTTGTTCCGAAAAAACTAACATATTCCATTATTGCTTTTTTACTCGGGATATTTGTATCGTGCCCGTATCCCCTCAGGATCCGATCATCGAGTGTAAACCGCCAGCCACCTTACACCAAGTGTCAAAGTGCTCCATACAACACAACAACAATCCTGCTCTTTGGATGGGAGTTAGAAAATCATTATTGAATTAATTTTAGTGTAATATTTGAACGATTTTCATATCTTAAAACCTATTCTCATACCACCATAAGGTGTGTGCAAAGTTTCGTTGAAAATGATCCAGCCGTTTCGGAGGTTGCTCGCGACAAACACCGTGACACGAGTTTTTTATATATACCAATAAGACTATTCTAAGGCTTACCATTGTACCATTGTGCATAAGAATTATAAAATTCTCTTAATCTTTTAATCTGTATAGTCAAGAATATGTATTTGTTACCTTGAGTTCTCTCCTATACAGTGCTCACTATGAGTGTAAGATAAAATTGAATCAATGATGTTAAATCATGTACCACGAAGATCTCACATGAAACAATGGACAATATATGTCCCTGACCTGATCGACTGGGTAGGCATAAAAATGTAACTCTAATAATATCGTTTGACATTCAATCAACGCTCAAATTCCACACTCGACCCCATTTTAATCCAGAACAGTATCCCTTATATCTCACACATCTCTTGGTAACCAGTAGTAATAAAACGCATTATATGACCACATGACCGCGCACATAGCGACCAGGACACATTAATAACCTATCAACAACAACCGTTAACACACACGCACTCCCTTCTCTCTCACCCTCACGACACACACGCCCAATCAGGACACCCTTTTCGCAATGTTTCTTGCGAATCCATTTTTAGATTCGCGGAAGCTATCATTTTAACAGCTCATTTCAAGTGAGCTGTCCCAA
Organism: Anopheles merus; assembly: GCF_017562075.2. Lineage (NCBI taxonomy): Eukaryota > Metazoa > Arthropoda > Insecta > Diptera > Culicidae > Anopheles > Anopheles merus. Next base: position 35,887,124 of record NC_054083.1, read on the forward strand.
GCGGGAGGACAGACGACCAACGGGCGGGAAAATAGGACCATGTCGTCTCAACAAGTAAATCTCGGCATGCATTCTCGTGCGGTTGTCATGAGGGGAGAGATCCCACGTATCCCACCGAACAGCCAGAGCGTTATCATTATAACCTCATAAAACACGTCCCCATCTATATTGACGGTGGTTCCGGTCTCTGGTGAGCGCTTTATCCCGGCCGAAACCCGGGAACCACCCCTTCTCCGAGTGGTATCCCTTTTCTGAGGGTGTTTGGATTTTTATCACCCAGTGCGCGGCTCGTATATGAACAAAGGCGTCCGTCCGGGGCACCACCTACATATATGAAAAGATACATCCGATGTGGGCTCCCTCCACCACACGGTACTGCTGTCCTCCTCAGTACGGGTCAGTAGGCTTTATTATGACCGCTTCGGTATAATGTCCACATCTGCCACGTGGGCCGCCGGTGTGCAAACAATGGTCCGCCCACGGATCACGCTTCCGGCTCGTGGACAGGCGGACTTCACCAAGGGAGTGGGACGAGTAAAGTGGATTGTCATGACAGTTTCCTAGGCGCATTTTGTGCTCCGTTTCAGTGCAGTGAAAGATATGGAAGAGGAAGAGCGGCGAAGCGTAGCATAAAGATTGTAATTAAATTAAATGACCAGTTGATGGACCAGTACCGCCGGTGCTCTTCGCAATGAATCCGAAATTCATTAGTGGGTAAGGTTGGCTGACTGACTGTGCAGCAATTGTGCCGTGCAGAACGGAGATGTAACGTAGAGACAGCGATGACGTTACAGCGTGAAGAAGACTGTCAAAATAATGGTTCGTCATCGTGTGCTTAGTGGGTAGGAGCGGCAGACAAGTACCCAAGACATGCAAAGACACAAGGGTGTTGGTGTACTAAATTTGAGATTATAATATCCCTACTATCCTGTCTTTTCGGGAGGTGCTTGGTTTCCATAACTTATCCTCTTCGTTTGAAGCACCCATTCCCACCTTCACTGGAGAGAGGATGATGCCACCGCACCAGGGCACAGTACTGCATAGCATCCCTTCTGCAAACGTTAGTGGGGTTGTCTCACACACGCACCACTGGCTCGAGACGTATTATGTGCACCAGACACACTCACGGCAAGCTTCCCATTCTCGGAACAAAAGCCCTCGGGACTGTCCAGCGCTGATAAGAAACTAAAACATGGCCGATTCGTAACAGGGTTCCGACCGAAAAAGGGATCCGAGTTACACAAAAGAACGAACCCCGGCTACCGGCTTGGGAAAGCTATTCCATGCTGAGGAAAGCACAAAAAAAGCAAGAAGGAAGGGGGAAGCAGGACAGTGGGAGAAAAATGTGGCTGACATCATTATCATTTTCACTCTATTCAAATTTTGCCCCGGGTTTGTCCTGGACCTTTGTGTGCTTGGTTTGCTAGCCACAGCTTTAACTCCTACACACACACACACACACATATACTCATTCGCACTGTGGCTGTGGTAGCACTGATAAGGATTGATGTGTTTTGATTCGATTTGTTGAAGGACATCCGGCACTCTGGGGAGGGGGGGGGACCTCGGCATTAGCCGCTGGCTGGCAGGAAACCAGCAAGTGAACTGCAAGTGTCGCGCTGCTTCTCAGGCAGCTACTTCAAGCTTCCTGATGTTGGCAGCGGCGTCGGCAAAGGTTTTGCACACTTGTCGTGTCGTAAAATCGATGGCTACCGCTGGCCTGCTGCTTGCATTGCCTTCGGTAGCTCGGAGGGATCAGGTTAAGTTTAAGAAAACTTTTATTGTTTTACTTTGTGTTCGCTTACGTGGTGGATGGCGAGTAGGTGGAAGGTCGGACTGGAAAATCCAATGGAACGGAATTGAAGGACGCCCTACGGATCCGGGCTAGTGGCACCGTATCCCCACGGGAAAGTCTGACGGGAAAGTGCAAAGTCACACCAAACACACACACACACACGTACACCCACATGTACGCTCGCTGCGAAGAATGGAGTGACTGAAGATTTACGTTTATTGAACTAAAGCCCTCGGGTTTATTTTGAAATGGTTTGGGTTTGGAGGTTTTTTTGCTTTCCTTTTCTTTTTTTTTGTATCTCACTGACCCGGTTGAGTTTTAGTGCGGTGGACAGCACTTTACGTTGAGGGTATTTACGATTATTACCTCCGGGGCGGATTTTCTTCTGTGGGCGCGTGCACTTGGTTCGAAGTAGCTCCACGAACGCACAGTGCACGAACAGTTTTAGGAGAGTTTTAGGGCTCCAGTTCGGTTTGGAAAGTCTGGAAATTGATATTTATCTGGGCAAATGTTGTAAGACCTAAAAGGTGCGCCATGTAACAAAAGCGTTCCTAAAACTACACTTTATTCAATAACTACATTGATCGTTACCAATAAATGGGTGTTGCAAGAAACCATTCCTATTCTTCGATGGAAGGCATATGGCAACAATTAAATGGTTTTGGTTATACTTCACGTAACCAGGGTTGACTAAACCGTCTTTTCAGGCCTAGTGTTGGGTAAATCTGATTCAGTTTCAGGAATCCGAATGAATCTTTGGAATGATTCATTGAAACTGAATCTCGGACGGAAAGATTCATGATTCTAAATTATTGCTGAATCTTCAAAGACTCATAAATCTCGAAAGAATCTCGATTCTCGCAAGATTATCGTATCGCTAGAGATTCATGAATCTCAAAGGATTCATAAATCTCTAAAAAACAATAAGCTAAAGTTTTTATTATTCTTTTTCTTGGCGTAACAGCCTACGTATACGTATAACCTAGCTTATACAGGCTATCGAGACTTCTTGGAAAGTACATCTTTAAAGATTCATGAATCCCTCGAGTTATGTGAATTATAATGGACTTATGAAGCTTATAGACTCATGAAGCCTTGGAGATTCATGAATATAAAGAGATTCATGAATCTTTAGCGATTCATGTATCTTCAAAGATTCGTGAAGCTTTAGAGATGCATGAGTCTTCAAAGATTCGTTGTTGTTGTTGTTGTTTGGTTTGCTTATAGAGACTTTGAGTATTCGAGCTACATAGTCTCTTTCAAAGATTCGTGAAGCTTTAGAGACTCATGAATCTTTGAAGATTCGACTCGAGATTTGAATCACTCATCACTGAAGATTCACAAGAATGAATCTCAACAAAAGATTCATGAAACCCAACACTAGTGCAGGCACCGCCCACTTTAGTTAAGTCAATCAGGAAGGATGCATTCATTGATAAATTGGATTTGGTTTTCTGTTCATCGAATACATAATTTGAAGACTACATGTGAAAAAGAAACTTTGTCGGTTGAGCTCAAAATTTCAGATGCTTTGGTGCATCATCTCGTCAGTCCAGTAATACTCAACTCCACAAGCTCAGCGGTTGATCGTTTCCCACCCTGACAGTCACTCAAGATAAAATAAAAAATAGGCAACGCATATCAATAAGCAACGGACATTTCGTGAGCATGTTTGAGTTTTGCATGTTCCAATGTCGTCGCTTTTATTGGATGTCTTAAAGTAATTAATGATACATTTCAAACAAAACAGCCCGTTTTTCATTAGACTCAAAACAAACTCTTGGAAGAGAAAAAAAATCCCAAAAATCATGATTTGTTTGAAAATTAACGCAAGGTGTTACTAGGAATAAGACCTATCCATATCTTCTCGATGTAAAAAAGCCTTAACAGTCCTGCTTTTTGGCGGCCAATCTGGCATCTTTAAAGCATATGATGAAATTGCAACATTTTTTTCCATCCATTATGATTTGTATCCACCTTTGTTATTTGCTTATGGGAATTAAAATCACTGCTTAATAGAGAAAATACCGTCTCACAAATCCGCAATTAGCTTTTACTCAAAATCAGCCTAATGGTTGATTTAATTCATTTCCATTCGCTCCCTATTATTATCAACCCCAATGGAGTGTTTAAAATGTCATCTCCTTTAAGCAGATCCCATTTCATCAGAAATAAGAGCATGAACAATAGATTATTCTAAGCTAAATGACAGTCTGCAACCGAACTGTCCTCGTTTTGAGGACAGTGTTCTTCTTCAATCCCCCCTCCTCCCATTCCCAACCATGCTCGATAACAGCATCCTCATCGTTTACTCGATAAATTTGCTTTTATTTTTATTTGACTGCAAACAGTTTTATGCAAATTCTAGCACTTCTGATACGGCTCCGACCAGTGGGCCGCCCTTGGCCCGAGCTTCAATTAATTGCCGAGCCCGAGAGCAATCTAAGCGGAGCAGGACCGCGCAAATGGGAACCATTTCACTGATTAAACACTTTCCGGGCGCGATTTTGTCTGTGTGGGCAAAGCGCAAAGTGCCAGAGGTACTCTCTCGCTCTCTCTCTCTCTCGCTTCTTTGGCACGCTAGAAATGGATGTGCCTTACCAGAAGGGTGGCCGTATTTAGACCGTTTTGTCAAAGCCACCAGCAGCATCGGAGCGACTATCAGCAAAGTGCCAAATTTCTTCCCACCTTCTTCCACGCCCGCGGTCAACACCATTCCGCAGCAAAGGAAAAGCCAGCTTGCGTATCTGCCAACCACGTTTCTGTCACCATTTGTGCGATGATGAGCCGGAGAGGAAGTCACCGCCACCTTTAGCAGTGAGCCTTTTGTACGCGCGTTCGAAACGATTCCGAGCTTTCATTATCGTCAGCCCCCCGGAACGACTTCCGTCGATGGCGGTTTTAGCAAAGCGGCGCGAGCCCGTGGAAGTCACGTCGACGACCACGACGACGGGCTGAAATTTGCTTCCGAAGACGCTAATGGCATTCAAAGCGCAAGGACGCCGGGATCGAATTCTTCGATCGACACGGGTACGGTGGTACCACTTCCTGACCTTATCAGCCGAATCAGCTGGATCCAGACCACAGCAGGTTTCTGTCTCCCTGGACGGTTGAAACTCATCTCAACGTCTGACATTGCTACCCGTTCGGTTGCAGGCTTGCAGAGGGAACGAGATAATTGAGTAAATTTTAAAGCCACCAAAAGCGAACGGAACGATGGATGGCAACGGTGACTGGGGTGGTTGAAGTTCGATATCACTTTGCGAATGACACCTTGGGTGGACCTTCACTCATCGATGAAGTGTACGAGGATTTCACATTTCAGTTTTTAGTCGAGGTTCACAATAAGGTGCAAGACTGTTTCTTTTGTTGTTTTGGCTGCCGAAACTTGAGCCTCTAGTGCTCTAGCGCGTCTGGGCAACATAGGTCCATAAATTTGAGGCCGACACAGGTCAACGGGACTTCAACTTCTGGATGGACGTCTGGGCTTACACACGACCCGGGCTTGGTTCCTACACCGAAATGGCAAAGCTTGCACAGCTTGCACAAGCGCTGGGAATAGAAACAATAAGAATCGATAAACATAACGAGTCTCCTTCGAGCGTTCTCGAGTGGTCTGAGGCATCCCAGTTCAGTGAGAAAAAAAAGGTGGCAACAAAGACAACTCTCCCATCACTGAGGTGCTGCAAAAAAAACCAGGCCTCAAGCCACAGAGCTCAGAGCACACAAGCAAAGCACCAAAAAACGAGCAAAACTGAAGTCATCATGGAACCAGCGCCGCCCAGGTCCCAGGTGGATGGTTGCTGGAAGCAATCAGAAAATGCAATTAACCTTCCGTTCCGTTGGTGGACACTCTCCTCTCCGCCATTCCCATCCCACCCGGAAGCCATTACGCACGTACTTGGCACGTGGATGGACGGTGGTGCTGGTGTGTACGTCGTCGTCGTCGTCATCGTCTGGGGTTTATGGGTTCCGGCGTATCGTTCCATTTGCCTGACTGCCTAACTGCCTTCCCGGTATTCCCGGTACACAGGCGCTCGTGTTGTCTTCTTGGACAGTTTGGTGGAAGTTTGCAATAGAAAAGGGGAAGGCTCGGCTGGTGTTGGTTTAATACGGCATCAACTCGATAACGTTCGGCCGAGAGGGCCGACGGGTTGGTGTCGGTGTGTCGCATTCGCTAAAGTGTGGAAGTGTGTTTGCACCACACCCGACCGGGTCCGATTTTCAAGGTAAAAACCTTCAACTCCGATGGTTCTGGTTCACGCGCGGCCGTGTGGCCGTGTCGCCGTGTTGAAGAGAATTGATTTATTGGTTTTTGGAATAGCAGCACCTTCCCGTACACTTCCCAAGAACTATCAAGCGACTGTACGTTGGGCTACGGACACTTTGGGAGTGGTTTTTCGTAATTTATTGATGGATGGAATTGGAATGTTTTAAGCGGTTTATGACATCAAAACACTTGTACTTGGAAGTGTAAGTTGTGTTTCTTTTGTTTCCAACAAATTAAGCAATTTATTTTAAGAGCATTTCTTTAACAAGCTTTGTTTAGTTCTACTCCGTTAAGCAAAACCACCTCTAGTACCTCAAATCTAACAGTTTTGTTTGTTATTCTACACAGAGCAATCTTATCCGCGCTGTGCTCTGCATGTAAATGAAGAGCATCCGACGAGCGTTTATTTACAAAAAATCCCAAACCAAAAGCAACCTATGCAGCACTCACTGGTGATGTATTTGATTTATTATCACGTCTCAAACTCACGCACCAACCACTGCCTTTGATTTCTCGCGAGCTTTCATGCTGCGCACGATGCTCTAGAAAAAAGCTATTCAGAAGCGGAAAAATTTAAAATAAACGCAATTTGCCATCGCACAAGAGAGAAATAACAATACGGAAAAGAACAAACACACACACACACACACCATCCGTCCACTATCAGGCAGCTTTCATCAAAAATATGCTTTCGCCATCGGACGCTTCGGATGGACAGAGCCGACCCATAGGGGTGTTTGTTCACTGCTGCATGGGCAAACGGTCCCGCACCGGAAAGGCGGCATGCCGCATTCACGTTTGCCGCATGCGGAAAAATAAATTCTCGTTTACAAGAGCGCGTGGCAGACAAGAAAGAAGATTACAGGCCCAACCGACCGGTCCAAGCTGGCCCAAGTTGCCACTTGCCACCTACTTCCCGGTTGCTGCTGCTGCTTCTCCACGGATGCTGTACGGGTGTAACGTTCCCCGTGCCGCAGTAAACCATCATCGGTACCGGACAATCCGGGCTCGTTGTGCTCCCCTTCAAAGGGGGACACCACCACGATATCTCTCACCTCGTCCCATCATCTCGACCCACAACACTCTCCCAGTGTTGCCACTGGGTTGTCCAGTGGGATACATTTATATCATACGATCCGTATCGTAAACGTTTGGCGAGAACGTGCTAAAGTACCTGATTTTTCCCGAACCATTTTCCCGAAACGGTCAAGGCCCGGCGGCCATGCGGAGACCGCACCATGCGGACATTCACAGCAGCAGCAGCAGCAGCCTTTGTCTGCGGCGAACGAGCGCTTTCTGTCCGGGGCAGATAAAAATACGCCACCAAAACGTTCGCTTTTGCACGCCGCTGGAACAATATTGCTGAGGGGATGGATCCGGTTTTTGATCATCGATTGGAGGTTGAGGTTCGTTTTTTTTTTATGTTGGGGAGCGGTGGTAATATTTTATCTGGTGTAATTTATAACTCAAGTGCGATAGTAAAATGCTTAACAAAGCTACTACATAATGGGGAAATTGTTGGCTTACTTACGGCAAGTGGGCTGTGTAACAAGTGGATATGATAGTACGGGCAAGCGAGAAATGTTGCAATTTTAGGTGCATACCACGGTATCGTGATTAAAATTTCTGCTAGATACAATTGGTGTAGAAAAAGGAGGTAGAGATGTTTTGTTTATTTGTGTGATAATTACTGATTTCATTAAAAAGCCTTGGAGGACCACCCAAAAGCTTATGATATTTTGATAGTGACCACCTAAGGCGGCGCTCTGGCATCAATCGAACAAGACAACCAAACACGACTTTGTTCGGAAGGCGTTCTGTCATCTGTTCGATTTCTTATAGACCTTTCGTGATGCACAATAAAACGCCTAGATTTTCATATTCATAGATACATGCATTTTCATAGATTAAATGAATATTCAGCTACAATGGGGGAAGATTCAATAAATAATTTGCTAGTAATTCACATCAATAATAATAATAATAATAATAATAATAATAATAATAATAGTAAAATAGCAGACCGACTAGCCAACGCAGGACATAATAACCCGGCCTGATACCTTAGCAAAACCATCATCGCCAATAGCTGGAATGGTTATTGACAGTGCTGCAAAATGTCACTGTTCATGTCATAAAAAAATCTGACAGAAACAAAATCCATATCAGCGTCACGTACGCAATTGTGATAATCAGAGGTGATACTCAGAACGGTTGGTGTGACTAATATATGCTCATGACATGTTTGCAACCATCGCTTGGTCAGTCATTATGTCACGACTTTTTTTTTTTTGCCGTGATAAGTTTTGCAAAATGTCACTGACATAGTTATGACAAATTCCGGCTGAAACAAAATCATCTTAGCGTTACGAGCTCTACTGTAATGATCAGAGTTGGTGCGAACATCACATGCTTGGTGACATTATGTGCAACAACGTTTGGTCAGTCACTTGGTCGCGACATTTTCAGTCGGTGATCATCGCGATGGTCGTGGGAGATATGCGGTGCGTGCGAGTGTTTTCAAGCAACAAAATGAGCACGTTTTCTCGCTCTGTTTGGCCCGACAAATAATCAAAACAGATAGAGGGAGAAAGCATGCTCATTTTATAGTTAGAGCCCCCGCACCAAGTTATCGCCGACAAAAATGTCGTGACCAAGTGAGTGACCACGAGTTGGGTGCTAATCAAAATGTCACCAAGCATGTGATTGATTCTCCAACTGTTTGAGTCTCGTCACTGATCATCTCAGTTGTGTACGTGATCTGATTTGAGCTTCGTTTCAGTCATGAGTGTTGATGACTGAAACAGGGGCATTAGGCAGCACTGTTCACAGCCAGAAAAAAATCATGATTATGCTTGCGCCGGCATTAAGTTAAGCTTGTCAGTCAGAGTATCGCGTTGGACTCATCAAGTATTCACGTGTCGTGTTCTGTATGTAATGACGCACTTGTATTGACTATCAGCAATGAGCATCAAGCCAACACGGATATGTTCATTGTTTTCGTCGGTGAAAATCTCGTGATACTCATGACATTTTGCACCACTGGTTAATGGGTTAGCAGCGGCCACTCTTTCCTGAGAACCATCAAGACCACAACACCACCATGGAAAGACCATCCATCACACCAAGACCAGAGAATCCTATCGCGACTTCGGATAGGACACACCCGGCTCACCCACACTTTTTTATTGCAAAAATGCAGCCCACCTCTATGCAGTTTCTGTGGCGTCGACATCACCGTCCGTCACATATTAACCGAATGCCATGGGTTCACTACGGAATACATCGCCTGCAAATTGGACCACAGCATCGACACCATCCTCTCATCAGACAGCTGTAAACTGTTAAATTTTCTTCTTTATTACTAACCTTTATGAACAAATCTAACCAAAACCGCATTTGTAACAGACTTCTTTAAAATAAAATCAACAGATAATAGCTTTAAGTAAACCAAGACCAAGACGTAGGACTGACTATCCTGCTATGGTAACAATAAGTCACTGAAATCCAAGCTCACTTCACTAGTGGGTACAGGCAGGCCTTGACCGACAGCGGTTGTTGTGCCAAAGAAGAAGAAGAAACCAAGACTACTCGGTATAAGGTATTTTGCAAGCCACAAATGGCTTGCAAAGAAGTATGTTGGAATTTAAGTGAAGAATTACTTATGTTATTAAAAGAGGCGAATGAGGCCAATCCATGCCAAAACACATACAGTGCATAAACATGCATTATGTACGTCATATATTTATGTACGTGATATACGTTTCAATATGGCAGTCACAGCAGAGATATCTACCACCACAGACAGAATCAAAGTTACAAAGTTTGTTTGAGTCGGATGTCTTGTTCGATTGGTGCCAGAGCGCCGCCTAATAGAGCCTTTCAGTAATATGAAGCAACTAGACATCTCGCTGACAAGTTCGTCAGGAACGTGTTTGAAACTTTGTTCATAACATTTTCTAACTTACGGTTCATTTCGTCTAATTTTCATCATCATACAAAACAACGAAACACCACAAGTGATTTGCAAAACTGGGCCATCAACCGACGTCATAATGAGAGTCCTATTTACACAACAGTCTGATTTAATCTCGCCTCCTAGTTCCAGGCTCTCGGGCACAGGCATTGGTTCTGATTTGATTTATTGCTTTTTTTTTCGGGCCCGTACAGCAGTCAATCCCGGTGCCAAATTGCTTCATCAAACATCAAGATAGACGATGGAGATGAATGGTTTGTCTGTCTAAATAGCAAACACAGCATCCTAATCAGTCCGATGCTGCTCATTTCTATTCCGATCTAAAATAAATCAAGAAGAGCGTGTGTTCTTCTCTTTCCTTTTCTATTTGCCCTTTTCGTCCTGTTGTTATTTCCACTGCTGTGTAGCAGAATGAAACCGGCTGGCCCGAGACAGTGATTCATACATATATTCAAAGTTTGTTTGCCTTGCTTTAATTCTCTTCACGACCCACTCGGTCCACAAACTCCCCCCGCGACACTGTTGACTACGTTCTGTTCCGTTCCGTTCTGCCATTCTGCTTCTCGCTCTTGTCCCCGCACAACAAGCCTATTTGAATGAAAATGGACAAATGATTGGTAGTGATTGCATTTGTCACCGTACTTTTTTCCCACACATCCCACCGACCCAGAAAGCAGCTCCTCCAGCCCCGGCCATGTGAGCACTTTCTCACGACTTATTTACCCATGCGCTCCATATGTTGCCCGCGGCGCTCCAGCTACCAGCTGTTTTGCTGCGGTGCCCCGGTTTTTGAGGGGGTGGTGGTGGTGCGTATGAATGGGGCTTTTAACTGTTCGCTTTGCATACTTGCTTGGGTTGCTCCATCTTAGAGCGCGCGGTTCCCATGGAGACGCCCAGCCGTTCGTACGCCATGTTTGTGTATGCGCCGTTTGCAGAGAGCGACGGATTGGAAAATGGTTTGGGAGGGGGGAGGATGGGGGAGAGGGGTTCTAAGAACACAAAATCCAACCCCATTCATCCCAACTTTAACCCGATCGATCGACACAATCGGTGCAAAAATCATTCGCAAGTCGTTTTTGCCACCCGTATCCACAAAACATGGCGGGGCGAAAAGATGAATTTTTGATGGCGTCCTTCCAGAGGGAATGAAATGTTAACATTTGCCATGGATTATTGATAACAAAAAAAAAAAAAAAAAGAACAGGGAGGATTGAGAGGGAAATATGAGGCTTACCACCGTGAAAAGAGCGCAACGGAGACGATGGACGGGATAAGAAACTTTGCAGCAACATGCTGACGGCGTCGAAAATCTTTTATCTGCGGCACTGTGTGTGTGTGTGTGTGGCAAGCACGGAAAACATGTTTTTCTCCCGTTCCTTCTCATTAATCTCAAACCTTTGGTATTGTTGGTTCAGCGCTTTTTCAGCGCCCGGCAAGTCGACCCCGTTTTTTCCCCCGTAAACGGTGTGTTTGATCATGATTTGTGGGTAAGAACGGGTAGAAAACAAACCGATAAGCGGTAGGGGAGGATACTTTCTTCTGTTATTTCGATTTTCTTCCCAACCGCTAACCCCGCCGCGATTTCATCCGCCATCGAGCAGAGAGGACCTGCTCGGGGAGGAATTTTTGCTTTGCCAGCGAATGGAAAGTTTTTTTGAGAAATGAGTGGAATGTCTTGAAGCGAACCATTTGGAAGGCAGGCGAAGGAAAATTATTTATTGGATTTGTTTTTCGCACCGTATTTTTTTTTCTTTTCTGGTAAGGGTCTGGAAAACTTTTAACCGAAAAGGTTCAAATTTACGTGCGTGGACTTCTGGTGGTTGTTGATAAATATGAAAGGTTTAATTTTTTGAATGGTAAATAGTAGGACTTTTTCTTGAAAATCAAATGAAAATAGAGAAAAAGCCATATTTTAATATTTAGTTTTAAAATTGACAACATAGAATGAGGGTTGAAAAGAAAGCATTTTTAGAGAATTTTCGTTCTGCATTGCAGCGACAGTTTAAAGATTTTCCATGCTCTATTTCGTCCTTCCCAAGTATCAAAACGAATACAGAAACATCATACATGGGATAAAAATTAATACACAATTTCAGCACATTATTGATGTAAAGAAGTTTAAGAAAAACGGCACACAACACCACACAGCATTTCCCGTGTACCCATTCACGCATGAAATTGTTAGCTTTAACACGTTAAATTCTGCCGGAAATCATCATCATCATCAGCTTCATATTCACTGGCTGCGCTGCACGGAGCTAGAAAGCGTGACAGCGAGCAAAAGACGTTAAAACATAAACCGCCCAAGGCCATCGGTAAAGCAGCGGCAAAGGAAAGGACACAGAAGACGTAGCAGCAGCAGCAAAAAAACGAACAAAATCGTTAAAGAATAACACGCCGACCGAGGCTCCGGAATTAAAATTGGAAGCATGATTTTTTCCTCATTTTATTTTTCCTTCTTCCTTTTGCACACACACACACACACACACATACACAGAGATCCGTACGTGCGATCCAGCACAAAGGAAACTTGCCGCAAGAATAAATTCCTCCAACCACCATTCGCCTCCTCCCCATCCTGCTTCCACATTTCCTCTGGTGTGTTATGTTAACGATTTTGCCTCTCGTTTTCTTATCATTGCTGTCACCCTGCCCATGGGGATGTTCGTTCGCTCTCGTCGTTGTCGTTGCGTCGTCGTCGTCGTCGGTCGCTTGTTAGGCAAATTAAATACCGAAACACTTCCGACGTCGATCATCCTTTCCGTTCCACCGTGGTTTTTCCTCCGAGTTTTGTATCGTTTCGGATCCCAACGGGAATCTCTCTTCCCATTTTCCATGCTTGCACTCACACACACAGAGCGGCTTATTAAATCCGAATGGAACGATCTGCTTGTTTGTGTGGCTGTGTGTGTGCTCTTGTGCCTGCTCTTGTGGCATTGAAAAATTGTGTCACAGGAGGTTTTTCCTTTTCCTTTCCCCGCTGCACTGACGGGACGCAGCTTTCACAAACAGGCAAACATAAGGCGGGAAGAGGAAACGCTGACCCTGTTTTATGCAAGAACTTCATTCGTGGACTTCTTAGGAAGGAAAAAAAAACGGGGAACCACACGCCTGCGGGAAATTTGTTTCTTATTTCCTTTCGGTCCATTCTTTTCGCTCCCTCTACCCCATCGCTCGGTTCGGATAAGCGAACGCAAAGTCAAATACTTCGAAGTATGAACATTTTTGGCTTCCAAGACACAGTGTGCCGTGGAGTGGAATTTGGCTGAAAAGCAAATGCGGCTCGTACCGCCTACTGTTCCACCGCGCACTGAAACAACCGGCTCCCCCCTCGTACACGGCGTGTGGATGAAGTGGAAAAAGGTGCGATAATTTCCATTCACCGCGCGCGCACGGATGATGCCGGTGGAGGGAGGCCAAACGGGAAACGGTTCGCAAAGCTGGCAACGACACTGCCGCGTGTCCGCATAGTCGTCCGCACTACACTCTCTCTGTGTCTCTCTGTCGTTTCGATGGCTCATTGAAAAAGGCGGAACAGGAAATAATAGGACAGACACACACACACACAGCGAGATGAAAAGCCGGACGACGGTGGGGCGGAGATGGGCAAAGAGCGCCAATGTGTCATGCCACACTTTGTGCGCGGTGTGCTTTTCCGCTCATCGTCCGCCCATTATCTCCAGAAGCCCGCAAGAAGCGACCGTAAAGAATTCCTTTCTCGCTCCGGGAAGCAGTGGTTTTGCGTGGTGGAAGCTTTCCCGAGGGGTGGGGAAAAAGCTTCGTTTAACGAATACCACCCGGACCCGGGCCCGGATGTTGACATGGGACTGTGTGTGTAGTTGTGTGCTACTTTTTTCTCTTCTATCACTGCAGCACCGAGCCCAACACTGTCCACCGGCCCGGTCTCTGGTGGTAAACTATGCGAACTGATAAAGAAATAGGAACAGAGACGGGTGTTATGATAAGCCTACAGGGCAGTGGAAGGTGGTGCCACTGAAGGGGTCCGGAGAAAGCAGAAAGAAAATGAAGTAATCTCTCTATTCCATTCGCTCGCTTATGCTCCGTTCCATCACAGAGGAGGAGATCTGCTAGGCTTCGTGGAGTTCATTGAACAGAGACACGAAACAAGAAACCTCCTCACCTTCCAGCTAAAAAATTCCATCCCCTTCTATCTCGTTGGTATCGCTGGTTTGCACTGATCCGGCAAGTGGGATTGGTATGGTACAAATTTATCCGCTTTTTCTCCGCTGGCTTGAACCGGTTCGAAGCGATTGCAGTCAATCAAGGCGGGTTGGCACGGAACGGGACGACCGGGCGGCCCCGGGATGGCCGACCGAAATCGATCGGTCAGCAGTGTCATCCTTCCACGGAGCCACCATTCGACAAAATCGGGCGGTTGTAGGGAGTGAAAAATCGATATCAAAAATAGGCATTTCATTTTGCGGGACGCTGTATCCATACATTCTTTCGCTTCTTGCAGGGGGTTTTAGTTTTTCTGTTTTCTCACAATGCTCCGTGCATTTTGTAACCAGCAAACCGCATCGCCAACCACAGTTCGTTGTGCTTGACCTCTTTTGTTTATTTTATTCCGTATGCTGTGGTATTGAATCGAAACGAGCTCGTCATAGAGTGATGTTTCGGGAGGAAACTGATGGAGATGGGAGGGCTTTTGGATTAAATTACCTCGACCGGATGGGTATTGATGGATCAGAAAGTTTTGCACTGTGGTGCTGTTCGGAATCGTCAATGTAGAATTGAGTTTAATGTATTTTGACAACAAATAAATATGTGATTCGCTATGAACGAGACTATGACTCTTAATATTTGAAATGGATGATCAATCATGACTTTTTACAGAGGCTAAATTTGTTTGACAATAATGTTTAAAAAATAACAATTCAATTGATAATGTAAGCCAACGCCTTTTGAGCAAGGACTATCACAACGATATAAAACTCTGTAAAAAAAAATAATTATAATTTTCTACTACTTCAAATGATGTCATGGAACAATTTAATTCGCAAAAGATTCTTTATCACTTTTTGACGGTGTTTGGAGTCAGATTTGTCTTCAAAGAATCGTACCATCCAAGCAAACCAAACTACTCAAAAAGGCAAAATGTATTCCACTAACATTCAAGAGTATAAGGGCAATCCACTTCAGTTAAACAAAAAGAAGCAAACAAATCGAGAAACACAGTGCAAACATGATGCTCGATATTTAGCAAATTAATAAATAAACAAATTGTCTGCATTGTTCAATAAAAGCTTCTCATTTTGATTACATATTCATTAAACCTTGCCATTAATCTTCCCCGCCGCTACGACTTATTGTAGTATCATCGTTTGCCGCGAGCAATTTAAATCAATTAGCTTTACTTTCGCGCCCCATCCATAAAAGCCTTTTCCTTCGTCTTCATTACGACTGGCAAGCGGCAGACAATCGCTCACGAACCGCAATTAAAACTCATTACGCTTGCAGCTTTCGGTCTGTAAATACAATCTCATCATTTTCTGATTCTTTTTTTTTTGTTGCAATCCCCTCCTTCATCATCCAGATTGAAATTGCTCCGCTTGTTGATTGTCAAGTCGCTGCTTACTGTACTGCAAAAGCAGCAACCCCTTAGCTAACGAGCAAACACACACACACACACACACACACAGCACAGCTCCTACGACCTATAAACTGACCATCGTCAATGATGTAGTAAAAGGCAGCAAACGGCAGCAAAAATACCCAATGTTGGTATAATACCGCCGGGAGAGTATTAAGCCAGCAGCAGGACACAAACGACTTGTGTTCCCTCGCCTCGTATCCGGAAAATGATGTTGTTGTTGCTGGTTTTGTTTTGCTTCTTTAAGCAATCTTTGCTTCAACCACAACAGCAACCATTCGCGTTCCAGTTTACGATGCCCGCAAAACGTTCATTTCTACTTGACCCGTGTCTTTCTTCCTGCTCTATGTCGCGATTTCTCTGGGGCGGAAGGAATTGAGCTTTCAGCACACGAAAAAATGTCACTGCATTCTCTTGCAAAAGCGGAAAACACAACTAAAAAAGTCCTGTAGTTTGGTACGTGTTTACCGTGAATGAAGTAAAAAACAAAAAACGCTAACACTCGCTGCTGCAGCTTGCTTTACACCAATGCCATAATTAATTTCCCGTATCAAGTCAAACAGAGGTTTTTATTTATTTTCAAGCAATGATGGTGTAGTTCGTTCTTGCTTCGGGGATCATTTTCAGAATCGGGCTTTGTCAGCACACGAACGATAAACCGAAGCGGAGTGTTACGGAATTTCCTGCTTATCCATAGCCAATTGCCCCTCTACTAAGGGTTGGGACAGCATCCTGTGCTCGCCATTGCGGGAATGGTGGGGCAGAAAAGACGAAAGTTATGTCCCCTAAGCGCCATCGGAAAAAGGGTTCACTGCATTTCCAGCCAGTGTTATGAGGGACGCGTTTCAGTGGGAGGCAAAAAAAAAAAAAAAAGGACGGCTGGTGGCTTTAGTTTTCGTGACAAACAGTCATAAACTAATCCGGAATATCCATCGGGCGAACGTGGGGGTCGGGTTTGCGTCCCTGAGCATGGCCGTGTAAACAACGGAACCAGGCATTAAAGTACGATTTAACGATTGGGGACGATTGTGACAGGATAACGAAAATAAACATGTCGTAACTTGTATGTGAAGCAGACCAGCAGAATAATACAAGGCGGCAGCGAGTGTGGGCAAGCAAGAAAGGAAAAAATAAGTCAGAGACAGAAACTACTGAGAATGTGTTATACAACATGAAACCATCAAATTTTTTTGCTGTTTAATGTGAACCTAAAACACAAATTGAAACATATTCTCTTATGGCATACATTTAAGCGCATAACATATTTGACTTGCATACATTTAGGCGTAGCAACGAAGGACGAAGAAAATGGTTATTCGAATCAAATGATTATCATTAAGAGAGCTTTATGGTACATTTCAATTTCAAATATAATGTGAGAAATGAAAGTTGCTGAGAAAATCTGTAAAATATGTCTAGAATAAGCTCCAAGCTATTTAAAATTATTAATAGCAGTCCTGAAGGCTGATAAAATAATGATAAAAAACAGTGTCTTGAGGTCTATCATTCAACAGAACAGAACGTTAATTATGCTAGCCACAGAAAGTGACACCTCCGTCTCCATTAATTTTCTTTCCATTATTCTGTGCAAAGAACATTATACTGCATCGGAACACAGCATGTAGCAAAAATAATAAAAAAAGAAGCCAACCGCCCAAAAACATTCCAAATATTCAGTACAAACGCTAAAATATAATTGCAAACTGATCCATATTTGACGTGCCCTCGGCAGCCCACTTTGGTACCGTTTCCGTACATTCCCCGTGCGGCACATTCTTTTCTTTTATCGATATTGAGCCCTCCCCCCGCGGGAACCATTTTCAATCAGACCCGGCACGGTAATGAACCGTGGGTGCCGCTGTTGTGTTTTCTTGCCACCCCGTCCCCAAAAAAGGGGGCGGAATGTAGCAGGAATTTTGCCATTTGTGCGCCACCGGCTCCGTACCCCGCCGGACAATTTTCAAAGGCTTTTCACGGTACGGAATGATGCTAGGAATAATAGGTTCACAGTTTTGGAGCGTTGCTGCGCTGGAGAATTCAAACGATTTTTTGTTTGAGTTTTTTTTTTCCTCGCACCCACCATCTGGGGAGATCGTGTCAAAATGATGGTGAACGAATTATGAGCGCGGTCCAGCGCGGGAAGAAAGCGCGTCCTTCCACGGAAGGAAGATTTATTGCTTCCAAACTGTGGATGACTGGTCACGAGCGTATTTTTTGAGGGTTTTTTTTTGTATGTGTTTTATTTGTTTGCAAAAAAAAACATCACAGAAATGAACGAAAAAAGACTTCCACATCGTGTCCTTCACAGAAAAAAAAACGAAAAGCTGCACACACACAACAAGAGAAGCATGTTTAAGCCGCCTTCGGCAGGCTTCAGGAGGTTTATTTTCCGCTAAGGCTTCAGCTTTCGATGACTCGACGGTTTTGCCGAATCATCGCAGCGGTCATTCGTTTAACATTTCGGTTCACTACCAACGGCAAGAGCGAAGCCTATCTGCCGCCACATTTTGAACAGGAAGTAACAAACTTCCTCCACTCGAGATCCTCCGAAACCCAGGGACGGGCAGCACTTGATTGAAACGGATTGAGCCGCTCATCGAAAACAAGCACGCAGATGGATGATGAAATTGAACGATAAGTCCACAATTTGCGCCACCGGATATTGACCGGATAAGGGTAGCGGCACATTGTCACCGTTTATCGTGTCCTGTTCTGCTGTATTCTCCTCGCCAGGTCTAGAATATTCGTGACATTTGTTTGATCAAAAACATTGCCATTTCAGTAGTTGATAGATTCCATGGAATGGAAAAAGTACAAACTAAAGTATAGCAAAGTCATTCATTTGATCCTTTAAAACTTAAATACATTTAAAGTTCAGAAACCATTCAATAAAGCAATAATGTGCTTCGGTTTGCCAAACTTCAGGCGTTTCATGTTTATTCTACGTAATGGTGCCTACAGAGCAAACATAAAAGTACAAATTAAAGTATTGCAAAGTCATTCATTTGAACTTAATTTCATATTAAACTTCAATACATTTAAAGTTAAGAAACCATTCAATAATGTAATAATGTGCTTCAGTTTGCCTAACTTCAGGCGTTTCATGTTTATTCTACCTAATGGTGCCTATAGAGCAAACATTAGAGTGCAATATGGGCATTTCAGATATTTTTAGATCGATCCTAACATACATAATGCTTTGTGATGTCATTCTTCAATACAGTAGTTTCTTCAGTACAGAAAAGCAAGTAAATTTTTATTGAATTATGAAAAAAAAAGTAATTTTACTGGAAATTACATCTCACATATCAATTTGATAACAAATCAATACAACTATAAAGTCCAAACATCATTTTTACTTCCATTTTCCCTCCAATTACTGCTATAGCTGTCATTTAAAACAGTGCTGTGGTTATAAAAAAAATCTCCAAGTATACTTCCCTTTCCAATTAAAATCCTTTCAGCGCACATCGAGCAGTCCACTCGTCCATAATGACATTTTCAAACGCACTTCAATTCCCACGGTATATGAATATTGTGCCACGGACGTAGCTTAACCACATCACCAAAAAGTGTATTTTCCACTCCACAAAAATGCAACAGAAAGGGCAAAACTTTCAAACTCTTCAAAAATGGCATTCCGGAATACACCCGGAGACGGGCAGTCAATCATGTGCGTGCGTGTGACATTTCGTTTATTTTTATTTTTTATATTTCGCATCGTTTCACTCTCCCTGCTCCCGCCAAAAAACAATCAAACCCTGACAGCTGGCACGCGGAATGATGTACATTCCGAGTGGAATATGAATGTTTTGCCGTTCGATTTTCCACCTCCAACCTCCAACACCGCGAGAGGACACGCCAAGGACATTTTCGGATGTCCCACAGCAGCTGCCCAGCAGCCCCCAAGGGCCGTATGAGCGATGAGTCGAAATCCGAAATCCTCACGAGCAGAGAAAACAATTTATGTTCTGAATATTTCTGCCCCGCCAGGGCAGATTCACCGTTTGTGCGGTGAAAGGCGGCCGGTGAGCCAACATTGGACTGCAACTCGAGCCGAACGGCAAACAGCTACAGTCTCTAAAATGGCATTCGTTTGCAGGGAAGGGGCAACAATCAGTAATGCAACAAAAAAAGAACAAAGAAAGCGAAACGACGAGAGAACGCAGCCGTACAAACCCTAGACAGCTCATACCAAACATAGCCATCATTCTAAACGAGCGCTTTACGTTTTGGGGGCGGTTTGCTTCTGGAAAGTATGAAGATTACAGTTGTTCGGAAGTCGCCGGGCAGCCGGCTGGGGGGGGGGGTTGGAAGCTGCTGAATACAATAAATATTCGTCTGAGTAATGAGTGGAATGCTTCTCCCGAGCGACGTCATACGCCCGCGCGAACCAAACGGCAAATGCAAAAGCCAGGGAAACACACTTTACATTTTTCCCGCTACTGACATATGAAACCGAAAATAAAAACAACACAAAAACGACACACTGCTTGCTCGCATGTTCAAGGACTTCGCATTCTTCGACCCATTGCATAAGCAGTGCGTGGAAGACACACTTTTCACCTTCGGGCAACACAAATAGCAGCAGCTTCGTTCGTTCCTTTTGGAGCCGACGGCAGGGACAGGGGCAGGGCTCAAAATTCCCACGGTTATTTTCACCGGCAGAGGAAAGCAGCAAGCATAAAAAAGAATCACCCAAGCAACCGACACCGCCATACAGATGACACGATGGCATAGGACGATTCAGGCCGCCTACACGCGGGAGCAGGGCATTTTGTTCGCCCGCAAGCTGCGTGTGGGCACAGTGCGCTACGATCTTCCAAAAAATGCGATACACTCGCAATGTGGTTCGTGGGAAAACCGTAACTGAAACACAAATTTAATCGAATATCATGCGACGATGGGGGAAGGCAGGGACAGCTCCAAGCGGGTATTAAGATGCAGATAGCGAATGCTTGGTTCTGTGTTTTGTGTGTGAAAGTAAAATGCGCCCACACGCACGCACCCACACACTGGCCCACTTGGGGATGCTGGTGCTGTCAAATGTCATCAGGTAACGTTCGGGTTGGTGGAAAGGTACTTTCGATAGCACCGAACGATACGCAGATATGATGTGGGTTGGTAATGCTGTGATGCTTCAGACAAGAAACGGTTGTTATGAAGTTTTTAGCTGTCGGAGAAGCCGTGTTTAGTCGACTCGGTGTAATCCTCTGCTGAGCAGCAAAACAGAGTTGTGTTATCAAAATGAATGAATTATAGAAACTGCAGTCTACAAACTGTAGTCCGTTGAATCGAGTTCATGTACCATTTTAAGATTTTGCATGAAATATAAGAAAACATGATTTAAAAATGCTGACAGAAAAGATTACTTAGAATCTATTAAGTATTGGGCTTACAAGTTTTTGCTTCTTAAATTCAAGCTAAATTAAATTAAAATAAAGAGATATTCATGCTTTATCGATGATTGAATTTCTACACAGGTAGTGAATTGGGCTTGTTTTATGCTAATCGTGGAAATATTTCGAATGATTTTGTTTTACCCATGTATGACAGACTACTATATTTCATTACGTACATAAATGTGTAGGAAAAAAATACTTTCAAAAATCTCTCTTAGTGTGATTTTTTAAAATTAAAAATACGATCGTCTTTGTTAACGCCTAAATTACTGCAATTTCCTGCACACAAACCATTTGAACTAAAAGATCGAAAAGTTTAATTATCCCACATCTTCAAATACAAACTTATGTGCTTTTGTTCAAAAGCTTCTTTTGCTCTTGGATACTTTTGAGAATCAACAAGCAATAAAACTATTGTAATAAAACTGATTTTTTGTTGTAGAAACCCCATTCACACAACTCCTTAGCAACTGTTCAAGTATAACCGTCTTGTTCATCCTCACTGCAAGACGATTAGTGGTTCAAAAGGGATGGAAAGCTGCTGCGATTCATTCTGGGCAGCAAATCAGCGTATCGAATCCATCAATCCAATATTAATAAATAGAACTCAGACGCTTCCAGGGCCGTTCACATTCCAGAAAAGCCGTAAACGTACCATCGGCAGCAGACAGATAACGATCGAGCAAAAAAGGATCTAAAGCTTAGGTAAAGGATGTGCATCCTTCTTTCTTCCCCCTCTGGCATCACACATCCCTCTCTTTATTATCGCATCACTGCTTAAGCCGAAAAATATTGAACCAAACGGTGTGAGAGCGGCCGTAGTATAAAAAACCATACCAAAGACAGTGATGCAAAAGTAATGGGAGCAGAAAAACTGGAAGCCTTTTTTGAGATTTGCTTTGCACCCGTCCTCTCCCACTGGTGCTAAGACATGTTTCTGCTCCCATCCTTTAGAGCAGCGCACAAAGCGTAATGCATCAAGCGTGGCAAAGACGCGCAACTCTTGCGTGAGAAAAACAATAACTCTTTTTGCTCCAATCCGCCAGGCAGTCGAGCGGAAATTGATTTATGCTCACATGTGTGTGTGAGCTGTGCTAAAGGAGCCCAAGAGGAAGGTGTTGGCCGAATGGGTTGGTTTTCAATTTTCCATTTCCTGCACCCCAGTGGCGCTTTGCTTCCGTTTCCTTGGCCGCACAATTATTTTCCCATTTGTCTTGCCATTTGGCTTGCGAAAAGTTTCAGCTCTCTCTCTCTCTCGTTCGGGGAGAACGTTTGACAGCATCACTGTGGCCTCCTGCCGGTAGCATTGATTCCGCTGCCGGAAAGTTACTTTACGAAACGGACGATTTCAACGTTTGCACATTTTGAAACCCGCCCCCCCGCAATGGGATGCATATTTGGAGATTTGCACCTTGTTTCTCAACGTAAAGCTGGTCAGATGCTTAAGTGGAATGCAATAGAACGACAATTAAAAATTGGAGCTCACTCGCCACCAAAGCAGTGATTCGAGTTGGAAAAGTGGAAAAAAAACATTTGAACTTTTTATTGTATTTATGGTTTGCATTTCATTGATTTATGAAGTTTTATACATCGAATGAGAGTTTATTGAACTCCGCATTGGATAAATATAATTTCCCGTGAAATTACACTCTTTTATATTTTTTATTATGACTTCCCCATTTTTCCACGATCATTTACGCGAAATCATCGTAAAATTATTACGGACAGTAAAAACAAAGATCATGTTTATAAGAACTGATATTTGTCCATTAAGAAATATTATAATTTTGCGTTTTGAGCATAAAACATAATTTTGTAAAGAAATAGGAGAAAATTGTAGAGAAAATTTTTTTTTCACGCTACCCATTTTCTCGCGTTAAGAGCCTTAAAGTGCAAACATAGATAGTGTGAAAAGAAATTTAACATTATTTGTCGTTGTTTTTCATAAACTTTCTGCAATATTATGTTTTATGCACAAAACGCAAGATTATTGTATTCCCTAACGAAGAAATATCAGTTCTTATAAAAATAATCTTTATTTTCACTGTCCGTTGTAATTTTACGATAATTTCTCGTAAATGATCGTGGAAAAATGGGGAAGTTATAATAAAAAAACATAAAAGAGTGTAATTTCACGGGAAATTATATTTATCCAATGCGGAGTTCAATAAACTTTCATTCGATGCATAAAACTTCGTATTTCAGTTTCATTTGTTGGAAATACAAAAAATAACTGTAAAAATTTGTTTCCACTATCACACTAACTCTAAACACTGCTTCACGCGTGGAGAGACTGAAAGTCAGTTTCGTGCCTTTTATTCCCTTACAGCGTTACTTTCCGTAAATCTCGATCGTAAAGTTAAACCGCTGGTACGGTTTGGAGGTAAGTTTCAGCGTCACATTCGATTGGTTCACTCCACCGGAAACGATTCCCGCAAAGCCACCTTTGCCGCCCGGCACGTTATCACGGGTGAAGATAGCCGTAATGTTCGGTGGCCGGTACGCTCCCTGCGGGTAGAGTAAAGCACACACACGGTTAAAGTTGTCAACTGCACGATGGAAACAATTGCTTCTTTTCTTTTTTTGTTGCAGTTTGCTTCACACGCTACGTACCGCAGCAGGCAGATAGCGATAGATGCTGCTCTTCTCCGGCACTGGCAGCGAGTTGTTCACGACCACGGCATAATCGAGCAGACGGTCTCCAGACACTCGGCGACCCCACTGGCGACTGTCGCCATAAATCAGCACCACCGAAACGCTAAGAAAAATCACCAAACAACACGCGAGCGCTTTCATTTTCAGCGGATAACTGCAACGCTACTACAACTGACACAGTACGCAACTTTCCGTTGTCTCTATTAACAGCTAGTGAGAGTCTAGCTGCAAGTGAAGCGGGTCTTCCTCGTTTTATACCCCGAGAGCCGCTACGCTTATCAATCAACCCGTCACACAAGCGTTACAATTATCAAAGCCACTTCAGGATGATTCATGCACAGCAAGCAACACTTCAAAACAGACCGCTGATGCTGACACAAAAAAAAAACAGAACATTGGCAGTTACTACTTCAGCCTGTCCAGCGGCCCTCAAACGTCTCTCCAATCAATTTGGGACAGGCAGACGGGGGATGCATCGGGGGAAGGACCACGCTTGAGTGTTGTTTGTTCGCTTTTACTCATTCAACGCCGGGTAGAGTGTGCTGCAACACGCTCACATACGTCTTAGCTGAATAAACGATGAGAAACTGGTCACTTGCTCGGGCTCGTTCTATAATGCATTGGCCACCAACGCTCGGAAAGCAAGCGGGTTTGCGAAGAGTGTGGTTAGCAAACATATGTACACCTTACAATGTAACCACACACAATGAGCAGTTTTCCCTGTTTCCCACACTCATGCTCTCTCGTTGCTAGACCGTCGTAGAAGCTAGACCGATATTGAAATATTCAACAAGTTTTCTTCGGTGACGTTGCCAGGGACTTTGTTCGGTGGACAGCACAGCGTTCAAAGCCAATGTATTGATGAATAAGTAAGATAAATGGAGTGTTTTACAGCAGAGTACGCTATCTCACATTGATTTAAGCCACCCTGTCGCTTTAAGAATCTTGCATTCAAGATATAAATATTTAATTTGTTGGTCTTTTCTTGTTTGTATAAAGCTAAGATGATCTCGCACATGCTTTTTTAACGTATGAATTGTCCCCATACCAATAAATGCAATCAATTTGCTCACCGCAGGCTATTCCAGGTAAGACATCCGGTTCGAAGGACCAAAGCTAAGAATGGGGCCCTTCACGATTCTAATCAGTTTTTTGTATAGAGTTTGACAGTTTTTATGCTGAATTCATGTAAACACTCCATACAAAACCACACTAGATTCTTTCACGTCTAGATTATTCTAGCCTCAAAGCAAGAATTAGATTCGAGCACCTGCTCGAAAAATGACAAAACAAAATCGTGTTTACATTTATCCCAAGGTGCATTAAAGAGATCTGGTGATGGAATCTAGAATCAAAGTGTATGTAGTCCAGGTGGTCTCCTAGCATATTTTTTATAACCAAATTTGAATATCACTTTTTGACAGGATGGGTGAAAACTTTTGCTCAAACAAGCTTTCTGGAGGCTTGACGAATACACAAAACACTCTTAAAATCTTCATTCAGAAGTAATAAAATGAAATGAATGAAGTAATAAAAAATACAGCAACTTACCTCAAGTTAAAACGAGCAAGCTTCTCACCTTAAGCACCTTTTCCAGCACTACACTTTTCAATTATTTCATTCGTTCACAACGTACACTTTGAACTATTTCCTTTTCTATTTTGATTTTAACACATTTAACAATCACACTATTCTTATTCTGGACTTACTTTTCACTAATTCGCCTCTAGCAAATAGACACACGCACACGCCTATAAAGAATATAAAGCAAACGAGAAAAATAATGTTTTAAATTTTACAGCTTCACAAACATTGCAGTTAGTTGTACCTCAATTGCGACTGCAGTCATGTATATGTCAAACAAAAAGAGATGTTTCGTAATTATAAAATGATTAGCTTATGCCTAATAAATCGCGTCATTAATTAGAATTACTTTACACTCTCCACATACAGCAGAGTGCTTTTTGTCAGCATTGTCCATATTCCGTTCGCATACTTGCTACACAAATAACGACCCAATCACGAATGATGTAAATTTAATAGCATAATCCAATCACGGTACATCATCATGTTTTTTCATCACACACACAAAAGCAGCAAAGCAGCACTATGCAGGCGGTCGATCCTCCTGCCACGTAGTGCGGCGCGTTTTCCGGCACCACGCAGCAAATCGATTATTCCGCCAAGCTTAAGCCGGAACGGCAAATCATAACGACCAAAGTGAATGGAAAGAAAATTTGGTCACATGCCTACCACCCCATGCACCGGTACGCACACAAGCAAAGCACGATTTGTGGTAGTGTGGCGCTGTAACTAATATTCGAGCGGCCCAACGAAAAAAAAAGTGCGATGAAAAGCGCGAGCACGAGGAAAAGTGGCACAGAAAAAGGCACACCCCAAAACGCGTGGTGGTGGGAAAATTCCTGCTCAACGAAATAACTGTCTGCGTCGCTACCCGGAGGAGAACTCGAAGGAACGCTGCTGCTGCTGCTGCTTTAAGACATCATTACTTATGCTACTGATTTATGCTAATTAGCTTAAGCTTCCGTCCCCGTCCGCCAAATGCAGTGCAGATCGGGATCGGGAGACCGACTTGCTGGGGCTTCCACGAGCCGTTTCGGATGAGTGAAAGCATACTTATATTAAATTGTCAATTACTATCCCGCTGGTACGGGACCGGGACGGTTTGCTCGCGCTTATTGATTTTATACCCAGCAATGGGAGGGAAATTGGGAACTCAAAATAAATGTGTTGGTTGTGTTAAAAGCATTACATCAACAATTTATTTATTTTTAAATAATGAGTAATGTATAATGTTTTTTTGTGTATTTTTTCCTAAACTTTGTCTATACACGGAATTGGCCATATTACGGCTATGGGTACACATTAACTTACATCACAATTAAGGACCATTAACCTGCCTGGTTATCAATTATCTTTCTGCCAGGGGTGTATGAAATTACATCGATCATAATTATATGCTTTTTAAATGTATCTTTTCGATTTTTCCCTCGACTGATATAATTGCATCGTTACATGCGCGCGTGATTGAATGTCTTTTGAAAGAAGAATTTTAAATTAAAATACATGAGCAAATTCAATTGCATCCAGCAGCACCGGAAGAGCAATATTCATCGACAGGGCAATCATTAATTAGTTCGAGCATTTTTGCATTTTTGTCCATACAATTACATACCATATTGTGTGTTCTTGTATGTGCCCATCGATGCGTTGATAAGTCTGTAAATTACTACTTTTATTTGATTTTACCCCCAATTGTAATTAGCTTGACATTTCGTTGACAAAAATAATAGCAATCCAAAAGTCGTTAGCGATTTTAGCTCGTAGCTAGTAGGCAATTTCCATCATCTCAACCCTCAAGCTATATTTTTTGTTGCAAAAAGAAGCTTGTGAAGAGAGAAATAAAAATACTATTTTCTCCTCTTCAATCTACACGAGGAGAAAAAAATAGTCCGAACACATTAAAATGCAACGCAGGAAAGCAGAAACGTTTGCGCCGGCACTAGCATACCGCTGCAAAGGGACAACTTGGCCGGACCGTTTCTCATTTACTTGATGCAAAAACGGTTAAGTGTGTGTGTTGGGTTACACCGATGCAATCACACTGTTCCGGGAGTCTCTAACTTTTCCGGTGGTTGCTCGTTTTTTGTTTGCCCACTCGCTCTGTTCCTCTCTCTCTCTGTGCACCGTTTCCTCCAGAGACTCATTAGTGTGTTGGAATTATTACTTTCGCTACGGTTCTGCAGTTTTTGCCGTTTTTAGGTTCCTCCCTGCGAAGGGAGTGGTGAAGATAGATTAAATATTATTTGTTTTCTATCCGTTTTGCTCCAGCAATTATTGCTACCATTTACTTTTGCGTATAATATGTGAAAATAGCACAAAACATAGAGGAAGCGGAACATAAATCCCCTACAACAGAAGCAAATGCAGCTCGGCAGGATGCATTCGGTACCTAATTTCATTACATTTTCCATGAAAAATCACATCCAATTCCACGCAGCAAACACGGGATTGCAGCACAATGAGTGGCTGTAAAGTGTGGAAAGGTTACAAAAAAAAAACACACACACACACACACCAGAGGGAAACCCCACCAAACCCTCGCTGTGATCATCAATCATAATCACAGCAAGGCGCATATGGCTGTGCTCGCAAATGCTGATGGAAAACTTTCTCTGAAATCTCATCCCCATACACACACACACACACACACACACACACACACACACACACACACACACAGGCACACAGGCACACAGATACAGCACAACTAGAAACGAACTAGGTGGTTTCGCATAGGCGCTGCTAGAGCTGGCAGTAGCTACCAGCACAGTACCGTCCTTCTGGCACCGCGAACAAGAACCTTCGTCAGTTTTCGGAACCACTTAATGACACTTTTGAAAAATTGTGCCTCACAAAACCGTACCGTATCGCAGCGAACAAAGTGTAGAAAGAAAAAAACCAAAACTCCGTATCACGGCGGCTGGACTTAACTTTTGGTTCGTTTTATTAAAGAAAAGGATCATATTTGCATAACCGTATCAGCTAAAAGGATCGTTGTTTTTTTTTTTTCTTCTCAACTCGCTGCTCAACTCCAGCAGCATGTGGACGGTGGCAATGCTTGCACAGTCATTTCCACCCGGGCAGGCAGCTCTGCCAAGCGCGAAAAATCCGAAAAATTGGTGTCCAGTTTTGTTTGTTTCTCTACGTTTCGTAAGGGCGCACACACGGGCAGAGACGCAGCGTGACGACACACCGGATACCGGATGCAGATTTCTCCCTTGCATGCAAACTGTGCAAGCCGCTATCGCACTCGACCACTTTTCCACCGGGCAACTGGGGGTGGAGGAGACGAAAACGGGGAATCATCGTAAATTGCTCTACTTTACTCCCAATTCCACGACACGGCGGGTGAAGCGCAGCCGAAGCAGGAGCAGTGAAGTATGTTTGCATGCATTTTTAAAATGCAGTTCACAACGGTCCTCCTCGCTCGGTTTCTCTTTCTCTCTCTCTCTCTCTCTCTCTCTCTCTCGCTACAAACAGTATCTCTCCTCTGTTGTGGCCCGGTTTTCCGATGTATTGCGGGAACGAGTTCAAGGTCACGCCCGTCTCACAACAAAAACGATTCGCATGTCGGCGGCATTGGCACGGATCGGTTCCCAGGCACAACGCACACACGGGCACACATACACACACACACATTGCATCCCAATTGGGATGGAAAAAGACAGCCTCACAAACATATGGACCGTACTCGGGGTACCGTTTTGGGCTGACCTTGATGGCCGTGATGGGAGATGTGATTTTGGTTTTAAAAATAAAACTAATCTCTTTACAACGTATTTTAATTAAATGGAATGCTTTTAAATATTGCACTTTCATTTCAGTGGCACAAAAAAATAAAAATAAATTGCAATGGCAAGATCCTGTGTTCCTTTCTGCCTGACAGCAGAGGAGCAGTGGAAACGTTTGACGTAACTGCATGCTTCGCCTCTTCTCGTCATAACTCGTCAGCTGTCAATCGCAGCACAGGGAACGGTGTTACGTTTTTCCATCCCGCTGTGTGTGTGTGTGTGTGTGTGTGTGTGTGTGTTTGAGTGATATGTTTTTGCTTCTATTGCGTCACTTCTCTCTTTTCGCAAATGGCACAGGACACACACGCACGTTATCATTTTCACAAACACGGCACAGGGTGATCCGAAAAAGCACACACCAGCACACCCACCGATTGGTCCCAGTGGGAGATACTGGAAAGATAAACACAACACCCACTATGTTTGTGTGTTTTCTTCTCACATCGTTGCATAAAAATATACACTTAAGGTACGTACACAGACACACAAACGAGAACACACACTGGCAGTAGATTCAGAAATAGATTGAAGAAGGGCTTTATTTCTGAGTATATTTCTAAATTTAAGGGTATTTTTCCCATTCAGAAACAGTACAGAAGAAAGGTTTGACCTTTTCATAAGTCTTAGCCAAGAGTATCGCTATGCATAGGAAAACTTTCTTGGAAGAAGATGGAGACGCATCCCACCAGGCGTCTCCATTTGTGTGATTAGCCCTTCAATCTCAACACTGGGCGGGAAAAGCTAACCAATAAATTGAAAAAACTATATCAGTTAATTTCAGAATTTAAACCTACGTTTCACTCTTCATTCTGCATGTCTGGGGGGAAAAAAACACTTCCACACTGTTGTTCACAACGTTTGCGAGCTGGTAAAGCAAGCGCTTTGCACTTTGGAGGAACACACGATTAGCACACGAGTGCACCACCCGCATCTAAGGGGGAGGTTTACCGCGCGTAACGGATCACTAGAGAAAGAGAGCGGGAAGGAGGGGGTCGGGCGGTGATGCTCAGATCCTTCTCTTTCTGTCGGCGGTACACCACCAGGATGCCAATTTGCCACCGTAGCGACGAAAAAGTGTAATCCAACGAACCCGCACCAAATCTACATCTCGACTGAATGGACTGAACAGCCAACGGCCGTTGCCAGCCTCACGAGCTTCGAAAGAGAGAGAGAAAGAGTGATAGAGAGTCATCGTGCGGCTTCGTATGAGTATCCTTTTCGTGTGTCGAGCACCAGCTGGTCGAAAATGAAGGCAGAGAAAGCGCGATGCGCGAGAGAGTGAGTGGTTTGTATCACGTGAGCTTCGGGGAACAGTTGGCTCCAGCATTTGACTATCACACAAGCCCGAGTACAAAATGGGAAACAAACATGGCACCAGCCCTACACACACATACATACACATAAAGGCACGAGCAGCTCTCTCGCTCTCCCATTGATCACGTTGGTCTCGTGTGCAATCGTCATAACATAAAGCTGCGTGGGTGTCAACAAACAATGGTGCGAGAGGCTGCCGAGCGGTGCGAGAATGCAAGAGAGAGCCCGGCCCGTTTGGAGCACGGGTGGCGATGGGCGGTAAACACATGACGGCACGACTGCAAAAGGGTGTGCGTGAGTGCATCTCAGCTGGTTTGAAAGCGAGCTGGGTAGGCGAGAGCGTGGCGAAGTTGGCGCTTTTTTTGGCACTCGCGAAATAGCGAGTTTGCGCAGCTGCGGCCTGGAAGTCGGTACCGTTCAGCATGCGGGCAATGGTGGAGCGTGTGTTTTTGTGCTGGCGTACACTGTAAACCTGATTCGGTAGGGTTTGCCGTTTCGGTGTTGGTTTGAATTTGTACAAACGGATTATTTTCAATTGCATGTATATTAAAGCATAAGGAGCGAAATTGTTTACAGAAAGTAAACATTTGATACAATATCACACGAACCCATATTAAATCAATTGCATTTGATCTATTTGTTAGGTGCGGTGCATAGTTTCAGGCGCAATTTACTGCTTCATCACTTTTAACGCCTAAATGTATACAGTCAAAGTGCAAGTAAAATGGAAGCACCAAAACATTACAAAAAGGAAGTTACAGTACTTAAATCGAGAAATTTGGAGCTGTGGTAGTGTGAAATTCTTAAGTTAAAAATTAAATATTTCAATTGTTTTTAAATGTAAACTTATTTTCATTTTTCATTTTTGTTCACTATAGAATAATAAAAAAAACATCAGGATTTTTTAAACTCACTTTTTCATTATTTTTTACATTTTGTTTCGTTCTTTTTGTACATTCAATAAGCATCATATTACGCTAAACTAAACTTCTAGAGTAAATTACGCAAAAGGTAGATAAAACTTTTTATTTCCTTATATTACTGATGTTTAAAGTTTCATGAGCAGATGATACCGGGAAAGATGAATTATTTCAAATGACACATTCATTTGCGGCGATTGCTTTAATTACGTTATATCCATTAATTAAATTGAATTGCTGTGAAATGCTTGCTGTGCTGAAATAGTCGCATTACTTACATAAATTCCTCACGTTGTTGATTCATTCAAAGTATTCTAAAAGCCGCAGTTGCAGTGCGAGGAATTTCATTAAAGGGTGATTCGACCATCGGTTTCGGATAAGCTAATACAAATTTGATTGTGGTTAATTACGACATTCAACTCGATGCTATTGCTACACCATGGCTTTGAAGTAAGCTTTAGCATTCCTATAGCTAATTTCAATAGAAAATACCGTCTTCACTTGCAAGGAATTATCGGTGACCTCGATACTGCAAAAGAACGTTCAAAGCGGATTGTTCACCCGTATAATTTCACGTTAGCCGACACAAAGTTTTAGTGCTTAGAGACGACTGTTGTCCCTTTACACACAACCGTTACCAACTTAACAATAACACAGAGGCGGTACGAAGATCGTGCTTGCTTATCGTCGACTTCCAGCCAGTCAAACGCTTTCAGCAACGAAAATGTCAATGAAAAATGATTTTCCGACCATGTACGTTTCCAGATGATTTGGCAACCGCCCTGGCGCATCTCTGGCACAGGTGAACGTACCGGTAGACATCAACCCTCGCCTCCACCCACCCACATCGGCATTTCCTGCAGCATATCCATTTTTCTTTTCGTCCCTTCGCCCTGGTCGCATGGGCGGCTTCGTGCTTCGTGGAAATGAAAACACATTCATCTCGTTACGCCGTGACTTGATGACAGCTTTAGCTACTCCATCCACCCCCTGCCATACGTGCCCATCGTATGTGTGCTAAACCATCGTTCGTTCAACCGCCCAACCGCCCACCTCCCCTTCTCCAATGCCAATAGCATTCCGAACGGGGCCATTGACATGGCAGGCGAGTGAAATGGAATTGGGAGGAACATGATGAAGGTAATTGCTCTGGAGGAGTTCCAAAAGCGGATGTGGGCGAAACGTGGCAAGCGAGACGAAGGCAGCTCGCTAGAACCTTCCCTCCCCTGCCCTTACTTGCTGCTTGTGGAATGAAAATAAACGACCGCAGCCGACCGACAGGTCGCGCGCGTCACCCGCTTGGAAAGATCGTTCATTCAAAACGGAAAGATTCATCACCTTGAGCGAATGTCCTCGAAGCCCCCTCGCTCCCATGCCCATGGAATGTCTAGAAACAATCACAAAGTCTGAAACAATGTGGTTATGCGCCGCCCGCGCCGTACACAATTTTACTCGAGATTCGAAAACACATTCGCAAGCCCGTCTTTTGGGCTTGCGTAAGAACATTAAGTCACTCCTCAAAGTAACGAATGCGTGCCGAACACACATTCACAGCTCCCTCCGCAGACAATGGCAGCCGCTTCTACTGCTTTCTCTTGTTCCTTCTCATCAAAACAAGAAACATTTTTTTTGTGAGGGAGATGCTGCGTTCCACAACCGCCAAAAGAGTGAAAAAGAGAGTGAAGTGAACATCATGTTGAAAACAGGAAGAGCGATAATCCAAATGCCCCGGCCGTCCATCTAGATACGCCAAATGTCCTTGAACTTTTGCGCCTCGTGACATGGCCTCTGGGCGCAGATATGCAGGGCGAAAAAGGTAAGCGAAACTAGAACGAGCCGAATAAAATCATCTACCGCATCCTTTCGGCTCGCTTCTAGTCGCACACGGTCCCCACGGTTCCCCACGGTCTGGTCTAGTTCTTGGCCGAGCCGATGCAAGAGAATACCGAGTACCAGTGTGCGAATCCGGAAAAAACCCGGGGAAGAGAGAGGCACAAGCTAATAAAAAGCGGTGAAGATTAACGAAACCTTTCTGACGTCGATCACCATCCAGCGGTGGAGGGTTTTCGTAGACACGAAAGAACAAATATACGGTAGCCGGGGGCACAAGAGCCATCATAAGTGTGGTTTTACTTAAAAATGTCATTGAAAGCAAGCTTCTTGCGGTTCTTTTCACAGAAAAGACTCTTTGAATCTTAGAAAAACCTTTTACGTTTAGCAAATACTTTGCACATAGTAGTAACATAATGTAAGTTGTATATGTATGTATAACTGTTAAATAATGTGTGTTATATTTCTAACAAACATTTTATATTTATAGTATTTAATAAAACGGCTCAGGAGTAGAAAATTTCCATATTTTTTAAATACTTTTGCTTTATCTTATTATGCGCCTAAGTGTATGCAATCTGATTTTGACATGATTTGTTATTTTGTATTGTATTTACTCGGAAGGGAGGGCTTTGCCGTATTGCTTAACCATGATTTGTTATAATGGAGAGCAATTCATTTTCTTTTTGAAAAAAATATCCTTTCTTGAAATATGTTTCATCACAATTACATACTTCACAATGACAATTTAACATAGCAATTGAATATTTCACCTGTAAGCACAATTACAGAATAATTAGAAATATTAAATATTATAAAGTTTTTTCATAAAAAGCGAAACGAAATTTTCGTTAAACAATAATGTAGCCCAAATCCTGAGTTAGTTAAGTGAAGCATAACGGATTAGTCAGGCTTTAATTTATAATATGCAAGTGCACAATTCAACAGCTACAACTAACTTTCGCTGAGATAATTCGCTTTAAAAGGTACAATCGATCTCTCTTTGCCCTACACATACACACTCTCACACAGTGTACCAAAAGAAGGCTCGTCTCCGTTTACTTTTCGAAGAAAAGAATGTTACCACCACCGCTCGCTCTCACCAAGCGCAAATAGATATAGACGCGAAATAGCAATGAGCAAAATAAATGTAGATCACGTTCCAGCCGTTTGCTGTCGCTCGTAGCAGGACGTCGTTAATGGCTTACGCCAGAGCCAGCAGGCCGGATGTGTTGCTACATGTGTTGGTGCATGCATATACGCTCCAGCGATTGGGATAGCATAATTTAGGCATGAGGCAATGAGGCGAAAGATTCTTTCACTTTGCTCCGCCCGTGGGGGATAGCGAGCGCAAACGAAATGACTCAAGAAAATCATACATTAGCAGTGACACACAGTGGCACATCCTCACAGCGTAGTCGTTTTCTCTTACACCATGTGTTTGTATATGTAATGGTGTCTCTGTGTGTTGGTACAAAAGGTGGATCCAGTTTGGTGCTTCCTCCTCTGCTTATTTATGTATTTTCGTCCGAACCAACTGAGGACTCTTTATCGCCCGCCCCGATTACTATTGATTGTCTTGGGGCAGCAGTTTTAATGCGCACCGTCCGCAGGAAGGAAAAGCCTAACGATACCAGCTTTAAGCACGAGGCACATACGATGAACTTAATGAGATGGAAAGGACGGCGGGAGCCTTATTCGCCGGCAGATGTGGTGTACTAGGTCCTGAATTACCATGGCTTTGGGTTCCGCGCTTGGTATTCAATCAATAATAATTTCTGTACCTCGGGGAGCATGGCGAAAGACGAACAAGGCGTCTCCCGTTTAGGCTGCACGAAGGTACTCTTAAAGAGAACATTCGATTAAAGCTCATCCTACCGATAGCATCGGCATTGATTCTCTTTAAGAGATGATTTGCGTGATACAAGGCACTGCAAGTAGCAATGATGGGCCGTATTGACTTTCTCCACATCGGAGAGAAATAAATACCTAAGGTTCCTTTGCAGGTTTTGCGCCGCATCAAGCACCATTTCTCAGGTGGCATAGGATCAATGTATCCGATTTTATAGGATCCCAAATCAATTCGATGCGTAAGAAACGGGCCCTATCTCTGCCTCAAGCAGATAAAGGAAGTTTTCGGGCTTTGCCTTGGGGGGTTTAGATTGATTGATGAATATGTCGATTATTTACGATGAATCGTACAAATCCTAACCTAATCCAAGCATTTCCTGGGAAGGTAATCGAATGGTCATGCGTTTTATTTACAATCAGACTCGACTGACTGCGGAGGCCTGTGCGTCCTTTTCCATAATGTATGTAAAAATGTGCCGAGTTTCTCATGGCTAACTTCCAAGAATAAGGAGAGAATAAGTTTTTTTTTTAATCCTGAATTGATTTATTTAAGTGTTTCTACAATATTAGCTTTTTGAGGGCAATAAATGTGTATCAATCCCATCAAAAGTCTATGATAACGTACCAAATTGACGCTACTTTCAGACAGTATTGAACAATTTGGCTCTAATTCTCTGAAGTTGCTTGCCTAATGGCTGATGAAATACGTAGGCTGCCCAATAAATATCATTCCGAATTGTCACGCCTGTTTTATGCAAATTGCCAAAAGCTTAGCTTGAAACAAGATCGTGTGCTGACATTTCAAAATTTCAGCAAAACTAGAAATGCGTCAGCAACGAGTTTTGTGTACGAAATAGAGTGACGTGAGAGATAACTTAATTTACAGCGAAGCGCATTTCCACATGGAGACAATTTTCCATTACAAACTATGACGTCTGCACATCCCAAGTGAGTTCCAATTGAGGTTGTAACACAACGTCATCTTAAGCATTTTTAAAACAAATTCCCATAAATTCCCACACACTCTAACACAGCTCTGTAACTCATCCTAGTGATTTAATTGATGTCTTGATTGATCAATTTAATTCCCCGTGCGAAGAGAACCATTTTATGTATAAATACTTCGACACGAACGCATGTGAACCTTCCGACAGCGTGGTGTGCGAATGTGTGAAGGTGTCCACCGAGCGCAAGAAGTGATTTATATACAATTTTGAGCTAGCACATCAAGAAGAAAAAGCAATTTATCATTTATCCATTTTGCCTTTGCCGCCACTCCTACAAAGACCCTTCTTATTTTCCATTCCCGGGTAGTTACAGTCCTGCGAACCCATCTTTACTGTTGATCATGATGTAGCTGAAGCTAATGATGCTATCGTTCAGGACAGATGTGGTGTGAGGGTGTGTGTTTGCTGCGACGTTACGTGTACTAGTGGAGATTTTCCATTCGAAAACGGGAGTGAGGTCTGTAGCAGCTTCCAGTGCACACGATTGAGCCTCCATTGAAACAGCGCAGCGCAGGGCAAGCAGCAGATGATTAAGTTATACCATCCTGCGAAATGGATTGTGACGCAGGGTTTGCTCGTGTAGAAAATAAATTGCTTCCCGCACCATGCTGCTGTGCTATTGAATGAGACATTTATAGCAACCGATTAAAGCTACTTGGCGTAAGGAAGGGATGGATTGGTCTACCAATAAAAATAAGCTATTCCATCGCAATGTAAAATGCTGTTGGAAAAGGCTCTTTGAAAGGTTTCGGTCTTGAAACCGTTGCCGTCAAATCAGCGCCTAAAGTTATGCAATGCCGTGCACAACAGTTCACGCTAAAGACTTGTTTCTGTGATACCTAGCACCTCATTATGGCGAGACACTTCTTAACAATTCCAAGAACTGTTACTGGCACTATGAAAATAGCAGCAGGAACAACAAACTACAACCTACGACAAAAAAAACAGGCTTCAATACAAGGAGTTGACACCATCAGACGAAACACTTTACGTTCCACCACCATCACCATCGATCGTTCATAATTCGTCATCTTATTTCCTCTCCGAGAAAATGGGAAAGTTTGAATGGAAAAACTTGTACCGAGCAGAAAAACCCCCCCTGGCACTGTGTCCCGGGAAGTGGATTCACCGGATGAATGGAAATGACGACGGCAGTAAACGGATTACCGGACGACGAGCTGTTCGGGGGTGAACGAGGTACGTCAACCCTGACGCCATCCATCGAAGCGCACACGGACGACGGGTTTCGATGTTTACTCCTTCTTTTCAGGCGCTATCGTAGCCCTTTTTGGGGCCCCCGATCTGGGTGCGATCAATGGGTCGAGAGAGCTTCGATCCCCAGCCAGCTTCATTATGCTTCCATTCACAGACCGAAAAAAAAGGAAGGGACTTCAGCGGAGCTGTCAGATGTAAAGATGCAGTACACAGTGAAGGCCCTTCTTTTCACTCGGTTATAAATGAACCGGTTGAAACCTTGTTGCTCGGTTTTACTTGCTCATTTTCCCTAGACGTCTAGCGCTAGAAGGCAGAGCACGTAAGAAAAGTGTCGTCGAACATCATTAACCCGGGCGAAAGTAAACCACCCATCGGATGGTGGTTATTAGTGGTGGTTGAGTCTCCAGGCGCTTTATCACTTTATCCCCTTAATCCTCTTGTTCATCATCGTCGTCGCCGCCGCTGCTGCGGCACTGCGCGAATGGTAAATGTCTTTATGAAAACACTTTTCCGTACGCGTGTGGCGGTTTTGCTGTAAATCGTTAACATTTGGTTGTTTCTTTTCCCGTGCGCGCGGGACGAGAGGAAAGCGACTGAAACAATATTTTTTTCCTCTCCCCCCTTTCCACCACACCCCGAGGGGCGAAGATTGATAAAAACTTAACATTTTGCGTCACCGAACGTGGCGGAGATAGAAATGAAAATCACTTTTCCAATTAAAAAGAAATTATTCATAAGACCTTTAACGCAAATGTGCGCGTCCGCTGATCACGTAGTCCCGGAGTACACACGCCTTTCTTCAATTTGCCCAAAACGTAGACGCGCTTTGTGAGGGAAGATGTTTAAAAATAATAAGCAAAAGCAAATGAACAAAGAAGGAAAAAAAACCTGACGAAAACTTTATCCTCTTTCACCTATTCTAGGAAGGTTTTGGCTTTGCCCACAATAGATTTCTTCGTCGTTGTTTCTCGTAAATGAAATAAAGGATAGCATAAGCTTCAAGCCCAAGCTTACACTGTTGGCACGGTACCAGAGCAACAACACAGGGTGTAACAAAGATGTAAAAAACTGCGTCAGCAAGCTTATTTTTTGTTGTAGGTAAGGAGTTTACAATGAGATGCCAACCTAAATGCCAAGTGAATGACTTCGGGAGGAATCAGAGATTTTTGGTTTGTTTGTTTTTTATAGGTACGTGATCAGAAAGTTTGCATCTTGATGGGCTATTTTATTCTAATATGAAATATTATTTTAATCCATCGAGAAGAACAAAGTAAAAGTAATGATTTGATGGAAATTGGTTAAAAACATTGCTCGCTTTTCCTGTCAGCAGATTGCACTGTGTTCAATGGAAAATATCTGAAAAAATGGAACGAATCAAGTTTAACAGCTTTACAATTAGACGGTTGTTTCCAATTTTTATTAAAAAATATTTAATAAAAATTAAAAAATAAACATTTTTAAACACGATTTGGATGCGAATCAAATATAAATCAGCACAGAATAAGCCTGTAAGTTAATTACCAACAAATAGCAATTTAATTCAGAAATTAAATCATGTCATAGCTCCTTAGATACCTGCAAGATACACACTTTTTTACACAAAACTTGCGATCAATCTCTTACCACCAAATAACCTTAATCCTAGACCAGTTGAAGCAGAACAAACCACACAGGAGAGAAGAAAAATCTGCACAAATGTATCTCTTGGAGGACACTGGTGACGCCGAGCGACACTTTACATCAGAAAACCTAGTCACAAGAATTTGGTCATTGGATCACGGTCGCAAGGTTAGGTCAGTCTGCACTCAACACTCTAACATCAAACTTTGGTCTGAACACTTGGAGGGAGGAGGGCTCCCAAATGGGGGAATTGCATTGGGCCGCCTCGAAGGGCATATGCCGTCTGTGCCGAAGCTAACGAATCGTTGCGAACTTTTTTTACATTACGGAAGCGGCTTTTTGCCACGAGTCTCGACCGGCTGGCTATGCCGTCGCTCAGCACAGCATTCCACCGTTAAAACTCCGATTGCAATCGGTACCGGCCCGGTGCGGTTAGCAGCGGACACGCTTGGTGGAACGAACCTCTCTACCGCTTTGGGGAGGAGGTTTGCTTCTTGACCCGCAATTTGCAAAGGTTAATCAAGATCTATTTTAATACCGCCGTGATTGACAGTTCATGGGCGCAACATGTGCAAAATTTTGACTCAATTTAGTCAAAGAATGGCTTGCCTATAGTGGCGAGGCAATCCTTTCAAGGAAAAAAGATAATTAATCAATAAAAGCCACTGCAATTTCATCACTGATGTTTTCAATTTCGTAAGCCTTTTTCTCTTCTCTCCACAATTGTGCCGATTAGTGAAGGGTGCTTCTAAGCGGCGTGGAACACAGAACACACAAAGAATGTGCGAACTTTGTAAGCAGCCCGCTCTAAGCGGAATGATGCAACCGCACCAGGATGTTGCCCCATCGGAATTTTATTTGCTGGCGGGCCCCAAAACAGGCCCAAGTTCTTGGACTGAGTCGTTTGATGCGATCATTTGCTGCGAACATCAACTCCAAATTAGATTCAATGCAGATACGAATTTAAAGGAGCTTGAGACGAAAACAACTTAAACGCCTCAGAATATGCTTTTTCTTGTGATATTTTACACTAAATAAGACGAAATTTGTAAAAATAAAGGTATATCATTATGTATGGATTATTTATACCCTTTTCAAATAAAATTGTTCTGAGGAATAAAATACTTCTCAAAACAAATGCCAATACCATCCTGTAAGTTGATGTCGTTAAAACCAAGGAAACAACTCCAACAGCATTACCTAACACTAGCCATCACTCTTTCTTGAACGGGTAGTAAGCCCCTATGCACGACCAGTACCGGACAAGTTTGCCAAACATGTGTTAACAAGCTGGCTCAAGTTCGAACAGCACCACCAAAGGAAGCACCTTCCGTCTCGCCAGCCGCGTACAGCTGCGGCCAGCTGGCTGGCCGGTGCTTCCGTTCCACCTGAGCAACCCTGAAATCAGCCGGTCGTCTGGTCTGGTCGACGGGGGCGAAAACACAAGAAGCCCCCGAGCGTAAGGCTTGATAACGACCTTAACCTTGAACCTGATTGGGCAAAAACGGTAGACCTCAGGCAGCGCTGCGAGCGCTTTTAAGGCACACACGTAGTCTTCACTTCACGTATGGAATAATCAGCCGGACGTTTGAGGTATTTGCTGGAACTGGTGTCAATCGATAGAAAGTTCGGTAAATTTCCATTGATATGTGTTGTAGGAAAGTTTTGCAAAGTGTCATTAAAGATTGAGGGGAACATTTTTGGTAATAAACAAACACCAAACAACATTTTTGGTTAAACATTTTTGTGTAATAAGAAGCCTCATTAGGAAATAACAACAAATTAAATATATAAAAAATACAGAATACACAGAGCCAATGTTTCATTAAAAAAAATTTAGTTTAATGGCACGATAAGATAATGTAAAAGATATGACAAAAATGATAAATATTAGAAATCACCCCAAAGCAATATATTATATGAAAATATAAATATAAAATAAATTTCAGCATTACAACTTATCTAAATAGAATCCAACAAATACCTCAGGATTGCTTGCATATAAATAACTCAATCCAGCAGATACTTCAAAATAAAGTAGAGTAAAGTAGAGGTTCAACATGAACACCAACAACAAAACAACAACAAAAAACAGACGATTAAAATACAATTGATTAGACTGCAATCAAAATTTATGAGGCATAGCTTTTTGAAATAATTGCTGCTAAAACATTCAAAGCTATAACCTGCATGGTTCACCAGCAAGCCGTGCACGGTATGACTTTGACCGCGTTTAACCAGCGAAAACCCGTGGTTCAAACTCTTTCTAGACCTTTTCATGTGTTCGAGCGAGCCAGGAAATCAAACCGAAACCTCGCGAGACCGAAGACGAATGTTTACCCTTTCTATAATTCCAACCCCAAAGCCTGGCGACACCCAAAAGGACTGTGGGACGTGCTGTGAACTTGCTTGGCTTTTTGGAGTGGACCCAGCTTTATCTTGTTTTGCGCAGCCCCAACCAATAGCTACTGTAGTTTCGCGGCGTTGACCCCGTTCTTGACCGAGGCCAAGATCAAATCCCTCCAAGGTCCAGAGATTCGCGTCCCCGCGTCCACGAAAAGGGAGGCGAAAGAGGCACACACACGAAAAAGGCGAAACCTTTCCCATGTTCGGCAGCGACAACATTTCAAGGTGGTCCCTCTCACTCACCTCTGCACACACACACGTGCGCGCACGCGAACAAGCACAAGCAACAGCACGACAAACACCCTAGAGTGTCGCAGCACAAATTTCGCCTCGAAGCAATCAATCAGTCGTCAATCGGTTCTCCGGTGTGGGGACAGCCCTCACGATCTCCCAAACCCGTTTGGTAGACACGCGAGCCGCAACTATCCATGGCCGCATACACTGGCACACAAATGCACTGCCGCTGACTGGTAAAAGCTCCAATAGAAGCGGCAATTATAAGCTGGCAACAAAAAGCTTTCCAAAGGAAGGTGGCGAGAGACGGAGGGTACAGTAAAATGGTGTTCTTTCTCCTTCACTTACTACTCGTGCAAGCGTTTAGTAGTTGCGAGGGTTTTGAGACCTTTCAGGCAAGACCTAGAGATGACAATTCTAAGCCAAAGCGGTACTACAATCGTCTGCTGGCGTACACGGTCTCGCTACCGGACACAGCCTCACTGTACCCACAGTGCTTTATCAGATGTACTCAGGCCCAGTTCCCTTCTTTTCTACTGCTTGCCCCTCCTCTCTCTCTCTCTATCTCCTTCGCACTCGCAAGATCCGCCTTAATGCTGGAGGAGATTGGCGTAGGTCATCGTAGTGTGTTCGGGTCCACGAGTCAGTCACGCAATGCCTTCGCCTGAGAGGGCCGATCTACTACTGCCACTGCTGCTCACCCGGTTAGTTGGACGACCTCTCCCCCACCAGCCACCGAACCGGCAACTTATTACAGCCGGAGGGGAAGCGGAGAGGCAACGAAAGGACGCCGGAACGCGCAAAATTGTATGCGCACAACGCCGCAAACACCTGATCGCTTGTCCGGAGGGTTTGTAGAGGAGGGACATGGAAGGAGACTAGAATAAGGGTAGTTCTGAGGTTAGCCGGAGTCTCGTGCACAAACACACACACAGACACATGGCAAACGATCTCGTTTGGACGATCGGTTTCGGACAGGCTCAGTTCCAAACCGTACGCCGCCGCGAACAGTTCGTCGTCTCGTTGTGCCTGCTGTCCCGACGTCGCACGCGCCAAGATCGCCTGTTTTTCGCTTCTTCACTTTTTGTGCTGTTGTGTGTGTGTTTGTGTGTGATCGTGACCCTGACAGACTTTCAGGGATTTCACGAACTGTGTGCACTTTGGTTCAGTTAGGTTTTTGTTACCATTTGCAAGCCGGGAAAGTTTGGAGATCACACAGAGGGCGCTGTAGGTGTTAAAACGAAAAAGTAGTGAAGCGTGTATTACGCTTGGAGTATCTTCGCCATCTCTAGTATTACTATCAGTATTATTACCTTGTGACTATTGTGATAACTAGCGCTAACAAAGACACTCGCCTCGCCATGAAGGAAGTTCAGGTTAACGGTCATCAGCATGTGAGCAATGGCAACGGCACGGTGAGCGAGCTGGAAAAGCACACCAACGGCACCGGCAACGGGTACGCCGGACACAACGGGCTCAGCAATGGTACGAACGGTACCACCTCCAATGGGTGCACTTCCTCCAAGAAACAGTCGGTCAAATGCACCTGCAGCAAGTCGGAACTGGAGAATGGCAGCGACACAAACAACAACCAAGGTAGGCATCGTGTTCGCTTCACTTCCTCAGTGGAGTTGAGGCTCGAAAGGGCATCTCGCACACTCCAGACAAAGCGATGTCATTAAATCGATTGGCAACGTCCCACTCCTCCCCAGGCATGCACACGCGGGTAATCTTATATAACTTCCAACACAACAATCCGGTAGCAATTCTTCCTAGCTGAACAACGCACATCGGCTAGGCAATTAGAGAGACATTCAGCACAAGAGCGTGCCACTCTCAGCTGATTGTACTGAAACATTGCTACTGATGCTGATGAATTATTAAAATATGATAAACACTACTCTGTTAAATGTGAGCATTTTTTGCTACTGTTCAGTAGCAACTGTGCCCGCCGCCCATGGGGATTTGCTTCCAGCTTGATCTTGTGCCAGCAAACTTCCGATCTCCGACTCTATAAGTGTTTTTTTGATTCTGTTTTTATTCCATTCTTTTTTGCACACAACATGCACCAGTTCTGCAACAAGTTTCGCACTGCCCGTCCGGCCGGCAGGCCTAGAAACTCGTTCCGCACGCACGGGCCACCACACTTTGAGAGGCGCCTGCCGGAAGTTGGCGAACGTCTTGACCTTGGCCTGCTTTCGGGTGACGCTTGCGTACAGTGCACCACCTGTACGTTCTAGAGCCTCGCACGCGTAATGACTCATGTCGGCGTTGGATGTGTGAAAGCTTTTAAGAGACGGTGCAGAGGGAAGGAGAGAGGAGGCTCCGCGTTGATTTATTCTTCTTGTTCTGTCTTCTCCCGGTGTGTTGACCTGTTTCGCAGTGCCATTCTAAAATACTGTAGCGTACGGTTTTATACGGTTGGGTTCGGAAGGGGACTACCGCAGGGGCAGGGCCAGTTTGTTGAATCACCCGATTTCGCAACAGTTTGAAGGCGACACTGAAGGCACGCTGGGCAAGAAAATCCCCGACATCGTTCGCTTTGGAATAACACCACGCCCGTACGCAGTGGTCGTAGATCGTATGGGAACGGGGATGTGTTGGGAATTTCCTGCCGGCTGCTATCGGCCAAAACCCAAAATCCCCCCGAAGATGACTCTTCATTTCTTTCCAATTCAATTTAGTGTGCGAAAAATGAAATGGATGAGAATTTGTGTATCTTTCCACTGAAATGCTATGCCAGTGCTACAACGAACAGGTTCGCTAAGACCATTACTCCCATGTACTCTTTACCGAGAATTATTCAATTAACGTAATGCCTACGCGTCTCCGGTGGAAGAGCGTTGGGACCCATAATCTGGGATCGCTGAAGATTTCCCCAGCAACGGTTACAAATTTATGGGCAGGCTTAACCGAGCGTAGGTTTTTCTTTTTCAAAAGCGAAACATAAATTGCCAAAACATGAATTGGAATTCAGTGCGCTGATGAGCGGTATCGCCTTTTGTGTTCTTTCATCTTTGGGCAATGTTTTTAACGAATTCAAGAA
Source organism: Anopheles merus (assembly GCF_017562075.2). NCBI lineage: Eukaryota > Metazoa > Arthropoda > Insecta > Diptera > Culicidae > Anopheles > Anopheles merus. The sequence goes on from NC_054083.1 coordinate 35,931,654, forward strand.
TATGTATTGTTATTCTTAGGGACGTTGCTAACGATGTTATTAACTAAGTAAAAGCGGATATAAATTGTTACGAAATTCAATTTTTCAATTCTTGTAAGCATCAACATAAATTCGATCCGACAGGCATCCGTTTAATATGTACGAAACCTTTTTTTACATAACAAGAACACAGTTGAACAAATATTTCAAATTAAGGTTCTAGAAAGAATACTTCCAGAATAGGTTGGAAGGAATATTAAAAGCATGAGATTCTATGCTCCAAACACGATATGTAACATACCTCCCTACGTCAGCTTACTTTAAAAGTGATCAAAATAACTCAATAGAGCTATTTCTGGAACAACGCAGTTCCAACTCTTATCCCTGGCTCCCTAACTCCTTCACAAAAATCTCTTTAAATCCTGTCACAGGATGCGTATCTGCTACTCATATAATACCCGTTGCCTGATGCTGACAGCCTCTCGAAATCTCTTTTGCTCATTGTAAACGCGTGTCTGCAATCTCACCCGTATTCACCAGCGTGAGAGAGCCAGCCAGGATGAGTCAGTCAGTAAAAGGCAGGAAGAAATCACTGTAATTCACCAGATAGCTACTCAAATCACACATCGCAAAGTCCACATCGGCCATCGTTCTCTCGCACAGAACAGAGCGTTATCGATTTCTGCGAACACAGAGCGACACACAGAGCAGATCGCTGTTTAGATTTGCTGTGTTTTATCGGAGGGTGAATTTCTTCACTCCTTCATCATGCCGTTGTACAAACGTCAACAGTTTGCACGCACGGAAATCAACCTTGAAATTGGAAGATTGCAGGAATGCGTACTACTTGCCACCGCACACTGCCAAACACGCAGTCATCCGTATCTCCGCTTGGGGGAAGGTTCGTACCTTCCTTCCTGTCGCTGCTACACTTTAACACTTACACCGGCCTGTACTAAAATATGTCCTTGCCCTGGTCGATTGGTACCAAGTGAAAATGAAAAAAAGGCTGTTGAAACGCAACTAGACCAGAAAAAATCGCTCCAAACGGTCACCATTTTATAAACGATGCCTGCGAATTCGTCACCAACCATCATCCAACTACTGCCCGCCGGTGACCGCTGGCGTTCCGATCGAACGCACACAAAACCACACGAGCGCAGGGCGGGTTGGGTTGGGCGACGGGTGGTGTTAAGGCGAGAGCGGCAGGCGATTAAAAATGATTACACCCTCCCATCGCCCTCGCTCCCCCTCTCTCCTGGCACGTACACCGGACATCTGTGTCCGATTTCTGTGCGAGGGCCCTCCATGGATTGAAGGTAAATACTTCGAATCCTTCAAAACCACAAACCGTCGACAATGCTGATTATTCGTCCACGCAAACGCGTCCCCCCAGCAACAGAGTGGTACAACACGTGGTTGCTTGCATTTGAAATTGTGATTTCATTTTCTACACCGAAAACCGGTCCAACCGAGGCGGAGGAGGGCGGGCGGGACGATAAGCGGATGAAGGGGAGGGCATGTAAACGCTTGCGTTCGGCATTTGGTACCACAGCACAGCCCACACAGTGCTTCTAAACACAAAGTGTGCTGCTACAAATGACAGTGCCATGCCGTGAGCAACAAGTTGTTGTTTTGGTACAGCGAGAAGTAAACCTTTCTTGCAGGGTAGCGTTACCACGCGGCGTCCTGTTGCTTTTGTAAGGATGATTTAATCAGCAGAGCAATTAAATTATTGTATTTTTAAAAGGTTTGCTAAATACATCTCACAACAAACACCTGCAATGGATTAAACGGCTACAAAACGTGCTGATAACTGTCAACTAGGCAGTCAAAACACGCTCGTCATAGCAACGGTTGCTTCCTTTGTGTGTTTTTACACTCTGTTTCCAAGCTCGCACGCCATCTCTCATTCCCTGCTGGTCATCTCATCTCAAATCGACGCCATGTACATTGAAGTCAATAGAAAAAAAAGCCCAGAAAAATCAGTGTAATCAACAATTCCTTCACGGTTCTCTCTATAGTATAGCAAAAACAAATAATCCCCAACCATCGACAGTTTATCATTCGAACTTGAGCGCTCTAGGAGAGGAAGGAATTTGATAGTGAGAGAATTGTTTTGACCACGGGGAGAGAGAGCTAGTAAATGTGAGCAAAGGATTCGGTGGGGGCGCTAGAACAAGCTCATGCCTCTCACCAAGACACGCTCGCTTGTAGGACAGTTGTTTGAAAGAGTAATCACTATTCAACTGTTTCGATTAATGCTTTTGTCTTTTTTTCAATTCTTTCTTATTTTGCTTTAGATTGTTTTTGTTTAAGCAAAGTTAAGTTGAAAGTTTAATTCCATTATTAGATTTGATGTTTTTAAATTCAATTAACAGTAATATCTTACTAAGTTTCGCAAAAAAAGTAACCTTAATTATGATCATCCATCACAAAGACGTTATATATACAACTCTTTTTTTTTACAACTCTGTAAACCTTGTTACATTTACAACATCTACAAAAAAATAGATATTTTTATATAGATATTTTTAACAGTTCATAAGCAAATGTTAAAACACGTTTAAGCCTTTCTAGCATTCACTTCAAAACTAAGAGTAAATCACTACGTCATTTAGTAATTTAGTAATTAAGTATTTAAAAGCATTCTGGAGATTTTAAAATTTTATTGTAATTTTTTTGTATAACGGAATGATTCACAGTTCACTTGTTCATTAATATAAGTATTTATTTATTTATTCCTTGATTAATTCAGTATATTATTCCGAGCCAGTCTGATTGTATAAGATAAAGTATAAAGTGCAATTTTGTATAGGCAACTAAAGTAAAGAAATGTATTTGTAATTAAAAACGCCATTTAGTGTGGACTATTTTAAGTTTCAAATTGTTTGAATAAGATGAATATAAACATAACATGTTTAGAGATTGATTGAAAAGGCTATCATATTTAAAGACACAAACAAATGGCAGCTATGACAACGAATTTTAATAATTTTATTTTAAAAAAAAATTAGGACCTTTGGTCCCACCAAACCCATAGTCCTCAAGCGAATGAGCTTTAACATTGTCCCTCAGCCCAACAACACACCGCACAACTCTCTCACGCAAAGCTCGCTCCTAACAGCTCACGGTAGTGACCGTGCCTCACGCTCACCATTCTCACGCCCTGGCGGCGCCCTTCACGCGGAGCTTCTCATCTCGCACCGCGGGAGCCTGTTGCTTCGACCGCCAGGGTCTCGTTTCAGTTGCGTTCCGACGGCGTTCACAATCGGATCTCGCTCGGTTTTGTCGTTTCGTGTGTGCGTGTCCCGACCTTTTTTGCCACTGCTGGTCAGTGACACCGTCATCTGTAGCCGCCATCGTTCTTCTTCCTGTTGTTTGTGCGTGCGTGTGTGCCTCTCTGTGCACTATCCTTCCAGAGTGTTTGAGCGATTTTTAGTGCATGTTCCTGAGACTGTCCACCTTTCGGCACTGGTGCTGTTCCCGCCGCTCGCTGCATTACTGCTGCTGTTGCTACGCCTGTTTTACTGCGCCGTGTTGATCTTTGGTCACGATGAGCAAGTTCGAGATTTCGGACGATGCGGACGAGCTGAACCAGGAGATCGACGACACCAACTTCCCGACCCGCTCGAACTCGATCAGCTTCGGTGCGGCCAATGGGAACGGGTCCACCGGGAGCCTGAACGGCGGGTACGGCCCGTTCGCTAACAGGCGCCGCTCGAGCAGCATCCGCCGGACCGAGAGCGAGATGACCGAGGGCGACGAGAATGGGTACGCGGCGGGTGGCGTTGGAGCGGGTGCCGCTCTTCCCCCATCGTCCGCCGGTGGTGAGAACGGTGAGGCGGCCAACAACAACAGCGGTGGTGGTGGTGAAAATGGCGCCCCAGCAGCGATCGCCGGCGGTCTCAACCGGGCCCGACCGACGCCGATCCGTACGATCAGTTTGTCAGGTGAGGCAGCCAGTGCTGCGGGAGGCAGCATCGGTGCAACTACCACTACCACTAACCCTAGCAGTGCACCCCCGCTTAACACCACACCGAGGGCCATCATGACGCCAGGTATAGGGGGGGAGGAGGTGGGGGGGAGACGAAGGCGACTTGCCAAGTGGTCGCGTTCTGAGCGGAACACGACCGTCGCGCAAGCAGCTGTGTTTCGGTGTGGCTTTTTTTGTCGTTGCTCTCATGGCCAATCGTTTTTAATGATCGGTGGGTGTGTGTGTGTAAAGTTGTTTTTGATTTGAGCTGCTTTGCTACCCCTCTCTTCATAAGCGTACCTTGTACATAGTTGTGTGGCTGTAAAACGACGCGAGGCGCCTTTTTCTTTAGTGCAACCTGTTGCATGCAGCCGTTTCTCGGTGCAACTTCATTTTGTTCACGCATTATCATCATGGTGTTTGCTTGTTTTGCTTCTTATATATTTGTTTTATTTTACGCCTTAATGCCTCCGCTTTGTGATTGAATGTTCCATGTGCAAGCACGGTGTTGCGCAAAACCAAACCTTCTTATCCGCCACCCGCCAACGCCCGCAAAGCATTACCTTCCCAGCGGGTCTATCTCGCGGCAATTATTCTCATTCTGACAAATGGTGCTCCTCGTTGCGTTTTTTTGTTACTTTCTGTCCACTCCTTGAAGATAATCTGACGTGCGCACCCAGAACAGGATTGACGGGTGATGGATTATAAGCACACACCAAGCGGACCCCAGTTCGATTCCATTCTAATCTGGTCGGTCCCAGCCTGTCCCAGACTTTGTACTCAACTTTGAGCTCAAGGTCTTTGGCACGGCGAGAACGGAAAGGCAACGCCGCGTAGTTCTGCCTTTTGGGACAGGTTTTGGAGATTCGATCCGGGTATACTGGCTGTGGATTGGAGTGGCCAGTCACGGTTAACAGTAAAAACGAAAATGATTACCTTGAAGCGGGCTGGTTTTAAAGCACACTTCCGTAAACAATAAACTCTCACTTGTACGGGTTTGCATTCATCACCAGCTAGGGTTGAAGGTTTCTATTCCTTGTTTTTGCTGCTGGTCATACTGCAGATGCCTAACGCAATTATCCCTTTTATCGCATCAAACCCCTACGATGAAGATGTCCGTCATCGTTTGACGTCTTAATCGACACACCGTTTGAAGTGTGAAAATCTGATAGAAAACAAACAAAATCCACTCTCAAAAAAAGTAACAAGTTCATTGAAGCCATTACTTACAACGGAGCGCTTACTTTCACAAACACATTGAACGTTTTTTTTTCCATTTACTTGCCTCCCATTGGTTGTCGTAAGACATGGCAACCGAATGTGTTTGCCCGACAGCTAGGCTACTGATAATCAAAAATCAAGCGCCACACCGTGTGAATGAACATTCCCGACCAGGCTGATGCAGGCCAGCCTGATAAGGGCATGCTTACGCGGTTCGTCACTTCCCGTGTTTATGTTGTTGTCGTGAGGAAGGCATGAAAAAAAAACATTAATAAGAACTCAAAGAAGTGTTAGAATGTATTGCGTAGAGAAGAATTTAACACGAAGATTATTATTTGATTGGAATTTTAATTGCGTCAATTACAACAGGATTCAAACTAGAAACGATGCACTCATTCGAATATGACTCTGGAAGCACTCCAGTATCTCCCGGTATTCAATCTCTCCGAGATCGATATGGGTCGACTTTGTGACATGCTCATCATTTCGCTTACGCTGTGACACCTGTTAAGCTCACGATTATGGTAATGTAACCGATGCATAAAGTTATAACTACCTGCTCCACCTCCCCGAGCGCTCTGTTATCAATGTTTCGTTTGCGCGCTTCGCTCTTGTGTCCTCCCATAACCCGCCACCGGCATTCCCATCGTAAAGTATGCAAATACAAACGTCCGCTCGTTTTTGCCTTGTTGCGCACCAGCACAAACAGTGCGACCAGGTGTAAAGCGGCGAGTGCTCGGCATCAGGTGCACTTCCCGAACTGCAGCTCTACACGTCCGCAGAGCGTTCGATGGGGATTTTCCAACAACATCAAATGACTCGACAACGATGGGGATTTTCAGCCTCATCAGGCGGCGCTGTGACTGTTTTGCCTCTATTACGATGCAAATGACGTTGTCAAACGCAACGCAACACCGGCGCTTGTAATGAATAATTTAACCGTGTAAACCGGTTGTGCGACTTGAGGTCGGATGTTGTTTTCCCCAAAAAAACCACCCTACTTTTGTCAAAACGATGTGAAAAGGTATAGCATATCAGGTGATGTACAATTCCACTACAATCTGTAGTCTGATCCTGTGGGTAGTTAAGCACAACGCCATTCTATGTAATCCAGAACATTCAGATTTACCTATTGACTGTAAAACTATGTTAATTAGCTCTCCAAAGAGTGCTCTTTGCTCCATTACCTTTCTGTTAAAGCTTTTCGCATGCCAGTGTATCTTGTGAAATTATTCGCGTAATTCTGCTCCAAATATCAATCTAATGGTGCAAAAACACCTTTTGCCACACTTCGTTACAGGGCACGAAAAATGTACCTTTCACCACGATCTGGAACTCGACCACAAACCATCGACCCGGGAGGACCTGCTGCCGCTGATGTCCAAGTCCTACCGGATGCTGCTGTCGAGCCTGGGCGAAGATCCGGAGCGTCAGGGCCTGCTGAAGACTCCGGAACGGGCCGCCAAGGCAATGCTCTTCTTTACCAAGGGCTACGATCAGAGCTTGGAAGGTAAGTGTTAATGTCTGGTGGACCGCAAAAACCACCAACACCACCGCGATCCCATTAACGCACCTGGCACAGCATCGCGTGTTGATGCGCGGGTTATTGACGCGAGTAACGAAACGGTTCAAGAGATACCCTGCATGAAGATATGGTAAAGTAAACGCCCAAACATCACGCTTGGAACACCGTGTACCGATGACACCCTGAAGAGTGGCTCGCAAGTGTTGCGTTCGCAAGTGCCCATCGTACCCAAAAGCGACGATACCGAAAAGACCGAGAGTTGACAGAGCCATCATCCTTCCGTTTGCGATTCCTTTCACTTGTTCAAATAGCGATGAAACTCGAGACGGAGCAGCATAATATGCGGGTCGGTGCGTCAGTGCTCTTATCATCTAAAGCCCTGTTCCTCATTCTTCCATTACCACTTGGCTTCCATCGAAGTGTCCTTTTCCTCGGGCCGGGAGACTTCGCTTGAAAATGGATCAAAGCGTGATGACAGGCCTGCGTCGTCATCATGATGCAAACCGCCCTTCGCTTGGATTGTGTTACCCTTTTTGCTCGGCAAATAAACCAACAATCGTCGCCGTCGCCAGGCTCTTCAGTCGGAAGGGACAATAATAGCTTGAAGCGCTGCTGTTCATGTAGTGAAAGGGTGGGTAAATAGAACACGAAACGGTACGATTTGAGCGACCCAGCATGTATCGGCAGGATGAATGGAATTGATTTAGCATGAAATTCTGGGGGAGCGGAAGACGATGGTATCTTAACGCACCTTGCAAGATTACAGTCACGTTGGTCCGATTTCAATGTGACGGATGGTTAACTCAATTAAATGATAAAATGTACCATAAGTTCTACAGGAATGGTAGAATACAGGTTGATGCAGTGAGGTTTATGTCCTTAAAAAGGGTTTAACTTAAACATGGTACAATATAAACAAGATTTGTGTAAAACACTGTTTTTTTTAAATTAATTGTTTAAAGCCTTTTTTGAAAAAGTTATGTAGATAAAATATTTCATACTTAAAGCTCTAGTACACGTCATCGCAACAGAGTTATTATTTAAAATTGAACGCTATTTAAAGTTATTTCCCAAATCTACTATTGAACCTGAGAGATCCTTCATACTAAAATTGAAAACCATGATAGCACATAAGAAAATTTGATAAAACAACTCTCACTTCATCGATTACTTGCATAACCTGTGCAAATATTTAAAGCCCGCCGGACTTTGAACCTCCCATTTTCCTTAGCAGTACATTACACAAACCCGTGTTAATCTCCACCCAAATCGGGCTGCGTAAGAACAAGTTTAATATGTGTCATCTACAGCTGACGGTGCATAAAATTGTCCTTTTTACAACACCTCCCTATAGCTTACGCTCACTACTAACCTACAGTATGTGCCGCACCAGCACTGAGCAGCATAATCGGTATCCCTAAAGCTTGCTGTTGCTCACGAAAGTTTCCAAAGGGCTGTAAAAGAGGGAACACAAAACCAACGGCCAAGTAAAAGCTGTCTGACTCTTGTGAGACTCGTGATCTTTGCAAAAATCGTCTAGAACAGGACAGTTAAACAACGGAGCGCACCCTTCTTCCTTTCCCCCCTACACCGCACACACGATCCGGGTGCCTGCGAGCGACACTTAAACATTTCGTATTTATTATTCACTTAAACTCTCCAACTCCCAAACCTCCCTGTCCCTTTCCCGGCGACCATTACTACTCGGCTGCCGCATAGATGATGGGTGCCGGCACCATCCAACCATACACTATTTGCTATGCTCCCGGGCAACTTTTCCTGTTCCGAGTGGCTAGAACTGCATCCACTCTAGCCCACCACCGCCGCAGTACTAGGCGACTTGTGCAAATGAAATTAAATCTTCGTTTTCATCGCCACTAACTTGCTTCCTTCCACTGCGAAAAGTGTGCGCCTTTGTTCGTGGCGTTCTCGGTAGAAGCGTTTACTTACGTCCTATGTGTATGTGTGTGTGTGTCAAGTCTGTATGTGTACTATTGTGCTGCCTTTCCTTTCCGTTCACTTTATGATTTTCTGTTCATTTTCTGTTTTTGCTTCCTGCTTGCTGCGATGCGAAGGGAACACCAGCATCAAATCCACCATTGGACTCACTCAAAACAGTTTGAAACACATAAAAACAGGCCACCAACTTGTACGGTACCGCCACAGGACATAGGCAGTGCAGTGATTTCCTTCGGTCCGAAACTCTGAACGAGAGAGAGAGAGAGCGCATGAGATCACATTTATGAAACTATATTTACCTTCTCTCCCTGGGTTGGCCGGGGCCAAGTCAAGACAATGGCGCTCTAAGCGATGCTCATGCTGCAGCTTCAAGCTGACATTGTACAGTAATCGAAGTGGTTGCCGGGAAAGAGGAGATCATTGTGTGTATGAGGAGTCAGCAAACACGACAGACAACGCGATGCAGCGATTGTGAAAGTGTTGTGCAAAGTGCAGTAAATGCACTCTAAGGAGCAATATCCTTTGTTGTAGCTACGACTGTTAGAAGAACGAGTTCGGTTCTAATCTAATAACGCTTATGCTTCGATGCATTCGACGGACAACGATGGTCGACGAAACGACAATGTCATTGTAGCAAGTAGAATAGATTTACGATTGTTTTAAAAATAGCCCATAATAGTTTTCCCCGTAGCTTTATTGGATTTCTACCACTGAAAATGTCGTTTATATTATGAACAGTATCTTTGATTTCCCATCGACTTAACGAAAGGTGTAAATAATATATATTGTGATGATATTTATTTAAAAAACTTATTAGAAATGTTATTTAAGTATCTTTGGGTACTGATAGTAAGAGGAACTGATTCATTAATTCTCTTCTCTTGGCGTAAGTGAACCAATAACGCAAGGATCTAGTTCTACAACAACATGACCAAAATATACCAAAACATGCCAAAACTAACAACGTAGCTTTTCTAGTAAAATTGACAGAAATTTTGAAATGAAAATTATACTAGACATACAGCAAATAGATCCTCTTTTGACCAATAATTAGTTATCCAATTGAATGAAGCAGCACAATTTATCTGATGTTACAAACGTTGCAGACTTATAGATCACACAGGTGATCCTTAGGACCTTAGCAGTAAGCTTATGGCATGTGCTGATGATCTAGCATCAACAACACCCCAAAACCGTAGATACTTATTCATTGTCAAAGATATCCACTTTAAAATACAACGACTTGTAACGCGTATAAACGCCCGTAGAAGAGAATGGTTTGAAAACTCACCTCAAAAGCACACTGCATCAATCAAACCTCATCGCACAAAGCGACCTTTTGCCAACCTTTCCTTAAGTACGTTTCCGCGTTACGTTTCGCGTGCTGATGATGAGAGTTTTCTTCCCCCAATCCGCCAGTGAAAAAGGAAACGCGGAACGTGCGCAAAAATTGAACGATAAAGCGTACAAGCACGTAGCAGGACGTGTCTCGATTCGTTTGCGAACGCTACCCGGTTTGCCTTTTCATCATTCCCACGCTTTTCCTCGCTTTTCCATTATGGTACATGTAACACATTCTTCTGCAGAAATGTCTCCTCTCTTTCCGGTAGGACGTACGGTTACTAACCCACCCGAAAAATACGCGCTCGACTCGGTCAATCGTGTGCGCTCACGAAACCACCCTTTTTGCCAATCCATTCAAGATGCGTTTTCCTGCTTCAGAAGTAAAGTAGGACACACTCACAAAAAAAGAGGGGGAAACGCCTACCTCCCTTAGCAGATCGACCGTGGCAGGATGATTTTTCCAACTTGCCTACAGCTTTGCGCCTTTTCCTCGAACTCCGTTTTGTGCCTTTACTATTCTTCGTCGGTTTCACCCGAGCGGCCGGATATGAGACGAGCGTTTGTTACGGATGGTACGAAAGAATGTGAAAAGCGGGAGAGTCGTCTTTTTTTTGCTTGTATTTGTATTGATTCAAACCCATTCAGCGATTCAGGAAGCTGGTTTAAGGGATTCTCTTGTTGCATTCGGCTTGGTTAGTTGAATGGTGAGGTGATGTTTGATTTGGAGCCTTTTTATTTGTCCAACATTCGCACTCTGTACTAGATGAGAGGTACTTCCCTCGACTGGTAGTCCTACTTCAAGTGCTTTGATTGTAAGCAAAATGGCGAAAAAGGAAGATGGCAAAGGAAATGTATTCATTTTCGCACCCGAAATTGAGTTTTTTGTGTGTCTTCCATCTCCTTTCACTGGGTATTTTATTTCTATTTTTAGCTTCAACAAAGAGCTGGAGATATGGTTGAGATGCATGAAGTCATAGGAAATTAGGCTCCACTGAAACTGCTGTAATCACTCTGTAGCCCAATTATTAGAAGATGTTTGTTGTCTTCTGGGTCTTCTGTGATTCGAATTCTACCAGAGTTTGGAGTAGCTTTAAATCTTGAACAAGTTTGAGAGGAATTCTCATAATGTCAGTTGAAAGTAACGTATCCTAATCTTCGCCTTCATATTTTTCCATCCCCCAGAGGCCTTGAACGGTGCCGTTTTCGACGAGGATCACGACGAAATGGTCGTGGTGAAGGACATCGAAATGTTCTCCATGTGCGAGCACCACCTGGTGCCGTTCTACGGTAAAGTCTCGATCGGTTACTTGCCCTGCAAGAAGATTCTCGGGCTGAGCAAGCTGGCCAGGTATGTTGGGACGAAACAGCGTCAATAACCATTATCAAAAATCGCTAACAAAACCATCAAATCTTTGTCACAGAATTGTGGAGATCTTCTCGCGCCGTCTTCAGGTGCAGGAGCGGCTGACGAAACAGATTGCCGTTGCCGTCACCCAGGCAGTACAGCCAGCCGGCGTTGCCGTCATCATCGAGGGAGTGTAAGTATGCCCGTCGATGCCTTGCTGTACCTTGTTTCAAAAACGATCTTTACTGACCTTTTCCTTTATTCCTTCTTCAATTCCACACAGGCACATGTGCATGGTGATGCGCGGCGTGCAGAAGATCAACAGCAAAACGGTCACCTCGACCATGCTGGGCGTCTTCCGGGACGATCCGAAAACGCGCGAAGAGTTCCTGACGCTCTGCAACAACAAGTGAGCCCACATTTTGCATCGATCCCAGCCGACCCCAGCACTAACGCCACCGGCGATGATCGATGAAGCCCACGACGACGACGTACGGAAGGAGTATTAATTGCGAAAGGCGAAGGGTAAACCTTTGGCCTTGGTGCAACTCGTTTAGGGAAATCCGTTTAGGGAAATCGTTCACTCGATATACTCGATTTTTAGCTGCCAGGTTTTGAATATGTTAGCGTACCTTTTATGGTTTTTGATCGTACGGCGGAAACTGATCCGCATCATCAGTGTTTTTTACATTTTGAAGCCCCACTGGAAGGCAAATTTTACAAATCATACTCATCGTTGTTATAAATGTCTATCCGTGTGCCGCCGGGCGCATACTTTGTTGTGTCCAAACCTTTCGTAAAAAGAAGGACAATAAATTTAGATGCTAGTAACGCTCTCTCTCTCTCTCTCTCACTCTATGAAACGCAGTGGACACGATTACGATCGCTGATCCCTCGCAATATTACAAATGATAATAAATTTTAGCCCATACAGGTGTAAAGCATGTTACAAAAATCAAGCAAAAAAAATCTGTGTAAATGTAAGTGAAAAAAAAAAACGCATCGATATCTATCTACACAAACACACTGTTTTACACTACTCGGACGTATACACAAAATTTATACATTTTTGAATCTGGTATTTGCCACGCGAATGGGTCCAAGTTGTACACAAACCAGGAAAGGAATCTTTATTGTTGTTTGTTAACGTTTGATACGGTGAAAGATTGTTGATTAGTGAGGTGGTAAATGTAGCGAAAAGGAAGCAACCACAGGAGAGGTTAACGCGAACGCCAAGCCCTAACCGTTCAGCTCTAAAGCAAGGTCTGAATATACAACGATTGCTGTTAGCATTCACATATACACCCTGTCGTACCGATGATGGCCACCCTCACTCCCTGGTCCCTGGAAGATACTACACGGCACATCAGATTATAATCGCAAGTTAAGCATGAAGTGAGAAACCAACATCAGCATCAGGCCAACAGCTGTAGGCAAAAAAACGCCAATCAAACCTTATTGTTATACTAGCCGATATGTCCATACGTGCATAAATAAGTGAATAAATGTAAACGAACATCAAACGTTTTGGTATTCTTCCATCTCTTCGAGAAACAAATAAAGGTTTATTTAACGGACTATATAATGGAGACAATCATGTAGATAAATTAAAAAAATACTAGCTGGTATCGCGAAAGAATTGGTTTAAAATTAACAGTCGTTAAAATTTAACCAGAGTCGTTAAAAATTGCTAGAATTTGGCATCGCGAACGCATTGAGTTCATTTGTTAATTTTAACGACTGGTCCAATGCCGCCGTCAAACGACTGTCAAGAGCGTATGCGATACAATTTAACAGTCGTTTAATTGTACTGCTCGAATTTTTTCCCCGTGTTTGCCTATATGCCATTTCGAGCAGTCGTTAACTGTTTTGACGATCGTTTATTTTAACAGGAATGAACAACAAATGAACTCGGTTAAACCAAAATGAACTTTAAACGACTGTTAAAAAGAGTTCATTTATTCGCGATGCCGGCTACTGTTTATATTTAAAAACCAATCTTGGTGAAAATATGACGAAAAGTTCCATAATTACCGTTTTGTATTAGTTTAATGGTATTTGCAACAGAACGTTCAAATTACATAGATTTGCTTGGTCGTATCTGACGACTTTGGACGTATTTTACATGAAATATTGATGTTTTTAACGAAAACAATCAACTATTTTTAAAATCGCGTGGAATTTAACCCCCAGTGCTGTTTGCATTACAAATTGCATACCTCAAGGCGTAAACCAATGGATGTTACTGCAGTATTGCAGTCAGTTTCAGTTTAGCATTGCATAACGAAAGGCGCATTTCGTTCAGCTTATGGCAAATCGCGATTCTTTGAGCAAAACGATTGCAAATTGAAAAGGGGAAGCATTTTATATCAAAGCCACATCGAAAATCGGTTGGTTTATGTTTCTTCACTTTTTGCAATGTAAACTTTTGTACATGAAACTGAAAATTGAGGAATTTGGATCAGGCGTATCAAATTAAATATTGAATGGCTTATGGTAGTATTGTGCGTGGTCAACAAACATTCTTGTATGGCACAGCAATCATTAAAGACATACTAATGAATACATATGATAGAAGAATGATCAAGTCAGTCTTGAAAATGGCGATCCATGACAAGGCCATGACGGTCCTTGTTTAATTTGACGACTGTACCTTGGGCCGTCCACATAATTTGCTGAGACATTGAAATTTGTTTTCACATTATTCATTTTCGCTACGTTTTATTAAACTTTTAGCCACCGAGCTAATCTGGAAATCAACGGCGAGCGGTTATGGTAACCCTCGGTCGAGCAATTGCAACCCAATTGATTGCGGGCACACGTCAACTCCAATGAAAGAATCCTGCTCCGCTCTAGGCGAAGACTGGGCTCTGGCTCGTTTGATACCGAGCGTTATCGATTCGCATCGATGTATTGGTGGATTGGTCACCTGTTTAAGTCCCTTCTTTTCCTCCCTACTGCCCTTACCATGCCAAACGATTTGCAACCTTTGCGGTTTAAGCGCCGACAGTGGAAGCAAAACACGAAAAGAAAGCCGGAGGGGTAGCAAAGGCAAAAAGATCGGTTTCTCTGCCCAGTTGTTTTCCAATTATTCGTGCCAGTCAAATCGGACACGAGGCCTATCGGGTTCACCATACCGGGGGTTCAGAGAGCACGTGCTGCACCGTTGGTTGGATTAAGAGGGCGGCCAGTTGTGGTTTCCAGTTCCGATTCAACGCACGCCTTTCAATAATGGTTCTCTAATGCAGACGTTGTACTGGATTGGCAAACCAAGCTAAGCGCATGCGGTTTACTATTGAGACTTTTTTACATTATTAATTGTTAACACATTTATAAATTTATAAATCCTTTGAAAATGAGTTGAAAGATCTATAATAAGCTATGAAACGCATCCTTTACTTGAAACAGAATAATTCAAATGTTTCGTAGCTTATTAACAACATTAAGTGTGTCTTGATTCAATGTGTTTTAAAGATTTAAAATTTCATAAAAATTAAAAAAATATAAACGAGAAATATCCCTACTGTAAAGGAATCATTTTGAAGAAACTATTCCTTGAAACAATAGAATTCAATGCATACAATAAATACTATCTATGAATGGACGAAATTTTAAATGAATATTTAAAGAGTATTATTGAACCAACAAAAATCAACCGGTTCTATAGTTATGGGACCACCTGTACGGCAATAACACATCGCACCAACACGCTGTTGCTAGCATACTCTAAACAGACCGACCGCGGAATGTAAACAGCGTACCGATACGAGCCAGAGAAAATAGCCCTCAGCATAAATCTGCAGCATAACAGCAAAAACCCCGCTCTCTCCGCAGCAACGAAGCAACGAATAAAGTGGAATAAAATAATCATTGATTCGCGCGCGCGCGCACGCGATCTGTAGCAACAAGCAGCTCAAACGATCACCAACACAACGTCAGACCAATGGCAATTTAGGGTTGCGATAGTGGTGGTAGTGTCTCCCTATCCCCAAGGGCTACAGTGGAGTTCCCCATACACAGCGTGCAGCCGGTTCTGGAGCATGATCCACGAGGGAGTTTTGCTCGGTCGGGTCCCACATGTGCGCACGAAAAACCCGAACGCAAACGAGTCGCACTAAAGCAGGGGTTGTCAGTTTATGCTTAGTTGATGTTTTTTACCTTTTTTAAACATTTTTTTAAAATTATCGTTGTATTTTAACAGTCAAAACAGTAAGGAAATTCCTTAGTTGCATGTAAGCTAAATATAAAAGTTCATTATAAAAGAAACAACAAAACAGTCGCATACCCGCCATCATTTAAATGAATGTTAAATGTAATTAATTTTATAGACATTATCAAATGAATAATGTATGTGTTACTTACATGAACTGCAAGAAGTAATCTGTAAAATACAAAACAAACGCAAACATTAGAAATGAAATAAAACATTTAACATATAATACACGAAACAAAATACTAGATAGTTCAAAGATAAACACACCAACAACTACCAATTTCACTAAAATTCAAAAATAGAAGCCGCACAAATGCATGCATTTGTCACAAAACAAGAATTATACGAAAAAAAAACATCAAACTTTGCTCTACATGCAAACTACTCAAAAACAAATTATGCTTCTAAAAACAAACAATTCATATCAAAACCGAAAACTCCCCAATTGTACAAAACGTTTCAATATCAACCCCTGCCGACCATGATCGGTTGCGTACCGCGCGGGTATGATCATCTCGTTCCTGCAGCGTGCTGTCGCGCTGCTCACTCCTGTGTGCCCAACGTACCCATCGAAGGAAGCGCGAACCTGCAGGGTTCTGCTTCGTGCGCACGCAGCTTAGGGGGTTTGAACGCTGTTGCTCGGGATTTGAATGATCAGATGATTTTTTGACTTCGCGCCGAGTCGCACGCGTGTGTGCTGAAGCCGTTCCGAGGTTTTATAGCGTACCAGCTGCGTCGTTTCGGAACGACGTCAACAAATACAGCAACCCGAGAAGGGAGAAGTTTCGTTTCAGAACAGGTGTAGGGATATTTAAGTCAAATTGGTATTTTGTTTCAAATATGAATAAAGTGTGAGTTCTAAACACAGTAAAAGTGTTTGAGTGTTTTAGAGGTAACCATAAGTAGTAGTTTGTGTTTTGGAATTCGGTGAAACAACTATAAACCAGTGTATCATGTGCTGTGCTAAAGTGTTATTTGGTTGATCATTCCTTGATACTGTGCTGAAAATAATATAAGATTCGAATAAATCTATGATCTATGATCTATGATCTATGATAATATGCTAACAGTGCATTAAGTGTCCCTGCCAAGGTGTTTAAGTGATATCCAATATCGTAGTGAAGATTGTGTTTTTGAAGATTGTGAATTGTTTCAACAAAAAAATAAAAATTAAGTGCTCACATTCAAAAGATATAGTGCCGTGCCCAGTGTTGTTTGTTTGTGTCTGATTCCGGTAAGCTCTGCGGCCAAAGCCTTCGTCCTGGATCCACACGCGAGCAAGCTGAGCGCTAAGGTTGGACCCCAACATGCGCACGTGCTCCCTGTGGAGGACGGGCAGCTAGAGCGGGCTTCTATGAGGTGCATCCGGAAGAAGATGACCCTCCTATACACGGCCACCTACCGGTACAAGCGTGCACTGCAAACAATGGCGGCGGGCGTATTTCTCATCTACATGACGCTGGTCCTGTACCAGAACGTCTACGGGTACGACGGTGGTGACGGTGGTCCCGACCCGGACCGTGCCATCGTAGCCGACAATTTGCAGGTGAGCATCGCAAAGCCCTCCGGGCACTGGGATAGGCACAACATTCCAATAGCACAGGAAGCTCCCAAAACTCTAGCTGGAATGTGTATCGGAACAGCGGGCGGATTTCGGGTACTGATAAGCGTGCTCGCGTTGACATATCTGCCACTCATTAATTATCCGCAATCGGTTCAAGTCCGGGTTCACACAACCCCGGTCCCCGTCAACTGGCTACACCCAGTAAACCTGCGATAAGTGAGACTCTAAGGAGGAGGAACAAAGCTGCCACCTGACCGGCCGAGCTGTGGGAACCAGCGCGCCAACACACTGTGGTTAGAAATCAATTTCTCAAACCCTCCGTGGCCATCGCGGCAGCAACACGGTGGTGTAGTGTTTATCTTTGCGCAAAAAAAAAATGACTAGAAGGCATATGCCGGCCAGAGTGAAGAGGGAGAGAAATAGCCAAAAAATGGTAATTTTTTCCCGCCCGAGCTCGATCCGATACGGCGAAGGTTTATCAATCCGTTTTGCCTTAATGTCGAGATGCGCGATGCGCCGACCGGACGGATATCTGGGATTGGGTTTTAGATAGTGATATGGAGGGCTCGGTGAGGATGTGTGATCTTTGTGTGACTCGGTGGGAAAGTGTTCGGAAGCGTACAACGAAAGAGGAGTTATCTATTTTCTTAGACGTAACATATCGGGGTTTTTTTTAAAACGTAAAGTTCGGTGAGAAATGGTTAGGTCCTATATTTTTTGGGAAATAGTTCATAGATTGGAGAAAGTATATTGATTAATTTTAATAAATTATAGAGAGATCAATTATGCACATTTTTTTAGAGAATTTGGTTATTTTACATGTTGCATAATGAAGACTTCTTCAGTCTCCACAGTACAAACACTTGCTACAGCCCACCATTTTGGCCCAAGCTGACCATATAGCCCCGAATTTCCATACTTATTATTAAATCTTGTTCCAATACCCATAATCATGCATTGATTTGCAATAACCAGGCAATAATAGTACGATGCCATAAACATACCCAACAAATACTATCTTACGAAGTGTTTCACATGCAAAGCAAGACACAAAACTGTGTGAGAAACGTTAAAATACCTTCCAAGAATTCCAATCCCCAAATTTGCTAATTACTATTTGCATACATCGGTAGAAAAAAAATCATTCCAATATGGGACAAAACATTCCGCACGCTAAAGACACACATACAAACAACCCCTGAAAAGCCAGACGATATTAATAATGATAATCATAATCATATTTATCGGCCTGAAATTGCACACACACACTCTTTCATTTGCAACGATCGAATACAGCGATTGGATTTCAATGAATGTAACAGCAGATTATACAGATCATCCCTTCATGGAACGGTTTACTTTTTTAATTCTTTTCTTAACCCAAAATTCCCCTTCTCTCAAACACTCGTTCGCTTGGAACACAGACTTCCCGAGATCTCTTCTGCTCGAGGTCGCGAGTCGCACCAGAAACGAAGATATCAAACACCTGCCGCAGCAAAAGAGCGAACGTGAGAGAGGTCGACGGTGACTACCCAACGCCGAAAGAAATCGGTTGAAAACGCCAGGATAGACAGAGAGATAAAACACGATTGGATTGTTGGCCACCACCGCAACAACAACCAAGCTAAGACCATCTGCCCGTAGTGGCTGGGTTTTACGGCGAGAGTCTCGGCTTCGTCTTCCTTTCATCGAATGTCGATCTTCGGGGGCCGTCGTCGTTGAAAGGTTTAGGGCAGCGCTGAAGGCACGATCAAACGAAAACCGGAGCTACTACTCCCCCTCCTTCATCTCACACGAAACACACAGCAAACGAACAGATCGTTTTTTTTTATTGCGGGATTTGAGACCCAAGAAGAGACTTGGAACTGGAACGGCAGCATATTTCACGCAGTTCCGATTTTTGTTTTCAACGTCTCTCCTTCTCTTGCCGAGCTGCTGCTAGAGCACCAAGGGGGCATGATCTCAGGCCCCAATCGCTTCGATAGGAGAGCTAACCTTCTGGTGTGCAATTTATTACTCTTCACTGTTTTGGGGAGCTCGTGCATACGTAGAACCGTAGGCACCAAGCGTCCGGGACAGTGCCGTTGTTCGGCAGCCGGATCGATCACCTTTTTACGATCGATCGTACGAGGTGGTTTTGGGTCGCGGAACGAGAACGTGTTATTATTTCCTATGCACCGGTGCTGCTGCACACTGCGGTAAGGCCGCCGCGCGTCGGTTGATTATGTTGTGATAAAACGAGTGCTTGCCTGAACGCTGCAGTGTGGCGAACCTGCTGTTGGTTGGTATTATTTCACCGCGATACAGTGGTAACCCCATCATCAACGTCAGCTATCATCAGGTTTGATCATCGGATCGGTGGGAAATAGCAGACCTATTTCGGAAAAGGGGTTTGATTTATTTAAAAGTCTGATAATGCTTGCTAGTATTCTGTTAGAATATTACCCAGAAAATGGCGAAGAAAACTACGATAGAATCATGTAATAAATTGAAATAATTCACTATACACGCAATGTTGCCATATGTTACAAAACCCGTTGCCGAAATTAAGTCAAATATACCTCCTTTCCCCCTTTGCTAAAGATGGTATCGCCTACAAGTGGGACCACGTTTATTCGACAAACAGTGGGAAAACACGCCTGCTAACCACCTGTCATCTTTTGGAGCAATGCTTGAATGCATCTTTCACGTTGCAAAAACCATCCTCCTCGCAAAGGCACACACGCATGAGCGTACAGAATTCACCCATGAAAAAAAAAAGACGAAACTGGAAAAATGCACCTACCCTGGTGTAACGAGATGCACCGAAGTCCTGCACCGAGAGATGCTGCTGCGAGCGACCATTCAAGATGGATGGCCCGGTTTATTTCGGAGCTATAACTCCTGCACCAGCAGCACCAGCAGCAAGTGCTCCTTCAAACAAGTAGCTCATTAAACGTCATCGATGGGAAGCAACACTGTGAGAAGAGGAGGGGACAAAAACGGGCGGGAGAAAGCCAACATGAAATTGAACCACGGAACGTCGGAAAAATGAAGCCGAACGGTCCGACACGAAACTGGTTCCGCACGTTGTTTTCCTTCCTTCTTTCTGTGTTTGTCTGCAGTATTTTTTTTTTTTTTTTGTGCAGATGCGCTTTCGATTTTTGACTTGTTTTGTACGTTGGGAGGAATAATATCTGTGTTCTTTTTGTTTTTGTGCAAGAAGTAGAAAGGAATATGTTTTAAGCCGTTGTAGTTTGAACTGAAACTGGTTCAAATTTGGCCAATGATGAATCGGAGTGACAAAAGTACGAAACCATTGCAAGGCTTTAAGCAGCAATTAAGTGTGAGTCTTTTCAAAGTGAACATAAAATGTAATTAGTCTCAGAGCAATAGGGAGAATTAATCAGGTTTTGAACATCACAGAACGGTACTTCAGTCGGAATGATTCAACTTCGAACAATTCAACCCATACTGCTGAATCTGAACGTGCAATTTTGTATCAAACTTCTTCTGCCGAAGTGAATAGAATTGATCGTTCGGCACTTGTATGGACGTCTTTGCAGAAATGCAGCTCAATTAGGACACCCGCAATGATAATGAAGGTGTCCCGCTGCGTAATATCCTGGGTTACCTTCATGGACTGCTTTAATTTCCGTCAATTTTACCCATTTTTTTCCTTCCTGTTTCATCTTTGCCGTAAAACACGTTGAAAATAAGCATTTTCTGATGATTGTTCCATTGGAATCAAATATGCCAGCAGGAGGTATTATAACAATGCACTCAAGCAACATTGTACACATTGCTGCACCCGATTATGACTCACTTACTTTGTGCGGTGTGTGTGTGTGTGTGTGCAGTACAAACCTTACCAAAACTGTTAATACTCAAGCGTTAATTTATTGAGCAACCACAGAGACTCTCGTTAACCACATTCTTATTCGATTAAGATTTTCAAACAAACGCTGGCACATGCTCTGGCCACCGGCTGCTGGCCAATGCACACAACTTCATCAACGAGCGTCATCAACCTGCGCCTGACTGCGCTACCCACTGCTTCATGACCGGACCCAAACGCGGCACGGCACACCAAACGTTAAACACCGTTCCCCTCATTTCGAATTGTCCCACAATGACACTTCAGACGGGTCAGAATGAAATCGCACAAACAAAAAAACGCGCTCTCAAATGGAAAGCTAAACAAAAACAAAGGGGGCACACAAATACGATCCCCAGCACCCCTCGAGGCAGGTTCGGGGGGTAGTACACCTTGATCAAATATTGATGTTTACATCGGGCAAGCGGCGAGCCACCGAGGTGATGCGTTGGAAATGGTGTGGGGGGGTGAGAGCGTTATAATCACGCCAACGACAAAATGCCTCTCCGCCGGCGTACCTGTGCGCAACACGTCAAATTGAAAGTAAAACAAAAGCACCCCAAGATCCCAAATTCGATCCGAAGTGTGTATGGAAAACATTAGAACAAACTTTGGTGTCTTCGGTTTGCTTTTCAAATGTCATTCTTGTGGATTTAAATTGAAGGGGAAGGCTCGGGAGGTTTTTTTTCGAAGATTTTGTTGTGTATGTACCGTAAATAACAAACAGCAAGCGACACTTTAAACAGAAGTGGCCAATGTTACGCATAATGAATGCGTAAGCTCTCTGTGCCTCTCTGTCGTCTACGATCGGGGGCGTTTTCCTTCTTTCCCATTCTACTGCTGCTTTAAAACGCAAGCTTCCAAACTCATTCGCAAAACATTGAACTTATCTACTGGCCACAATTGGACAGCCTAGTTCTGTGATGGTTTTGTACGGAAGGGGAAAAAATACACGAACGAGGCTCATAAAGCATAAACCTGCTCCAAGTAAATGTCGCAAGCTTCGCCGGGTTGCGTTTGTTGCTACGAAAAAAAGGGAAGAAATTCATTCAGACATGCTGGTAGCTATGAATAGACAATGGTGCGATGGTAAAAGAAGGAACAAAACTCAAACTACCAGAAGTGAATACAACTAAATTCTCAAAACAAAGCACATATCGAGCATGCATTCTTATTCCCAAAGCAAGAAAGCAAAGGAACAAAAACCCCGCAATGATAAATTAAGCTAATGGAGTTTGAAGCAGCATGCACACCGACGGTTTTGCCACCATCAGGAGGATATGTCAAAACGCAGAACAAAACCAAAAACCGTTCTGTGCGCACAACCGAGGAAAACAAAGCACCGAAAAACTGACCATCATTTGCCAATTGCAAAACGATGAAACGAAAGGCTTCGCTTGTTGGAATGGGTTTTGACTGCTCCTTTTTTAATAGCGCATTTAATAAGCCAGTTGCCACAAAAAAAAACCGAGAGCTCGAGGGGAGGCAAGAAAATGCTCTGCCGTCAAAGAACAACCGCCACGCAACCGCACTTGATAGGTGTAGCGTGTGCAGGTTGCGTTCGGGAACGCGTTTTGCTTAAAGTAAATGATTATTTAAAACAACGACGAAATAATAACAGCGATCCAGCTTTCTGGAGGCTAAAGTACATCCATTCCGCAACTCAAGCCACTCCAAAATTTGGGAGGAGGATCGGCGTTGATCGGTGGTTAAGAAGCAGGAAGTCAACCTGTCCTTACGATTCCGCGAAACCGATCATAGTAGGTAGCGCTGGTGTCTTCTTGCCTACCGATTTCCAAGACACCTTCCAAAAGATGCCCCAATTGCTCCCTCGAAATGGCCGATCAATCGGTGTTCGGGCTGACCCGCCTTAAACCTGCCGACGGTTTTATTTGGCCTGCATGTACAACGAGTGTTAGACCGGCTCACACCGGCACAAACACTCATACACACACACGCTCAACAGTGTTCAAAAGTAGAACCACAGTAACAGGGGAGCTATACTTTTTCCTCTGTCTTTTCCTTGTGTTGAGAAGAACTCCAGAGCATTCAGACACTCACGCGCGTATTCTTTCGCTACCAAAAGGCGCTACCCAACAGCACACGATCACTTGGCGATCATTCCGTGATTCTGATTGGAAAATTAGCGGAAGCTTTTAAGGCCCCTGCACCGATGGTGTTTCGCCCCCTGGCTTCCCACCGGGAGGGAACGATCGCACGCGCACATTGCTCGGATCAAAGCACACGTCCGAAACGAAGACGAAACCGAACGTTTTGTAACAGACAGGGGTCAATCGGACGGCCAGCAGAGAGCAAGAAGCGGGAGTTGGGCGTGAGCGATATGCGCTTTTACCTCCGAACCGTCCGAGACCGGATGTGTGAGCGATCGCCGGTTAGAGGGATTCCAGTTAACGAGACGCTGAAAGACACACACACAACAGCCTTCACAGGCCGATTAGAGGGAAGCGCGAGCTGAGAGCATTAGAGTCGATTGATTTCGCTGACTAATCGATCGTGCGGTACACGCGAGAGTAGTGCTGCGCAGATAGACATGTTTTGCTCCGGTTTAGAGCTACCTAAGGCCGGGTTTATTGAACCAGCGGGACGATTTGGTGTTCGGCATGGAGCAGAACTTGTTCGTGTTCAGAGGATTTCTGTAGAAGCTGTCCTTGTGTGAGAAGAGACTTTCACGAATAAATATTAATTACAAATATAAAATGATATGATATCGAGGCATTTTTAGTTCCTGGAATACTCTTAGCTCCTCAAATAAACGCTTAGTCAAACAAAGTTCCTTCAAACTGATCAGAGCTGAAGATTTCCATCTCACAAATTGCCTGATAATGTGGCGCAGACATTAAAGCTTGTTGAACATGTCAGACTTCTTCCAGCTCGTTCCGTTAGCGCAAACGGCACACGGTATATCTCATTCTTTGATATTCCAAGAATTGCGTCTACATGGCCTTTAACATCCACGAGCTATGCTCGTCCATGTAGCCGACAAGCGATCATAAAATGTGAGCTACACCTTCCCGAGAAGTTGTAACAACTCCGGAATCATCTGCCGTAACACACGTTGCATCTGCCTGGGTAGCAGTCCAAACAGACCCTTACCACGATCATTTGTTTACGATTACAAGAACGTCATTGCACCTGACGGTTTCCAGCGTAGGTGACGGTAGGATGGACCCTTTTTCAAAAACAATGCACTACACTCGTTCTAGATCACAGTTTTATTGCACTTGCGCATAGTGGTACAGCAATGAAGAAAAAAACAACACACCCGACAAAATGCGAGCATCGCCCCTTTGGAGCTAGAGCACATCAACGAGTTCATTTGTTTCCGTTTTTTATGAGCCCACATTATGACACCCGCGTGACTGTGTGTGTGCGTGTGTGCCAAGCTCTTCTGCTGGAACGGGAGGCAACACAGCAAAAAAACACAACAACGTCAAGACGTACCTGAGACAAGGCCCAAACGGACTAGACCGCGTGAACGCACTTCTATTAGATCAACCAACGAACCATGACGAAGACACATAAATACTACCACACGCACACACACACATACACAAGCAAGATGAAGTGGAGCTAGGTTGGGAGGTCTTAAGGTATGCTAAAGAATCACCTTTCCCAAACCCCGGCCCTACCCCGCCACACCTAAGAGCCGGTTGTTATTTTCCTGTTATCGTAAAACAAACGATTTCTACCGACTGCGCACACAAGCGAGGAACCTCATTTCGTTTGCGCTACCTTTGCCTTCTCTCTATTGGACGCTAATAACTTTGTGGCTTTCCTTCCTTTTGTGTGTTCCGTAGGGGGAAACTAATCTGTGCTCTGCTTTCAAGCACACACATACACACACATGTGTATGTGCGTCTGCATTGTCTTCCAGAATGGCTACCAGAGTTTCGCTGCTATTAAAATGCAGCCACGCTGCGGCCGACGCCGCTCAAGTGGTCCATGAAAAGCAATTGAAATTTATTCGAATTTAATCAGTGCAAAGCAGTTGAGAGAGACAGACCGGGCCGCTCGGGTTGGAAAGCTGCGGGTCTTATTTGTACTATTCATGTTGCGCTGCCGACATGTGGAAATGGTTACGCGCCCAGCTTAGCTGACCCATGACGAGCTACCGTGGGAACTGACCGTACTGGCTGTCAAGTCTATAAAGAACGCCACACGCTTCCGTGGATCTTGCCTAGAATCTCCAGTTTCTGCTTCTTCTTCTTTTCTTCGCTCAAATTCATTGCACGCAAATTCTCAGTTGCGCAAGTGCGCCGGTCTAGCAGGAGCACACGGTGCAAGCAAAACACATTGGACTAGAAATTTGGACATATGGTAAATATTGACCGACACAGCGTAAAAAGCAAACCTCCATCGGCACACGGATAAGATAAGAGAAATGAGGCATCTTCGTAGTCGGCACGTCCGCGAGCGGATACACCAGTTCCGGTGAGACGGACGAGAGGCTTTCGTTTCGGACTTTTACCAAGAATAGAGGTTAGATATTGGTTGTGTTGCACAGGAAAGGTCTCAACCGCCATGTTGATAATGTTGTTTATATTTGAAAAGAGTATACACAGAAAGTTTCTCATTTCAACATAAACAACATTCTTTGATAACTTTCCTAAAAATGAACGTTCTTAAAAAGAAAGCTCCTAAAAGCCAAGAATTCTTCAATTTATTCAAATATCAGTCAATATCCTTCTTCCTAACCGAATATCACAAATTTCTAAATGATCGTATTGTGCTCCGGTATGCAAATAAGTCGCTATCGTCAAATAGTGCTCCCATTCTTTGCCTGACACACACGGTGGGACGTCAAACATGTAGCCCCGCTCCGTTCAACGCCATACGAGGAACGATAACGACAATACGAGCATTTCTATTGCTCCAATCTTTGCGAATGCCCTCGAAAAAAATGGTCTCTTAACACGATCTTTTGCATGCAAAACGTGACAGGTTTCCGCTGCACCGGGAGAGTTCTTCGTTTTCCGGTCTGTCTCTTGTCATGTTTCTGCAGGGCGGGTAAGGGAGGCAAACCAGCCAGTCCCGTAGGTCAATCCAGCCAGTGCACCTGCTGTGTAAGAGTGTTTAGATGAAGAGCAAAAGGGCGCTGCTGGCGCTAGGTGCACCGCCAGGCGATCCAGTTATCTTGGGTCTCGGGTCTGTCCATGACATTGCTACCGCAAATGTCATGATCACGATCTTGGACTAAACATCCAAGCATGCGGGAATGTCGTGCAGCTTTGCGCGCATGTCCCACCTGTCGGTGACAAACACATTACAGTCGGGAATTTCTTCAACTGTGACAGTTGAACGACTTTTAATTTGTATCAAGTCGTCTCTTGCAGAGACGTTATGGTAATATCTTCCAATAATATAAAAGCATTCAACTAATCTCTTTTCTTTCTTTTCTGTTTCCTTCCACAGGATCTGCAATCATTCGGTGCAATGATGCTCGGTGGTGGTACTGGTGCTGGTGACGAGGTTCCTCCTGGCGTTCCGGTGGATCCCGCGATCGACGCGAGTGTAGTCATAAGCAAGCGCGACAACTCTGCACCGTACGGGCGGGCAGACAACAGTGAGAATGAGCTGGTGCGTGCGGACGCGAATAAGTTAGTGACCGGGCCCGGGGAGGACCCACGCCGTCGGACACTCGATGGCCACCGGATACCGCCACCGCCGGCCGTTACCGGCACGCCCAAGCCACCCACCACCGAGCTGGACGATCTGCTGATCAGCGTGAAAACGACCAAAAGCTACCACGACACGCGGCTCGAGATGATCATCAAGACGTGGTACCAGCTGGCCAAGGAACAGGTAGGTCCACCGAAACCGCACACCGAGTGTGGTCAACTGTGCGCACTTAATTGTAATTCCAATACCGTTCGATGGGGGGTAGAAAGATTTCTTTGTTCTTGTGCCGACCACAAACCAACCAACCAACCACCAGCGGCAGTAGCCCCAGCAAGAGGGGAAACAACTTGCCAGCTTTTGCGCATTTAATTTCCCCCTCTGCACGCTGCAACAAACTTCCGCCCGCTTGTAATGGTTGCGTGAAGGCGACGTAGTTAAGTCTACAGTTTAAGGTGAAGAGATGACTAAGTTTCTTGGCAAAAAAAAAAACAACACAAAGTCTAAACTTCATTTTATAGCTACGGCGGGTAAAGTTTACATGCAAGTTCTTCTTGCGGGCGGTTGCTTTATTATTTATTCGCTCTTGTGAAGGAAAATAGTAGTCAACCCTCGGGAAAACTCACCACGGCCGCTGCTGCGGCATGCGACGAACGCGCAATTGTTCTGCATGACGAAGCGTAAACTTCATAAAACCGCACACGCATTCAGGGAGGGGGCGGAGACCTTGCCTTTAAGCAGAGTCAGTGAGGCCACGTTCCTTTGCAAGCTTTGAGGGTTTGAAGGAAAATACAGGCACACACAACAAACGCACACACACATACTCCAAAAAGTGCAGGGCTCTGCATAAGTTTGCATTCAGCATAAAGATATTAAGAAACCTTGCACACACACACACACTTTACTGCCTGTCTCTCCCATTTCTCCCGCCTTGCTCGGGGTGAAAAGAAAACTTTTTCCTTTGTCCAATATGAAAAAAAGGTTTGGTGCCCGCTCTTTGTGGCTGGCGTCTTGAACCGTCCCGCGGGCGTCTTGAACCGTCATTGAATAGTGGCGTAGTCTCTCTCTCTCCTAAGGGGTATGTAATTATTTCTGAAGTGTAAAATGATAACCTATTCGGGTGATAAGAAAACAAAGCATAAAACAACATCATCGGCAGCCAACAATGCCTGCGGTTCGTTGAAGTGTGCGCGCAACACTGCAGGCACACACACACACACACACACACACACAAAGCGACTTACGGTGGAGGTGTAATCGGGCGTAATTTGAGACACATTGGGCTTTTCTTTCCCTGCTTGCCCCTACTCAAGGGTTGTTAATTAAAGGCCGGCTTACGTTACAAATCTTGCTAAGCTATTTGAATTGACCCAGAAGCTCAGTTCGGCACTCGGAGGGAAGAAACGGGGCAATAAGTTGGATAAATCTTTTTCAATGATTTATTTCTATACTCCAAAGCGACCGAAGTGGCAAACCTTGGGATGCAGCGACGCTCTCCGAAGGCATTACTTTTCTAGCTTCCGACACTTTATACTTTCTTTGCTCACTTTAAACCACAAAGCTGTGGCTTTGAAAAGGGGCAAGAAAACAGAGAAAATGGTACCAAACAAAATCCACAACATAAACCGATGGGATTAGGCAAGGTAATTGCAGTGCAAAATGGGCCATTTTTGAGGCAAGCTAGTTTCAGGAAACGCCCGACAACAACCTGCTTCTGTCTGCTCCATCCCAAGATTCTTTAAATCCTTCCTTCCCCCTGTCCAGTTCCTTTTGAATCATCGCATGCCCTTAGTTCGGTTGTATAAGCATTAATTAAAAGCGACAAGCACAAAACCCTTGAGCCTAGAAGCGAAGCAACGCAAGCCGAAAAAAAAGGGATTGATATAAGAAAATTAAAAACTACCAACTTAATTACTGCCACGTGCATCTTCAAGGCGATCGAGAATGGATAATGAATGGGTTGGGCTGCGAAAGGGAAATAAGCAAAAAAGGACATGGATTTATGAAAACATTTGCTTGTCGTGCAGCTGCCGGTGAAGCGTTCGACCGATAAGCATTGCAGATATTATACAACAGGCAGGCAGGAATCTTTTGAAAGGAATTAGAAGTGAAAAAACAGTGCACAAAGCGCGGTTGGTAAATTTGGCGACGGGTTTATCACTCTCTCGTTTTGTGGTCAATTAAGCATGCTATAATTGAAAACATTTCCCCACGGAGAGATAATACAAAGTTCCAGCAGACAATGTATTTTTCAACAAGAACAACAAAAACCCGTTCAGTTTGTTTATACAAAAAACCCTCCCTTCAAACTCAATCATGCGATGTTGTGCCCACTCGTGTTGATGGCTAAATAAAATCGAACCAGTTGATTGCAAAACTAATAAAAAAAAGCCCCGTAACCTCCAGCCACTATGACAATCGTTGATGGCAAACAAACTGGTGCAGAATATCGCCCGAGCCATTCCGTTTCTTCAACGTTGTTGCAACGAGATCCTGCCGCGTCATTCGGTTGCAATTAAGATGTTTTTGCTTTGCATCTTTGCTTATTACTTTTGCAAAGTTGCACACACATAAAAAAGCAACACAGAGCAGCAGCTTCGCTCCCGTTTTCCCATTTCGTCACAGTGCTGCTGCAACAATGATACAAAAGTTTTTCCTCCCATTGTCTGAGGATAAGTTGATTTGTTTGTTTGCTTTAAGCAGCACTTGCGATCGATCAATTTTCACACCCTCGACCGATAGCGGAGGTTGTCGCTTCTGTCAATCGTTCCGTCGGACGGACCGTTTGTGTGAGATCTTCATTAGCGAGGGACACCATCATATCGGTTATTTGAGCGTACTAACTGGTTTAAATTGCATTCTTGGATGCTCTACTTTGTTCGAGAAGTTTTTGTTGCTTTGAAAAAGTAACGTTTTCCCCCTTTCAAGTCAGCTCTAATTTGTTCTAATTTTCCTTTCCACTTCTTTCAACCCCATCAATCTGCGCAGGTCAATCAAGGTGCATGTTTTACATTTCATCACGACGTGTTGACGGGTTTTTAATTGAATCTAGAAACCTGGCACGTTTCTCTTACGCACCGGCCCTCGCAAGCACATCAGTTGAACAAAACATATGTTGTTGCGCTGCCCTCCCCTGTGCGCTCTCCGATCAACAAACACACCCAAAGCTATGAGGCAGCCCGTGGCGCACAAACTATGATCGATTACGAACGCAACGTTCGCCTTTGTGTAAACGAAACCAGTTCGCAGCGGAAATATCATCTCAAATGGCTGGCGACGAACCTGGCCTACGTCTAATCAAATCAAAATGCTCCAAACACACACACAGTTTGATCCCAGTCTTCCTGTCACTTTGTTGATGTTGTTTCCCCCTTCCCTTCATTTCTCATGCGTGACACGGTGCTGCGAATGGAGCAGTAAATTCCAACATCTCCATAGCACCTGCGTCTAAAGCCACCGGCTAGCACACACACACCTCGTTAATCCTCACTTTCCGCATGATCGATCAATTGCGTTTTGACAACTGAGGGTCACTCTCAGGGACTGAAACCGACACATTGTACGCGGGATCCGGGGTCTACGAAACTCATTAAAATGACGTTTGCCACAAACGGACATCAACAAGTTTGCAACATTCTTACGGGATTGGATGAGTTCGTTTCGCGAAATTATCGCGTAAATAAGGTGGATATTGGATTCCCGCCGACCCGGCTGCTCACAAATTAAAGGTAGAAATGGCAAGGTCTTCCGCCCCAGTGGTAGCGATAGTTCCAACCAACTTCTTATCCTTAAGCTGCCACACCATCAATCGAATCGATCTTATTCGACCGATCTCTACCCCTTACGGGGTGAAGCGTTTCATCACCCGCTGCGCTGCGGGTACGCCGGGCGAATCAATTAGTTACATTGTTCCAGAAGCGAGACGGTACGAGAAAATCGACCGATTTCCGATCTCCAGCTGGTTTCAATTTCATCGCCTTGGGAATAAATTGCATTTCGCCCTAGGCGGTGCGCGAGACTTCATTACCTCAAGCGGGCTTTTGGTCGGTTTACACCGGCGCATCCGTGACCTTCGAAAATGCTCCAACCGCAAACCCCGTTGCATCAATCGATCCGTTGCAGCTGCATCCTAGACGAATCGATAATGATGATCGGTCTTCGTCTTTGGCGTTCTCGATTTCATCGGGCAGGGAGAGATGATTTATTGGATGCGGTTTGCTGACCCCTTTCAGGTGCTTATTCAGGTGCTGTGCTGTGAATCAAATCAGTAGCATGAATGGACAGGAATGCCTGGGGCGTATCGTAGAATACAGTCCAAAAGGTTCGAAAAAAAGGTCTCAAAACAACATACAGAGGGATTCCAAAACTTTTTTGATAAAGAGTACCGTCTACCTGCTGTTTAAGGGGTTTTTAAGCCGTTTGGGTAATGCAACTGTTGACTTCTTAAGGTCAATGAACGTGCTCATCCACCAAGATCCCAGGCTTTACCGAATGTAAACATGAACCCGTGCAAGGGTCCAGGGATAAGGGTGAACCCTCCCGTTCTCAGGCTTGGTGAGCTAATGTGGCAAGTAATAGACATTGAGGTCGCTCTTTTGGGATATTAATTCCCCTCCAGGGTTCAGGCAGAGGCATCAACAACCCGCAGGACATTGGGCAACTGTGCCTATCGAAAACGCGACGACATGGTATGTCTCTAGACCCCCGAAGGACTGTACAACATACCTAAACACCAACATTCGGCTATTCCTCTACGCACGATGGATTTATGATTTGTTTAGTTGTAACGCTGCGTGGCTACCGCCGGGTCCCACGAATTACGATGGTACGCGCTATGTGTTAATCAACGCGATCACCCCCAGAGGGAATGGGAAGAATAAGGCCAAGAGGACAGCGTAATTGATTGCTTGGTTGCTTGGTGCGCGTGACGGTACCCGACTAAACTGATTTTAATTTGATGTAATTTTTAGGGGTCGCTCTAACATGGAGCGAGGGCTCGCGCTCTGGGGCATCTTAGGACGCGAGCGTGATGACAGTTATTTGAACTATTTGGACGGCTGAAGAGGTGCTGTAACGCTAATGAAGCTATTTAGTTTGTGGTGGCGAGGGGACAGCACACATCATAAAGCAAACAGTGATTTTTGTAGCTGCAGGAAGTGATTTTGGATTTCCGATAAGGAAGTAGCGATTAAAAGACGCTTAAGGGAACACTCTGCCCTCGCGATGAAAACAGATTTCAAACAGCTGACTGTCCCGATAGAAAAAAAAAATCATGATTTATCACAACAAATCAGGAAGAAAAACGAATCCAACCGTTTTAAGAGTGTAATAAAAAAAAACGATTCCTTTCGTAATTCAGAGAATGAGACTCATTTAAGACTGCGGCAGTTTTTGTTCCTGTTTCAACTCCACGATATGCATACGCTGCACACTTCGTCCGAACATCGACCATGACCACAAAACTCGCACACCGTAAATGATGAGATAAACAGCCTTGAAAAAGCGTTCGCTTTTTTGCATAACATTCCTTGGGTCGCTCTCTCCTAAGCCCAGCTGGATATTTGCGGCCACGCTGGAAAGATTCCTTGGAAACATATACCGACCGATTTAATTTTTATGCTCATATAAATCGGAGGCGGAACCGAAACCGTTCCCCATGGGATGCACATACACACACATATAGAAAAAATGAACCACTTTTTTTGTTGGAGGACTCAGTTGATGCATTCTACGTGCCGATGCATAACGAGCAATTTAGCTCATCCTGGCGACTCGGGGCAGGAAATGTAATTCTATGTTCAGGCTGTTCAGTGCCCGATGGCGATGGAAGAATATTAGAGT
The DNA here is from genome assembly GCF_017562075.2 of Anopheles merus. Taxonomy (NCBI): domain Eukaryota; kingdom Metazoa; phylum Arthropoda; class Insecta; order Diptera; family Culicidae; genus Anopheles; species Anopheles merus. The sequence continues at coordinate 35,964,114 of NC_054083.1, forward strand.
GAGAAGTAATGTAAAACACAAACTCACACAAAACCACTCTTAAGAACTCATTCCACACGCACAAGGCCGTTCGGTTGTGCTGGCCAGAAGAGATGCTGAAAATAGCCAAAGGGATCACCACAACTACTGCAACCACCACCACCAGCGCTGAGTGTTGGGCAAAAATTAGGATGCGTCTGCAAAAAGTGCTATCTCCTCTGCTCGTTCGCATCCCCAATTATGCTGGCGCTTTTGGCAGTTCAGGTTTTGCTGCTTCATCACAAAACTGGCGAACACAACATGTTGCATACGTGCGTGTGCGGTGGTGTCTGTGCCATTTTATGCTTTGTGCCATTTTTGGGGCCGATGTTTTATTTTCGTCTGCTTTTTTTTTTTGTTCTGCCACACAGTGCATATGTATACGTTTCTTTGGCTCGCATCATCGTCTACATCTAGCCCATATTATAAGCAGGTTGCGGTACGGAAGAGGGAAACTACAGGGAAAGAGACAACAAAGCAGAACACAAGAGCAGTGCAACAGGAATGGTAGCGGGAGCGGTGACCGGTGCTGCTGGAGGAATATTTCTAAGTAAGAAAAACTGCCACCATAGAAACACAACACAGCGCATAACACATTCATGGTGCATGGTAGAAGGTGGACCGAGGAGGAAAGAAGCAAGGAGAAGCAATTCTAGAAGAGAAAAAAGCATACGAGAAAAGACATAAAAACAAAACCAGAAGACGGACAAAGATACGGGTCATTTCAGTTTTGTGTTTTTTCCCCCGTTTTGTTATGCTCTTTTTTGCTCTCTCTCTCTCTCTCTCCCTTCACGACACCGTTCCACAAGACCAAGTGCATCTTCAACTGTGCATCCAGAGCATGTTCCATTTTTCTCTCCCTTCATACGTTGCCGCACAAAACGTACGGGGACAATCTCCGGAAGGAATGAAATGCATTTTATGCCTTCATTAAATTGCAAATGTACACACATTAAGCGGACCGCAGCCTCGGGGAGAACTGGACAAACTTATCCCCGCCGCGAAGAGAGATCCCCGATGTCATCCGATGTCGCTGGTCAACCGAGCGTTTTGGGGTGACCACCGTAGTGGTTGGTCGGTTCTCTAGCATTGCTTGTTGCATCGCTTCGGCCGAGACAATAGTGACCGAGGGAAAGGAGAGTCGTCTCTTCCCTTCAGTCGTCCAGTCCATGTCACTCGACTTTTTATTATATTTTGCCTGCATGTTAATCGCCCCCTAAGATCATATCTAAAGCTGCCTCGTAAAGCAGCAAAGGCTGACCGTCATCTGCATGTGCACTGGCGGTGTGCTGTCGCCAGGGGAAAGGATATCATTGGTCTATTAATATCATGTATCGATGTCTCAATACACGATCATGATAGGCACTCTCTCGGCCTAGGCCAATGCGCAGGTATGCAGATCGGTGCGTTTTCCGCAATGTCATCCCATAACGGGGCAATCCGATCGATTGTGTTATAGACCGCGAATGGCCGATCGCGCGCGCGCGCTAAACCATCGTATGTCAAATGGCAGGTTCGCAATCGTGCCGTTACCCGCTCGATCACTGCCAATCAGCGCCAGCCAGTTGTGATGTCTTCATCGGTAGAAGTGATTTGCGATAGTTTGGTATCTCACCAACTCTCATTGTGCAGAGATATGGATAACGATATGCTCGTTTGGGTGCAGTTGAAATGGAAGTTGCTGGCAGTATGTCTGTTGGATTAGATTGGAACTTTCCAAAGCAAAATGTCCTCCGGAAAAGCAACTGTCATCATGATCAATGTGTCCGAAAAAGCGAAAACTCCCGCGTATGGATACGGACCAACGTGGGCCACAAGATAGATCTCGAGAGTCTGATTCCATCTGCAATCTGTTCCTTCCACAAAACAACACCGGATGCGTTTAGACCAAATAACGTGCGTTGAATGAAATCATGATGAACGATACGAAAAGGAAAGGCAATGATAGACATGTTGGACGACGTGAAAAGACTATCATTATCCTATTTCAGGCATACTCCCTTCCGAATAGAAACGCTTGCAAGCTCTCTTGATGGTTGAATGTCTCTCCAGACTTTCAGGTAAAGCCATCCGGGCGTAAGAGCCAACCGGGCTAGACTATTCGTGCAAGATCTGTTTCAGGAAAAAAAACAAAACCGATGTGATGCAAAAACACTTTGATTTAGCAGCCTCACAGCTCACAGCTTGGTAGTTGTCGATACCAAATTTCAGGATACTGTTTGTAGATCATGCAACAGGATACGGCATGTCACAGGCATTGTTTAGTTTATCACCACCTGATATACATAACCTCTAAAACTTGCTTATTTTCCCTGAGACATGCAAAACACGCTTGCAGGCTGTTGCAAATTCGTGTTCAGACCTCGCCCAGAGCCCATCCATTCCATCCAAAACGCTCCCAACAGCTCGCACTAATGAGAGCTCGATTGCTGAAGCATCAAACTACAACGCTAAGAAGACAATAAATTCCTTCGGACGCCACCTCTAATCACCGTGCAGGAAATGTTCAATAAATGGAGGTTCATCTGCTTAGATTTACTGCTCACACCAGCCGGGCTCAGAGTTCCCCCAGTAGGGAGTCCAAGGGGTGTTGTTTAGTGCAGTGCAAGACACAACCGACTCAAATTATACCAATAAAGCCCCCCATTTCACATCACCGCAGTCCTAACGGAAACGTCCCATGAGAAGAGGATCAATTCGAACTTTATTACCGTATTTGCAACTTTCCGTCTCTATCTCCCTCTATTCTGTCATTCATTAATATTTACTGACACGCCCGATGGTGTTTGATCGAAAGGGAAATTATTGCCCGTTTCCTGGGACGAATGGTGGACCATGAAGCGTTCGCTCATAAAGCGATCATATCGCTTGATTGCATCATTTCGCTCTCCACCTTACAGTGTGTGTGTGTGTGTCTGTGTGAATCGGTTTTGGAAGGTTTTTGCTTCATACATCTCCAAGCGTCGATGTGGAGTTTCATAATGAGCCAAATTACTGCCGTCCCGTACAAAGCCTGCACATGAACTAATGAAACTGTCTGTCAAGTCGTCGTCCCACCGGTCTATGCTCGTGCCCGAGTGTATCTGAAGTACACGATCGCGTACTGTCTGATGATGAATAGGGGTGAAGACGAAGGCAATCCAAAATCTGGACAGATCAGAGCACCGGCAGTAGTTTGCTGAGCAATTTAAGGCTTCCCTTTCGCGCCGCATTTCTATGCGGCGGTAGAAAAAATTGAATCATCACCAAAAATAATCACATCCGACACGTAGTTGAACGCACCACACATCCCAGCGTCCCATTGTCCTAAATGGTTGGCCTCAGTGCGTAAGGTTGGGAGTGTATGTAAGTTTGCGGTACGATACTCTCTGCGGGCAGGAGGGAAATAATTGGCTTCGTTTTAGACTTTTCATCTAGACCGTTAGGGAGACTGTTTCATCCTGCCAACAATCGAAAAAGCAGTCTCTGGAGATCCGATCAACGGGTAATTATACTTCATTAGTATCGGAGATTTACGCGCCACTATTTAATCTCTCGCCCCGCTCTATTTTAATTCCAAAGAGGCTTAAGAAATAGAGGGTTCGAATGAAATACATTAGTTAATTTGTTACATGTCGCCTTGGAGCCAGGATATTGAAGATACCGCGGCAAGCGGAACTCAAACACGACTCAAACGACGTTATGGCCAACCATAACTGACCTTTGGCAGATTTTTAATTTCGCCTAAACCTCCTAATCTGCTCAGCTAGCTGGGAAATGTTCACTTCATTAGCATGGGTTGGTGTGTTGTTTGCCAAAAAGCGCTGTTTTATGCCCCCGTTTCCGAACCAAAACTTTCCGTGCTACTGGCGAAGCGCGTGAACCATGTCAGTCCGATTGCACGCCACACCGGACCATCTCACACATTCGGCCGTTTCTAATTAATTTCCAGACCGTCTAAAACCGTTCGTTCCGTCACGGCCGTAAAATGAGGGATTTTCTGCAAATTATTATATGTTCCTCTCTGCGTGGAGCAAGTTCCTTCTTTCAACGCTTCGGCAAGTTTGCTTCAGTCTCGGAACAGACTTTGCTGTACGGCAGGTTGCCCGTGCCAAACAGGTTGTTTTGGTGCAATTTTTTGATGTTCTGTGTTTGGGCGTTCCGATAGAACGGTGGAGATCAATTTTATTTTCTTGGTGTAGCACAAAACCGAACACAAACCTAAAAAATGGATTTCATTTTGCACATTCGGTATGCTTTTTACACGATACACGATCTGCAATGACTGTGATGCATTCAATTATTAATTTCAAAATATTGATTTCAAGTTCTGGTGAAGGGAGACCACCGCAGACAATAGCAAATGGGAGTTCTTGTGAAGGGTGCAGGAAGACAAAAGTTGAAACCGGAAAGTGGTTTATTAATTTTCAATCATTCCATTCCCGCCTGATGATGCTGAGCAGGTTTACCGAACGGCTGCGATGATGCACCTTCAATAAATTGGAGACCACACTTCTTCCATCAACTCGGCTTACGTTTACCATATTTCAAGCATTCGAAATGTTCTTCGTGGTGGTCGTTCCCCGGTTGTCTCTTTTTGTTCGCAACAAAAACTCCACACACACACACAGCCGAAATGAATCGAATTTGACTTTGGATGATAAATGCAAGTCGATTTACAAAAGAAGATTAACATTATTAATTTCGTCCCTTCCCGTTCGTGCACCGTGCACCCCTCAAATCCCAAGGCTAGTGTTTTAAAATCACTCAATTTAAGTTCTGGAGTGAGAGAAGCAAAAAAAAACCACACACACCACATAAAACCAAATCCCCCCAAAAATACAATTGATTCTTTTCGCGATGCTCTGCGCGCTGTCTGGATTGTGTTGTGCATAATCGAATCGAGCGGCCTTCCCGCTCATCTTTTCCTCTTTTGCATTTCGGCCCTCTAGCGGGCCATAAGGAAGGAAGGATTTGTTTGCTCCCCTACCATTCCTACCGCCTTTGCCATACTTCGCGCGGTTTCCATTCATATTGGAGCTTGAATCGAAATATGTTTGACCGGTGTGCGCACGTTCGCGTCACACGTTGAATGGTAAATGAGGCAGGCGCAAATCAATCAAACGCATATCTTTCTCGAAAAGGCAACAGGCGAAACAGGGCGAACAGGATGGCTGGAAGTTGGGAAGGCAGGGGATGTTTATCGGTTTATTGGTCGCGAAAGTGCGAGAGCACAAGAGTTCTTCTGAGATTGTCGGCGGACGCGCTGTGTGTTCCTTTGTTTTTCATTTTACTGTATAAAGGTGTTATATTTGACATCACATAAATATTGAATTCTTTGGAAATTGCACCAAAATAATTGATAGAATAAAAACTTTTTTTTACAAATTCCGAGTGCTTTTAAAGCATTGTCAATGAACCCTTATTCCTTTCTAAAAAGAAACAAACACTTCTCCGGAGCAACTTAACCGAGCAGAATAACATTTGCTTGCGGAAGAAGTACACCAATGTCGTGTCTCTTTCGTTCTACTATTGCCTGTTCCAAATTGTGTCACCCTTTTGTATGGAAATGATGCCTGCTTTTATGCAAAATCCTCCTATAGAAGAATGCCTTACATTCTACAAGTGCAGCACAGTATGAAGCACGAAATTGTACGACTCTTTCACACACACAAGTAAAAAGCTGAAATGGCCAACATTTATTACACCAGGCCCGCAATTGGCGTTGTTGTCCACCCTTCCATGGCACGTGCGCGAAGTTGCACTCTCTTCCAGCAAACAGTTGAAACAGTTTTCTTTGTCCAATGTTCTTTCTGTTCATTTTGTTCACAAGCTTGTTTTTTTTTTAAGTCAATCGATCGACATTCCTTGCGGTTTAGCGATCGTTTAGCTGAACGGAGTACGGAGTTTTGCAATGTACTTGAAAAATTCAATATTATGACGAAGTTGGAATTCCAATCCTTCACAGTTCGGTAGAATTTTTGTAGCTCTTTTTTGAAGCAATAATATTTATTTATTTTTTCCATTCAATTCCTCTCGTCGTCACACACACCAAAAAGATAGAAGAAAGCAAACAAACTCGGTACAAAGTTATTCAACTGCCCGCGATAGAAGCGATCCAGTTTTGGTGTTGTTTGCTTTACTGGAATCGCTGGAGCATCGCGACTGTTTGCATAACATCTACGGCAGTTTTTCATCTCATTGCCGAGTATGGCTCGCGAACAATAACAGAACGTCCCTTGTGTGTTGTTCTATCGGTATTCTCTGCCAGGCGGCATTGGCTTTATTTTCTCCCTTGGAATCTTACGAAAACCCCATTGAAGTGTACGCCATATCCCGGGAACTAGTCCCGGAGCTCTACACGGGCACGTCACACATCCGCCCCGGATTAATCCCGGAGTGGCTGTTGATGATGAGCAATTGAGTCAGCGACTTTTACCTTGTGGCCACCAAGAGCATCGTCCGTTCCGTTTTTTTCTAGGCGCAGTATAGGATGAGAATGCTGCTTTTTTATTTCGCTGACACTGCTCCGTTCTCAAGAGCATCGAGCTCAATCTAGTTGAGAGGATCAAACGTCGGACAGACTCCATCCACACTCACACATACACCCCCAAGTGGTCGGATCGTTGCTGAGTGACCTCAGCGTCAACGATTCCAACGATGTGTGTGAGTGTGTACGTACGCCCAACGTTCTAACGAAGGATAGGAAGATTAAGCATACCATCCAAGCCGTGTTGTGGACGTCGCCGTTTAGGGTTAAGTGGACTGCATGATACTGCACTTTTCCTGGGCCCGGGAGATGAAATATTTGACCATCGGCACCAGTACCCTGTACCCGCGTGGTCGTGTGTGTCCCTACTACACACGCTGCTGTCCAGTGTCGGCAACATCGTGGGAAGTCATCCCACGGAGCACTCCTCCGCGTCGCCTGGGATTATATCAGAATGCATCACACACAAAAAAAGCGAACCTTCAACAAACCGGGCCGGCAATCAAAACACGCGTCGAACGATATCCGGAATACGAAATTATAATTATGTTTGTACAAACCGACTGGAGAGATATCAGCGTCATCGAGTTCAAGTATGCGACCGGGCGATGATCCGACGGTTTGATACTTGAGATTTGTTTGATTCTCTACCAACAAAGATAAAATGAATCATCCTGATAAGTGTTTTCACCTCTAAGATCGCACAGGTCAATGTGTCCTTTATTTGACTTCCCAACAAACTTTGACTTCAAACACGAAACAAGCATGTGATCTTCTTCTGGCAGAAGAATTGGAGCGCTGGCACCAAAACAAGAAACTCGGTCGCCCAAAAAAACCCACAAACCTACGCTCGGGCCACACTGCATCGAATTCCGACACTGTCCGCACACATCCGGGCTGGATCTCGCACCGGATCGCAAAAGAATAACACACACAGCGCCCCCAAAAAAGGGCCCCAAACAATGCTTCCGCGTCATCCGAAAGGTTTTTGTCCCCCGATTTGGTATAATGCCAGCCTGCATTTAAGATCGAATATTGCTTCATCTCCGCCTGCAAACCGCTGGCCCGATGGCCTCGCAAGATACCGCGGACGCTGTAACAAGCAGCCCGCAACAGCAGCAAGAAGGCCGCAAGTTCAAACGGGCACGCTCCAAGTACGCGCGCGCACACACCCGCGATAAAGAGGAGTGAAATAAATTATTTCCATTTATTGTGCACCCCAAGCCAATGCAATCTACACAGCCCCCCCTTGTGTCCATTCCTGGTGTATGGATGCTACACAACACACACACACACGCATGGGCACGTTGTTGAGGATCCACTTTCAACTGAGCGGGTTCATCGGTTGTATCCGCCCGAGTATACGGTTATGATCATGGCGCGCGATTCGCGCGAAATGGAAATTTAAACTGGATCGTCCGACTGCATGTCCGACCGCACCCCGCATGCATCCAATTCCAGCGTCGGTGATTGTGTCCAAGTGGATCTGTATACCCTCTCTTGCGTTAGCTCTCTTGGTTAGCCACTCCGCCAGCTCGAACTTCTCGATAGGCCCACTCGCCACAGGCCAGCGTACTTGAGGCACAGGAAACGGCGAGCCGGCAAATCATCGGGGTCGCGTTTTTTCCCTTTATTATTGTACATTCAATTTGCGCTTGATCCGCCCTAACGCCCACCTACTCCCGGTACGACACCCTCTGAAAGGTGTAGCAAGGCACTATTGGTCGGCTGTGGTAATGTTTGTGGCGGTAGTGGACTGCACTGAATCCATATGCACCCACTACAACCAAGGCGCAGTCAGGCCAGCTTCCAACCGACAATTGTCCCAAACCGTCCGTCTGGTTTGTCCAATCGGTTGTGTAGCGAAGTTGGAAAGCCAAGCGGATCGACTTTGCACAAGCTTCGAAAAACGCCCCCGCCGGGTATTTAGGGCCGTTCTCGACGGCGCAGACGACGCAGAGCGCGACCGAGCCAAAAGCTCCAGATACGACCTGGCGCGCACAAAACCAGTTTAAGATGCCCCAGGAAGTAAAGCAAAAGAAAAAACCGCGCCGTGATGGGGTGGGCCGGGACTGTAGAAAACCTTTTGATGGCTCGCTCGTGCCCAAGATCAACGACGCCTTCGGGGTTAGCCGACGACGCCTGGCAAACGGTACCAAAGCGCACCGGACGGGACGGCTTCCTTCCCGGTTCGTTCCGAAAGATTATGGAAGGATTACGGGGAGCCCCCGGCGGAGGTGCTTTTAGTTCCCCCTTCTAGTTCGTACCCTTGTGATCAGCGTACCGGACGTTACAGTATCGGGCGTAGACACGGAAAACTAGTCCACGTACTACGTCTGGCAAGCAAGCCGTTGCTGGTTGCGCTGTAATGAGACAATAAGAGCACTCAATCGGATCAGGTTTCCAGCCGACAATCCGGCGATCTAAACACGATCCTCAACATCTGTCCAGGGTGGAGCCGTGTGGGCCTAGCTTTGAGGATTTGAGTAAGGCATTATCGGCAGTATCGCTTTGCGGCTTCACACCAACATCGCACGCTCCTCCGGCACAATTGTTAGAAGCATCATTAAGCACCAGCCACCAGAGATCGTGTTAATCATGTCGTATGGGACGGACGGACCGGTCAGACCTCCAGGTAGAGATTTGTCGTGTCACGCGCATCGCAAGTCTTCGCGCGTGGGCACCAGTAAAGCTCTGCGGATGTAGAGGCGCGAAGAAAGTTGAGATAATCCCGTGAGTTTTGAGGTTGCAGTAGCCCGTCATAAAAAAGCCCGTACGGAAGTCACAAAATCTTTCCTCCTTGGGAGCATCTTGAATTGCATCGTTTATACGCATCGGTCCGGCGACGCCTACTCGTTCGGGAATCACGTGTTCCAACCACCTGGTTAGGATGATGGTCCAGGTTTGTATGCGTGGAAATTAAGTCTATTAAGCATAGAAACGTCGCAAGATGCTACAGGATGGTCATAACTTTTAACAAAGAAAACTTTTACGGTAAACTTATTACTTAATTTCAGACAACTCAATCGTATGATTTGTGTGTTGTCCATTGTTTGATGCCAAAGGAAGCTCCGCCTGAGTTTCTGAGCGACCAAACGATTCGTTTGGCATGCATGGAATATAAATTCGGAAAACGTTCGCAAAAGGATGGCTCCCGCCACAATGGCCATTTGAATATCCCATTAGCGATGAATAATCGAGCAATATTAGAAGCCGCCCGTTTAGGATCGCGCGCTCGCTTTGACGCTTCTAGGCGCTTCAAGGCACAGATCACCATTCCTCTGATGAGGCTTCCCCGCCCCCGGACTGCTGCTGGAGCCGTGAGCGTATAATTATCATTCAAATGACTTCAAGAGACTTGTGGGAGCGAGCCCCCATCTAAAGACGCTCCACTAGGAAGATCGTCTGTGCCCTCGCCAACATTAATAGTTTACGAAGACTGGCTCACAGGTCCGGCAACGGCTATCCGTTGTCTTCAGCCACAGAGCTGTGTGATACTACGAAATCTCTCCACAAAACACAATTTAAACTCGCCCGTAAATCAAGCCTCCGAGTAAGAACCTCTGATGGCAAAGCCTAGAACCCATCGTCACCTGTCGTCGGCTTCGGGTTCGTGATTACAATCAGCTCTGTGCCGTTTTTCACGTCAGTCTTGGCGAGTCGGGGGCTTGGGGTGCAAATTTAGAAATTATGTGCAGAATCACTGATTGGAGTTGCACCCTACAGCGGGGCACAAAACCACCCAAACTTCTTCACTCACTCTTCTCTTCCTTTCGGGTCGAGCTGCTAGTGAACCTCGTCTACGATAAGATCAAGATTCGCTCCTCCTATCGGAATCACACCTAAAAAAAAAAAGCGAAAATAGCACTCGTGTAGACAGTGTCATTCGGGAATGGTTGAAAATTGAGGAATCCCACCACAACCACCAGAGGACCACCAACGGCTTAATTTATTAGCCCGCTCAAGCTCCACCTTTCCTCACCCCCTGGGCCGAGGTTTCCCTCATCCCAACAATGTGCAATAACTGTTCGCGCAACAGCGCACGACAGAATATTATTTATGAATTTTTCACACTCACTCACGCGAAGGTCTTTGCAGCTACAGCGTGTTTCCTGTACGCGGAGTTAGTTTCAAAAGACGGCGAAGAAGAAAAAAAAACCGCGGCGACAAGCAAAAACTCTTTTGGAGCCCCCTCCTAGAGATGGGTGTCTTGCTAGGCGGCTTCTTAACACAAAAACAGGGAGGGAGGAGACAACGGTGTAAGGTGTAAATGGGTGAGTGTAAGTGTCATTTTATGGAACGGAACCGATCGGGCAGATCGAAACCGAAACGAATACTAATGTTAAGCCACATCAACCCGACCGTTTTCCTGTGCCGCTTCTTCGATCGCAAACCGAGCGGATTCGCCGCTTCTCCACTTGCAGCGAAAGAAGCAGTATAGGCGAAGGAGAGAAAAAGCAACATTAAGTTGCACGGTCGTCACTGAAAAAGAGGAAGTTACGCATCATAATCATAAATATCGTCAACCAACGCGTTTTTTTTTCTTCTGCCGCGCAGCGAATTTACACGCCACATAACAATCCGTTTCGCGAGTTCTTAAATCATAATCAAATGTCAGGCCGTCCGATGACCGTTCCGTTGCTAATGTCGGTTTTCTCGTTTTATCTACTTTCAGGTGAGAACATGTGCGGAAAAACACGGCAGAAAAACAATACTGACGCGCTGCGGTAGACCATTCCGCGAAAGCATTTGCTTTTGGAACAACGCGCACACAAACGGGCAGACGGTCATCAACAAAATACGATCACAAATTAATGACAACAGCACACAGCCACAGAGTGCACGGTGTATCGATAAGGCAGAGGCATAATATATGCAAACGCATCGCAGTCTTATTTTTTTACCCGCAACTTTTCGTTAGCGCTTAGATGCGGTGGAACTGATTACCTTGAATCCTGCCTTTCTTGAAGGGTCGCCTACCACCACCAGTGCACGCAAACAATGTGTGCCCGAAGCAGCAACCATGCAAAAGTACAACCTTTATGCAAACAGGGGACCATTTACTGACCACCATTGATACGCCCCGAGCAAAGGGTCGGCACTGGGCACATCATCAAGCGGTGAAAGATTGGATCCTTCTCCTTTACTGACCACCCACTTCGATAGGGTTGTTGGTAGGCAAAATTGGCTTAAATGTTTTTGTTTTGAGCGTGCCTTTTTACTCCTTCATTGCAGGCATTCTTCTGACTGTGTCTCTCTTTCTCTTTCTCTCTGTCTATCTGATACGGCTTAGAGAGCGCTCGGGAGTGCCTTCGGAAAGAAGCATTAAAAAAGATACAATTATGCTAATTTGCCGTACCGTACAAGCGTAGTTACAGTTTACGACTCCGGTTCCGGAACGCTCAGGACACATTGTCATCTTTACAAAACCCGCAGCCAAAGGACTCTCAATGGTGGAAGCTCTTCGCAGCGAGCTCTTTGCTAGCCCCGCAATATGTCATCGGCACTTGAGAGACAAATTAATGAACCGCTTCTGTTTGGCAAGCATATGCCAACCCTTCTCAACCGCACATGTCCCTCTCAAAAGCTTTGCGTGAGTGCAATCAAGATACGGAGAGCAGTCGTCGTCGATTGCATTCTTGGCTGGAGCGGAGTGCAGCGATAGGATTTACAGCCAGGGATATAAAACACCTACGGGTTTGGCAGCACAAACATACATCAGGCAAATCATTAAATTGCAAATCCCATTCTTGAGCACCAACTTCGCCTTACAGTAAAAGCAACAGAGGCAACAGCTTTAGTTTATGAATTAAACATTTCCCGGCCAGGTCGTCGATCATTTCGAACTGGATCGAAAAACGACTGGAGCTGGCAAGAGCTCGTGTCTCGCCCTCGCTGTGCGCTATGGCGTTACATACATTATGGATGAGCGATCCACATGCGACGAGCGTGGTTACACCGTCAGCTGATGGGATGTGAATGGTGATTTTAGGGCGTTCTGTACTGGAATGTTTCGATGCATCGTTGCTGGCACTGTTGCACAAAACGACACAGAGCGTCCGATGAGATTAATCAATCTGTAAAACAATCTCGGAAGGTGTGGTGCACGGTGCACGAAAGAAACCGTAAATGTATTCTTCACTTTTAATTTCTGATTATTTTTTTCAATGTTTTGTAGATTTTTTATAGCTTCCTGGTAACTCTTTCAAAGTTTTGAAAAACTTGAACACACTCATGCAGAATGATCTTACAAGATGTACTATAACATAAATTATAGCATTTCCCATGAAGTTCCTATCTTGTACATCCCCAATGTACCAGGAATCTCTGGACAAAGTAGTGACCTCTAATCGGCCATATCACGATAAGCGAGCTCTTCCTGGCTGCAGCAACAGTTGTTGCCATTGTTCTGCCACTATATTAGTACTTAGTAGCATATTCGATCGCTATCATCGCAAGAAAATACACCTGAAAGCAGCACTATTCCCGAGCAGCAGTTCATGCCATTTTGCTGCAAAGTTTGAACCGTTTTTCCACTACAGCCTAAGGTCGGTCGAGTGGTGTCTAATGCGAAATTAAGTCAATTGTTATTTATGAGCGGTTCAACCTACGGTGGTGGGGGAAGAGCGGTGCTCCTAGCAAGAATAAATTATGAAGCACATCCGAGCCCAAGAGCGAACACAAAAACTGACCTCGGCGTGTGAGTGTTGTTGGCTTTGAAGTTGAAGTCGAGCTCCACTCTTCATTCGCTCCAGTGCTTAAGGAGGTGGTGCAGTAGCGGGTAGAAGGTTCACTGCAATTCCCGGGCGAACGGATCTCTTCCGATTTATCTATCGCCCCGCGAATGTCTTACCATGACCCCGCTTAGCAGTGTATTGTGCTTTGCCCTCACCTTAGGAGGTACACCAGTGGAGATGCTATCAACGGCCAAACTTCCCTTCAGCGAAAAACTATTCCACCGGTGACGATAGTGATGCCGATTTTCACTCCCCATTCACATTACCAAGATGCACAAGTGATGTATTTGTGTGTGAGTGTTATTTCGCAGTTTCTGCTACCGCATGCTGTGTCGCCCTTTCTTCTCCCTATCATTTAACCTCTATTGTTTTGCATCTCGCAGCCATGTATCCAGAAGGCCAAACCCTCCCTGCCCGGCGGTTGCGGTTCCTGCTTGGTTTGATTCTGGGTCAAAGACACAAACACACCAACCGCCAGCCAATCGTCCACAGCCCCGCTCTTATCGATGATTAAAATCGCATTCAAATTACACCGAGGACCGCATTTCAATGTCCTACGCGCGAAACAACAACTACGCGCGCGCGCTCGTCCTCTCGGAAAGGCTTGGGACCAGGAGTCGCGGTATGATGGCGGGCTGGCCGTGATGCCGCGAACGAGATTTATGATTATGAAAACGGTGCTCTCCACCCAGCGGGGAAGCGTTTTGGGAGGCGCTGGAGCCAAAAACGGCTCCGGGAGTGGCGTGGTGAGCCGGTTGAAGGTCTAGGCAAAGCGTCATATCGCGCGCGCTCGCACAGCAACCGTCTCCCTTTGGGTCGTGGATCTCGTTCCGATAGGCGCGCTGGAACGGTTCCAGCACGCGGCAATTCGTTCCGTTCGGTGGAAACGCGGGCGAGATTTATGTATCGCATTCGAAAACCACAACAATAACAGTACGCGCGGGATGGGGACTGGAGCGCACGGGCGTATGCGGAACTGATAGGAAAGCAAAAAAAACGCACCCAAAGCCGTTTCTAATTTTCACTCACCATAATGGGTTTCGGGTTAGGAAACAACTTTAAACCCCATCGCTTGCCAGCTTTGGGATGGATCTGACCCTCCAGGAGGTCGAACTTAGTATTTTGGTCCGCCAAAAGACTCATAAATTGCTGACCAGTTACCAGTCAGACGTTCCAGGGATTTTGAAAATAAACTTGGGCATGTAATAATTTCTCAAAAAACCCCAAAAGAACTCCGGGTTTGATGCAACGAAACTAGTAGGCGGTACGTGCCGTGTGGCGTCTCATTCCAATCGTGTCTGGCTATCACCAACCTCCACCATAATCGAACCACTTTCTCGGCCCATTCTTGCCCCCCGAAAATCAGCATTCCACGCATAAAAGTGACGTTAACGTGTTTTCTGGACAAATTTTCCTACCGCAGCATAATTGTTACCGTGTATTCTACACCACCTTCCTCTCCAGGTACGGTACTACAAGGCAAGTACAGCGGTATCCTCACTACCGCGAACAATAACAGCTTGAAGGAAGATGGGTAGACGAAAGCCCAACTCCAAGAACAGGTTTCCTGTCGCTAAGGAACAATTTCTTGCTTCCTCTTACTCTCTCTCTCTCCGGTGCGCACATCCGACATGCAGTGGGGTTTGTTTGCGTCCGAAGGATGCATACATCCGTCCCAGACCCAGCCAGTCCAGCTTTGATAGACAGCAACCTGTGACTTCCAGCGCGGTGCAGCAAACTACCGCCGACGTTTCGCTGTTGCTCGGTTCTACCGGATGGACCCCATGGGCCGACGATGGGCGTACGGGCACACCCCGTTCCTCGGTGTTACGAGAACGTGAAACGAAAAGCTACAGAAAACAAACCGCAGGGAGTGTGTGGGGAAACACAGCAGCAAAAAAAAGATCAGCAATTGTAAATTTTTATCACGTTTCGCAATGCCTGGTTGTGTTAGTCGCTTTTGCTAACTCGACGCTGCACACTGTTGAAAAGTGGATGCTGCCGTACAGCGAGAACATGACCGCGTTGGTGCTTCCGTTGTCTGTTCGGACAGGCTCCCTCGCTGCAACGCCCTCCATCGAGAGCTTGAGTTGTAGGGCGTATTTCCCAACAACATTTCTGCAACAACTTCTCCGCCCTCTCCGCCTGGCGCAAAGAAGTCATCAAACAAAAGTGGCATAATGGAAACAAGTGAGGCCGTTCGGGCCCTTCGGATGAAACCGGCCCAACATTCCAACACTGATAACTCGTTCCGAAACATCGCCGAGATTCATCAATAAAACAGTACGCAACACGCATATCGATAACAAACATCACCAAATGCTGCACTATCACGGACACTACAGACTCTGGCTGAAACTTCATTTCTAATCAATTTCTCGACAAGGCTTCTTTGTTGAAGGGACAGAGGTACACTGCTGGCACATACACACTGGGATGTGAGAGGTTCGCCGGCACGTCCAGACAACAATTCCTTTCCCAGGCGAAACGTGCCTGCGTGCCACGGGACCCCATGGCGCCAGCCAGTTTCGTCCAGCTGCCGATACTGGGCGAACGGAATCGGGCGACGACACGATCTCTTTCACCAAATCGAGCGGGTAGTGCTGACGGACCGATGCCTCACGATATCACAGGCACATCTCGTGGTGTAACGCTCCCACTTCTGCTTCTGCTGCTGGAGAAGCCGTACACTGGGCGGCCGCCGTCTGGTATTAATTAACATTATTCACAACTTTTTCCGAGAATTATTGCACCCAAATGCGACGCCCGGGTCTGGGATTTGGAGCGAGCGATTAGGACATGTGGAACTCGAGTTCATCCTCACCCACGCTGCACCGCACAGATGCGATAGTGTGTGCGACGACCAAAAAGAAAACAATCGCATTTGTTTATAAATGACGCATAAATGGGATGTTGGAATGTTTGTTATGGGAAACCGTGTTGGTAGTGTCTGGGATGATGTTGTACATTGTCTGCATTGCTCACATGTGCAAGAATGTTAATCTAACGGTTTGAAGTACATCATAAGCAAAAATCCAACGACTCGATGTTTGATAAACTTTTCATCATTCAACATCTTTCATCCTTTCAAAATGTGTCTTTAAAACAAACTTGGGATATTCAAACATTTCATAATTAACAATTCTCAAAATATATTGAGATATAACAGGTTTGAAGCATTGTCAAGTATCTGAGCTAACCTCAAAACGTCATCTAGTTAATTAGAGAGCTTTTGATTCTATTACAGCTCTTGAATCTATTGAATCAATCAGGAAGGTTTCTCCAATAAAAGCTTCTCCCTTCATCAAAGATCCGGTTCAAACTCATCCTCAACCTTCTGCCGCCAAGGAGCGGGAATGAAATTAAATTACCATTTCCCACGATCTTGATGTTTGTAATTGTTGTCCGGCAACCGCGACCAGCGACGCCATACCGCAATCCAAAACCAGATCAAAACCAGAACTACTACTGCACCGTGACAGTTACACAAACCACTTCTTGCCACCGATCCACCACCACTCCTATGAACCACTCGTTTACACCACACACAAGCAAAAATGCGGTTCCCGATATCTCGTCTGATGAACTTGAAACTGTCTTCGATCTCGAGCGCGAATGAATGGACGAGAGCAGAGTGGTGACGAATGATAAGTTCCTCTTAGCGGTTCATCACTTTCCTCCTCTTGATCCACCTTTTGGATGCACCGTATGAGAAAATTCTCCACACAGCGTCAAGCTGAAGACATTTTTTACAAAAGAAAAGAGGAAATGATACGACACGAAAACATCTGCAGCAGCATGGGAAATGTCGGAACGGATTCTAAACGGCGTGGAAACGAAAACGGAAGAACACTTTCAAAAGGAGGGTGGAAAGCCGTCCGATTTCCATTCCGGTGCGAATCGCAGACTTTGTCTTACTTCCATCTCGTTCATTCGTAGACATCGTTGCAGAAGCCGTTGATTGAATTGTTTGGAAATGGGCGCGTAGACCATCGTCAAACGCCATCGTCCGGTACACGCTCTATTCGGGTTTTATTTTTGCATCCATTTGTAGAAACACTATCGCCATACCGTAGTTACTGTTGTAGAGCTCGGGAAGTTGTTTGCTCCATGCCCTTGCACACCACTCTGCTTCCGCACAGTCAGCCAATCTACTTCCATGCGCAGATGA
This sequence comes from Anopheles merus, assembly GCF_017562075.2. Taxonomy (NCBI): domain Eukaryota; kingdom Metazoa; phylum Arthropoda; class Insecta; order Diptera; family Culicidae; genus Anopheles; species Anopheles merus. The sequence continues at coordinate 35,981,509 of NC_054083.1, forward strand.
GCGCGCAAAGTGCAAAAATGTATGTCGCCGATTTGATGCGGCGAAGGCATTTCGCAACATCATTGCTTAGATGCTTTCGTTCCTTTTGCGGTTTTGCGGGCTGCCGGGCTGCAGAGATCGTGCGAAAGATGCGATTGGAGAATGTTATTGCAAAATGTGTCCACCTCTTTCGCTCCCCATCTCTCGTTCGATGCGTTTTATGTTGCGCAAGAAACGCGCATAAAACTGCATACAAAACGAGACACCACAACCAAAGCGATTTGGAGCTGCCAATGTATTTAACGGTGAGAAATTTAAATAAGATATCAAATTTCTATTAACACTCCTTTCGAATTACCTTTTCGGAGATTTGTTACTCGGCTTCAAGAAGCAAAAAAAACAATCTGCCACTCATAAAAGTGTCCGCTTTAGTGCCGAGCCGAGTATAGTAAGCCTTGTTGTCAGCATCAGAGAAGGTAAAAAAATTGGACGGAGGCGGACACGATTTACGATCCATTAGAAATGCACTTGATGGCCACACTAAAACCATCCGATATGTGCGTCCGTTTGTTTCGCGCGACAGTAAATGGAACTGATGCCTGCGCGTATGGAAAAAAGCACTTTCCACGCTCAAGATGCATATTCCTGTGCACAGTGGGAATGAACTTGGTTACCGCAAAATGCAGTAAGAAATTGCCAAGGGAAATTAAAATCCCTTAGCTGATTTAATGACGATCAGGGTTGAATGCTTGTATGATTAAAATACAAATGCAATAGTGTTGCTTTAAATATTTTGCAAAATGTTGAAGAAACTATCTAAATTCCGTATAAAATGAGCAATATTGCAACACATCCGTAGAACCATTTTCACTCCCATCGTGAGCCGAATGCACGAGACAGAAAACCATTCCAGCGGTACGACCCGCGGTTGGCGTGCTTGAGACTTGGAATTTCTGCAAACAAATAACTACTTCACGGTCGGCAGTTGGTCCAGCGGCTTCCTCCAGTTTTTGTTTTTTTGCTCCCGGACATGCTGGTGTGTCACACAACCGTACTATGCTGTCGTTTGCAGCCTTTTTCCGCTCTTTATCTTTCACTTCTCGTGTGCGTGTTTGTGGGCCTTCACTTCGGGCAAACAGAATAAAAACAAACGTGCGTAGGCTTGGGTGGAGGATGTTGACAAACGTACGATGCTGCGTCTTTCCTTTTTGTATCCTGTATGTTATTGTGAACTCGATACTCGTACTTGCTTGTTTTCTCTCTCGCCTCAACGGAAGGTGAGATTGCGGATTGCTCTTTATGCATCAGAACGAAGCGAACGCCCACGACCAACGATGATGCTAATAATGCATCGCCCGAAGGCGGTTGTTGATGCAACCGAGCCTCGCTTCTGCTAGTTTGTTTTAATTTCTTGCTTGAAAGATTGTCATCATACTGACCATCGTAGGTAGTTGCAGGGACAAAACCATATAGGGGATGTATAAAAATGAGTTTGATTCAAGCCCAAAATGGTTTAACATACATAAATTGCCGAATATTGTGCCATCAAAGCAACTTTTTCTCTCACCCTGTATTTATTAAATATCATTTTCAAAAACAAAACATTGTTTATTATTTTAAGTTATGAGCCTCAAATAACAAAACCGTGCAATACGTCAGCAGATTATGAGAGAGAAAAGTAAACAAACTATTCCCGTCAAAATTAAAGCTACTGCGCACCTCATTAATTTTTTTGTTCTTCACCCACTTCAAAATCCATTGGAAAAAACGACCCTCGCCCTTTTCTTAAATAAGACAATAAATCAACAGCTGAAACAAAAAAAAGCAGTAACAAAAACACACTTCCTCAGAATGCACAGATTTTCCTACCCCGACTACCGACCCGTATCGGTACACATGTGTAAAGAAAAGTGTCCAACAAACAGGATGCCACACACTGACGCCCGAAACGTTTACAGCCACTTGTTGTCGTTGCCGTTATGGGTCGCTTTTCTTTCTCAACCACTTGCAAATGCAACACTTTTTCCCACTGCTTATGTTCACTTACACCGCTCCGGGGGAACGGTGGTTTTCCCATCAACAAAATTGGCGGGGGAAAAAACGGAAAAGTCAATGACATTTACATGTGGCGTATATGATTCTAGGAACTCGGTGTGTCATCAGACCCCCTTATTCTTACACACGGTGTAAACTTCGTTTGTATATAACACGAATTGTCTCACTTCCCCGTTCATCATCGTCCCATCAACGCTACTTGTTTTCGGTTGTGTAACACAGGGCGCACTTTATGAGCATAAACACCACCAGCCCACAAAGCATCACCACTTCAAGGCACCCCTTTTTCCCACCATCGGGCTACACGATCACGGCAATTTCGAGTGAGTCTGTTTAGTTGTTTCATCCCGCCCCTTCGCTTTTATTTTCCAAGAACACACCATGTGTAAATGGTGTTGTTGCCACTTGCTCACTTTCGAGCTAGAACTCTTCTGCTAGAAGTCAATTTGTCAGCAGATCACCGTGACACAAAGGCGGCATTTGCCGACGCCCATCGCAAGGAAGGATTAAGTCATCATCCATGGATATCGGAAATAGGTCGGATATATGCTGTAAAGGGGATCTTCGGTGGAGTTATGCGCGCTCTTGTCAGATCGTCAAGATGTATGACACCCGGAAAGGGAAGATACAGCGCGCTTTATGCCTTCATCTGCCCGATGCGTGACTGTTTTGGGAATGCTTAGCTATTTATAGCTTAGCGCGGTACAACCAAGATGTGCCCGAAACCTCATGGGTCGTCGCTACACATGTGCGTTAAGGGGTTGTTTACGCGTCCATTAGGTTCCTCGCGTTAAAAAGCATGTAGTGTGGTGACGAGAGCAATTGTACGTCTTCTATTCCTTCTGTAGGGCAAAAAAAGTGACCAAGTCTTACGTAGTCCCACATCTGGCTTTTAGAATTCAACGAGGATCTAATAGATTAGTTACTTTCAGTTTGCAGGGGGTCTTCCGGGATTGAAGTTTGCTCCTATCCGGCCATGTTTTAGACCATTGTGTGGCCCTGTGTTGCATTAAAATTAAACATCAAGAAATCAGTCCTCAGTCCTAAACATGATTCCTCAAACATTGAATTAATGTCAATCCTCAGATGCGTTAATGAAGACCAATGTTTTATTTTAGTTTCAATACTTACATACAACTCATGTGCCACTACAGTCACGTTAGCAACAATCAACCAAAAAGCGAGTGAATTAAATGGCTTTGAAGAATTGCAAACAATTTCATTAACCAAACTGAAATGTTTTGTTAAAACCCCCAATGCTTTGTGGTCAGCATTTTCTAAAACCAACCAATAATTAACGCTCTTTCAGTACAAACCACCGATTCGGGTTAAATTTGAATCCCCGCGCCGCGCGGTGAGGGTTTGTTTTTGGCTTTCGCAAACTTTAAAAACGTGCTTGGGCAAGTAGGAAGCTCGCAATAAGCTGTCGAGAAAGAAACTCATTCAGCAAAATGTGTCCATAAGAACTGCAAAACCTGCGATGCACATCAAGCAACACGCCTAAGCGCGGACCGGACACCGACACGAAGCGGAACGAAACTCTACACCCGCTACGTGCTGAGGCACGGATGTGTTTCTTGGTGCCGCCGTTTGTGGGAAATGTTGTCACTTTGGTACGGTTTTGCAACGATGTGCTGTGTGCGAGTGATGAAAATCGAGCCATTTGGCAGCAAAAAATTAAAATAAACAAAACGTCCAGCGTGCTTCCGTGTGTGCGCTTAAATTTGAGCTAGATTTGGTTAGTTTTTTGCAAAGAATTTATTGCTTTGAAAGCATCAAAAGGCAAAAAATACCTCGCAAAATAACCTGATTATAACTAACCCACACCTTCGCATGCGTTGGCAAACGAGAAGCCACGTGTGTTGGTGCTGCGGCGTGAAGCACAATCTCGGTCGTTACAGTTGTTTTGTCACCCTTTTGCCACTCTCAATACACGCCGTGGCCGGCAGTACGGCCGCGGGTGCATCCCAAACCTTACCGCAACAGCCCGCCACGACAAACCCGAGACAACAAAAGTCGTGATGAAGTTGCACTCGCTTTCGATTGCACGGAGGCGGACGGGCTTTGCTGCTACTTTGCAACTCGTTGGACACACACACACTACCGTGCAAGAAGCGAGAGTTCCTATTGAAAAGGAAACCCTCCAGCATCTCCGACGGGAAGAGTGAAAAAAAACACACCACGAAAGGGAAGCGCATTCAAAGCCCGTACCACCGTTTCCCGTGCGACACACCGAGCGGCCCCCGCATAACCACAACCCGTGTAGAACATCAGCAAAACATGAATTATATACAAATAATGTGAAATTTCAATGAGCAAATAAATCTTAATTTTTGAGACGCTTGTCCGGGCGCGCACGGGCCGTTTGGCGGGAGAGAAATAAATCGCATTGCGCCCTTGCTGGCCGAACCCGAGAGTAGAGGTGTCCGATTGGGTTGTACGAGCGGATTTTTGTTTGTGCCATTTTGAATTTTTTTTATCAAGATCGTTGCCTTTTTGCTGTACAGTTTTGGCGTTGGTTTTGTAGCAGTTACGAGGACGAGAATTTGTTTGAACATTGGCCTCTTGTGCTGTTTTTCGATTCACTCCTTAACGCTCAGCTTCCATTAAAACGAACAAGAAATAAGAAGCTTAGTTCGTTTGCTCGTTTGTTAGGATGTTCCGCTTTAACAAGAAGCAGGAGTACTTTCGATTTCAAAGAAAAGAAGCCACAAAACTGCAAGAAGCAATCTACAGCTGGGATCTCTACCGTTTGCAGGCTTTCCAGATGGTGTTCGTAGATTGATTTTCTGTTATTATTTCATCTAAAATCGCCACAAAAATACAAACGCCTTTTTTTTTTAACTCAAACTGCAACAAACTTGTCGCTAACCGCTGAAGAAAATGTAATCAAAAGAAACAAAAACATCCAAGCTCGATCGAACCGCAAAAAAACCCCATCATACCATTAAGTGTAACAGAAGAAGGTGAGTTTATGTGGTTCTTTTACCACACAAACGCATGCAAGTAACAGGAGAAGTAAGCGATAAACAGGGAGGAAAAAGCTGTGTAAAGACAGCGAAAGCGATCGTGAAAACTGATTTATACACCAATGAACAATGAGTCAGTAAATTAAATTGATATTTGAATAGCGAAACGGTGTGTCGCCCTTGCTGTTGCTGCTACTCCTCGATCTCGACCGCGAGCAAAAGCGATCACAGCACGGATCACCATTTTATGCTCCACACGCCACAAGATGCGTTTGGCCTCGCGGCTCTCTCTCTCTCTCTCTCTCTCTCTCGGCATCGTTTGACATAATCGATTGCCATCTTATCACCTACTGCACCCTCCTCCAGGGACGATCAGAAAACACCTTCTCGCGCCGAAGGAAGTGAGACCGGCGGGCCCGGACCTTTTTTTCGCCCATGCAAAACACACACACAACAAAAGCGAGCGCGAAGAGCGATTAATCACATCAAACGAACAGGGCTCTCCCGTGCGGGAAGATATCGCTTTCCTTCGCTGCTCTCGAAACGCCCCGACACAGTCGGCAAGAAACATCGGCATCATTTGTTCGTGTCTGGTCTAATTAGATGTTAATCAACTGATAGCGCGCGCGCAACCGATCGATCGATCGCTCTAATGTCTTGGCGGATGGGGCTGTGCCTTCTTTTCTTTTTCTTTCGAGGCATCGACACTCCCCGGACGCAATCAATGGGCAATTTATTTCGCACCACGTCTGATGAATGCTATTTCCTGTGGTAAAATGTCCCGTGGGGGTAGGAGTGTATCGAAATTGCAAAAAACAGTGATACGATCGCGCAGTGAATGCGCTGTGCGTTTTCCAAACAAAGGCGCTCATTTTGGGGTGGATGATGATGGCAATCAGTTGCCAGCGAAAAGGTTAAAGTCGCTTGGTTTTTGGGCACAAATGAGATCATTGCGGAGCAACTTAATTAGATCGTGTTCTTGATTGCATGCCAATGAACTTCAAAAACCTTTCAAATTTTGGGAAATGAAGAAGACACCATCTTTAATCCTAAAACTCATACACTCAAACCACACTCCGTCAATATCATAAGTCTAGCACATAGTTTTACATTATTTCTTTGCTTTCACCACACCGCCTCATACCCAAACGCATCTTTCCTGTCCAAAAAAGGGTGTCCCTTAATTGCGTCACATTCATTTCTTAATTGCGCCCTCTGTATGCTGATTGCGATGTCAAGCCCAAGCCACACATGGCCCGCGGACGGGCGATCAATCGACAGCGAAACTTCAATCCGTCGCCAGTTGGAAAACGCCAGGAATGCAATCAAAATGCAATTGCCTGGCTCATTGGTCCGGGACCGGAGCAAGGAAGAGTTCTGACATGCAGCCCGGCCAGCGCGAGAGTGCCGGTGATGAGATGATTAAAATACGATAAGCAAAAAAGGGCAACCCTCATGCATAAAGACGCATCCGCGCTCCGCCCGAACGCGCTGACAGAACTGTAACACAGACGACCGTACCGATTTTCGGTTTTTGTCGCACTCAAACCACGCGGGCCCCGTGTTTTTTCCCACCAAAGCACTCAAATCACAGCAGCGCAAGCCGAACCGGACGATCCAGGCCCGCTTGTACTTTGGTGGACATATTTGGAAATGGGCACTTTTTCCTTGCGGCCCCGCGACAGCTTTGACGACCCCGCTCTTGCACCGGTGTCGATCGGCGGCTTCCACCCTGCTTTTGACGACGATGCCCGACGAACCCGAAGATCGAGTGATGAAAGCAAGATCTCAGATCGCTCGGACGACAATCGATAGTGACTGGAATCGGGAATCAGCGGCGCGTTTGCACACGGCAAACTGGTCCCGCGGTTGCAGCAATCGCGATCGCGAACCGTTTAGCGGGCTGTAGTGTGTCTGTCGAACGTTGTCCTCCTCTTCCATCGCTCAATGTCGAACGATGATGGGACCATTGCTCCGTCAAATGTCTCCCGAGCGCGTCCGCTGCTGCTGTGTCTTCTTTTTCCCGCGCCAGACCTATCCCTCAGCCGGTCGGTATGGTCAAGTTCGGCATTGGTGGCGGCAAAAGCGTAAGAGGAAAACTTCGCAAACAGGGAACTCAAACGGGCCCCTCGGGGAAAATGATGTCCCGTTTCGTGGCCGGGCGGTTGCCATGAATGGGCAAAGCTAGGTTTTTCCTCTGGCCCTCGATCCGGTGCTTTCGCGGGGTTGATATTTTAATTAGAATAATTAAGCTGATTATCTTTTATTGAGTCGCCGATCGGTTGATGATCAGGAAAGGAAGCCGGAAGGAGTTTGCAGACGTAATCGATCATCAATCGATCGATTGGTTGTGATTCGCTTGCAACAGGGGACCCTTACCCCTAGTATGTTGTTTATTATTACAATTCTTTCATTGCTTCTGGTTAACCAGGGAACCAAGTCAGTGGAAATTCATTATGTTTAATGATATTTGTTACCTTTTTTAAGCAATACTAACATTTCACTTCTTTTTCTTTTCAATTTTAGACATGGTTTTTCACCGACACCGAAGATCCCCACTACCAGCAGCTGACCAGTAAGTACACTTTACTCTGTTCAATATGCCGCAAAACTTTCACAAAGCATAGTCTAGGCGCTCCACTCGTTTTCATAGAGGAAATAAACGTTAGGAGAACACTACAGATCATTTAAATTGCTTTTACAAGCCACACACACCTTGCCCGCATAGCCCTTTTAATGTGGATGAACCTTTCAACCTTAATGGTCAACAAACAGCCAAAGCGGGAACCTATCTGCTGCCCATATCAGCGCAAACGGGAACACACAGAAGCTTCACAATAGTGGACCTTGAGTATTCAATCAGCCATAAAACTGACTCAAAGTTTTATGACTATTTTATGATTTGGAATCAATCGAGAGCCAACGTTTTTTTTTTTTTTTGGGAAATGTGTTTTAAAGGGAATCTGCCGAGCCAATAATCTACTGCGCTTGGGTGAAAGATAATAGGTAAAACGTTCGCCGAGCGACTGATAGTAAGCAGATGAAAGATAAAGCACGAATTTCAGATGCATTCGTCGTTATTGAACTGTTAAGGTTCGTAAAACCGATTCTTTGGAAGTTGCCGATTAATATCTCCAGGATTCCTTCGAATTTTTGGAACTACGGGACATATACTTTCAATGTTTGTTTAACTATTGCTTAAACGAGATTCATAATTCCCCCCCCAATATCATCCTATTGGAAATGGTTTCCTGTTGTTTTCTCCGACCAAAATGCTTACCCCACACGTAAACTTGCAAGATGCCGTTTATTAAGATCCAATAAAATCTGTTAACTCACCGGCATTTGCGTCACTTTATCTGTTTTTGTTTTTGTTTTTTTATTTTTCTACCAATTTTTACGACTCAATACCAAACGGTTCCCCGTCTTTTCTGTGTGTTGTCTTCACATTAAAACACACTCAGCGCTAGTGTTGTCTACGAATCTCATAAACAATGCCATGCATTTGTGTCAAACGTCCATCTCCAGACAAAGCCGCAGCAGCACCTAGTTCAAGCGATGACTATTTTAATTTCCCAAAATCCCTTTTCGTTCGATCTCTCGATCTATGGCCCTGTTTTTATAGACTTACCTCCGATTCCCGATGACGCGACATACATGTGCCAAGAGACGACAACAGAAAAAACACAGCCAGACACAGCAACCAAACACACACAGACGGACAAAATGGCTGATTAATGGCTGATCGTTCGGGAGACAGTTTGGAAGTTCCGACTCCGGCGCGCGGTCAAACGCGTCCGCTTCCCAACCGGCAACGCGCGACCGTAAATGCGAGGGGACTTCGATAATTTGATTTTCTCTTGAACTCATTAAATTGAATGATGTGATCGGATAAAACAACCAAAACCTGTGCGCTGACCACCAAAAGCTTTTTTGTTGTTGTTGTGTGTGTGGCGCAACCCGGACCAAAGGATTACGGAGCAACACACAACTGGGAACCCATGCCATCGTTGTGGTGATGATGTGTTGGCTTTTTTGAGGTTAAAGACGTTGTTTTTTTTGTGATCAAAGTTTTGAACGACACACACATAAACAACCGTTGCACAAAACTAACAAATCGCCCCCGCTGAAATTCATGCTGTACTTTACCCAGAGTTGAAGTACCGTATTGGGACGATATAATAAATAATGAGAGTAAAAGTATAAATCTCACCAACGAATAAAATCTGATCCAGAAAACCTCCGCCGATCGCGTCCAATGACCACCGATCACTCGCTGACTCTGCCCTCGGATCTCTCAGGGCCTTACGCTGAGTTCTGGGGGGAATACACAAGCGCATAAATAAACGTCAGCTTGTTAGGGAGACACATTCTGATCGGAATACCTCCTAATGATGTGAAATTCCACGCGGGACACAACATTTCGGACACAGGTTTTTTTTGTTTGCGTTCTGAGATCTTCGAAAAAAAAACACAATATCCCAAAATACCTTCCACTTACTCGCAACAGCGGCTGAAACTGCTGCTACCCGTTGAGGAATGAGGGGCAGGAATCTTAACCCCAAAAAACTAAAAGACTTTCGCGATTCTGAAAGTGAAACACAATCAAAGGCGAATAATATGGAGCAAGGAGAAGACGTTACATCCCGCAACAAGAACTTCTTGCAGCCGACCTTACATTGGGGTCGTCCCGCGTTGGCACCCGTTCCAAGCAGAAGTACGCTGATTGCTTTTGAGCATAAAAAAATCTACAACATAGAGCGATTGTTTACCTCATCCTTCGAGCATTTTTGAATCGGTATGATTTGATTACGATTCCGTTCCGAAAATGTTTCCCATAGGTCAAATTCATAGTCACATCCATGCTTCCCAGTGCCTCCCGCATCCGCGCTTTTTTAATGATTGATGATCGACCTTCCGTTTGGGCACGTTTCACTTTTTTGTCCGTTTGAGCTTTACCATGGACGTTCCTCTCGTGCTGTTGTTACGGGTGTGCTCCTTGCCAGCCTGCAATCCCGCCATTTGGCCTACCGGGTTCGCTGTCAACAACAATTTAGACAATTTTATAACGGCCTCCTTCTCTGCCTCGCAACACAGCCGACCCTGTCTCACCCGCAAGTCGGTCCTCCGGTGGCCCGCGCTTTGCTGAATGAGTGCCGAATGTATGTTTCGGAAGGAAGTATTCTTGGATTCTGCTAATGAAGAGACATTCTCAAACGAGACGCTTTGAATTTTCGGAGGTTCGTCGCTTCGCAGGCTGTTAAGACTTTTGGCTTTCATTTTGTTGTTGTTATTGTAGATTCTATCGGATGCGTACAAGAGTTGCACTAATCAGTGAGGATGCGAAATGAGACGAATAGTTATTTTTTTCTCGTCGTTTGTTTTCTTTAGGGAAGAACATGTACAACAAAAGACGAAAAACCCCCCGTCAGTGTTAGAGTAATAATTTGCAGCAATTTCTGACCATTTAATCTGATCTATACGAGCTCCTAACTTGCTGTAACAATCTTTCCTGCTGAGTGCACAACATGCCCTCCTGCCCGCTGCACCGAAACCAATAAACCCCTATCGCTCGGTGAAGATCTCGGCTCCCTGTAATCACTGCACACGCACCAAATTATTGTCATCAGACACAGGACGCCGCGCTCGCACTAACGGAAGTCCCTGAGGCACTCCTGGGGCACTCAACTCTCCCAAAAATCGAACAAGAAAACCTTCAAACATGTTTGCCCGCCCTTTCCTTCTTTCCCCGTTTGATTCCAACTCCAAAAGGCGATGATTTTATTGTACACTGGCAGCACAAATTGCATGATACCCTTCCGTTAGCGGCGCGTTTCGTTCCTGCACTGCAGCGCAAGGAAGCGAATGAGCAGATCTGCAAACACAGCACAAAGCACGATATACGCGTACCCACCCTCCACCTATGTTTGAATCTTCGCTTCTGCCAAACGGTCAAATGAAAATAAAATGATATCTCTTTACGACGATGACCACGGCGACCGGTGCGACAAGCAGTGCCACCGGTACGAAAACCGGAAAACGGCAGAGAATAAGCTAATCAAAATGTTCGGAATAATTTCCCGCTACCAAGCTACCGGTGGTGCTAGCCGGTGCCGGGGCAGCTACCCCTCAGAACAGCCATCTTCCCCAACGACAGCAGTCTGGGGATATGCGCGAATTTCGGTGGTGATTGTGAAGATTTTCCTCGCCGGACACGCCGGACACACCGTTTGTCTGTTCTTCTTCGACGGGTGCAATCGTGGAATGGTGTGGAGGTCATTTAATTTTACTTCCAGCAAACGAAGCAAGGCCTCAACAAAAAAACCCAAAACTTCAAACAAAAATACGACACCCAATGATGCGCTGGCTGGTCGTATTACAGGCTGTCCCTGCTACTGCCAACGTTTGAAGTCGGGGTTTTTTATGTCGCCTCTTCCCGTTTTTAATGAGAGCACTAAATTGATTATGATTTTTAACCCTGTCGCATCGGAATGATAGCTGCTACCTGTCGTAAATCAAACGTGCCACCAGCGCGCCTGACCATTGTCTGTGCCCGGAGGGCGGTTGAAAAAGAGACTGGCGCACATTACTGTCGGCGTTCACAATGACCAGACCATGGTGTGGGTCAAGAAACAATAGACAAACCGATCATTCCCGTGAGCACTGCGCCCGGAAGGCCAAGCACACCGAGACGGTGGATCATAAAATTCAATCAACGCGCATCCCCGAAGGAATCTTTGAGTTGGGCACTAATCAGAGCAGAACGACCGTAACCAGTAGCGCAATGAGACTGGGTAGTTACACAGCGCTGCCTGGACGGTGTCGTTGATTGCGAACGTGAATAAAAAATTAGCAACAAATGCTACACACAAAAGAAACCCCGTGTGCGTATCTTTGCGAAGAGAAAACGGTGAAAGAAGGTGGATAATTTATTGTTCTGTGCCATCGTAAACATGTAATGAACGCAACATGGTGGCGCTGCTATAAATCTTTATGATCTCTTGAGCCTTTTTTGCTTTGTTTTACCTGCCGTTGGTGTAAGCTCCTGTGCGTAAGACAATATTGCTGGCTCTATAAATATGCTTAAAATGAGCTCAATTAGGATGAGAGCTTGATTAGACCACACGGGTGCAGCGCTTTCGCGCGATATAGGGCTAGTCATTCCTGTCAATACTGAGTCATCTGGTAATGAGGTCGTGGAAAAGAAACCCCAGTTCCGATCCGACATTCTCATCTTATCTAGTCAAACCTAAACCGAAGCACATTTTAAATTCACGTACCATTTAAAACCACAAGGACGACATTCCAAGTGATTCTTCACGAAATTACAATCTTCTAACAAACAACAACCAAAACAGCCTTCTTTTCTTATCTCTACCTGACGCACAAAGCCAGGGCGTAATGGCATTTTATATGGAAATAGTCAGCTGCGCGTCTTAGACAAACACCAACCGCCCAGGACAACGATGACACTTTTTAACGAATTTATGGCTACCTTTTAGAAGATGGGCTGACACTAAACAAATACACACACCGGCCTAGGAGGCCCCAGTTCCGATCCGGGCAGGAAAGTTTAAAACCGTGTATCATTATGCAAAATCTTCCCAATTTCGGTTCCGCGCACCCGGACCCATCATGTGGCCGTCTGCGAGGCTTTCGTTTGCGTTTGTCTAGTTTTACGAGAATTAATCGATCGTGACACGGTTCGCGTGTGTTGTTCGGGGGCGGATCGAGTTGCGACACACCGTCATAGAGCCGACTAGTGAACAGAGAACAGTAAGAAAGAAACACTCACACACACACACACACACACACACACACTGCGCGTAAAGAAGAAATAACTATTTTATGATGACCATTTATGCTAATCACATTCCGTTCCGGGATCTTTTCAGCTGACATTTACCGGCAACTGGGAAGATCTATCGCATACGGATCGTAGTGTGAGTGTGTGTCTGCATGGGATTGAGCATTGAGATTTTGGTTGGTCAATCCTGAGATTCAAATAAAAAGAACCTACGAACCGCGTGACAATGGTTTAACCCATAAAACGTAAAACATAGTTATGAGCGAGCGTTCGGCACAAAAGCCGTCAACCCCCGGTTGCTGGAATTTATGACACTTTAATAAACGCGTGCTCATATGAGGTGTTGAAATGTAATACGATCACAAATCCGTGAGTGAAATGTATCTTCATCAATTCCCCAACTGTAAACCTGAGACACACACACACACATACAGATGGTTGCTATAAAATGCAGCTATTGAAAAGCGAACAGGCAAACATGTTACACAACTTTGCTGTGCTCATCCCTAATCTTTGATATTAAATTAATCGATTGGTTGTCAATTTGTTGAAAGCTCCATTTGCCTAATGTGAAAGTCACGTTTCGCATTAAGGGATCAAGATATGAGAGAGAGCTCATTCGTGCTGAAGTTTACAATAATTTAATTTGGCATCATCAAAACTACAAATGGACATTAGGATATATGAGATAATGCTACATAACCTGAAATTTTGACCAGTTACAAGGGGCTAAAAGCAATGCCCCAGAATGTGAGAGAACAGGGATACTATTTGCACCGTTTAGATTCCAAGATCCTCAAATTCTTATTTGGATATAATCATTAACCCACATTGGAGTACATTTCTCACGAAATAGAGAAACACCCAAACACCAAACGCTAATGAAGTTAATACATATCAAACAGTCGTAGACTCTGAAATGTTATTTGAAATGAGACATATTTTGACACCTCCAGCAACATTCAAATTCCACCCAAAGGCAACCAATTCCAACCTCCAACGAATCGTCCCCAAAATGGCCACCGTTATTGGCTCTAGCAACATCTTCACCTCCATGGAGAGTACAACCTTAAACTCATCCCAAGCGCGAGAAACCGAACTTCCAAACATCGAATAGAGTTATGTCCCTGTGGTTCGCCGTTCAATATCTTTCTCCTCTGCTCCACTCCTTTGAGAAGCCGTTAAAAGATTCCAACGCACCCACCTATTTCTCTCGTTGAGCCATGTTAATATCGAACTAAAATGTGCCATTAATTAAAGCGTGTATGGGCTCGGTGAGATTTTTATGTTTACGATCGTCACGATCGTACCAAACCTGCGATCGCATCAATTCCGATGGTTCCAGTTTCCTTCCAAGGGTGTGAGTGAGCGTGTGTGTGTGTGTGTGTGTGTGTGTGTGTGTTTCCCAAATCAACACATTATTTCGCGTCCAAACCTCACGCAACAGAAGAAGAAGCTCCAACAGTGATGAGCTGGTTGACGACTTTGAGAGCGCCGATGCTATTGAGATTGAGTGTTAGAAGACTCGCGCGGGTGTGCCGAGATGCGTTGCGACCGCAACGATAGCAGCAAGCAGACAGACACTTGTCAATAAATTGTGAACGTCACGAAACCAAAACAACATCTTCCTCTGAATGTGGCATGAGAAAAAGGGGGTTGTTTTTTTAATGGAGTCTTTTATTAAATAACGTCATAACAACCGACCCAAAATGCGTCCTACGAGAAATGGGCTGGTTCAAGAGTATTGGATTTTCTTCCGAAACGATTGTCAAGGATGGTTCGCCGTTGTCCGTTTATGTCCCTCTCTCTCTAGTTTGAAAGTTCATTTCCTTAATATGGTTCAATAGGCGTATCTGCCTGAATGGGAAGAAGAGAAGTGACCTCAAAAGCTTCACCGCGTATCAGGTGTTGCTTAGCAAAGATAGACGGTTTAAATATTTAAATTGCTTTTCCTTCTCTCGATGACATGTTACACATTCTTATGTGCAGTTTTATTTCAACACACCTTCTCTCTCCCCTCCCCGCCCCAATTGGATTGAAAATTCGCACATTTTCACCATAAAAGTAGACAGTTTGTATGATAGTTTTTTCATATCAAAATATCGTGACTAGCTACGGCAACTCAATAGTCGGCATCGCACCTTTGAGGATCGTTTTCTAATATTGGAATCGAACGCGAGAGAGAGAGAGAAAAAAACCGGCAGTTTAGACGTCTGCCAGTTGGAAACTTGATTCCAATAGGGGGTTTTACCAGAAAGAAGACACAAAACAACACATTATACCTTGCGGTTCATCGCGCTATCGTCAGTGTCAGTGCGTAGGTTGGGACGCACACTGAACATGTCATGCTCTGACCAATTCTAGCGAGAGGCTCACACACACGCCAACGTCCACAAAACATGATCGTTTATTATCATCCGGTGTGGTGTTTCTCTCGATCGCTCGCTTTCTTGGCGAAAATTACCAAACCTATTGGCCCACCTGATTGTCGCTGAACATCAGATTAGAACCATCCAAACAGCGAGAGCTACTAGAGCGACGCACCGACATTAGGGATGCAAACCGCACGCAAAGATCCTCATCCACGGCGTCATTAATGTCACTATTAGTTTATGACTGCACTGTTCAACGCGGTTTCAGAGCAATGTCATCTTCGCCTTTGCCTCGCAGATATCTGAACAAAAACAAACAAAAAAAAACGACACGATAACGTCCTCAAACCAGTTCGAATGGGACCGGAATGGTAAACCGGTCTACTTAATGCAGATCTTAGCCGATGGGCAGCGAAATAAGATAAAATTGGGTCCAAAAACGTTGAGAATTCAAATCAAAATTCGATTAGATAAGGATTACAAGGTAGCAGAGAGCATCATCACATCTTCGCACATTGTATACGGGCCACGGGCTTTCAGGAGCAACAGTAGACGACCCTCTTGCGAATAGTAATTTAAGCAACAACAAAAAAAAACCCGAAAGTTCCCATTTGTTTAACGATTTTGTGTCTTCTCCCGGCTTGAGCTCCAATTCCAAATGAAAATTAAAATTAGCCAAATTTGTTTCCTTTCCAAATTGGAAAAGAAGGTAACTTCTTTTGGGGGCGAAAACACTGCTCTTGAAAACGAGATTCTTAATTTAATTTGGCCACCGAAATGAGACGGTGCTTGAAATTAAAATTAAACCAATCGCACATGCTACTGCACCAGTTTTACCCGTTATGCGTGAGCTAGTGGGACAGACCAGAAACGAAACAACTAAACGATCAACGCGGTGCGACAAACGCATCCTCATCGGCTGCCTTGCTTCGTTAGCTAATCATATTATTTTCTCTCCCTGCTTTCCTCCCACAGACAACCACATGGTCAACACCAACTGCTCCCAGGGCCACTTTCGGAAGGCGCTCTGCTGCAAGATGGGCAAGGAGTTTGAGTTTTTCCTCGACAGTGCCAAAAAGTGAGTATTGCCGCGGGTGTACCGCGATAAAACCGTTCGAAATCTTCATTTTTGACGTTGGTGTACCGTAAAGGGAAAAAGGTTTCGATAACATCGAAGAAGCATTTTTTTGGGCAATTCTTGCAAATAGAGAGGAAGAGAAGCGTCGCTTCGAAATTTAAATTAAAACAATGCCATTATCGGCTGTCATCTGGATCGATCCATTAAAAAAGAACCAGCGATCCACAGCAAAAATCCCCCACACAAAAAGACAAAAAAATAAAACCCAGCGAAGATAAGTATCTTTGCTACCACCTTTCACCGGCGAGGGCGAAACACTTTCGAGCCCGCGCAACCGCGGCGTTGCACGGTACGATAAATTCTAATTACCATCTACTGCCACTTTACGATCTGCAACTGTAGCTCGGGCGCAGTCTGTTAATTATCCACAGGAAATTGGCAAAAACGAGGGCTATATATTCAACCGCCAACGAACGTGTGTGCTATCCGGCACAAGAAAACTGTCCCTCTTTCTACCGGTTTAGCGGTGGACAGCAGCATTTAATATAAATGTACACATATTAATGTGTTTTCGGCGGGACACGATCGCCCGATCCGGATACAAGAGTAAGGGGGGGGGGGGGGGGGGGGAGTTTGATGCTGCTACGATTTGCATGCCTCACACTCACGATCACGACTCGGCCCCCCCGAAAAAAAAGGCCCAAGGGATGTGGTATAGTTTGTTAACATATTTTATGAGCTCAACGTTTTGCTTTAATTAAAAGCCACCTTGCTGCAGCCAAGCGACGAACCCGTCTCGATGCACCCGAAAATGCAACCAAAACAGGGTGCGGACAAATATGCCATTGAAATGTGATCGATGAAAAAGAAGCCAGATAAAAAACAAAAACAAAAACGAACCAAATCAGTCTCCGATCTGCTACTTTGTTCCTCGTGTTACGGTACCACAATGCTGCAATGCCCCGATCACAAGACTCGCGGTACGAATGCGCGAGCAGGTGTTAATTTACGAGCGTTGCATTATTTCTTGTCATTTCTTGCAAGCGGAGCCACGGCAGCACCACGGTTGAGCACCCCTGGGGAGGGCAAATGGGCACCCATAAAGCCCATAAGCTGACGGTTCGCTGTTTAGCTCAGTGATCAGACACCTCGTAAAACCCGCTGCAACATTACACCGGTGCGTTACACGCGCAAGCAAAAATAGGGATCTTATCGAACGATGCGGATTGGTGGGTTCGATTTCCTGCCGAGCGAATGGATCATTAGTTTGGCAAGCGGCCAAGTTCGGTTGATTTTGCTTGTCGATCAATGCGTTTTTCCAAAGAAATATGAGTCCGAGGATAGCGATAAGCTCTGCGAGCAGATAAAACATTTCTTTTTATGCTTCATCTCGAAGAAATGTGGCAGAAATGTTGCGGGCAGCCTTAAAGAGATATGTGATCTTTTCTTACTATGTCGTGTTTTTATTACCGACATCATTTAATTCCTTTGCGTACCAAAAAAATTGCTGACATTTCATGTAGACGCACACACAGAACTATCGCACTGCACAGACCTGCCCAGCACAAAAACACGCGCTCGCAGTTTAAATCGACTTCCTTATCGTCGAAATTGCTTTTCGCCGTTGAATAGAAGCAATGCCACAAATGGATCAACAATTGCGAAACGGGAGGCCAAAAGTCAAACCCGCGCAAAGCACGCGGGAGTGTTAGAGACATGCACAAGTATTTGAAAAAAAATCCTCACCACTCCAATGGCCGCTCTTGATCATGCCATCATACAGTGCGAACGCTACAGGCATTGGAGCAACCAGAGCCGCTCGCAACAACAGCACGACCGCCGAAAAAACATTATTGCTTACAGCGCACAGGGCAATCTATGCATGTGGTGCCGCCCGCTTATCGACATCAATCGATCGATTCGCTGCCAAATGTTGGACATGGTGTGGCCCCAAATCGTCTTATTTCCAACCACACACAGTCCCTCCGTTCCCGGTGAGACGCACATACACACACACACCTTGTGGTGGAGGTTTTGATTTTCCACCACCGATAAGAGCACACGAGCACGCTATGGAAATGCTACAAGGATTTTGACAAAACGGCTACGGTACGCACAGCGGTTTTGTTGTGAAATCAACTTTCAGCAACTCACTTTGTAAGCGCAGCACCCGCTCGTAGAGACTCGTCGTACGGGGCCCCATGCTTTAGGTCAAGCAGACAGGAAGGGTAAGCTTTTGGGTGATCTCGATGCCACCGCGGGTAGGTGGAACGCAGGCGGCACCGTCCTGAGCAAACAGACCCGATTACGGAGCTGTTTGTTTGCAAACAGCGATCGTGCCCCGGTTTAGAAAGTCATGGCTTCTAAAGCGCGCTTGCTGCAGATCAAGCCCGGGCACCGCGCGACGGCAAAGGTCACGAATAGGGACCCGTCCGACGGTTTCGGTGAACGCGGTGGTGCGTTTATTGAGTTTGGATCAAATTTGGACAGACTACAATTGAGTCGATGAAATGTTTGTTGTGCCCGGTTCAAGTTATTCCCAGATACGTTATGGTTGATTTCTGATTTCTGGACAATGTGTATTGTGGAGCAAACAATTTGTTTTCTGCTTTCAATGGCTTGTCCGTGTCCATCACTCTCCAAGCTACCTAAAACATTATTGGGAGCAATTCGATATTAACTGAAACGTATAAACTAATCTTAAACCTGCTCGGCGCCCATCCACAGGCTTCGTAATGCCTGCCCGCTCCATTGCCAATATCTTATCCAATATAAATGTGGAACTAGTTAAAGCTGATGGCTTTACGGCGACCGATCTCGTTGCTTATAACCAGTTCTAGAAAATATGATTCAATTCCAACTGCTGCATTCCTGTACCAGCTGCCTGCTACCGGTGGCACTCGCTCGGAGGAGCGCTTACATCTCGAATATCCCAGGCATTCCCAAACCACCCGGACGCATAATAAACGATTTCATTTGTCTCGTAATCTCTTCGCCTCGTGTTCAAGCCAACTCTTCCACCAGCCGGTCGCACAAGATG
This sequence comes from Anopheles merus, assembly GCF_017562075.2. Classification (NCBI taxonomy): domain Eukaryota; kingdom Metazoa; phylum Arthropoda; class Insecta; order Diptera; family Culicidae; genus Anopheles; species Anopheles merus. The sequence goes on from NC_054083.1 coordinate 36,000,809, forward strand.
CAGCCAATAATCATACATTCATTAATCTCCCAGAGGTCCCCGGTAACTAGAACCTCCCTGCCACAGCTGCAGCGCCATTTAATGTAGATCTGCCCCGAATGCAATCATGGCACGGAACCAACTACAGAGCGGCATCAAGTCCTCGCCTATTTGCCGCCCTTCGATTCGAAAGCCAAGCTAGCTGTGCTGGAGCGATTAATAATTATACGTGCGTTGTCTGTGTACTCCACCGTCACCGCCAGCTACTGGGGTTTACTCTACCGCCATCGTAAAACGATGGTTTACTTCACCCATAATCATAAGGTTGCAATGACGACAGCGAAGGATTCAATTAGATTTTGCACTGTATTTCCCCCCCATTCGCTTCGCGGCATCACTTAAGCCGCCCGGCTGCATACGGAATGAAGTGTCCGTTGCACGAGGAGAGTTTGTTTACGAGCTCATAAATTGAGCACCGGTTTTGGTTACAGAGAGTCAAGCTTGCTGACTCAAATTGTGTGTGGTATTGCAAATATACTTTTAGAAGTGACTGGGTGTAGCGATGGAACAAATCCGGTCGACTAGATGTAATATAACGTTATTTTAATTGCTGAGTCTCGTACTCTACTAAGACCTGAAGACGACGAAATAGATTTCAGTATTTTGTACCCAGGTTCCTCACATGCCTTACAAGCAATGAATACAAAACTTCAAAATTCAGACTCAATTTGTCGAAAAATTCACATATCCCGTCTCTATAATAAACGCATCAGCCCCGTGGACATCTCACTAATTGGCCTTCCTCTTCATTAGGCAGCATTACATTCCTTTTTTTTTCTCTTCCTTATCCAACCTGCATACCCTTCAAACACGATCCAGAGCACATTGGATCTCATTGTCCTTCCATACAGTCCTGCTTTGTACCGAACCTCGCGCTTTAACCGCGTATGGTATGACAACTGATAGAAATCTCCAAAGAACCACCGGTAGACGGAACGGAACAATAAGCGCCTGAAAAACAGCACGAACAGTCACAGTGCGGTTAAGTTCCTCTGCACAGATACCACAAGCCCCTAAAGACTTCGCATGAGTCAGCGAGAAATCAAGCTTCAAATGAAGTTTCCCAATCATTCAGCCCCAAAGATTTCCCTCGACTGTCCGCCGCTGTACCGGTTGGTGGTTGTTTTCGGGTACTTCCTCTTCAATTCAAAGTTTCATTCTCCTAAATTGGGACCTGATTTCGTGTGCGCGGGGTCACGCTAGTTAGGCGATTAATTAAGATAATCACACGATGCCCGGCATTCAGTTGTTCGGGTCTATTCTTTTTTCTGTACCGGCCTTCCTGCTGCCTAGCCAGCGTTACACCCACAACGCCCCACAATCTTGCGTGGCAACGTTGGAGCAAGAAACACGGCGGCCATTGTTTGGAGGTGGTGCTGTGCCAGCGCGCTCGCGTACGCTTAAATCTCGGGAAAGCCTTTTTACTTTAACGTACAACACGTCAATGGATTTGTGCTGTCGCGACTGGATCCACCCATCCGATTGGTTGTCGATTGGTTTCGCTGACTGCCCTTTTGGGTGGCGCAAATAGGGCCAAACGTTGATGAGTCAGCTCAGCCATTGGGCATCTGCTAATTTGATTAGCACTAACCGGCCGCACCGACGCACCGGCAAATTATAGACCACGTCCAGCGCCACTCGATTGATTGTTTCAGGGAGGGGATATTGGTTAGGAATGAACAGTCCCGAAAGTATGACCCGGTACACATTGGTGTGAGCCAAATGCGCAGCAGCGGGTGGAGCTGACCATTGTTGAGGTTCAGTTTTTGACAGTTATGTTGCAGAGGCTTAGTTTGGAGTTTAATAATTGAGCTGCCTGTCGATCATACGGTCTCTCCTTCGTAGAAATCATCAAGCAATTTGCAGTCACTAGTATGCATGGTTCATACTTTGTTTAGCATTTGCTTCCATTTTTCTTTCATAAGCTGCTAACCGGACTTTTAGTTTAAAGCATCAGATATAAGACACATTAATATAATCATACTTATTAAGCTAACGGTGAGATGGGACTATAAAAACATGTATTCAGCGCTTTAGCACAGACACAGGAAAAATAAATGTTTGAGTAACATATCACATCATTGCTGAAACAAAGGTCAAATGTAGGTATTCAAATTACCTATAACACAATCATGTACACATTAAACATACGCCAGCTAATTACATACTTGGATATGTAATCAACTCTATTTGTTTTCAATTCCGCTTAGACTATGGCAAACCGGATGAAAACCTAGCTTAGGAAGTATCTTTTGAACTTAGTAGGTTTCAGTACGTAATCTAAACTATCTGCATGCAATAACACTCTGTATGAAACAGTCTGTAATGTTCAAAATTCAAAAATGAAACAGTTTCAGCTCCAGTTTGTTCAGGAACACCTAGCTGGCAATACAATATTAATCAGTTTTTTGCTTCGTGTGATTGCGGAGCTGCACAGCAATCAATCCAACCCTGCTACCATTGGGTTAGCAAACTTCAACACTGCCGATTTTGACTTTATACCAGCACAACTGGGCAAGCGTGTGTCTACAGCCACCTTCCTTAGCATTAACTTCAACAAAATCTACAAAAAACCAAGCGCAACCCACATGCCTATCCTGCTACAGGCATTCTCAAAACATATGGTCCCCCATGCAACAACACAAAGCCAACTAAATAACATTCTGCAAACCTTCGATCTGTTCGCAAAAGAAAAGAAAGTGATAGTTCTTGTGAAAGCCCCAGTCGCAAGTCTCCAGAATTTCGTCGCTCTCGTTAAGGCGTACGAAACATTAGGAGTGATCGATATTATTTACCTATTTGTTACGGATGACGATCTGTCCGTAGTAGCTATGAATATGGCCAGCACTACGCTCATCCGATACAATCATCACGACACAGTGCAAACCCTCTTCCCGGACCGTCTGGCCAATCTATCCTCGCGTCCCTATTATGTCGCATGCTACGAGGATCCACCGACAACGTTTAAGGATAAGAACAACAAAACCGTTGGCTCGGCAATTGCCCTTATCGACATCATAGCAAAGCATCAATCAACCAACGCACGGTACTTTTATACAAAAAATTCGGAAACAGTGTTTAAGCACGGACAGACTACGTCGATAGCTTTGGCGACGTATCGATTTATCAGGACAATTGCATCTCCTCCCTACTCCCTACTGCAGATGTCCCCTATGTTCCACTGGTGCATTGCCGTTCCCAGGCAATACAGACGCATTCTTCACGAGCAAGTTGTATGGCCTTTTGCGATCGATTTGTGGATGCTGGCGGGAGGGCTGGTTGCATTTTTCGCCCTTTATCAATCAGTCCTCGCTAGAATACTGGCAACACGGTGCCCTACCGTGTATTCCATCGTTAACATTCCTCTTCAAACGTTGAAGATATTGCTACTGTTTCTGCTGTCCGAGTACTACACCGCGATCCTATCGTCTAACCTTGGACTCTCGCAATTGCCCGCCTATCCCAAAACCCTGACCGAGTTTTACCTCACAAAATTACCAATCATATATCATCATCGGCAAATACTAAGTGAAATACAATCTCAAATATCATCACGTGTAGTGACGGTAAATACCACGCAGCCCTACGAACCGTCCCAGTTTGCTATTCTGCAGCTTTGCGATCGCTTTCGACATACGCTTGGCAAAACTACCAAACTGTACGGCAAACAGACAAGCCACCATCAGTTTCATCTCATCGCCGAGCCTATCCGATCGCTCCTGTCGCTCAGCCCTTTCCGAAAATCGAGCCCACGGTTCTGGCGTTTCCAGCAGTACGTGTCACGCCTGAACGAGGCAGGCATTGGAGACTATTTGTGGCGGCAGTGGAACGAGAAGGCTAGCGACGAGTTGTCCAGCGGCGAAGAAGATACCGACGAGCAGAACACATCGATGCTCGAGCTCGATCATTTTGTGCCCGTGTTTATCAATGGGTATTATTTATATATTGTCGCATTTGCCGTCTTCATACTGGAGCACGCTGTCCACCGAATACAGCGAGCATTCAACAATTAATTGAAAGGCGTATTACACATCGCAAAGCCTTTAGTTTGCATCGCATCGCGTGGGGAAACGATAGCACACGAAACGTCCCCAAATTGCATCAAACGCATTAGATGTTTAATATTAATTATATGTCAGCTTTTAATAGTGCTTTCAATAGATACTGAAATTTAAATTGAGCATCAATTTATGTTAAATGTTGTAATAAAATCCTGCACTTCATGATAAGCTTTAGTTTTCTTATAGGCACTCAGAAATCCTCGATTCAAAATCGAACACTGAGATTCACTTAAAGCACAGTACACACACCTTCGCCAGCTCGGTGTTAGTCGACTCACAATGTCCTCAACAAACAGCACATACGTGCAAATGTTCACTAACGAACGCGCAACAACTGCAGCATTACTGATAAACGTTTTAGTACGCATCATCAACAAAACGGATCGGTTCGGATCAAACGCGGTGGCACTGTTTAACTTCAACACCCATTGCATGGACCATGTTCCAGGTCAACTGCTCAAACAAATCTCGACGATCACGCTCCTCAACTACGACAGTTCGCCGCTGATCAAGGACACATTTGAACGGCCCAACTTTTTTCTGCACATACACGGCTATAAAGTTGCTGCGAATGTAACGACAAATGGCATTATCACACAACAGGTGAAGATGTTAAACTTGTACCGTCCCTTTGGAATAACAGAGCGAGTGGTGGTAGTGTTTGACCAAACTGTGCCGGAACCTAATCCACTGCACAAAGTGGCCGCTTTGTATCACAGGCACGGTGTAATCAACGTTATATACATTGTGATATTTCGGGCGCAATTGCAAGTGTTTAGACTAGACAGGCAGTACAAGGCATTTATTGAAGTTCCCATCACAGCTTCGTTGCAAACACTATTTCCCGATCGATTGTCCAACCTTTCGGGACAACCGTACATGGTGGTAACGTATGAAAATCCGCCCAAGTCCTATGCGGACAGTTCACATCGTATAGTTGGTGCCGATATAGAGCTTATCGCTATCATCGCTCATCATCAGTCCACGTTTGCTTTCTTGAACTATAGCACAATGCCAGGCCCAATATTTGTACCATGGGATGACAGAACGTTCGATTTCGCTACATACCGGATCATTTATAAAGGCGACGTTCAGTACCCTTTTTCATCGCTGCTCTTCCCGGACAATCAACGTTCGTGTATTGCTGTACCTAAGCGGTACAATCGCGTACTTCAGGAGCAGGTAATTTGGCCCTTCGCGCTGGATCTATGGGCGCTGAGCGGTGGCTTAGCTGCTTTCTACGTTTGGTATCTCTTGACGCTGGCACCGTACCTTCGCCGCCACCATCGCGACATGTACGATCTGGTAAACACTCCGCTGCACATGTTTCGCATTGTGCTACTGTTTCTGCTGACGGAATACTACACGGCCATGCTCACGTCCAGTCTCGGTCTATCACAAGTTCCATTCTATCCGACAACAATTCAAGAGTTTGTTAAAACGCCAACACCGCTACTAGTGTTGCGCCGAGATCTGATCAGCATTTTACAAGAAAACAAGGACTTTGCTAGAAAGATGATTCTTTACGACAATATAGAACAGTACCAACACGGCCAATATGCACTCACTCAACTATGCGATATGTTTCTGTACAGAATTGGTTCTATTACCAAATACCTCGGCAAAGAGATGAGTTACCGCCACTACCATCTCATTGATGAACCGTTAACTACTACGATTACCATGGTTCCATTCGGAAAGTTGAACCCTCGCCTCAAACGCTTTCAGATGTATGTCAATCGTTTAAACGAAGCGGGCATATGGACCTATCTGGTCAAGAAGTGGAACCTGAAAGCGTCCGGAACTCAGGTCGTTTATGAACCGGATGATGTGGACGCACTATTCCTAAGCTTGGAACATTTTGTGCCAGTATTTATAGCAGCCGGATACGCCTATTTCATTACGATTTCTGTTTTCTTTCTCGAGCGTATTGTTTATTCGATAAAGTTAGCGCGCTCCAAGAAATTGTTCAAACGAAACAAAAAATAGTGAAGCTTCGTATTGGAAAAGTTTAATACTACCAATGGAAAGGACCCTGTTCAATCCCCCCAATTAATCCTACAATGTGTTTGTATTGCACAGAAATTATCAAAAACCCATAGATGGGTGATGTCTGCGTAATTAACACGTCCTAATGGACTTTGATCAATCCTCACAATTAAAGCAATTATCGCTCATAATTCGTAGTACAAATACACTTGTCCAACACATAAGCACATCTTTCGTAGCCTGGCAGTTTTCATACAACTCGCACAAAGTGCTGTCAAATATCTCTTTGTAAAGATGACCCTGGTTGGAGGTATTCTTCTGGAACCAACTACCGCTGAATCTATCTTAGTTAGCTTCTTGATACGTGTCATCGTCGAGCTTCATCAAGATCATCCTAATCCAAGCAATGTTGGTTTGGTCAACTTTGCTACATACCAAAACCTGAGCTACATACCAACAGAGCTCATGAAGCATGTAACAGAAGTCACCTTCTTAAACATCGATATTAACGAACAGCGTACAGAAACGAAAGCAATTCACTACGCTCCAATACTGGTGCACGCTTTTGGCATCAGTAAGCCAAACGGACCAAGTGAAGAGTCGCCAATTCAATCGCAAGTGTTGAAAATCTTAGAGTACTTTAAACTGATCGAAAAGACCAAGAACATCATCGTCCTTCTAGACGCATACGGCGTGAAACCAACAGAGCTAGATCTGTTGGCCAAAACGTACCACCATTTTGGCGCGATCGACATCATCTATGTGCTGCTGAAGATGAAGGAGCCTGTCGTTATTCGTTTGAATGATATGTCTACAGAGTTTGTCAAGCTTTCTACCTTCGCCGGAATCGAGCAGCTGTTTCCCGACCGGCTAGCCAACATGTCTGGACGTCCCTACAAAGTGGCTTGTCTAGAGAATCCCCCGCTGTCTTTCCGCAGCCCGGCTATGAACCGCACGATCGGAATAGACGTCGAGTTTGTCGATATGATTGCCAAACACCAGCACACGGTAGCCGACTACAAGTACTCTGCGCAACCGATCGAGCTGTTCGAACCGTGGCACTCGACGGAAATCGACTTTGCGACCTACCGTATCATACTGACCGAACAGGCGTACAAGTTTGCACTTCTCTTCCTGCCGAATCAGTATCTCTGGTGTTTGGCGGTGCCGAAAACGTACAACCGAATCCTGCACCAGCAGATTCTATGGCCGTACACGACCGATATGTGGCTGCTGATCGGAACAATCGTCATATGTTTTCTGCTGTACCGCTTGCTCCTGAAGCACACACTCCAAAGACGACATCCTAATGCATTCCCAATAATCAACACACCGCTGCATATCTTGCGTATATTGCTGCTTTTCTTGCTGAGTGAGTATTATACGGCACTCCTCTCCTCCAATCTGGGCTTATCGAAGCTTCCTGCCTATCCGAGAACTTTCGAGCAGTTCAAAAAGTCCACAATACCGCTCATTGTACATCGTCCTGAGTCGTACGAGTTTCTCCGCAACAATGAAGACCTTATGTCAAGAACGATAAGATGGAACTTTTCCCAGCGTTACGATCCGACACGGTTGGCAGTAGTACAGCTATGCGACCTATTTCCATATACCATTCGTGCTACTACGCGGCTAGTTGGTAAGGAACTAAGTCACCATCATTATCACCTGATAGAGAAACCGGTAAAGTGTGCAATCTGTATGAGCCCTTTTCGCCGGACCAGCCCGTTACTGTCACGCTTTCAAAGGTACGTTCGCCGTTTGTACGAAGCAGGTGTTTGGGATTTCGTAGTACGAAAGTGGACTTCGTTTACGATGCAGCCAATGGGATTTGAAGTGCTGGACAGCTCGATGCTAAAGCTGGAGCACTTTGCACCGATTTACATCGTTGGAGGATATCTCTATCTACTGTGCGTAGGAGTGTTCCTGCTGGAAATAATCATTCACCGAATCCTGCGACGACTGAACGGTCGTTAAAGATTGCGGTACAGTGATCAGCTTGGGTTATGTGTTGAAATGTGTATTTCTGTGTTTTACTTCACATTTTGCTTCATTATCACGGATTTTAACATTTTCGCAAATTTCATAAATACGAAAATAAAATGAGTGTGCATGTTTGATCAACTGGTTCTATCATTCCATAACCATCACGTAAAACATGATATTATTGAGAATTACTATGTACACTGCCGTAATGCAACGATCGAAGCTTATTGCTAAATCTGATAAATAATATCTAAATTGATCTTAAATGATTCAGTAATGCTTACGGAAAGGGTTTAAACATCGAGAATTGGCATAGTAACTAGAAGTAACATATCGAATTCTTAATTGCAACAATGTAGTTACAAACCATTTTCGTACATCTTGATACGGCTAAAACAAATGTTAGTAAAAGCTTTCATTAAAAGCCATTATTCATTAGTGATCCATACTTAATTAGATGCTTTTTCGTCGCCATGGTGTCAGAGAAATTAAACAAACATAGGGTGAACATATAAAACTAGTAGATGATACGACCAGCAGATCCATTATACATCCATCCTTTTACTGGTGATCTCACGCGTTAACGGCAACCAATGGATTCATCGTTGATCTACACCCAAGAAGGCACAGCCACATCTGGCTTACTGATATCATTTCTGGTGCGTATAATAAACGAGCTGCACTGCGATCGATGTAGCCAATCCACGGTGGGATTTGTCAACTTCAATACACCGCACAGCTTTAGCTACATTCCATCCCAACTGATGCAGCAATTGTCAATCGTCACTTTCGCTAGTATTGATCTACGGCAGGACGGTTGCCAGCTACAATCACTCAACACACCTATCATGATACACGCCGTAACGAGTTTCCACTGGATGAAGAACAAACTGTACATACTGAAGGACGTCCTGGATACACTGCAACACTTCGGGCTGTACGGCAAGCCCAAGAAGCTTATTGTGCTGATCGATATGAACCAGGTGACGATGGCTGAGTTGAAGGTGTTGAAAGAGTCCTACCAGCACGCCGGTGCCATCGACATCCTCTACGTGTTGGAGCACTCCAATTCCTACCAGTTAAACATCATGATACCGGCCCGTCACAATCGTACCACACTGGTACGCCGCTCGGCAGAAAGTTCGATCGAGCAGCTCTTCCCCGACCGGTTGTCCAACCTATCCGGCCAACCGTACAAGGTGGCCTGCATCGAAAATCGACCCCTAACGTACCGAGACGCATCATCCGGTCGCATCATAGGCATCGATGTCGACTTTATAGGCATCATCGCAAAGCATCAACGTACGGTTGCCCTTTTCAAGCACACGCCGGATCCGATCAAGCTGTTCAAATCCTGGTACGACGTTGAGTTTGATATGGCGACGTATCGCATGCCGCACGGAGGGCTCGCCTATCCCTTCACACCGCTCTACTTCCCGAACCAGTTCCGATGGTGTTTGGCCGTGCCGAAAACGTACGATCGGGTCATACACGACCAGGTAATCTGGCCGTACCAACCGTCGCTGTGGGCGATGCTACTATCCCTCGCCGCCTTCTTGATCGTGTATCGCCTGTTTCTGCGGCAACCAATTCGGCAACAGTACCCGGGCGTGTTCCCTGCCATCGATACGCCACTGCAAATGTTACGCATGTTGCTGCTGTTTCTAATGACCGAATACTACACCGCCAAGCTGACCGCCATACTGGGCCTGTCGGAGGTACCCATCTACCCGAGAACGCTGGCCGAGTTTTCCAGCTCACCGATCCCACTACTAGCGTCCCATCTGAGCGGATATCAGTATCTGCTCGACAATCCGCAGGTCCACGCGAAAACGATCGAGTGGAACTTTTCGGCCCAATACGACCCAACTGGACTGGCGCTGCTACAGCTGTGCGATCTATTTCCATTCACCGTCGGCGATACAACGCAGATCATGGGCAAGCGGCTCAGCCACCATCATTACCATCTGATCGACGAACCGATCAGTACGTCGATCTGCATTAGCCCGTTCCGCAAGACGAGCCCACGGCTGGTGCGCTTCCAGCAGTATGTGACGCGGCTGAACGAGGCGGGCATCTGGGATCAGCTGGTAAGCAAATGGATGCTGAAGGATGGGCGCGTTTCGGTTCTCCACGGGGCAGACGAACGGACGAGCTTCCGGTCGTCGATACTGGAGCTGTTCCATTTCGTCCCGGTGTACGTGATTGGAGGATATCTGTACACCAGCGCGCTTATCATTTTCATCCTCGAGCATTTGGTGTATCGACTGCAGCAAAGATTTTGAACAGCTTTTAATTAGTATGTGTGGCCTGCTGTAACGTCCCTAATGTCACTATTTCAATCACGTGCACTTACTTCAGCACTTATCATAGAAGCACTCGGGAAAATTGCATGTTGTGAACATTTTAAAGGTGTAATGGATTGCACTTTTGAACTTCTTGCATAATCGAGTAAAATGATGGAGACCAAAGCACTTGCCAGCCAGTTCTGATTGAGCAGTCGCTCAAGTAACAACCCATTCGCAGAATCCGTTTAACATCTCATCATGCTGAACTCATCAACCGTTCTTGTGAGCTTCCTAGTGCGTATCGTCACAGAGCTAGGCGAGTCCAGTGCGGGCGGCGCAACAATAGCTCTTGTCAACATCGATCCAGCTCGTCTCTACTACCTGCCGTCACGCCTAATGGCCGAGACATCGGATCACGCATTCCTTCTGCTTGATAATATCAACATTACAGCGGTACAACCACCAGCGGTACGGAGCCATATTCCACTGCTTATTATTGAGCTACCGGCGGACAATCTCAAGCATATGGAGAACGTTCTAGTGCTACGAAACATTTTCAACTACCTGTGTGTGACCGGTAGAGAAACGAGACAGTTTGCGCTAATTGTTTCCGACACGGTGCGTAGCGCTGATCTCGCACTCCTCGCCAGACTTTTTGCTATGCTCGATGTTCTCGACGTACTGTACGTAATCGTTCGCACCAACGCCATCACTTTGGTGCAGTTCGATAACGATGCCAACGGCTACGTGCAGCTCTCGGTGAACGACTCGCTCGAGCGCTTATTTCCAAACCGATTCCGCGGTAGATCCTACACGATCGCTTGGTTCGAAGAGGAACCATTGGCAGTCAGACGCGACAACAAGATCATTGGAGTGGATGTAGACATGCTCAACATCATTGCCAAACATCAGAATATTGACCTTCACGATATGTCGGACCAAACGCTCCAAGGCTCCAAGCGTTTTTTTGATTTAGCAACCCTGCGCACAATCGATAAAAGCGATGAATGGGTCCATGCGACAGCTTTGTACTTTCCCAACTCCTACACCTGGTGTGTGGCGGTGCCGCGCTTCTATCTGCTCGACCTAAGCGGACAGCTGTTTCGACCGTTTGCCCTCGATCTCTGGCTGCTCGTGCTCGCACTGGCTGGTGCACACGCTGCGTACGGTAAACTATTGTACCCTTGTCTGCAACGCCACCATCCCGCCATGGGCCGACTGCTAAATCCCCAACTCAAGCTTCTCTTTCGTTTCCTACACTTCATGATGCTGGAAACGTACATCGCAATGCTGACGCAGCAGCTAGAGTTTTCGCACCTTCCTCTGTTTCCGAAAACGCTGCAAGAGTTTAGCAGATCATCGATTCCACTGCTCGTGATGGCAATGGATTTGGCTGATATAGTCCACCACATACCACGGCATGCCCACCAGACGGTTGGCTGGAATCGCTCGCTATCGTACGACCCCGAACAGTTTGCCATTCTGGTGCAGTGCGATATCTTCGAGCGTAACATTGAGCAATACACGGCGATGCTAGGCAAACGGGTACACAACACGCTGTTCTATCTTATCCCCGAACCGATGCTCGAGACACCGCTCGTATGTCTGCACAAAAAGGATAGCAGAGTGCACACGCTTCAGCGGTACATTGACAGGCTGAAGGAGGCCGGCGTTTGGCAGTATCTTGTCAGCAAGTGGACCTACCGACCGCATTCGCCGCAATACTCAACGCAAATTGAGGATCCGCTCGCACGTAAGCAACTATACCTGACGCTGACGCATCTGATACCGGTGTACATGATCTGGACACAGCTGTTGCTTGCTAGCGTTGCAGTTTTTCTGGTAGAACATATCATTCACATGATTGACGCCAGAAGGGAGCGCAAAGTCTTCCAGGCGCCTAGAAGAGGACTACGCAAACAAAACACACTTGCAACCTTGACACGTTTAATGCGCAAACAATGAGCATTTGAATTATTACACAAATTCGTTTTTCTACGTGTGGTGTATGTGATTGCTGTTCAATAAATTCCATCATTTGGCTTGCTGTTTAGTGTCCAGCTTAAGAGCTTATTCCATTTCCTGGTTGATTCTCGGTTCATTCCTTGGAGCACCTCGAGCACCGTATGGTTCCATTTTCTCACGTGTGATTCGATACTTTAAAGGGCTTTAAAGGTCTGTTGCGCTTCCGCTCGATTAAACGTGCTACACTTCTCAATCAAGTGTCAAATATCATCCACGAGAAAAGTCCATCGTTCCTGTACACGGTAGTTCACAGCAAAGTAATGACGAAAGAAACGAACATAACTCAACAAACCTTGCTGAAACATTTCGTTGGCTAGCTTCCGTCCGTTACCACGCAGGGTACTTTTTTGTTTGTTTCTAGGTCGAAAACAAAACCCCAAAAATCAAGAACCATAATAATGTACTCCCCACAGCCCGATCAACAACTGCCTTCATGTGAAGCAGTCGAGACGAGCCACAAATGCTAAAAAACGAATGCTCAAAAGTATTGGTAAAAGCATCTAATGAGCCTCCTGGCTATATTCGGGCTTCCGTGCAGTAACAGCACATAGGTTCTCTGAGCAGAAGGCCAAAAAATAAACACCACACTTGCCTGCTGTAGGTCAACTTCACGCTTGAACTTGAACGATGTATCCCGTTTGTGGCTAAACTTTCTGATTCTCTTGCCGTGGCTTATAGCAGCATTTTCGGTGGTTTGCTAAGCTACACATACAGCCTAGAGCATATCTTTGTGACCCCTCACCCCTCTGTGGATGCTCTGCCCGTGTCTATTGGGCTTTCGCTACAGCCAGTGCAAGAACGAACCTAGAACACAACGACTTGCGCCCGCGATGACCGGTAATGGTTGGTTCTCTCAGTTTCGCTTTGCACCTTCCGCACGACAGGCTAATTGGTAATGCTCAAGATGTTGTAGAGGGAGCTGTGATTCCACTTTCGGACGTGGGCACGTGGCTAACTAGCCATATCGGATGCTGAGCCTGATTTTAGGGTGAGGGCAAAGGGTAAAATTGGAGAAGAGGTCGATAGTTTTATTCAAGTGCACCGAAATGATGTGTTTTTTGTAATGCTAATTGTTTCTCTTTTCTCGCTCTCTCTCTCTCCTCTTTAGGTAAGTACAGAATCCTCAACGATGTGATGTGTTCGGTGTTCATCCAGAACGTTTCATTTCATTTCATTTCATTTCATTTATTTAATACAATATCTGCCATCAAGGCTAAATATAATGGACTTAAAACTAATTAAATACTAACAAAAAAACAAAATGATTCATGAAAAACTAAGCCTAACTAACCTAGTCTTGACCTAGCAAAAAAGAAAAGAAAAAAACAAGGGTAGAGCGTAGAGACTATCATAAACTTAACAAAAAAAAAGAGAGTAATAGAAAACTAAGGAGAATAATTAAAGGGAATTAGAAGAAAAAATACGGTTACGGAAAGAGTTAAGAGAGGAGTCGAAATCAAAGAGATAGTAAAAGTGGTTAAACAATCTGAAACAGGACAGAAGAGGGTCATTGAAAGTATAAAGAGTATGACGTGTTTCAATTGACAGAGGATCACGTGGACGAAGAGAACGAGAGGGAACATACAGCGAGATGGACGAGAGTAAATCAGGAGCATCAGTAGCAGAAAGTAATAAGCCACCAATAAAACAAGCCTGAAACACTTGGCGGCGGAAGCTTAAAGAGTGAAGATTGAATAACTGCAATCGCGTTTCATAGGGAGGTAGTGAGGCAGCACCGAACAAACGACGAAAAGCAATCCTGGTAAAGAGGCGCTGAATGCTTTCAATTCTCGAACAGCCATCAATAGTGGGAGGATTCCAGATGATACTAGCGTATTCAAGAATAGGCCTTACCAAAGCACAATAAAGGATTCTTAGGATGCTTTGATCTCTAAAAATAGAGGTAAAACGTAAGATAAACCCAAGGGTTCGGTTTGCTTTTAGTAGCACCTCATCAAGCTGCAGTTTAAAGTTAAGACGACAGTCAAGTATAATACCAAGGTCACGGATGGACATAACACGAGAGAGGGAAGCGCTAGAGAGAGTATAGTTAAATAAAACAGGAGAAAGAGAGTGAGAGAAAGAAATAACAGAACATTTTTCGGGACACAGGCGAAGTAAATTGGATGAACACCAATGAACAAATGCATTGAGGTAATGCTGAAGTCTCAGACAATCAGAAGAAGAAGACACAGGTAAAAAGATTTTGATATCATCCGCATAAAGAAGATGACCATCAGGAGGTAAAACATTACAAACATCATTGATGAACAAAGAAAACAGAAGTGGACTAAGCACACAACCCTGAGGGACACCTGACGTACAAAAAAAACTCCTCAGATAAGTACGACCCGGTTTTAACCCTGCATGATCGATTATTTAAATATGAGGACAGCCAGCTAATAATGCCATCACCAAAACCAAGTTTAGACAATTTAGCTAATAATAAAGAGTGAGGTAAACTATCAAAAGCAGCATGAAAGTCGGTGTATATTGCATCAAGTTGGGTACCGGCCTCAAAAGATCTAAAAATATTGGAAACAAAAGACATGAGATTAGTTGAAGTAGACCTACCAGGCATAAACCCATGCTGTTTAGGGCTAATAGCTGAACTACAACTATGAAGTATGGTTGGAAGGATACATAGCTCAAAAGTTTTGGCTGTGGCGCATGTTTGGGTTATCCCACGATAATTAGAAACAATGCTACGGCAGCCCTTTTTGTGTACCGGAAAAAGCCAACAGGATTTCCAAAGAGCAGGAAAAACCCCAAGAGAAAGTGAAAGGTTGAAAATTTTAGCAAGGTGTGGAGCAAGCACGTCCTTACAGTTTATTAAAACAGAGGCAGGAATGCCATCTGGACCAGGAGTAAAAGAACGTTTCAACCCAAATAACACCTGTACAACTGTTTCAGAACTAACCGAAATATCGGAGAGATTAATTAAGTTCTCTGGCGTGTAGAGAAGCCCAGCCTCAATAAGGTTAGGGTCACTAACCGGTGGCTCAAACATTTGGGAAAAATGTGCAGAGAATAGCTCACAGATCTCAACAGGCGTAGAGGCAGTTCGAGAATCAAGTACCAAAGTTTGTAAGTAAACTTCGACATGATGTACTGTTCCGCGCCACCACAACAACCACTTACAGACGCTTAACATTTCAAATTAAAGCACTCGCTAAAAGGCTCTTTATGGTAATTAAAAACGGAAGCCGGGAAAAAATGTGTTGCCAAACTCTTTTGAACAGCTATCGCTATCCACTCCTCTGTCCCGTACCTTCCACCCAATTGGGTAATTGCTTTCGGTAGCGGCGACAGGCTTCGATCGATCGATATCTACACCCCAACAGGCTTTTGGATGAAGCACAAAATTTCATCCACTGCAAAGGCACCACTTGCCCGCGACAGTTCCGTGCCAAAGACAGAGCTGGCAAACCATTCCATCACCTACCACAGCGCAAAGAAAATGAGCCGATCGATGCATCAGCACTAAAAGAACACCAGCTGTGCAACCGAAAGCAGCAACACGAATATCGCAACTCGAATAATGAATGCTTGGTGAAAAATTTGAAAATTGCATATTAACCACCGACGGGGCCAATTGATTGGCCGATTTGGTCCGACAACAAGAAGAGGTAGAGGGCATAATCTTCGCAATGGCATCTCACTTCCCCGAGGGGGTTCTTTGGAACTGGTTTTCGGTCAGGTGGGGGGGACGCTTAAAAATGTAAACTTGCGATCACATGCGATCCATACGTTTTGGGACATATGTTTGACACAGTCGAGCGTTTCGTTTTGTAGCCTTTCGGAAAACGCACAGCCCGGTGCGGTGGAAAGTTTGATCTCCGGTTTGCGGAATCATGGGCACTTCGATTAAGCACGCTGAACGTGTGGAAATCTTTGCCACTTAGTGTGTCATTGCCGAGCGTACACGGACGATATCGGTGTGCAGCAAGCACAAAGGCTGCCGAATTATTTATATATTATGTCAGAAAAGCCCATGACCATTCTCGGGCGGTTGCTTTCCGTTTGGAATGATAATGATAATTAACTTTCTGTTCGGATCATAATCGATGTATCACATCGATTTCGAGGGTTTTAGCGAGACGTTGTTAGTAACTGTTCTCACTAAAACTATATTATACATCAACTTGCCACGCTTAAGGACAGAATTGTAAGAGAAAAATTGTGGAAAATATTTCGATTACAGTAAGATGCTCAAAGTACCCAGGTTGAACGTGTAGATATTCTTCAAAGTAATGGTTATCCTTGTTCTGTTTACCCTGATCATAAAAGGATTGAAATGGATCGATTACTTTCAATCAACACTTACCAGAGGCTACAAAGCTGCCCTTCTCAACATGCTGTATTATCAAGTACGACACGCCACAGTTCATCATCGTATGCATTGACGGGTTAAACTGCAAAGAAAACGAAAGGAAGAAAGCAAACGCCTTTATCGATATATTCACACAAAACCCATCTTTTGTTGTTGTAGTATCCCTTGCAAAAGCACTTTAAGAATCACTTGTCAAGCGGGGCGAGAAATTGATCATCTCAACTCGATCAGGCAAACGATTTCACCGCCCTCCGCCAAGATTGCCAATCTGCCACGGTTCACCATGGTTCTCTCATCGATGCACAGCTCAGGAGCGAATGAATGAAAAACCTTTGCCCCGTTTTAGCATACCACGGGCCCCAACACTCCGGTGGTGGTCCGTGCGTCATGACAGCGATGGACAAAAGCAATGGGAAGCCAATAAAGCGTACCCAGGTACAATCGTTAATCCTAGATGAAACCCCCGATCCTCAACCGGCTGCACCTTCTGCTCGGGCTGCAGTGCGATAAATGTTATGATGCACTAAGACATTGCGATCATATAATGCATCTTACCCTTAAGCACATCCTGCCATGAGCCGACTTGCCGAGAATGCAGCTAGTATGTGTGTGTGTGTGAGTGAAAAATGAGCTTTTCTAGAGCAGATTTCAACAGTGACAAAATGCAGAACGCAGCAAACATTCCTCTTGCAGCCGCCTGCAGCATGGCGAGAAAAGTGAAGCCAATGAATGAACTATGCGGCCACTAATGTCCGAAGATCGGTCGGTATTGTCGCTCTTTGATCGATGGAACAAATTATCGCACGCTCCGGGTGGTACCGCGCCTTAACGTTCATCGCTTAGCCACCCGTTGCAGTCTTTTGAGCAGCGTCTTTCATGCCGGACCTGGTACTGGAGCGTTTCTTTCACCCTTTTCCAGCGGAGTACCTAGGAAACGAAATGTAGATAGGTAGATATTGCCTTTCAATAGGAAATGTTTCTACGTTAATACAAACTTTCAACTGTGCTTTGATCGCGGATCGGAAAAAAACAAAGGCATACAAACGATCGCATAAGATAAACTCCAAAACGCTCACACACACACACCCTCGGATCCCCAAAACGATCATTCCTAACATTTTGATCACATCAGCGTCGCAATTCTCAAAACACTGCCACGGCCACCATCATGTCCAGCGGGGCGGTTTAAATAAATCGATTACCTTTCAACCACCCACAAAAATATGTTACACTGAAAACAACATAACAACGCAACCGGGCGGAGAATCCCCCTCCAAACCGCCTAACGGACTTTCCAGCAGACCAGCGTCATCGATATCGCCTCTGCCGATCGGCGATTGACGTCTCTTCCCCGCGATAGCACATTGCGACCAGGGGCCCACATGTGACCACTCAGACACACACACGGACGGAACATCATTAATCTCCTCACTTTGGTTTGGTACGATCGCAATCGGTCCCGAAAAAGAAAAAAATCCCTACCCCTGAACATGCGAACAAACATCTGGATAGCTGCAAGCGGAACCTTAACCCCCTGTACCGAAAGGAAAGCTCCTTTAACGCTCATTTAACGGTAATCGGCTGCTCTAGGAGCAATATGATTCACGTGTTCGACGTTTCAGACTGCAGGACGTGGCCGTACGTGGTGTTGTGTTGGCCCAAAATGTGTCGAAAATGCGCGTGGCGCGTCTTGAAGCGGAACCCTCGAGCGATTAGCTGTCATCTCCCATTCCGATTTCCAGCGGAGGGCGCGAAAAAGGAGAAAGGTAGAGAGAGAGAGATAGATGACCAGCGTTCATCATCGCTTTGCTGCCCCGAAGAATAATTAATGACCGGGTTTTAGGAGTTTATTAATGTCAAACTTTGCCCGTTCAGGCCTCACCAATGCCCACATCGACTATCGAGAGGTACTTGGAAAGTATGCGCTATAGCTACCATACCTTCAGCCCAACCACCCGGAGAAGGTGGCAAGCATTTAAAGCTAATGATCTTATTTAGTTTTCAAATGTTTTACACAAAGCCTAGACCTCCTCTCTCTATGCCAGCTTCTCTCCATCGCTCGCGAGCGCAGATTTCCAATCACATCTCCAACAGGTGACCTTTGCTACCCACCCTCTTTCCTGGTTCGTTCGTCTTAATAGCTTTTCGATCTAGTGCCGGTTCGATCGCGTACCTCGCACCTCCTCCTCTTGCCCCACTGTTGTGAATAAGATAAATGGACTAGAAACATCACGAACTCAGCAGCAACTGCGAAACAATTTGTTTGCCACAGCGCCAACCTGTGCGCGATGGAGGAATGTGTTCCACCACCGAGCAAGCGGGTCGTCGTCATCACTTTGCGCACACACGAAATTCGCAAATCGATTCCGGATTGGGCTTGCTCCAAAAAAAACACTTGCCACAAATGTCATACGCTCGATTGATTTATTGATCTATGGCCGCAAACAAAATGAAAGAGTGCCAAATAACAATTCCCTTCAGCTTGAAATACGTCGACAAGGATCGTGGTCCCGGATCGTTGTAAAAAACCCCATGTAAAAAACTAACAATCAGTCAGTTTGTTAGTTAGTCAGATCCAGTTTCTAGACACTTAAGGGTTTATGCTAATGTTCGGCCGGTAATCAAACTAATGGACAGGCATTAGTTTTCTGTTTGCTCGAGGTACGCACACCGCAGTGCGTATCATCGACATTTGGCACCCTCATCTGCGCCGGCTAAAGGCTAAAGGTTTGATATAAATTTATTAAATGGATCTATAACTGATTGCCGATCGACGCGTGTTTAGAGAGTGCTCACATTCCATTAAAACAAGAAAGGAAGAGATACCGCTTCCCTTGGGAGTTTTCAATGCTACAGGATCCCGTTTTTTCCCCCTTATTAGTGATGTTCTTGCGTATCCTGTTTTCGGACGCAAATTGTATGCTAACAAGCCTTCCCTTGAGTTCACCCGTATGTTTGTCTCTCTAGTCTGTCAAATCATGCGTGTGTGATCGCAGAGCCGTGTGATCAAGATAAAAGACCTCCGAAATACCACACGAACGCACACATCTGATCTGATGTGTGATCAATCGCATCGCCCCAAACCAGTTACAGAGGGCCGTGGAGCCGCTGGCGTCTGGACTTTGTCTTTCTTATCAAATCACACCAATCTTTCGGCCAGTCCGGGCAAACGTGATGCGTGTGTCATGCCGTGTGCGTGAAGGATTAGGCGTCGGATTTTGGGGAGAATGTTACCCAACGCACTCTTAAGTGCTTTGGAATGAAAAACAAGACAGCGGAGAGCTGGTGTCACTTTCCCGACTGTCTTAAATGTCTTGATGCCGGACGATTTTAATTTAATTGTACACGCACCCGAACTCGAGCATGATCAATCGAATGGTTTCGAATGCGGATTTGTGGGGCGAAATGAAACCGTTGGCTGCATCAGAAGCACGACCTGTCACCGGAGGCAACAGACAGACTCACCGGTGGGCGGATCGGTGGCCAAACTTGTACGACCGGCACTGACAGCGACACTGTGACTCCCGAAAGACGAACCTAGCCCACTGCTGCCCGTGCGGTCCCGGGTTGAAGCGATCGTTGACAGGTTGTACCGTTTGCGAGGTGAGGTGGTGCCTCCCGTGTGATGCTGCCGGTTGGTGGCAGATCCCGGTAAGATTTCTGCCTCACACAACCCTTGTCTCACGGCTAGACAAGTACCGTTTTGAGCAGGAGAAAGAAATCTTTATTATTCATGTTCATCAAATTCCGACAAGCCGCCGCCGCCACGAACTCAAATCTTAGCGTGGGATGCTGGGGATATGTGTTTCCATTATCGACTTGACATTTGACTCTTCGTGCTTATGCGAGTCATCGTGCTGTGCAGTTCGGACGGGCTGTGCATGTGCTCCACATTCGACTAGCGCTAGGATACTTGCTGACCCCGAGAGATTGGCCCGATAGGGTCCAATCATGTTTAGGCATATCGAACAGCAGGGATTCGTTGTTGTTCCGTTGGACTGGTAAACAGTTGTACATAGCTAGGCTAACAGTGGGATGGTTTGGAAACAAACACATCAACTCAGAAATTCGAATTCCCAAGCATGGACCTACATTCAAGACAGTTTTTGATATATGTTAGTCAAGTACTATTTCTTTGTTACTATTTTTCTACCTGACAAATGTTAACTTCAGTTCAACACTGTATCCCCGAAACCAGACAAAACGCTTCATCATGGGCCTAACAAGACATCAAACCAAGCTCTGTAAGCTCAGACTGACATGCTTTTAAACAGCCAAACAAAACAATGTTACGAGCTCCATAAGCTAACCGGAGACTGGCGAGACCCGAGTCCATTTTCATGATCGTACGCAAAGCAAAAGGTTACAAAAACCGTTTTTGCCATCAATGAAATGCATTCGCGAACAAGATCCCCACATACCTCTACAGGGGTCTGACCGCCGTCCAGACCCGTTGGAGGTGGATATAACGATCACGATAACAATTATGCTCGCTCGTGTGGCTCCTGGAGAGTGCTCCCGTGGTAGTGCTCTGAAAAAAACTGAAATGACCTATAAGAAACTGGATTAACGCTAGACCTAACAAACACACACAGCCAAACCCAACCGCCAACTCCAGTAGGATTTCTTTGGCTGACCAAAAGCGAATGATTTATCTTTTTGTTTCAAAATTTTTGCACATTTTTTATGCCACCCTTTTGCATATCAACTATGCACACAAAAGCAGCAACAGGGATATATCGGGAGTTGAAAGTTTGAAGCAAAAGACAATGAATGGTCCAACAGCACCTAGCAGTATGTATTGTGCAATCTCGCGTTGGGTTGGGTCCAAAAATGGATACAATGTTTTGCATTGAACATGCGCACGTGCTTGCCGTGCAATCGATTGTGCCCGGGGGCAAGACATGTTGCTGATGCAACAACAAAAAAAAACCTTGGCGCCCTTCTTTGTTTCCGATCGTGCCATTCGGTGGCTTGGTAGAAACGAGCCGGGGTCTCTCGCTGTATGCAGCAACGATCGATTTAAGATTGGATGGAATGGAAAACAGTGGTATGTCACATAATTCACCAACAATCTCTCTGCATGTTATGCTTACCATTCTGCTTAGTTTGCGTTGGTGGTCACCGCAAATGAGTCACCGAAACACGTGCCTGTTGTTTTGGATGGAAATATGGGCGTCCTGGTGCCTCCTTCGCAAAGTAAACACACGCTTAAGGCTCCCGGTTGCCCGAGCAGGACCCAACAGACCAAGCGGCAATTGATCAGTCATTCTGAGCAGGCTGGTCACGCGCCGCATATTAATACAGTGATGGACAACGCAACCGTTGCGAGTACACCACGCGGATCGAAGCTTTACTTTCGTTGCTGATGCCGCCCGACTTCGACTTCGCTTTCAAGTTACCGAACGTTCAATTGGTGTGGAGTATCGCACGGCTACAAACCGCACCGGAAATTGAATTTTAATCCACACGGCAACTGCTTGATGACGCTTGATGATGGTTCCGATATTGAGCATTACTACAAACTCTGGGACTACCGTCAAGCATACTCATACAAAGAATTCTTCCTGCCATAGCTTCAGGATCATAACAACAAAGTCTAGCAGAACCACACGGAGAGCGGTAGAACGGTTTAATGATTTCGTTCCACCGAGAGACGACCGCGGCCGACACGAAAATCAATCGATCGAAGCAAGATCATTTAATCGAATTCCTTTCCAAGTACATCCTCCTATCGGCCTTCGTTTCGATGTTTGATCCTCCTTCTTTTCCGACCCTTTCTCCTCTTCCTACTCGCTCTCCAACCAACTGATCTGATTGTAACGATAATTGATTTTTTACCCCTGCCCCTTACGGCCCACGAAACCTTGCCGGAGAGGGAAACGAAACGCAGCACTCTTTTATGGGCAACTGAACTCATAAAACGAACCAAGCAAACCGGGACCTAGGCAGGTTCGTCGAGAAATTAAACGAATTCATTCGACCATGGGCAAAGGAGGACCGACCATCGCTATGGCGAAGAAGATTTTAAATTAACAAACTACCGCGACGCAGATCCACACAACAGGCCGCGAATCACGACCCCACGAAGCGTTTGCAGCCTTGCCTCACGATAAGACAAGAGGGTGCAAAGGAAACGGCACGGCAAATTAGAATATGACGGTACGGCAGGCGACGAACCCCCGGGCCATAACTCGTGCGGCAGCAGTTGCGTAAAAATGCAAGCATTTCGTGTCGCGATCGTGTCGCTTGCGTGTGTGGAATGGACGACATCCGTTCCCGATGTCTTCCCTGTATGCGATAGCCACCTGCAGCATGTATGCATCTCGCCCCAAAAAAAAAAAAATACGCCGGACACAAATGGTTAATGCATCACCTCCAAACACGCGAAACACTTGCTTGCCCCGTCGTGGCATCGCGGATTGGGGTGCAAAAATTTGTTCACCCGTCAGCCCGTGTTCACAAGCGGGCGTTTTGTGAACTCACTCGCACTCTCTTCCGCAGAAGATTAATGCGTTACTTTAAAGCGCTGACTCCGCGCTTCGGTAGAAAGAAAAGGGAGTTTCACTAATTTGTTCGATGACGGCAGACAGTTTCGTGTGCGTGCGTGCAACGCTAGCAACGGCAAACACGGTGCAGTAAGTTTGCATCAATGTAAAGCTTACAATGTGCGCTGTGTGAGCATGCGCAAACACCACACGTCCTCACCTTGTACGCTAAAGCGACAAACCGTCGAGACTCTAAAGAGGTGGGACAGCACCGAGAGGTGTGCGGTCACCGACTGTAGCGCCAGCTTTTATCAGATCGCAACGGCAAAACATTCCGACATTCGTTTCAACAATTAAATCGCTTCATCTCGAAGGCTGGCCGTGTTAAGTGTTAACAGGGGAGGAAAGAGAGAGAGAGAGAAAGGAAGCAGTGGAAGAATTCGTTACTGTTGCCACGAATGCCGAGCACTTGAACTTTGTTTTTTTCCCCCCAAAACATTCCTCCCCGCGCCCTCGCACACGGTCGAGTGGGTTCTCGTGAGCGTCGCATTTGGGATTTATTTGTTCTGATCCCGAATAATCTACCGCGAGCGGCAAACAAACCGCGCCACGGATTATCGGAGGCCACCCAAACCGAATGTGTCCGGTACTGGTGTACGTATCCCGCACGGGACGGGACGGAATGACAAAAGGCGAGGGCCAAGTACTCGTGGAGTTCGGGTACGAATCTGAAGGGAATAAAAACGTTTCAAGCAATCCTTGGCTGGAGAACTATCTGTTAGAGGACGCTTTCATACTCTCTCTCTCGATCAAGTTTCAAGAACTGTTGAATATTTATACATCTTCTGTTGTTCCGTCTGCACGTCAACGTCTTCGCTTGTTTTTTTTTTCTCCCTGGGAAGAATCCTACAGCGCAACGGATACAATTCAACGATTGATCGACGTATTTACAACGTGCGCTACAATCCGCATCCGAATTGTTGGGTCGAGTTCCCCAAAAATTTATACATTTGCATACTGTTTGCAAACGTTGTCGATCACTGCGCGAAAGGGAAAAGTCAATCGATCGTTTATCACTGCTTCGGCATCAAATTAGGCGTATCGCTGCTTTTGTGAGCTCGATCGGTCTCTTGGAAAGCCAAACTGCCGAAAGCGTTCCTTAATGTTATGCGTATTGTTGTGGGAATCTTTAAGTCGCTTCTTCCAGAGACATCTGCACACACACACAGAGTATCATCTTCTTTTGTAAAATCCCCGCCATTTCACATCGATCAATTTCACAATGACAGTAATTAGATTAATGTTTCTCATTTTCTCTAATCTGACCAAATCACTGCCTTAAACAAAACCACCCGAATCTCCAACAGCATTTGAATCGCCGAAACGTGTAATCTGATTTGGATACCGGTAGAATCGATTGTTTGCGGTTTAGAAGAAGAAACGTACAGATATCTTCAATGATAACCGTAATAAACGAGAACTGATCCGTTTAGCGCAAAATAACGGCGTTCTGTTCCAAGATTCGATAGCTTCCACCTTTTTTTACCTTGGGTGCGTATTAACATGGTGTATCATTGGCGTATCAAAACGGGAGCACCCTAGACCCATGACGGGTCGAAGCATTGGCCAAAGATGCTTCAGGGTATTCGTCCGTCTTCTGGGTAAAACTTCAAGTCACTCCCAATTTCGAACTAGTTGCTGGTATACGCTCTTTAAGACTAGCTTAGGAACAATCGATTCGTAGCACCAATCAAGTTCATTCCCGTACATAGGCGAGCGTGATAAATTTGTTTTGATCACTTCATGAAAATGCATTTTATCTTCACGATTCAGGAACTAACTCGTTCCGAGCTATTCAATATTTCGCTCTAGCCGCTTTATGATCGCAGCGACCAGTCGAGCCGGTTCAGTTCCTGTTCGTAACGCGTAACTCCAATGTTCCCCCAAGAATCTATACGATCTTGCACTATTTATTACTTCAAATTCCGTTACCCTAGAATTGTCGATCGGACAGTGCGCCCGAGAAATAGAGTTCGTGGAATATATCTAACCACAAGAGCCCAGTACAGCATGGACCTTCGCCTTTTCGCACGATGGGTGGTCACAACCGCAGCTCGTACACGCTATTGTAGATCATTTGACCACGCGAGTAGCATTACTGCAAGCGTTAGCAACCGATTCACCACCACGCTGGATACCGGAACCGGTTTCAGTCTCCCATTCTGCGAGCTTCGTACCACAGCGATGCTCTGTCGGAGATCTAACCCTAACGTTTGGTAGAAGCGGCTCCAAAACATCAAACCATCGCGCATCTGTAATACTCCTCTCTACTGGTGCTGTATAGCTACCTTAAAATCTTACCCAGTTGCACACTGGCGTACAAAACGTACAAGAGATATGATCATCTTCCCCCGTGATGATTTTATGCGGATCTAGATCAAAGATCTTATCGCTTTAACGCACGCCCCACACACCGGCATATGTCCGCTGGGGGGTAATGATCATGATGGAAGAGCATCGACCGTTGCAGTGCGTCTTCGTCCGCGATGGAGGTAAAAGAGTAGCTACCAGATCACTATCAACGAACCCTTTCAAGCGACAAAACGGCTCATCATCACACTCATCACACCGAACCCACCGCCAGGTGCGTTACTTCTCCAGCCGGTGCGGCACTAATCATGCAGGCCTACATCATCATGTGTAATAGTGTAAACGAAATGAGTTCCTTCCATGGAGTGAACACTCTTTGCAAACATGCTGCGCTGCACGCCATTCTAATGGATTTCTTCTTTCTCTCTCTCTCTCTCATTCTCGTTCTAGGTAAGTGTGACGAAATGTACGCGCTGCTAATCAAACCGGAACACAACAGATGACCTGTGGCGTCATCTGGTAGTAGTGTGGTCTCTGCACAACCTCTCCCCGGCAGGTTTTCGGTCGGTAAAAATTCAATTACAAACATGTCGAGTTCAGCGAACCTTCTCCTTATGAAGGTTTTTTTTTCTCCTCGAATATCCAAACCCGAAACTCTAACTAGCAATTCATTTAAACCATTCCACAATAAGACAATGGTGTTAAGTTACAAACCCCTAAACCAAAACTGTCAGACCGACAGGCCCAATGTGTTCCGGCCTGTTTGTTCAGGTCCGCGGCGTTCGGGTCCGTTTACTTCCGTGCGCGCGGAGCAAGCGAACGAAGAAGCTGGCGATAAATCGTCGTTCGACAACCGGCGGGGTATTCTGTGCCAATCTGCCTTTTCACCCCAGTGGTCACCCCCATGCCCAGCTGTCCAGGCCAGCAAATGGTGCTGAAAAATGACTCCCCGTTTTTTTTCCCTTCTTTGCCGTCTTTCACCTCAACCGCCGCAATCTCTTGCGCAAGGGAAATTGCGAAGATCAAGATGTGGCGGCCGATCGGGTTTAGTTACGCATTATGCACACTTCATTACATTTGTTTACCGTCCTTTCCCTTGCGTACGATCCGCGTGCTTATCTTGGGCGTTTGAGCATTTGGGGCGGAGCTTCTCTTGCGGATGCACCGAACACCAACGGACGACCGTTACACGTTCTTAAGCGTAACACACCACAAATCTTCCGTTCGGAAGCACCGACGGGCAGCGCAAGGAGTAATTACTTTTCCGCCCCAGCATAGCCGCCAGAGTATGGCCTTCCCCGGGCCTTACTTTGCTTGCATTCCTTACTACGCACACACTGCACCGGCACTGTCTGGCTTAATAATTGGTCACCGCTTCGGGGGGCAGTCTTCCCGTTCGCTCGCACTGTCGCTAGCGCAGTGGCTCCTGGCAGCTCCCCGGTGTGTCCGCGTGCAAACGCTGCACACCGAACGGGTACCGAACAAATGAAGCGTCATAAAACATTATTGTCTTTAAATCTTCGTTCGCCTTCGGTTTGGGAGTAATTGATCGCGAGCGAGCGATCACGCTGGTATTAACCTGGGGTTGCAACTGAAGCTGAGGCTGTATTTGCAGAATGCTCCTACGGGCAAACATATTGGTGTGTTCGCTGTGTGTTTTCATCTTTACTGGTTGCTGCCGCTGTTCGTCTTGGTGTAGAAACGGGGAGCAAAAAAAACGGGTCACTTTAGGTTTTTTTTAGTCCAACGGCCAACGGCAAGTAGCATTATCTCTGTACTCTTGTTCAACCACTTCCCTTCTAACGCTTCCATACATCATGTGGATGGTTGATTTAATTCAAAGAAATTGCACCAACAAACTCAAACTAAAAAAAAGAAAAGAATATTAAAATGTTAACCCATTCAACTCACAATGCCAAATTTCTTAATCCCCCCTCCACTCTCCTTATCTGTGTAACTGCTCAGAATTATTTGCTCAAACACACCGTTAAAATGCATGCTTAATGCCGCGGCACGATGTCGATCGACGCGCGACGTCTGGTTTCAAAGTCGTGCTGGATTAAATTTCGTGCAGAAAATAAAAATCAATATACCTCAGAGCTTAGCGCGGCAACAATAATTTACACCGACAAAAAAAACAGCAACAGTGAAGGCCTGTTTTTCACCTGTGTGCACAGCAAATAAGGGAATTAAATATGCAAATCGCTCCCCCCCCAAAAGGCAGCGGTGTATAAAAACATCACGCTGCACTCAGTCAGGCGCATTTCGGCGCAATTCGAGCAAGGTAAGGTGATCTCATTTTAAACGACAATCCTCAACCGACAGCATATCCGTGCTCGTTTGCTGCGTTCCGTTCTTGCTGTGCGTTTCAAATAAATTATTTCAAAATCAGCACCTTACGGTGCTGACATTACTAGGGGGCCTCTTTCATCCGGAGCGCAAGTCCCGACAACGAGCAAGTGGCAAACAGAACTGCTGTCCACACAACATCACGACTAGTGTCGAGAGTGAGAGAAAGAGCCCTTGGCCGAAAATAACAAACAATTAAGCATCGAAACATGCGCGTCTCGCAGCACGACCTTTCTTTTTTTCCAACAAATAATTCCCTTTTCCCTGCTGCTTCTCACCGTGCGACAAAAATTAACCACAATTAATTTCTCGCACTCATCGCTCAAGAAACGGGCGTCAGCAACGAGCATTTGTGGCTGCAACCAACGGTACCCGATATATCCCACCTGGGTTCAATTCCCTTTAATCCCAACGGGGCACACGAGACACCCGTGGACGTGGACTCATTTGCGCGCGGTGTATTAAGTTTTTGCCAGGAACTGGAAAATGATGCACCGGGAAGGGGAGTGTGGCAAGCACGCTGTAAAGCTCGATATCCCGTACCGCCTTAATGGGGTGGACAAATGGGTGTCGGCCGTGGCCATGTAAATGGTGCAACCGGCTCGCGAAGATGAAACTCGATCGCAACACGACCAAGCGCACGGGGTAGTATTGCAGCCACTTGGGTTTGCCCCGGGGAAGTGGTTTCCCGATCCGGGCATGGAGATAGGCGGCCACCACCAGCAAATGCCGCCACACGCCCCACACTCGCCGCTCAGTGTGTCAGTTTTATTAGCCGTACTTTATACCCCCGCCGGGCGGTGATAAAACAAACCAGCGGCGGGGCGATATGGGGGGGGGAATGTAATACTAGATCGCGAAAGTATGTGTCCGCGTGTGGTCAAACTGCGGTACCGCAACGGTGCGCAAGATGCATCCTGCGTGCCCTCTACACACACACAGGCCATGTGGCGTTTAAAACGCGTAAAATAAATAGTGTTAATTAGTGGAATCCGGCTTTTGATCGGCGAAGATTCCTGTTGCTGCTGCTGACCCACCAACGCGTTACACCGAACAGCGGGGGTAGAGCTAGTTTTTAATTCCTAATCACCATCGTCCGGACATTACCCGTGCGGGAGGCGATTGCGCCCGTACTCCACTTTCTATCGCTAAAGATCATGCCATTGCCGAACGCAAAACGGGGAAAGCCAGTTCCAATGCCACCCAAGTCTCGTCCACCGATCTGTTTTCCAATGCGATCGCGCACGGAAATAAATGTGTTACTTCATTAGCGGCAGAGCGCCTGCCCGGAGCGATCGTTCCCGGGGCGATGCATCTTCGCGAAGCACGCAAAGCACAAGCGACGGTGCTGCACGTGCCTTCCCAACACACGGAACGCGCCGGGCTGCCACCCCGTCCAGGGGTCAAATATTGAGGTTAACAAACCGAAGCCGTTTTTTCGCAACGGTTCGCTCCGCTTCCAGCCGATTGCGGGCAATCAATTGCTGCAGCAAACCGCCAGCACAGAACACACCCGCGCCAAGTAGTGCAAGATTAATGCAATTGTCACCACGCGAACGTTGCAGCGAACACTTTTCGGGTTCTCGCAAGCCGACGGGTTTATTTTGCAAAGGGCTAAGCTGCAAGCGGCGTGTTGGCAACTGGGGCGGTGGTGGTGTTGGTTGCCGGTAATGATAATTTATGACTATTTGTTGCAGACCCGGGGGTTTACAGTCGCCTCGGCTGTCGGTGTTCATTTGCCCTCCTTTCGGTCTTGACACATTTGCGATGATTCATTCGGATCGGTTGCCCGCTATTGTTCGCGCTCTCGTGTGTGTGTGCGTGGTGGGATGATGCACTATCTCCACCAAAGGAGCTAGATCCGTCAGGGAGGTTTGCGATTAGTTTCGCGCCAGTGACACCCACGGCGTCGTGGTCATTTTCAATACCTTCGCCAGTACGTACGTGGGCGGTTCCCCGTGTCTCGACACAGGTAACAAATTGACACCTTCATGCATTGCTGGGACCTTCTCCTGGGCTAAGCCTCCCATGCTGACAGTGTAATCTTCGCGGGATTGTTGGGGATTGCAATCTAAAATTATAAAAAAAAGATGTACTGCAGATTACCAACATTAAGTGATTTGAGATGGAACATAACCTTACACCATCGTGCCCTTGGTTGTGTCAACGAACACGACCCAACAGCGTCTAATCCTTTGCGTTAATCTTCACTCCGCGCACGCTCCATTAAGCCTTTGATGCCACTTTAAATGCTCCTAATGGTTCCGAAAGCCTTTGCGCGATAAACGGCCGAACACAGCCGCCAGCGCCAGCAGAGCATGTGTTTTCGCACCGAGAACTCAACCGGGTGCCCTTTAATCGGTACACCAGTTTCACGACTTCCATAATCGTCACAGCAGGCGCCCAGTTAGTGCGCGCCTCACATTTTGGGGCGAGCGGTCTGCGGGTTCCCTCATGCGCCAGAACAACCGACACGCTTGGCCAGCTCCAATTTGGACTCATTTGTCATCTGTACGCCTCGGCATCTCTGTTTGCTGAAGCAACCGTTTTGCAATCAAAAGTAAATTTCCGTTTAATGAGATCCAGGCAGTAAAAAGTGTTTCGGCGATCAGCCGACCTCCCGGAGGTTTTCTGCAGAAGACACGGCACGGTTGAGAACGAAAGCATTAGTCGCAGTGGTCTAATTTTAAGTGCGTTCTTCATTGTAAGCGTGTGTGCCTTTACACAGTAAGAGTTCTCCATCATTTGTTCCGCATGTTTACCGGTTCGTCTCTTTCGGTGCAATCAAAGTAATCGCCCGCGAATCAACGGCTTATGCGTTGGAAGACACAACCACTCACACACACACACACACAGACAGAAAGCACGTGGTCACGATGTCGATTAGCGCGTGATGTCTTTCTACCTTCCCAGACAACATCATCATCATCATCGTCAGCATTGTATGTCCGCCGGAGGAGATTTTCAAATTGCAGCAATGTTGCTCCACCACCCGGTACGGGCTGATACGCCAACATCCCGAATGTCCTGCGACGCTCCAATTAGTATGAGGGATTAATTAAGTTAGAGCAGCGCACGAAGATCCAAAGCTTTACCGGTTCCGTCGAAATTCTTCGCAATGGTTCTTCCAAGGCCCCATCTCCAAGGGGAACTTGGTTGTGTGGTTTAATTTCGTAAATCCTTTCAGCCTACGCAATGCTTCTTATGGCAAGAGCGTTGCAACCATTTCTGCCATTGCCGCTACGCACGTGTGGGACGAACTCGCACACACATATTGCGCCAAGACAGTATTTTTCGGAGCAGCATTGGAGCAAGCAGTCAATGCTATGGATTATGCACCACCACCACCAGGGTGCACTGCAGACATGCAGGGATGCATGCGACAAAACAAATCGAGACGGTTTTTTTGTGTGTAGGCGACATAAAAAGGCGGATTTTCGGTAATCCTTTCTGTTTGGGCGAGCTTCTTGTCGTGTCCGCAATGCTTCTTCACACATTCTTTGGGGATTTCAACATGTCTCCATTCCTCGATTCTTCTAACTTAAATCGACACAAACGCACACGCCCGGCTGCTCAAACTGGTTTCGTTTGAGTGTGCTGCGCTCCCGGCCCTGTCAATTGGTTGTGCTGTTATGCTGTTTGTTGCGAAAATCACAACTGGCAGGACAGTTAAAACAGATTCGTTTGGAGAGCGGGACGAGAAGTACCCAAACATGGAGGTACTTCTTTTTTTTAACGACTTCGAACTCTGCGAGCAGGAAAAAGATTTCTCCTAATTAACCCCGACATCGATCGTATCGGGCTTATTTGGAGCATTCGTTCTCAAACTCCAAATCGTGTCACTCTGAGCGCGGTGACGCAAAGAGTTGAGCGTAAGCAGCCCGTATACTTCCCGACAACGGTTGGATTTGTTATTTCCAAACCAAGATATGCAACGGCTAGCGTACCAAAACCTGAAAAAGCTCACCGCTTTCAAACGGAAGCGACAAAACCTTACAACATCACTTAAATAAAGTAGACAACACTAAATCTACTACCGGCGACGATGACTAATGAGACGTTTAATGGAACCTCGTGAGCGAGCGGATTGAACCTTCGAGAGAGGGACGGTCCGTTCCAATAAATCCATAAAAAAACCCTCTTTCGTTTTATACAACACCCCAATGTAATGAATGCTTTTTCCCGAATTCTATGTCTGTCCCTTTGATGCTCCCCCCTGCTCTCCACATACCTGTTGTTTACCAAGCATCCGGTGAAAATTGTCAAAAATCACTCTTGATCGTCGTCGTCGTCATCGTCACCGTTTACTGTGGCACGATATCCAGATGATGGGACACTGTTTTATGACGCTCGGTAGAAGGCTGGCTAAGGGAGAGGATAAAAAATGGTAGCCATTTTAAAAACAAAAGCTTCAAACGAACGAAACATGACGGTTTTAAACTTACCTACCAAATCCACGAACGAAACCGGCAGAAGGAGGAAGATATCGAGCAAGGTCGTAAATATGTTTTATGTTGCACCTTCCCGTACTACATCCCGCCACCTGCCCCCCCCCCTCCCCCCCCCCCTGGACCTATCCAGTTGCGAGTTCAAAGACCTGACGGGGGCAAAAGCGACAGCAAAGAGTCTATAAAAAAAACAGCGCTGCACACGCTGGACATACACACTGATTTTGAAACAACAGCCCCGCAATAATAGGTTCGATGTTTTCCGATCATCTCGCGACGATTGATTTTGTACTGCTGCGCTGTTGTTGCTTCAAACCGCCTTCGGCCATTTCCAGAAATCTATTAACGAAAACTTCTTCCATCCGCCCGGGCGGCACTACAGATCGGGTAGTTGCGATCTCTCTCGCTGTCCATTAGAGCATGGGGACGTTTGCACCCGGCAGCTTGATTTTTTCTTGATCTGCAGATTGAGGCGCACAGTGTGAGAGAGAGAGAAGAAAAAAACGCTTGTTAAAATTGAAGAGAATTAATTATTTTTTAATTATTATTCAAATTTGTGATAATCATCATCATTAATTATCTTTTACCCACCCTTTTACACGGGGTGCCCGGAGAGAGGGCCTAGAATTGTTCTAGTTTGTTGGGAAGGTATTCGTCACCTGTTAGAGAGCTGTGCTTCGTTACCTCGTGGGAGCCCAAGAACTCTAATGCCTTCCAAAGGCGGTAGATTGATAGAAGTCAGGAGCCATCTTTTTTTTCGGCCATGCTTCTCCTATACACCTCTGTCGTATTAATTAATCAACGCTGGTGAGAGGTGAAGTAGTAAAAAATGTACCTAGTTAATTGATTTAGTCTCACACATAACCTTCGTCTACTGACGTACAGACCCTAAAATGCTAGACTTGAGCGAATAAGTTCTATTCTTAACATGATACTACCAAGACAGCTTTTAACACTATACCGTTCGATTAGATCCAGCGAATCTCTGTCTTTCTAACGGCGGTCTATTCTACAACGCAGCCTATTAAGATAACACAACATTCGGCGGCAAACTGTTGATCTGGCGGTGTGCGTCAGGTGTCTCTTGTTCACTTTTAACCTCCAAAGAACGGACCCCCGAACGTCGGTACCGTAAGCGATAAAACACCAAACATCTAACGGATTTTGGGAGCTTCCGGACAACGCCCGTGGGACATAGTCCAGAAAAAAAAACCCAAACAAAAACAAGAAAGCTTTTGCCGACTGGTTGACAGTAATCTGGCCAGACTCCAAAACAGAACCCAGTGAGAGGGACCGGATTTTGACAGATTTATGGTTTGGGCGGCAGCGAGTGAACCAATGCGAACAATAAGCTGACAGTAACCGGCCAGTAACGCGTCAAAAGCGCTTGGAGAAAGGCACCGCGCGCGCACTCAAATCAAATGGCAATAATTACTTTCACCCGTGCCCATTGGGTCGGAAGAATTGGATCGCCGATCTGAAGGCGTGATTGCGCATACTCCAGGCTTTAGCCGATCTTGATTGACGAATGTCCATGGTTTATCGAAAAACCTTCCATTAGACATGGTTACTTTTCACCTTTCTGTGCCGAGCTCCAGCACAAGAAAGGCTAGAACGTTCTCAAAAGGACCCAACAAAATGGCGAACGGAATACGCTCCCACTCCTCCTGTTCGCTTTCTGCGATAAGTGCTGATGGCTTAATGAGAAACACTTAAATTAATTTATCCAAACCACACACACAAAAGGACCCAACAGAGATAATCTGTCATCTCTTGGTCGGCTGCACAGAAGGCACAGTTTGCGCGTGTTTTTCTGGCGTTCCTTCCTTTTAGACGCCCGAAAACCCCTGGAACGTGGGGGGTCCTTAAAGTGCTGCGGCCTGC
This sequence comes from Anopheles merus, assembly GCF_017562075.2. NCBI lineage: Eukaryota > Metazoa > Arthropoda > Insecta > Diptera > Culicidae > Anopheles > Anopheles merus. Next base: position 36,035,069 of record NC_054083.1, read on the forward strand.
ATCTCGTGTGTACTCCTTTCATTCCGACCGATCGGAGAAAGGGTTTGTGCACCGGTTTGCCCACTGGGCGGCTTAAAAGCTATAAACAAACAGCAACAACAATCGTCCTCCTCCCATCGCCGGGATGTTTGCCGCGCCCTGCCTCATCGGGGTCTCGCGTTCTGTGTAGCTTTTACGCCACCGCCGATGCCGCTTTTGTCAATTCGAATTCGAATGTTTTTATTATTATTTCCCCTCATCGCACCCTGACATAATGGCGCATGGTGCAGCACAATCACTTGAAGGGCTTTGGGGGCCGGCTCGGGCAACCATTCTCTTCCCGATTGATCTCGTTTCATTTGCGCGAATGGGGCAACATTTTGGCGATTGTTACACTTCCCCGTACGGGGACGCACTTATGCCCGAGCTGTTTCGTTTTCATCCCTTCCCCGTGCCAGGTGGTATTGAGTTTCACCTGACATGACTTATGAAAAATGAGCGTTACATGTTGCGAAAGGAGCAGCAGCCGCATCAGTAAAGGAATGGGAAAACGTCCGCCCTGTCTGGTTGTCCTTACGAGAGCGAAGGGCCTTTCTCTCAATTGTAAGGAAGATGTAATCATTCGTTCAACCGTTCCATAAAAAATAAACCTTTCTCTTTCCGCAGCCGTGTGTGATTGTGTGATTTTAATTGCCAAAAGGGAAATGTTATCGGTTTCCGAGAAAAAGAATGATCTCCGCCGTGATTTTTGGGGTGTCCTATAAATAAGCGGTGTTTGCCAAAGATGATCCAACGCCAAGGCGTTCGCTTGTGCAATAAATTCTTACTAACAAGCTCGTCGCTACACACCGTTAATCCGCAATGCAACTTCGTGTGCAATAAACCGACAAATTTCTAAACCCCAAAAATGCTACGAAGCAACAAAACCCTACCATCCTGCTGTTAAAACTGTTACGCAAATCCCTGCTATCCTCCAACACCACAGCGCTACCGGCGGTCCCTACAGGTCGTTCCATTTCACGTTGGCAAATTGTGGTTTGCAAATCCTACAACACGAACCCGCAACGAAAAAGACACAAACCTTGTCGCGCCAAGCGACGAACCCATCCGCGCCGCCGCTAAATCTTTCGCGTCCGCTTCTAATTGCTAGCGATCACGCGATCTCGGAGCATCCCGCAATCGTACCGCGATTAAATTTATTCACACTCACCGAAACCTTCCAACAGAGCCGCCCGTGGGCGCATCTGCACATGACTTTGAGCTGCAGGTGTAGAGCGAACCGGGCGATGGCACCGGGAAGCAACGAACCTGCCGATACTAATTCACGCCATCCATCCGAAGCCGTGCGAAGGGTGCGATCAGGTTCCCCCTTTACCCGCACGGTTGAAACAGGTTGCCCTAAAGCATCTACATCTACCTGATAAAGATTTGGTCCCGTTTTGCAGCACGTGAACACACACACATTTCGCTCTAGCTGAGCAGATCCAAGACACCAAACGTGTGTGTATGTGGGTGATGAAGCTGCAACGGCCGTAATGCATGATCAAATGATCGCTTCTTTTTTGTATTATTTCTTGTTGAAAACACATCCCTGGAACAACTCAACCCGCTTGCTCATCCAGAAGCGCCTTGATGCCCCTCGGGGCACTAGTCGCACAAGTAGCAACCGGGCGCGGCAAATAGAGTGCAACCTGCGAGGCAAATAATTAATGATAGGCGGTCAGGTAGGAATTGCCGGTCGCGAAAATAGAGTTGGAGCCGTTCGTGTCGTTCGCTGTGATGGTAGGCTCGGCGGCTAGACACGGATGGTAAATTGGCTCTGCTTCCTACTTTATTAATGACCTGATATGCGCGTGAATTTGCCACCGCTTGAACTTGGGTTCCTTAAAAAAAACACACAGAGGAGAAGCAAAGAAGCAGAACTCTGCCTGTAATGGTTTGAATGAGACTGGACGTGCGGGAGGATGGACGGAATTAGTCCCTGTCAAGAAACTGGATCCTTTTGCACACGTACACCTGGCGTCCGCCGCTCACTCGCCGCCAGTCTTCCGCTTGATCTCTGCGCGCGTTATAAACTCCATTACGTGTACACGTTTCAAGCTGTCTTCCAGGTTTCGTTTTGTTTTTTTTCCCCCATTCCCTCGCATGCTAGAAGTCAAGCAGCTCATGTTGCATGTTAGTCTCTCCACTTGGATGAAGGAGAGTTGGCAGATTTGTGAAATCCTCCCGTCCCGCCAGCCAGAACCAACCCAAAACCCGGTGCCGACAAACGGGACGGGTCGGCAACATCTGTTCCCGCATCCCAGTGACATGTAGCAATCATGAAGTGGAACCCATACTTCACGAGAAGCGGGAGAGCAAGGCCTGCCCGACTCTCCAAGGCACCGCGCGTGGAAGACGTATGTCTCTTCTACGAAAACGACAAACTTCAATCGATCTTCTGAACGAGCTTCTGTGTCTGTGGTGTGGTGGTAGTACGGTCACTTCACATCCACCTACCGTCCGTCTATTGGAGCTCGCCATAGATCACCCACGATCTGACATTGAGTCAGACCCGGCTGGTCTCGCACTGCTTGCGTAATTTGATACAATTTCTGCACAGCTTGACCCCTGTGTGTGTCGCTGTGGAGAACTACCCCGGTGCTGCACTTTTATGTTCGCTGCTGTCGCCTGAGCGAATCGCGATTTCTATTCGCCCGCTCCTCCAACCCAACAAGTACAACTCCAAAGGAAACGCTGCTGTCCAAAGTCGTTAAGCGTTCAGCGGGATACTAAATCGAACTCGACAGCCGAACTCGATCAAGCAGAAAACGGTGGGTGATCGCCTTTGCCGGCGGAGTAGGTAGTACCTAAATCTAGTTTGGAAATCTAATTTAAAGGCGCTATATATTGGAGCGTTGTTTTAAAGCACGTCGGTCAAACAGACTGGATGATGGAGACTCGCATGTGAACACTTTGATTTACAACTTCACGAATTAATCCGGGCGTTGTGGCGTTGTCGTTGAACGGTGTCACCCGGCCCCGGAAGACAATACAGAACCGCTCAACGTTCAATCAATTCCAGCAGAATCACCTTGCTGAGAAATCTTGAAGGAGCATTCAACGGTGACATCCCGTAGCAGTGCGCTGATGCGAACCGAACAAAACGTGGAAACAAAAAAGATTAATTTCATCTCCGATAATCAGTCGAACTACGGGCCCGGGCCCGGGATAGAACGATTCCAACTGCGAGAGACCTCCAAGATGAGGTCGTATATCTTTGATCTAGCCCAAGGGAGACGACGAAGGACGCCGAACGGTCGTATGGGATTTATGCTTACGAGCGGGGTTGTGCCCAAACGGAAATCAATGGGAGAGTCCAAACAAATGTATTATTCGTGGCGACAATCCTCTTCCAGTGCTGCAGCGGCTGCTGCGACGTATTTCGGGGTGGGATTTTATGTTGAGATCTTCATCCAACGCGCCACCCTTTGCCTTTCCCGTCCTGTCCAGGAGAGCTAGTCGCTATCCCAAGAGCTCGCCGGAACGGGAGAGCATACGCGGTTGGCTATATTTATTTTCTGCATAAATTTACCATCATTTACCCACTCATAAGGGCTATCGATCGATCGGGTCGGTGCGATCAATTTGTTTGTCCCCAGAAATTCCTCGCCACACAGCCGCCGCTCGGTTTTAACGGGAGGGCACAACATACGATCATACAAATAAAACGCAAACAGCAACTACGTACCGTAGGGGTTTCGCGTCTGCTATTTTTTGCACCACCAACCACCGCTACATTTCCACCCCATTATCGACGTACCGATCGGCGGACGAAGTTGCGATGAAATTTTCAGGCGCGCAGTACGATGCAGTGTGGAAAGACAGCCACCACCGGGCGGGCGCAAAACCCTTCAATATAATCAAACAAAGAGCACAAAACCGATCGTCGTCGCGATCGTTGGTGTGGCTGCGTTGGCATAAATCAAAAACCGACAGAGCAGCAACAGCACCCTCTCCGTTGCGCTCCACGCCGTTTCGATTGACAAACGCGCGCAAAGACAATGCGGCGAATGTGACGCGTGGGTGCAACATGCAGTTTGCCAGACGGCAGATTAAGACCCCGCCCCAGTCCAGAGGGAATGGTTCTGCTCTGGATGTAATTTTCGTTCGCGATTATCTGCGAATGCAAATTCTGTGTGTCATGGGACATTGGAACGTGTGGCTGTGTGTCCTTCTGAGAGGCAAAGAAGACACCGAGACAGGAAAAGCGATCAGATATCGATCGGAACGAATTGAGTGGGTGGTTTCGATTGGTTATTGGACACAGTCGGCAGACAACTTGCCTGTAAAGGTAGAATCGGTTCAACGTGATGTCATAAACAAAGCTTGATTCCTTTTTGTGTACGATGTCATTCACAAGCATATAGTTGTAGTTCAACATGTTTGAATAATAACCATCTACGAATAAATGAAACCTCCATAATCAGACTTCTAGATTTTCCAAGAAATCCACCACTCAAACGGTTTTTAAACAAATCGCTAACAATTACTCAACTGCTGTGAGGCATCATTAGGGCGTATTAAATAATTGTTTGACATCAAATAATCCCACATAATCACCCCTTCCACCCATACTAACGACTCTCGATCGTATCCATAGCTCCATCAAAAACTGAACCTCATGATATCCAACTGAAATTTGAGACACTGAAAAGCAGACACTGACTGAAGACATTCCTCACCATGTACCTTCCATTCCTTCCAACCAAATTGAGCGATCAATCTTAAGTCCACCGCCCGGCTAGGCCACTAATACTCGCTCGCGAGCAAAACAAGTTCCCCGTGCACAAAAGTAGCGAACTAAGAAAGAAGCCTACAAATTCATCCCACTGTCACTTTTCATTTCGATCATAATTTTAACGATGTGCATACGTGCACAAACACACACAAACATATCCAGCACACGCGTGCTAGCATGCATTTTTACACCGCCATTTTCCACCAATGATCTGCCCCCATGCGAACGAACTCCGGTAGGATTAATCGGTTAGCATAAATTTACCAATCGAAGCCTATAATTTAACACTCCTCGGGAAAGGTACGAGCGAAGAAAGAGTTACGAGTTCGCTTACAGGGAGAAGGACATGCTCCGACGGCGGGAAAGACAGATTCAATGCCACACCATCCGCAGCTTCTTCAGCAGGCCCCTACCGAGTGCACGGATGGCAATACCGGGGACGCAAGAATGCAACACACCGGTTGAGCGCTTCTCACTTATCAATTCACACGAGAGAGAGAGGCGCACAGACGCAGCTGACCATATCCCCAACAACGCGTACTTGCGATGGTTTCTCCAGTGCGCAAATCTTCTAGTGAAGCTAACCGATCCGGTCGACCCATAATTATGCCTCATAAAATAGAGGCTCTCCACCAACGACGACGACGACTACGACGACTATCTGGCCATGGTTTTGCACACTGTAGCAGGAGGTTGTAATAATAATCTACAAACTTCGGCCACCACGCACGCTGCAGTCGTCGTTGTGGTTCGTTGGTACGCGATCCTCCACCCTTTTACCAATGTTTGCCAGTTTACATTGGCAATAAAACATTTCTTGGGAGAGATTGTACGCAGCCGAAGGGAAGGCGGCACACGTGAGTTAAGCGGTGGATTTTTCTACCATGCCGGTCACTGCGTGAAACGATGCATTATAACATCGTCAACGACGTGTAGTGTTAATTTAAAATTCATATTTTATCATTTCCCCCCGGTGTCCGGTGCGTCTTCGTGGAACCACTTCTCCAAGAGAGCGCAATTCTAGATCTGTCACAATTAACATGTTCCAATGCAACCTTTCTATTTCAACACGGCAAGCAGAGAAGCTAAATTGCAAATGCGAGCCAGGCTCTGATCTTGCTTGGTAGCTTGTGACCTACTACATAGCATCTCACCCCGGACCTGATCGGAACATCTTTAAGCGTCCACAGCCTGTCAACTCCAAATCAGTGCTACGTGCGGGAGAAGTAATAGCAAGCGACGAACCTGAACTCTTTCAACGAAATCCCTTCACTCTACCACTTCGCATCTTTAATCCACTGGAACGCAGCAATTGCCTTCGCCTTCCGATTTTCTTTCGCCCGAGATCGTGCCCTTCCCCCTATTCACCTTGGCAGTTTTAATTAGCACCTCATCCTAAGGTTCATTCCCGTTCGATTTGCGGTCACGGCGGCTCGCCGTTGCCGCAGTTTGTTGCACCTTCCTTAACCGCAACACAGGGGCTCTTCTCTTCTCCGCTCTACGCTCAAGGTTAACAACACACGCCAGAACGACACCCCATTGCGTACAGTATCACCTCCGCCACCACCACACAGCCTATTTGCCTATCACAACGTTCATGTGTTCAGCCCTGCGGTCCGGTTCGTACCCGCTGCATAGATAAATGTGGTCATTTTATGCCCGTCGGTCATTAAACGCTCCGAGCGGATGAGATGTGAAGTTCTGCACGCCGGCCACAACTTGCACCCATTTTCCAGGAAAAGCCCCCGCTTTGCACACAAACGACCCGAGCCGATTACCTTGCGGGCAATTATAGATACACGGGGGAGCGGGACTTTCCCTTCCCGAATGGACGGATTCTTGCGCACCGAACCACCATAATGACGGTCAAACCGTTTGGTGTTGGTCCAATTGCCAAGTGGAAGCATAATTTCCATCATCATGCTGTCCAACGGTATACGGGGTTTGCTAAAATTAGCAATCAAAGTACAAAGTTGCAGCCGGTTAAGCAGCGCGATGTTTGGAAAGCAGTTTATATGTGGATCTTACTTGTTGTCAGTGTGACCTGAGTGTCTGGTGAGACGTTGTAATGGACATTCGAATGCTCTCTTCGGTGTTAGGACCGTAACTCATAAGGAAAGACATAAAAACATGGTAAAGATCTACTAACAGAGATCGAATTTCCCTTGACAACAACTTCACACAATTCCCAAAGCTTCCTGTGAAGCGTCTGCAAAGAGACACCACACATCAAAGGCCATAGCAAACGCATTAACGCTTCCGGAAATCACTAAACCCTGCCGAATACATTCCACCAGTTCCCTCCAATTAACGGTGCAACTTCGCGGCATGAAACAAACACCTGCGTTGACATTTTTTGGAACAACCGTCGGCTCCAGGAAATGTAATAAAAATAGCGACAAAATTCCTATTCTTACATCACACCCGTCGCAATCCGCACGTTGTGCAAGCGGAAAGCTCTTAAGGCTTTTTTCCCGTCTGCCCCAAGACGGAAGGGAAAGCTCCATAGTGCGCTTAATTACTTCGCGATAGAAGATAAACGTAAAAACCACATTTCGGAACCCTACGGTTCGATACTTTCCTAATCGAACGGCAGGCGAGCTGACCCCGCCGCAAGAGGTTTGCCTTTCTTCCCTTTCTCTTGCACGTCCGAGTGCGATTTGTTTGGAAACCAACACGGGTGACGGGGGGAACATTGTTAACGAACCAAAAGGGCTTTTACATTTAGGCTGTGTGTGAGTTGTTGTTTTTTTTTACGAATTCGTGATCGATGAAGTGTGCTGCTAGCTGGGATACGAGTTACGGGTGGCTCTAGCTGGACCCGGCCTGATACTAGAGAACTTAGCCATGCGCGCAACTCACCTACCGCTGGCCACCGAAAGGTTATGCGCAACTGCTGCTTGTCCTACTTCTTGTCTCAAAGCTGGTGCGATGATGGCGTGGCGTTTATCGAGATATGTGGGTTTTGAATTCAATTTACAATCCCCCATCTCGCCCTCTGCTCCGAAACCATACTGTCCACGGTGCAGTGTTTGTCGTTAGCCAACCTCAACTGCTGTTTTTCAAAGACGGGCGGTGCCTTTCTATCCGGCAGTGGCACGATTTGGCTCGTGTTAGCGAAATCGATAGCTGCCGAAGATAAAGGTGGTGACCATATTACAATTAAAGCGTTCTACTTTATGGTTCGCGGGTTATGTTCAGGAACCTTACCGGTTGTGAAGTTGAATGCGGAGCAAGAAGTCAGTAACTAGGCTTTACTGTTTGTTTATTGTAGTTACTATGCTTGGTTTATACTATTGATCAACACCTTTCGGTTGGACATTCACATCAATGTGTTAAGTTTTCTGCTAGAGCGAATAGAACCTAGAAACTATAACTACTCAGACTCTACTTATTAGCAACAACTAGTCATAAAACCGGCTCACCTCTTGATGGAATTATTGTACGCTACTGTCTCTACTTCAAAAGATTGTAAATCTAGACCCTCACACAATCGGGATGGTAAGTTTGAATCACTCAACCAGTCACCGCATAAACATCTCGCGACCTCAGATCACTTTTTGTGCTTCCAGCGTACCTCCCAAGTAAAGAGACCGCAATATTCTCTGCCCTACCCGAACCCTGTTGCTGTAGCTGTTCATCTTTGTCTCTTTCAATTGCATCGTAAATCTCGTCCCAACCCATGTCGTTACTCCGATTCTGCAATCCAATCTTCCCGGCAAGGTTCAGGTTCGGTATGTGACATGAAGAAAAATTGATCAACTTCTGGATCTTCTGGAAACCGGATCATATCCAACCGACAGAAGAGCAACCGCTTCTTATGTTTGGTGCATAATTGTCCCATCCAGCGTTGCTTACCGTGAAGAAAAAGCAACGACCACATAAGTTCGTTACGCTAAGTACACTCCCGGGAACTACCGCCCCAGTAGGTTCCATACGCTTGACGCGTTCGACGGTGCCCGTGTGGTGACGGGTTGGAGGTCGCAGATTGACTACTGCAACAATCTAGCATAAATAACTCTTTCGCACCGGTCACGATCCTTCCTTCACGGTCGGGGAAAACATAAATCCGCTTAACCGCAGGCCGCCCTCACGCAGTACAATTGGTGGTCACTTTTAATCCGCGAATCAATCAGACAACGCAAACTCGCCCGGGCGCGTTATCACCGGTCGTACATCTCCTGCGCCCATCAGCAAACTACATACGACGAAGTCGAAGATGCCCCCGCAGATGCATGCGCGAGCCCGCGGGACCTTATTTATTTCCTCGCTAATAAACATCAATCGCTTCCGAGCGAGCCGATGAAAGGCCGGGTATGTGCACACATTTTCGCGACTTTCAATTCTTCCGCCCGTCGGGGTAGCGCCCGCTCCAAAAGCCTCCGATCCCTATCAATATCGTCAATCTTGGTCCGTCGTTCGGAAGGAAGGTTTTACCGATCGCGAGCATCATGACGCGGAACTGGCGATGCTCGCAGCAGATGGTCAAATGGATATCAGTGAGGAGAGAGGCTGTCCGCTAGACAGTTTGATTGAAGGCGCAGCCGTGCCGTGCGCATTCTTTAATCCCTAGCTCGCCGACTAGTGCACGGGTGGCACAATTTGTATTACCTTTACCTTCCGCAACGGGGAGGAAAGATATGGGCCGAAAGCGCGCGCGATCAAGAGCAGCAACCTGTTTCCGCACCGGCATCGACGAAGCTACGGTTGAAGTGTACGTCAGTTTTAATGAGCATTAATTGACAAACGGCCTCTTTCACGGTTCGGGTTTTGTACCTCGATCCAGCAGCGTCTGCTGATGTGTGCTCTCCCCAATGCGGAGGAAGTAGTAAGTGGAAGCATAATTGATCGAGTGGGCGAAAGATAAATGTAATGCAACTTCCCGCGCAAACACACAACCGCAACGATCGGTAAGGCGATCGGGTGGGGAGGACCTTTGGAAGTGCTTGAACCTGAACTCCCGATGTCCTTCTGGCAGGGTAATGGTAATACGCTCATGGTGGGCAATCAGCAAAGCAAGTCAGATGTTGATAAGCTGTGGATTGCCCATACGCTCGAGATTTGATCTAAGTCACAGATTTTATCGTAGATATGCGCTGAAACCTAAGACATTTACCATCTATTTTCGAAAGGCATTAATTTCAATAACACTTTTTGAAGAAAAATTCAATCACTGGTATTACTTTTGTGCAGCGCATTTCTTATTCCTACTATTCCTATGGCAATAAGCAAACTAGAGTGCATGGAGTCTAATTTCTTTGAAATTTCTGAGACAACAAGATAATAACTAATGATCCCTTCAGAAAATAGTCCTATTCCAACATCCAAGTTCCCATGCCGATAATGACTGTATTTTAAACCTACAAACTATCCCACAAACATGTCACACACGCATCATGTCTTCTACCCACTAAGAGCTAAATAAACACATCCGTTGCAGAACTGCACTTCGGACCCGACCAACTACCCGAAGATATGTCCACCCAAGTAGACGTTAATGTACCCCAAGTACCCACAGACGGGACATAACTCCAAAATAATGTCAAACACACATGATAATAAAACTCACATGCTTAGGCGAACCCGACTGTACATCCCACAAAGGTGTATGGACGCGAAAAATAGATCTTCTTACTTCTGGGACCAGCGCCCAACATGCCCCCCCGTACATTCGCGAGAGACTAATTACCCAACCCTAACACCGTGTCCGGCTAATTGCTTCCTTTTACCCGAACGCCTAATGGTCGTGTATCGAACCGCGAGCAGAAAACGTCTGCCGTTAGTCGACCAGCCCAGAGCTAACGGGTTCCTCTCCCGCAGTCTACCACTACTATTCTCCACTGAAGAGCACCTTCAACTTTGACTCCACGCTGCCATCTCGGCATCTCAATTCCGCCAGCCACTCCGATGGAACCAATTTCCAGCCCCCCCCCCCCCCCCCCCCCTTGTCGACATGTCTTGGTACGGAATGCATGTACCACCACCAACACGGGACACAATGTCGAATGACATGCAGGATGGACGCAGCATGGAAAGTCGCGTTAGACCGGCAGTTTGGAAATGCATAAATAATGCGATTAGACGCGGAAAACCGGGCGGTTGGGTCGGCTCAACCTTCACGAAACGCTTGTCGGTTGCTGACACGCATCCGGTCAAGTGCAAACTGTTTCTCGGCAAACCAGGAAGAAAAAATAGCAAGCCAACTAACTTGCTCCAATCCGAGTCCATAACTCCCAGCTCCATTCGCGCAAACAAATCCGTTTTTGCACGCTCGTAACATGTTCACATTGCCAGTGTCAACCCGAACGCGAACATGACACATCGGTGCACATTGACAGGGGGGGCGCCGTAACCGACAAGGGAGTGTATTTCTCGCTCCAAAGTAGGGACGCCTTTTATAACATTCATAATCACGGCAAGAAGAATGTAATAATAAGACCAGGGCCGGATCGTGTAGCCCCCCCCCCGGGCACGCGTACGTGTGCCTGTCACCCAGGGGCGGGTGTTAATCAGAGGCATGTTATTTTCATTACCAACCCGCACAACCCTCCAATCTGTCAAACTTTTTCACCATTCGAATCGACCGATGCGATGACCGGTTGATGACTCACTCTACGTTCAAAAGTTGAACAGCTTACTGAATGTGAATGTACACGGTGGGTCTTTGGATTGGGTGTGGGTGAACCTATTCGACGCATAACACAGTCTACGTTTCATTTGCAGTCATCGGTGCGATTGTGTGCCAAACAAGACGTATCACTTAAGATGTCAATTCCCCCCTGGACTTCCAGTGCTACTCACGATGATAAGATCAATCAATTATCCTTCATCATAATTCATCGCGCGCGCGGGCTCTCTTATCAGCCCCGCCCTTTTGTCCTAATTTCTGGTTTCATAATCGTGCTCCGTACCAGACGTTCCTGGGTTCTCAAGTACGGTGGCGAAATCAATTTCCATTCCCTACGCCTTATGCACTTATGGTGATTTAAAAACAGCACCAACACCGAGTGGTTCACCGAGTCCAAAAACGGAGAGTTCATCACGAGTCGGCCCCTGCGATTCGTGATAGCACGCTGGACAATAAATACCTACACCCTTCTAATCAATATTAGCGTCGGAAAGGGAACGGGCGAGCCCGACCCGATTCAAAACCAATCGATTTCATGCCTGTTCGTGTTGGCAAAAACAGAAGAAAAAAAAGCCCACTCCAGCGCCCTGTTCCGTGCACATAAACTGCTGTGCAAGCGCGATGCAAACCCAGCATTCAAACCTTTCCGTGGCAAAACGGCCCAGGTGTTGGAATTGGAACACAATCCTTTCTCCTTTGCCCGGCAGAAAGGTGCCGACAGCAAAACACCTTTTTATTTGCCTTGACCACACGACCCGGCACTGCTCCCCACTGCTTCTTCTCATATGGATTACGCGAGGTGCAGTGGTGTGCTAAACTGGAGCAGCCAGTAAACCCAAGCCCCAGGAAAAGGGAAGGCTCTGAGAGCTGGATAGCAAAATTTACGACCCGATTAAATGAATCCCGATTCAGCAGGCGCTAGGCGCTTTCCTAGTGTTGCGCTTTCTACCAAACGCGGGGCCAACCGGGAAAGATATTGCTGTATCCCTCCGACTTTTTGATATATTGCCGGTACAACCCTAAAGGCTACTAACAACCCGAACGACCGAACGGTCTGGGTAACATCCGGACCACAATTGGTAGCTCTCCCGGAGGGTTTGGAAACTTGTTTGGAAGGAAAGCATGTCGCTGCGATAAAGCTAAGCATGTTATTGTGCACCTCAACGTGTGCAAGCTCCAACAAGAACGTCAAAACATTAACCACACAACCTTCAGGAGATGTGCTTTGTGCTAAAACTCCAAGCTCACAACCAAAAAAAAGCCCCAAAACAACCTGCTGCACACGCGTCATGCTGAACAGCTTCGAGCGTTAAGCAGTTGTTATTCATAAAATTAATCCCTCAATTAATTCTAACCTTCAAACATCTGCTTCCACCTGCTCTGCCCGGTCGGAGATACATTCCATCGCAGCTTCTACACATGATGGGAGTGTTGTGATTGCTCGGTGGTACGCCCGAAACTGAAAGTAAAACCTGTTCCTGCTGTACGGCACCACGACAGACACGAGCAGAGCAAAATGACAAGATCCGATCAAGAACTTGAAATCAGGCGGTGGCGTCCAACGATTACAACACCTTCACAGCAGGATGAATATGGAAGGTGTTGGGAGTGGAGGAATGGTCGAAAAGTTTGAGGTCCAAACATGTTCCACCTTACCTGAACCAGTTGACACCGGAAGACGGTGGGGACGGTGCTCTGGGACGCCTCTGGAGGTATAAGAATGCCTGTCCGCCACTGGAGTATGTGGATTATTTGACGACTGTCATAACGCCATGGGCATGAACACTTCACAGGGCCATGTTCTTCGTTATTATGCGTGACATTGTGCTAAGGTAACGATTAATTGGCGAAGTGGCAAACATCATTCTTGGGAGCGTAGAGTATCGGAGATGTTTACTGCTTCCAATCTTTTTGCCTAGATCAAGAATATCCAACAAGTCGTTTTGTTGAACTGAGCCGAGCAGTGCTAGAGTAAAATTTCAGTAAGCAGATAAAATAAATTAAAGTTTTAATTGATTGTGAAGAAGGCGAACAGGGATTAGGCTTTAACAGCTCGGAAGAACCAGTTTGTTACCTAACATCGAAATGCGATTTCTTATATATGCTTTTAAGTATTACTTTACAGTAGTTCTTCAGCAAAAAAAAATTGTTGAAAGCTGTTGGAACATTTTCCCAAAGCTTAAAACCCCTTTCGGTCACCTCTAGCGTACCGTGACAAAATGGACCATTTCCTGCCCTAGCGAAAGCGTGCACTTCCTGGCCTTCGTGGTGGCATAATTCGATTTGCTGATTTTAATCGCAATTAAACATTACCTCCACCGTGCCTCCACTACCGAGGGTGACGAGTCTTAAACCTAAACGGCTTCAAACTCCAATGAGAAGACATTCCACACATGCTAGCGACAGTTTGCCCATTGGTTTAGCAAAGAGCAACTTCGGCAGATTGTCCAGACTGTCTGTGTTTTCTAGGAGAAGAAGACGACACACAGCAAAATTGCTGCCCAGACGAATCGACCCAAGCAATGAGAAACGAAGCGGAACGAAACGTAAAACATTGCGCCACGGAGAAGGAGGTTGAGGTTGAGCCCAACTTTTGGAGCGGATCATAAATCAACCATCACTGCCGGTGATGACGCGACTTGCTTGGCAGCATCCAGAGGAGCATGCCGGAGGGGGGATGGGAATTCCCTTGCTCGTTCACTGCGTTCGTCGTCATCGTGCCCCAGGTGTATGGAAGAAATTTGATACATTTTTAAAAACATCATTTTTTACTGCACACGAAGGCAGCCAACCATGATGGGAAGGGAAAGATACAACGAACGCCCTTATCCAAAACGCTCGAGAACGTATAACGCAAATCAGCGATATCCACGCGAGATAAAAAAAGCAACCCAACAAACGGTTCAAACGCACGAACTTAATTACCCTGTGTACAGAGTACGAATGGATGCACTGCCTCTGCCACTGTGATGGAGCAGGACCCGAACAAAAAAAGGTTCTATCTTTCCCTCTTTAGCAGCACAGTTTCTACGGAAGTTGTTCATCTTTACGTTATGAGAAACTAATCACCTCCTAATAACGGTGCGCACGCATCGATTAATCACGATGATGATCCTTTCTTTGGGATGGAACAGACACATTGGGCTCTCGACATCGGCTCTCTGCACTTCTCTCGCATCGCTTGCACAATAGAAGCTTGGGAAACGCGTCAGAGTCCCTTGTGTTTTGTGTTTTTGGATCGCAATGATCTTTGCCCTATAAAAAGACGGGTGTAGAGAGTGCGAGTTTTTAGGGCCGTGAATTACCTTTAAATGGTGTTTTTCAATAGTGCTGCAGCTCCTTTTTGTACGCTCAAAGCACTGCCCACACGTTCAGGCTTTGTGACGAAAATGCAAAAGAAGTCACCACCACCACCAGCCGGAATGTAAAGAATTGACATTTATATCCAAAAGCCTACAACAGTGTCCCGCGAACAAACAAAAAACGATCGTAGAGTCGTGGTTGCCTCTGTTGACTGTTGGCCGGGATCGTTTTGATTGACAACTTGCTTAGGGAAATATATAAAGAAGGAAAGAGCTAAGACGACGGACGGTAGATCGTTTCTTATTTTTTCGGTTGTTAAATAAACATAATCCCTCCATTCGGCGGCTTCTTCCTGCTCGCTCTGAACGTTGCAGCAGCTCGCGGTCGACAAACGTGTGATAATAATGTTGTCCACGATGAAGAGTTTTTTTTTCTTCTGAGGTTACTGTTAATATTCCTTGAGCCGTGAGCCTTAAGCGCTTAAGCATTAAGGGAGGATTAAACACTGCGCTGCTTTCACTGTGTTGAAAAGTAAAAGCTACCAAACTTGTTCGGTTAGTTGCGCTTCCACCTGAATAAAGAATAAGGAATTTCTCGTTCCTTCAATGCAGCTCTACGTTTATGAGCATATATATTCCAACAATTCCGAAGATCACTTCTCCAGCCCATCCTAAAACGTCGTACGATCGTCCAAACAGTTAAATAATAATGCAAAAACATATCACGATATTTAGACGCGTCATCAATGCATAAAATACATCCCATACCCTTGAAATACATCTTCGCACGACGTATGGTGATTATTGAAATAAAAGGTGAGATTTTACATTTTATCACCCTACAAACACACATTTGCACGTTTTCATCCGTCTGGCTACAGATTATTGGCGGTTTTGTCTTTCGGTTTGTCATCCAATATAAATTCTTTACAAAGCCTTTAAATTAATAAAAACAAAATAACAAAACTACACCCAAAATGGCAACAAAACGACATGTGCATCGGTCGTAAAACTGGACGCCCGACAAGACGGCTAAGTGGTCAACTCTTTAAGCCGCTTTTCTCGCGTCAAAACCAAAAAAATAACAACAGTGACATTCACAAATCTTCCATTTGTTTTGGGGGGTGGAGCGAGGTGAACGAAAAGATGATTAGCTGAACAAAAATGCTAATGAAATTCCCAAAGCACGTTCCCGCCGCTAGACAATGCACGCTAATGCACGCACGGTGCGCGGTGTGTGCTGCTTTTGTTGGTGGTCACGGTAGGAATTAAAACACTGCTCAAGACTTGCCTTTAGAGGTGGAGGTTTAGACGATTTATTGCTCTATTTGCGGCAAACCCCTAACAAACTAATGCCCTAAAACTCATCAATTGGCATTAGGCTAGCTAAGGGGTTAAGGTGGGAAAGCTTAGAACATGAGTCTAAGAGTCCACCAAAAATTCGGTTTTCTTTTCGCATTGAAGCGGGCACTTGCTAGGAAGAACATCCTAAAATAGGAAAATATACCCCTTAGAAAAAGACGTCCAAACACTACGTGAGGATCATATTTCACACAGCCAGCGCTGCCCTAAACGTCCCCCAAATTGAACGGCTTTTTTGTGCAGCAATGGTCCCGCAGCAGGACGCCAAACCTTTATCACACCAAATGCCACCCTGACGACGGGTCTTGCAACATTTAGCGGCTTCCGTACGTCTCTCGTGCTTTGTGCGTTAAACCGACCGGGTTGGATAGCCGACACACACACACACACACACAGATCAAGGTGAACAAAAAATTGCAAACATGAGCAATATCGTACGCAGAGTCGCGCTGTCGCGGGCAGGAAGAATTAATCCTTCGTATCGGGCCGACCGACCGGACCACCGGACCACATTTAAAGGAACGCCGCCCAATTAAGCATCGAATTGTAACATGGCAAACACACACACAGAGAGAGGGAGGGGGGAACCGATCAGTCGATGCAAATAAAAAATGTCTTCAAAAGAAAAAAAGGAGATTTCTTTTTTTTTGGTTGAAGCGCTAGACAACGAACCCCTCGCTCGCTTCACGACAACCTAAACGAAGTGGCAACAGTTTTTTGGGGGTTTTGTTGTTGCTGTTTGACAGCTGTAAACAGCAAACAGAAATAAGCGAAAGCAGCTTAACTGAAGCAATCCCACCGACACTCTACCCGTTCGGATCCGGATCCATATGTCGCCAACAAACACACACAAAAAAACCCCCAAAAACTTCCCGATTCCGCGTGCTGACCAGATTCTGCAATCGGTACGGCGCGTTCACTTTTGGACGCTTAGCTGCGCCGAAGAATGTTTTCTTAATCAAAACATGCAAGCTCCCTTTCCCCCACCCCAACCCAGCAATTGGAAAGGGAATTGAGCTTCTTCCCGGGACACGTCCGACCGTCCCCGGACGGGCGCGAAAAATTTGCATTAATTAAAATAAATTTATTCCAAACTCCAACGGAGCACACGGCGACGACCTCAGTCCCCCCCGTTGTCCCCTTGCTCGAGTACGCAATTCGCGCGCGACAATGTGCCTGGCCAAACGGCTGCCCTATACACTCGCACTCATTAACACCCGCACCATCAATCTCCATTACTCCTGCTGGTGTGCTCCCAAAAAAGGAACGCCAAAGTAAAAGAGCAAACAAAACAAAAAAACCCAGCATACACACAACCTTTTTCTTTAATTGGTCCGCTTGGGCCATGTTTGCCACTGGAACAAGCCAACCCCTAACACAGAAAAAGAGAGGAGCAATCGCACCGTACAGATAAAATAAAACACTTACCGCAGTCCAACGGCAGCTCACTGCCTACGCACTGCCACCCAGCGGCCGAAGCCATCCTTAACCTTCGGGATGCACCAACCCGCCCGGTGCAAGGGTGAGATCGCTGGAGGGGAAACACCAAATCTCGTATCGAGCAAAACCTCTCGCTCTGTCTCCGTGGCTGGAATCAAAGAAAAAGGAAGACGGGGTAAAAATTAATCTTAATCTAGCCAAAAGAAGCAACATCTCCACCCAGGGGTGGAAGCGAAAGACGTCGAGAAGACGTACAGCAGCAGCAGCAGCAACAAGTGGCAGCATGCAGCACCGATCGTGTTTGCATTCTTTTTCACGCGTCAGCCATGATCGTGGCACGAGAGCGAGAGAGAGAGAGAGGAAAGGCGGGCACGACGGGCACGGTACAAGAAACAAACGTTTGCCAAGGATTTGCATCGATGCGCTGCGCTGCTCCGTCTCCCCCGGCCCGCGTTGCGATAAACACGCGTAACACGTACGGGAGGGAGGATGGAAAGAGACTGCCACGGTGGCGTAAGCGAGGAACCGCTGCGCGCACTTTATCGGGCGAAACATAACTTTTACTACGCTACCGGCAGGAACAGCAACTACCGCGTGCGCCACCATGCCATGTTTTGAAAGATATGTGCTCGTGTGCATACACACACAAAAATACACACACACACAGAGCTGTGCAGGCTGCATGGGGTGAATAGAAGGGTATATAACAGATGCATGTGCATGTATTTGCAAACGGCAAACCGAACGGGGTGAAAAAGCAGAGGGACCAACAGCAACAACAACAACAAAAAAGGAACAAAACCACACACAGATGATAAAAAAGAGATATTCGCGACCGTGTGCGACTGTGTGGGCATTGGGGGCCACTGCATAAAATATGCCTGGTATTCGCTAATTAAGACCAATTTAATCAATTCACTCTCGCTGCTGATGCTGCTGCACAGTCCTACTGAAGCTGGACCGACGTACACAACAAACAAAAAAGCACACACACACACAAATCTCGCTAACGGGAATGGGGGAAAAAGGAGAGGCCTTTACCGCGAACAGTGAACATACATCCAGAAGGCAGATAGCGGGAGGTGGAACTGATAGCAAAGGCACACCAAAAAAAGCCTTCTACATGGAAAGGGTTTTCCGTGCGGTTGCGGAACCCATTTTTCACCACCACTACACTCGTGCGATTAAACGATCTTCGTGGCGAGAAGCAATTAATAGGTTTGGGCAAGCAGTCGCGTAGCCGAGCGACCGAAGATAGTCCGACCTGGGTCCGATCTAATGCACTGTGTCGCCTCCGTGTACACGGTTGATATCGATCTGGTGTCCTGAAGAAGCTGTTCCCCCTGTTGCCAGCGATGGAAATGAGTGCTTATCTTATCCTGCCCTCCCGGGTAAGGGGAACGGCTTATAATCTGCCATTAATTACGCATCTTACGCTGTCCCGAGAGTGCATGCATTGCTTAAATTAAATGCCATACCCTGGACACGTCCCTTTTCCCTATCGGGCGAGGAATAAACTTGTACCCGATCGTACCCGATCGATTATCTGTGGCTGGCCGGCCGAAGCACAGAGAGGTATCAATTTGCGATCAGCTGAAGCCGGCTGGAACAAACCCGTGATCTTCTCCCCTTTCCTGCGCGGGCTCGATGTTCAAACAAACGAAGCCATAACATGCGAACCCCACACTGCCATCCTCATTCGCCTCCAAGGACGCTACTACAACCGCCGGTACTCCCCGTTTCCGTTGCATTATCTTTTATCAGCAGCAGCAGCAATAGGTAACATGGCTACATGAGGCTGGTCTTTCTTTGCATCTGCGGGCCAAAGATTACGCCTATCGCCACGCTGCTATCTCCGGCACGAAACATGCACCGCCCATTCGCAATCGTGTATGTTAATCAATTTCCACGGACGGCGGTGTGTGCATCTGCAGAAGAAAGAGCAGAGAAAATTGTTAGATCAACCATCGTTTTGGATGGGGGCGGGAAAGGAGCGCGCAAAAACAGACCGTGCCGGCGCCTTACCGGTCCTGTTCGAACCGGTCCTGTACGCTACCATCTCGCTGTAGTGTATGTATCGCGCGTACTACCACGAAGCGAATTATTATTTCAGCTCCAGCTACACCCCAAACTGGGTGGACAAATTTATGCGCACTTTATGTGCGCATATCCTCCCCGACCGCCACACGACCGCCACTCGATTACGATCGATTATTCGATTAAGCGGCAGACGCCCACCCTAACCCGACTTCTAGACTTCGCTCCCCCGGGGATCGGCCGGCCGCGCGCAGAAGAAATTGTGCGCCTCCAGCTCCTTCCCGTCCAAAGGGTTGCTCCAACAACACGATCGCGAACCTTCAAGGCTCCCGCGTGCCCCGTCGCCAGCAGCGATCACGACGATCATCACCTCCCCTCGGTTCTAAAGTCGCTCGAATCCAAGTTTTCCGTTAATTATTACATATCAGGGGGGCCGAGTAGCACGAGCAATTTATCGGTCAGCCAGAGGTGTGGTGTGTTTACTTTCGAAACCGTGCGCCAGTTGCGATAGTGTCGACCTCGAGCACCACTGCCTCGAAGAGTGGGGGAGGTGTGGTGAGTCAGAATTGGCAATAGTGCTGCCCCAAAGGCGGCACCAGCCATAACACACTCTGCGCTAAACTGCAGCCAAACCCCCGGCCAGCCCTTCTATTTGCTCTCTAGCTCAAGGAAATTATTCCAGCCGAATGGCCACGAATGGGACACGGATTGGCAGTACGGTCCCATTTTTGTTATTTACTGCCCTCGAGTGTAGGGCTAGCTGCGAGCGGAAAAACACACACACATACATACACAGACAGTGTTGATGTGCCACACCCGGGTTGTGCAGTGAGTACGAGACGAAAAGCAAGTTCACGGTGCGGACTTATGTCGTGCGGTCTGTCCGACGATCCGGTTGTTTGATTTCGTTTGATTTCTAGCTTCTAACACCTCATCGTGCCGGGTGTGTGTTCGTGTGTCCTTGTAGTAGCTAAGCAGTGTAGCAGAGATCAATACTGAGGTGTAGATTTATTGTCCCATTTCTTCACATCGACACCGAAGTGTGTATAATACCTGTACACACTCTCTCACGGTGATCCAGTTCCGTACCGGTGAGAACAAAAGCTGACCGAACCTGTTCCAGCTTGGCCCGATCAAGACGATAACATCCGCACAGACACAGTGCAATGTGTGCAGCCGATCAGGGTGGAAATGAATTTTTAATTAAGAACAATTACTTCACGCTCGACCATTGCTGCTGATGCTGAGTTGTCGGCAACCACCCAGAACACAAGCTGGATCTGGTTCCAGTGTACGAGTTTTACGCGCTAAAAGGTGGAAATAACTTCTCGCTGCAACATCCGATCGTGCGCGCTACCACCTTGTATGTAAAGTAATTAATTAGCTCCCGGGGTTCGCTTTTGGAGCGTTTTTTACCATCTTTTTTTTTTTTTTCTTCTTAAAACCGACCAATGCAAATTGCGATCCGATCTAGTTCGTGTGGTTCGTGGAGGTCCATAAAAGCGTCGAAACACTCCCCCCAAAGCCGTGAACGATCACACGCAACTCAATCGCACCTCAACCGTAACCATCGGGAAAGGACATTAAACCAAACAAAAAAACAACAAAAATGCCCCGACAATCTTCCTACCGAAACGCTAACGAATTGACGTTTACGAGCAGTACTGAACCCGCGGGAGGACGGCGTGAACCGTACCGAGAAATTAACTTTACGATCAATTCACGCGAACGTGTGGTGGTGGATGGTGGTTGGGCATCCGTTTTAGGGCACATAAAAGCTGCCGAACGGAGTACAAGCAGTACCAGAAAGTGAGGTGCAGAATAATGGTGTGACGGGTACGGCTGTGGGACGGCTACCGAGACGGCGTTTGGTGTTTGCTCCTCCGAACCATCGTCACGAGCGGGGTAGAATGGCGCATGCTGTACGCGCCGAAAGCGGGACTAGAGTAACACATTCCAACACGCCCCAACACGCTGCTGCGTACAAGAAGTTGAGCGGATGACAAAACCACGGGCAGCTTTTAATGGTGCGCCACAGCACATTAAATTAGATCAACCGTTAAAACCTAAGCCGGGAAACGGGGGAAAAGTTCAGATAAACGGGGGAAGAAGATTATCAAATCTAAGCTGCGGCTGACAAAAAACAACATCTACGTGAATGATTTGACGATTCAGGCTGAGAAGAACGCGCGTTTGATGCTTGATTTTCATCGCGCCTCACAATTACATTCGTGTCGGTCGTTATTTTAACGACAAAACTACATTTTAATGTTTCCTAAGAACATACGGCCAGCCTGTACCACAGCTTGATCGTTTGATAAGCAGTTTGTATTAGATAAACAAAATAAAAATCTGCGTGACCAGCGTGAAGTCTAGACATTCGATCTTGCCTGCTTGATATTAAGTACTTCTTATAAAGTGATCTACCGCTGTGCTGGACAGTTTTTTGGAGTTTTATTCGATCCTGATCGATATCTCTAATTAAGAACCTCACTCAAAAAGGTTAGAATTCCAACACATTTTGCTTATCTGAAGGAGATCAATCAGGTTCTCTTTACACATTAAAATTGATGCAACTTCAAACTCCAAATCTCAAATGTCATAGGATTCGTTGAGAAAGAAACGATCCTCTGGGAAGAATTCGGTTTTAAGTGTGTTGTAACTATAATTGAATAGCTTGCAAAACACAAATACATACATAAGATGCATAATTTGTAGGTCAATGTGTTAGGTGGGAAAACCCGAATCTTACCCCATGATGATCTTCACCTGCAGTTCCTCTGGACATCTGTTCAGAGCGAGCTGGAATGCATTCTCAAGCCTTGAAGCTTCGCATACAGACTTCTTCAAATTGATTACAGCTTATGCAAAACGTATCATCAACCCTAGAATGAACCGAAGCGAAAGTGAAATTCGTGAAATAATATGAAATTTTCCACAAAGTATAAAACTCTGCACGCAACAACTCACCAGCTGCTTCTCCGAAAGTACATCCTGGGATCTTCTCCCACCCGGGTCAAGCTCTAATTTGCCTTATCATCATTTGGCGCGGATCATCATAGCCCGGGGGCGGATGAAACTGTACCTTTTGCTTCCTCCTCCCAGGCCACGTTGGACGTTTCGTAAATCTGGTGGAAAATTGAAATTAGTCTCGATCAACCTTCCCGTTTTTTTTTCTGGAGAGCCATGTGATATGATTGATTGAATTTTTCCCACAACGCATCGCCGAATCTCCGCAAAGGAGGAAAAGGGAGGTAATGGAGGACAAGAAGAAACATTTTACCCTTACACACATACACACACAGACACACACTTTTCATTATCGACCATTAGTCGGGAGTTTTTGGTAGAACGACACCAAACGCTACGAAATTCTTCGTTTTTTTTTCACTCCCCGTTCTGATCAATTCCTGTCGAAAAAATGCCCCGCGCGGGAAGCAACTTGTCCCTATCGATGGCACACACACACGCTCATCAACAGTAGATGAACCGATTAATCCGGATCATTCGTTGCCTTATTAGATTATTGGACACCCATCTGCGGCTGCCTTTCGCCCCGAGACAGCTTTCAACCTTCCTCCGGAAGCCGGCCGAGAATCGAAAGAACGATCCGAAAAAGGGTTTCGAAATGAATTAGTCTCACCGTCGATTCGCCAAAATTGGCTGCGTCATCGCTACTAATCATCGCTTCGCGGGAGACCACCACCTGAGGACGCACGGAGTTTGGCTCCCGAAAACTGTACACTGTTGCGTTCCAAAGCTACGCTACTGATCAAGTAGCCCAGAAGGTTCTCTACCAGTGCCTACCATGATCTCGAGCATTCCTGCGGTAGCAAACACATTTTGACAGTTGTCAATTGTTTTCCGCATTTCAAAACTTTCGTGTTCTTTGCAACTGTGTTCAAAACATCTTTGCCTTCTAAATTGTGAGTGTTCTGGCAGTATCGCTTTTTTGAAATGACGGCCCCACCACCGGCTGCTGCTTCCGAAGTAAGCAAACTCCTCGACGATGTGTTCGTCACCCAGGGCGCGGCCATCAACTGTACCGCGCTGCGCCAGCTGCTGCAGCAGCTCACCGCACAAGTACAACCCGGTGGCGGCGGTGCTACTAGCGGTATGACCGGTGGTCCCTGCGGTTGCTGCTGTTCCGCCAGCCGGGTGACGATCGAAGGACGGGCGCTGAAGAAAATACCCAGCCGAACGGCGAAACCCCGCCCCAGCAGCTCCAAGACGGGCGTTGTGGGCAAGGGCGGAGCTGGAAAGGAAAAGGCCAACGCGGACAAGGAGCACGAAATGATACTGTCCAAGCTGCAGGCCGTCCAGACCATGCTGAAAGCGATGCAGCAGAAAATTAACAAAATTGAAGCCCGGCTGCCAAAATCACAGTCGAACATTTCGCTGGGAAAGGGGGGTGGTGGAGGAGGAGGATTTGGTGGACGACAGTTGTCTAAAGCGTCCAACATGCAGTTTGGGGCAGGCCGTGGCATCGGTGCATCATCGATGAAAGGGTCGGGTATGAAGAATGGCAACGGATCGAAACTCGGCGAGGAACTGTCGGCCAGCCAGCTGATAACGGCCAACGATAGGGCTACCGGCGAGTGCCTTTGTGCGACACGACGACGCATGCGGAATGCATCCAAACCTTCCAAAATAAGAAGATAGATTAACGTCAGAAATACATGTTCTTCATCTGATGGGCTAGTTTCAGTAGGCGCTGAAACGTTTCTTTTGGGGCAAACATTTTGTTCCTGTAAAGGTGTTGTGAACAAAAATTGTCCCGTAAAAGTCCTTTATTTTTGATTTTTTTTTTTTGTACTTCAAACCGTCCTGATAAGAAGTTTCGCACCATGGCAGAACCCAATTTAAGCGATCTGGAAGGGTTGGTGGACGACGCCATCACACTGCCCGACTGTGTGATAAACTGTACGGAACTTAGGCGATTGCTCAAGCACCTTATCGAAGGCGTTTCCAAGGCATCGCAAAAAGTTGAAGATTTACGAACAACAATTGAGGAACGGTTCCAATCTCTCGATGACGCCATTGCGGAAGTGAAACAACCCGAAGAGCCCGAAGAGCCCGAAGAGCCCGAAGAGGAGGAGGAACAGGAGCAACCAACGTTGGTACAATGCGGCGTGCCTATCGTTTGTGAACCAGCCGACACACCCCCGTCACAGGAGATGCTCCCAAAGGATGTAACTTCCGAGGCACTGCTCAAAGAGATCGATGAGCAGGCGTCCCAATTCCGGGAGCAAGAATCAAAGCTGCTCGCCGTGATAGGCGACCTCGAGCAGAGATTAGCGAAAGTGGAACAACTGTTCTATCAAAAGCTGGAAAACTTATCGAACGAATTCCAACAGTTCCAGGTGTCGGTGGAGAGCAAACAGAACAGCCTGGAGGAAGCAACGTCGTCCGCTTCGATGCAGCAGAACATCTGCACCGCCGACCAAAGGAACAAGCTGTCCGAGTTTACCGACAAGCTGGATGAACTGCAGCGCCAGATGGAGCTACTGCTGAGCCACCGGGATCAACTCCCCATGCGCATCGAAGCACTGCTGGAGGAGAAGCTGCGCGAAGGTGAACTAAAAGCAAGTTCTAGCAGGAAAAGTCTCCAAACCGGTGGTAGCATCAGCTCGCGGAAGAGTTCCGTGACGCCCTCGAAATCATTCTCCCAAGGACGCATCGTAACGGAGTCGGCCGGTACAACGCAACCGGCAATCGCGGAAACGCTGAGCTGCCTTTCCTGCGATTCGAAGAATGTCGTACAGCGCATGCGCAATGGACGCTATCTGGCCCCGAGGACTTGCGCCAAGTTGGCAGTGGTTGCGCGAAGATTGGAATCGGAAACGGAGGTAGTGCCGCGGTGGACACCGGGCGCTCGGTGGAGTCGCACGTGTGGTGGCTCGTACACGGTCGTTAAGCCGGATGAGCGTGTGTTCCGGCAGGTGAATGTGCAGTTCGGCAGTGACATTGTGGAGGAAAGCTCCGGACATGATTGTTAGGGGGAGTTGAAACGAATAATAAAACAGTTTTCCCCAATAATTTATTTGTAAATGCTTTATATTTCTATTGAAGACCATTTCCAATAAATAGATTCGATATTAATTCCTCCTTTTGTATCTTTCTTTCCCCTTACAGATGGTGGTGTCACTTCGACGACGATAACTACGTGAACGTTCCACGACTAGTGCGAATGCTGGATGACTACAACCCAACGCAGGATTGGTACCTGGGCAAACCGAGCATATCGTCCCCGCTGGAGATCTTTCTTGATAGTGTAAGTATTGATTGAGGCACTGTTTTGTTCTACACTTCCCTCCATCTGATGGTCTTTTGAATATATTATTTTGGAAAATGACATTAACGGGACATAATCCAAAACAAATGTCCTCATCTGGAACAATCGAAACAACGCAAAACCACGAAAAAATATGACGACATCTTGACGCTAAGTGGATCGTTTGATCAAATTTTGCGCAAAAATTTCCCCTAATAGCTCCAACACCAATGGCGACCTAATAAATGAATATCTCGCCCGTTATCGGTGGATCGGAACGCGGAGCACTTCGGCACACAAAATCCGGTGGCACTACAGGGTCAGATTCCATCAAAATTCATAACCATTCCAATGTGTTTTATGCTTTTGGCCCCTTTGGAACTCAACTCGGGAATACGAAGCTTTCGAAGCGCCCGGTAGTTGTGGATAACATCTCGTCCAACGGCAATCACCTCCCGTGGCGATGATGTCGAAGATGTCAGGCGACCTTCAAAGTGTGTGTTCACAATGACCAACTAAACCACAACCTGTTAGTAGCCAGCTGCTTGCCGGGTACACCCAAGTGGATCGATTTTCAGTCCCGACGAAGATCGGAGACCACGTGAACTTGATCAGCCTGAGGAGCCTAACTTCCTATCAGTCGCAAAAGTGGCAAAAATGATATAAAATTAAACAAGAATAAACAAATCACTACCGAAGAGGTGGCGCACCGCAGGCGGTCGTCGCCCAAAACTCGTACGCAAACGTCGCACGATGATTGAGAAATGGAACCTCGAACCAGGCCACTACGAGACGCGATGAGCGAGAGAGTGTGCGAGAGAGAGAAAAGGAAGGTGACACATCGCATTTGGACTGGTCTGGTCCAGGTCCACCAGGGGGATCTGTGGGATCAAATCGAACGATCAACTTCTCTACCATATCTCGACCTCATGCTGCGTTTATGAGGCGCTTCATTCGATGCTCATATATGTGGCCTTTGATGATGTCCATAAATTAGACGAAGCTGGCCACAGCCACAACCTGTTGCCTAATGCGTAAGCTCCAAAGCCTAACGAAGTAACGTTCTTCGGGAAAGTTTGCTATTTTGTTGCGGAGTGTCTCCCCTCCCGCTTAGAGAAGACAGGTTGCCGCCTGGGGATGGAAGAAAATTACACAAATGCGCTCGAAGGATAACAAATTAGACACATTTAGCAAACGAATGCTAATCGGGAGGACACAGTTAGGATTATGAAAATAGATCACACAATCGGTTCGGTTCGAAATTAGTCGCTCGTCCCCTCTAAACTAAGCACGCCGGAGTACAATTTATTGCATCATTTCCGTGTTGTTTTTTTTTTCTTCTCCCTGTGCTCATATCTCCGTACATGGTATCGTAAATTAAGTCTCGCTTTTGTTAAACATCCCACACCGGGTTCCGGCACTGTAACCTGGAATGGGCAAGCGAAGAGGAGTATGATTTAACGCGCCCGTTAATTTAAACTATGAATTAATTCTCAATTTATCACACACCATTTGTTTGGTGTTTGCCCGTCAGGCTAACAGCATATCTTACATTCGTACCTTGGACGCCTCCAACACACACACACGCAAAACAAGCCTTACCGAATATGATTCGTCGATTACTAGGATGAGCATCAACGGGGGTGATTAGAATAAAAAATAACCTCCCGAAACGTTACGATGCGCACGAGAAACTGCGACACGAAGACTCCACGAACGGTAGACAGCAGACCACGTCCAACCCATGCCCCGGCAGCCAAATTATAATCGATGATTTATCGGTTATGAAAATTGGAACCATTGTCTACAACCGTCATTACCATTCGGGTGAAGAAGAGACCACCGAAAGTTTTGTTGTCTACCAACAAAAAATGACAATCACATCGGAACAACTTCTTAGTTTCTCATGGAACTCTTGAACTTTGTTTGGGTTCAAAAATGTGTCCTCTCATCCTAACAAGTGCTACTGCTCTGCGTCACACGGTGATCGTTGTTCCCATTGTTAGTGGGCAAGTTTTTCTATTAAAACTGCACTTTTTCTCCCAATTGGTCCCCCTCCAATTGTTTGTATTGTTCACTTGTTTTGGTCGCAAATTGAATTCCCAATTCTCAAACAACAAAAACAAGTGGAGTGGTTTTTGTCGGGCAAAGGAATGCGCGATCGGGAAGAAAAACCACGTCCCCAACACGGACCAGAAAAAGCAGCGAGACAGACCATTGGAAATGACGCCGAAAAATGGGTAATTTCAAGTGGTTAGGCTTGTTTTTTTTTTTCGGGGCGAGACTGAGAGAAATTGGAGCTAATTGGATGTCACGGCGCATGGTTCAATCATTTATCCGTGCTGATTGGATGCTTTAGGGGGTCCGTCGCGCGGGAAACGGTGTTCGATCATTGTTTTGTGAGGCATCGCTAATTAAAAGAGTGAAGCGAGCGCTCATTCTACAACTCCTTGCCACGCCACCACTACAGTTAATCACACCAATCCTTCGGGGCATCATCATTTAATTTCTTCACTCGTCCCCGAAGCCCCGCGAGGAGTTTTTGCCTTATGAAATTGATAACAATACATTACCTCCAAGAAGGTTGCGTCTATTGGTGAGCTTGGCGATTGGCTAGCAAATCCCGCAACCGGCGGGGTCCAATAAAGATCCCGTAGCAGCGCCTTCCTTCTTTCCTGTAATCAAATTGTGCGCTAGCTCTATTCCAAAAGCCCGCGCAAAGTTAGGCTCCTCTGTTAGGAGAATTTTAATGACCCGCGCGTCAGCGATTCGATGTCGAATTAGATTTTTATGAGCTCTTTCTCTTCCTCGCTTCGCTCGCGCATCGAATGGCGGCGCCCTTTTTAAGTTTGCAGCATGCCAGCATGCCCCAAACGTGCGCGCACACACACACACACGCATAGGACGCTGACCTGCACTGCTAGAGGGAAGACACATTGCGAAGACGACCGCAAGGGAAAAACGTTTCACACCATACCGTTGCTGTGTCCGAAAACTGTTTCTCCTGCGCTTTCTTCCTAGTTCCTGCCGGGTTGTTTTCGGGAAGACACACAACACACAAGTGTCGACGAACGACGGGCCCGCGAATGATCGTGGAGTAGAATGGAAATTAGCACCTCTTCTCGATACACCGAGAAGCGAACCTAATTAACGGCATCAACCATCCTAAATGGGCCGCGTCGAGTAGGACGTATTGGGATGGGCTTATTGGACACGGGCAGAGGGAGACAGGTTTATGGTTGCGTACATGCTAAGGCCGCGTACATCGGTTTGATCCGATCCGATGAAGATGATGATGATGATCCAACGGATCCAGTGGTACGGACGATTGCTATAACGCGATTTTCGATACGATCGATGACTTGGACGGAGTTGACGGATTGATCGTAAAAGTGTTAGGAAAGGATCTCTTGGGCGCCCCACTTGGGCTGCTACCTCCGTGCGAGAGACCCCTCCTCTTGGGGTCAATTCTTGGTAGATTTTAATTGACTGATCACATCTTTTGGTGCACTATTTCGTTTTCCTAGCCTTAAAAATGAAACAAAAAAAAAGGCAAGCAAGCCGCCACTAAGTTCTTGGTAAGGAAGGGAGCTGACATGTGAGACGAACTCGATCTCGTCATCTGAATACTGCTCCTACGCTCCTTTCACCGGTACAACGGGCCCAACAACCGGGGTGCGCACACAAATCACACCGCAAAAAATTGCATGCTATTACCCGTACATTTCCCGTCCGCGCTAACCCTCGTGTACTAGTGTACTCTGCAAAGGAAAATTATGCCCACAATTACGCGCACAAATCTTCACTAGCCTAGCTGAAGCAGCTCTGAAGCTCTAACGCTACGCTAAACCGATCAGACGGTGTAGTCTTGCGGCCTCTGTCCCACAAACCGTTCCTGTTGCGCAATAAAAGGCAGCGCTAGTGCTTTGGAATTAAACATTTTCCGCAGCTAAGGGCCCTGCGATCTCGAGTGTCCCCTTTTTCCCTCCGTTTTTAGTAATCTTTTCCTCTCCCTCTGAATGCGGAGCAAATTTCTTCGCATTCAATCACTAACACACGGGACCGGGGGGTATTTGATCCGTTCAATTCCACCACTCCGCTCTCTGCTTTCCCCCGGCTTTAGGCCCTCAGATCTCAGAAACATCCCAGATCCGGACAAACAAAAAAACCGAGGCAACGAACCGAGAGCTGAAGTGGGCAATTGATTTTGACGTTTCCGACATCCATCATAATCGCGGGCGCGCGCGCCCGCTCGCTCTCTCTCTCAGAAAGAATAGAGCTGAGGCTGCACTGCCCATTCCGTCAATCAGGTTCGTTGTCTGTGCGTCAGTGTTACTAGCACCAATTACATTGCGTCCAGGCATGTGCTCTAGGCGCACGACACAACTCCCCTTGCCCTCTTGAAGCTCAATTCTGCCGTGTTTGTTGCTTATTTCACCGCGCGGAAGTAGCCACCGATTGGCGCAAAAGGAGAGACAGCGGACAGAGGTAGAAAGAAGAGAGGAACTGCAAGATTGACAGCATTCGAGAAGCACGTCGTCACCAAACCATCGCGCCATCCGGTGCGTTGCTCATTATTTCCCAAAGCTTCCAATGCCTTAGGTACCGGCGTGATCGCTAGATCGCATCACAAACTTCGCTCTCGATCTTTGAGAGTCAATTCTCGACGACGACGTAAAGTTTGATTTTTATTCCAGACCGAGCCATTTGGGCGGTGTAATTGATGAGAAAGCAGGAAGCAACAGTTCATTTGTGCTTCTGGCTTACGAAGGCCGGAAACATTTTGGGCGCTTTTTTACCCCAGATCTTTTGGGCGTAGATAAGAAACGTGCCTTTAATCTTCATTTTCGAATTTTCATGACAGAGGCACGAGGATCGAGTGCGAAGAAAGGTCAAGCCTAATTGTGGATGCCTACCACAAATACCCACACTGCGATTGCTCCCTGTCACGTTCATTTATAACAGATTTTGAGGCAGAAATTGGATTACGAAACGAGTTTCTTTTCTTTTTTTTTGCTGTGTGCTGTGTGTCCAACCTAATCAGTCGTTCAGATCGCAAGTCCGGTAGCCAACAATTCGGACAAGGCAAGCCGGATCGAGCGACACACACACATCGACTGTTCGACAGGACAGTTACAGCGCGTTTTGCATCGCAAAACAGGCCTATCTGTAATCTACCCCGTCCGCGGCCATTGACACAGAGGAAGCTGTTGATTTGATCCATTAGTCATTCTGCTGCGATGGAGCACTGCGGCACTGAGCAGCATCAGATTGTGTCCTGTGCATGTTGATCCTTAGAGGGGGGTAGTCAATTTGAGAGCTTCGACCCTAACGATCACACTCGGGAAGATTGCGGCGTCACGTCACCATCCGTAGGCTCTCCTAACGCACAGTACGTGCAGTCCCCGAATGCTCGGGATAAACCCCGTGAGGGCTTATTATGACGATCATCTCGTGCAGTTGGCTCCGAAATTTAAACCGAACGTAATTTTGGAGTCCGTGCCGTGCCGTTCCGAAATGTATTGCCAAGAGCGAAAAACATGAAATGTTGAGCGTCAGCTCGCCTGCGTACAGGAAACAGGAAAGCGTCAACAATGGGAAGGAGGATATGAATAATGACAACACCGCAACGCCACACACGATTTGAGTGGTTTCGGGTTGGAGCAGGAAATGGCATCGCAACTCGACCTCCGGACACCAACACTTGGCGTAATTGTCAAATGAGAGATCGCTTGGAGGTGTGAATTCAGAAGATCTTCA
Source organism: Anopheles merus (assembly GCF_017562075.2). Lineage (NCBI taxonomy): Eukaryota > Metazoa > Arthropoda > Insecta > Diptera > Culicidae > Anopheles > Anopheles merus. The sequence goes on from NC_054083.1 coordinate 36,066,631, forward strand.
AACTGTTCTCAAGAACAAGCGAACAACTCCGGACAGTCCGGGTGAGGGGTTTTTGTTGTGAAGACAGGTTGGAAGAGGTTTTGGTAGTCATTCACATGTACTTTGCATGCAAATGTTACGTGGCAAGCATTGAAGATATATTCGAATGTCGTCTGGACATCGGGGAAATAACGCACCCGCGTCCTGCTAATACGATCGATGATTAATTGACAGGGTGGGGACTTACCCATCGCCTCACACCAACAGTGGCAACTCAGCTAGAGACAGTAAGCCATCGATTGATTGGACAAATCAATCAAGCACCGCCGGCCGTTAAGCCGACACAAGGGAAGACAATGCTGCTGGTACTATAAATCGACAGAATGTCCCGTCCATGCCCGGGGAAGACGACTTTGAATTCTTTACCAATCTAATGGCTTGTTTAATTCAATTAAAAGGCCCTCTTTACGTACTATCTCTCTCTCTCTTAACTTCTCTTTGCCGAGACACATTTACATGCCGAAAATATGAAAAATGACCTCCGCCACTTCTCCGGTTGATTGACGGGTCGTCGTCGTCGTCGTCGTTGTCGTTCGGAAACGATGACTGACAGTGTCCGGTTGTCCGGTGTGGTACGGTGCGGTCAATTTAAATCGTTCCGAGAGTGCCTGTGTACACCAGAGAGAGAGAGTTAAGGGATCATCCCTTTATAACGTCCTTTTAGCGTATTTGTTTTAAAGCGGGACAGAACTGTACAAAGACAATGGCAATTCTCTTCCACCAGAGCATTCCACCGACCTGCATATTATGTCAATCCCGGAATGGTGCGCTCGTAAATCATTGACCGAATTTATGCACTTCAATTGCGGGATGGAAACGTACCTTCAGAGATTTAAGGCGAGCGGGCGCGCGCGCGACTGCTCATGGCATTTCTCAAGCACACTTAGCGGGCTCAGCTTTTCACCGACCGGCCAATTTCACCCGGGCCCAATATTGACTCGGGCTTGGTGTCGTCCGACCCAGGCCAGAAGACCTCATTCTCCCACTCAAAGCATTATTGTTAGCATTATTGATGTCTTTTGTGGCATTTGTTTTATTTAACTTTGCCTCCCTCTTTGCCCCTCCCCCTGGGTGCTCATGCTCACCGCCTTCAGCGCAAAAAAATGGGAAGCTTCTCAAACGAACTTCAAGCTGACGAGAGAGAGATGATGATGAGCTTCCAGCAGCTCCCCACCAAAGTCAAACAAACAAAGTCATCTGGATCGGCGGATGGACGTACGTACGCCGGCCTCTGCCGGTCGGTCCCGCACTTGCCGAGTGCCCTCCTGTGCAGTTGCACCGGTGGCAGCACCTCGACCAGCGAAATGATGAAGTGAATGATAAATAAACCATACGGCATATGGGGTAGGGGTGATCTTTGTAGGACGACTACACCCGCTTCCGCTCCCTTGTCACTCACACGTCCTAATAATGGTACGACACACACACACATCACGAGGATGAACAACAGGAGGCAGGGCGCTTCTACTTTTCTTTCCTATGGCGCATTTTTTCTCAAAAAAAAAAAACAAAAACATAAACGAACAAAATAAATAATTCAACACACGCCTCACCGCCACGCCGGGGGCAGGCACAAGAGTGTGTGCGGCGCAAACTGAATGACTTTCGGAAGATGACGCGGAACCCTCACCGGGCAGCCCCCATATGATGCTGCGAAATGATGAGAAAAGATCGGCGGTTTCGGATCGGACAAGCCGAGATTGCCGAGATGGTTTCCGCTGTCCTCCTTCCATTCTTCCCTGTTGCTCCTCTGTTTTATCGACGACACTTTCAAACATCGGAACTTGCTTCCTTTTAGAGACCGTATATGGCTATAGCTGTCGCTATGCAAGCGTGCGTGTGTGTGAGTATGTCCGCAAAAATTATAATTCATCGCACACAACATGCGAATGGTGTAACAAAACTTTGCCCAGCGCGAGAGATTGCGCGAATGTGGGAATATGGGATCAGAACAAAACAGCAGCACACAGCAGCCCTCTGCAGCATTATCATAAAGGTATCATGAATAAAGATCGTCCCAACGATCGATCAATCGAATCTGCTGAAGGTTTCGAGGCACCAGAGCACGAAGTTTGTTACGTCGTATGGTACGTATCTTTTGCTCCGATGGAATAGCGACGAGTGCGCGATCAAAATCAGCGCTACCAGAGAGAAAGAGAGAAAGACAGGCCAACTGCGATATGATCACAAAACAAGAGCTTAAATTTTGGAGCTTTTGTTTTCGCTTGACGTACACACAAACCCAACGATGGGACACTAAAAGTGGAGATACACCAAAAAAGGATACAACATTTACTACAGAACAGTGCAGTTCTAAATATGGAGCAGTGGTTGATAATATTATCTGCACCGCGCCAGGTTCAACTTCAACAAGAGATCTTAATCTGTCGATCAAAAAGGTGATGATGATTGGTGGCGCAATTGAGGCGCGATCGTAACTGCGGGGTGAAGTCAAATTCCTGCTTGTTATCTATACACGTTAAATGATTTAAACTTCTTATTTTTGGTATGATCAATGCATTTCCAAAACTTAAATGTATCATTGTAGAGTACCAAACTTGTGATCATTGTCAGATCGTTGTGCGCCGTTTCCAAATTCATCAAGCCATGTCATTACAAGTTTGTTTGAGTGGAATCCCTTGCTTGAAAGTGAGCCTAGATATCTGAGGTTTGCTGCTTCTTTGCATAGTGAAGTTCTAGATCCCAAAGGATCTTAGTTCAGACTGCAAGCTTAGTCGAAAAGAGAGCCTGGACATCTGATATAGATGTATAAGCACTAGCATAGCTGCTTCTATTAGAAAGCCCAACTACACCGGTCCTTCAGATCTTTCGAAGAAAACAATACCGATATTAGATATTGTCATTCAAATGAAGAATCTTATCATTGGAACGAGATGGTCAATTGGAGAGCAAATTAGATAAACAGTGATGAAGAACAGTGAACAGAGCATCCTCCTCCAATAACGTATTGATCTTAGACAATGTGCAAATGATCACAAATACTTTGCAGCGATCGAATAAACAACCTTTTCGACTACAAGTCCCAACACAGGATGTCAACTCATGTTCGTCCCAAACTCCAAGCAACGTTCGTAAGAACGCTTGAAACAATCCCGCCGTACGGCACCCGTCCGAGGCCGTCTTGCTGACGTGCACGATCGTAAATATTTGTGCGCCTGCACCCCGTGTCACCCTCAATTCAGTCTCAATTGATTCGCCCAATCAACTCTCATCAGCGCGCAAACTGCGTCGTGCGCGAAATATTCAGACCACAGACACCATTTAACCCCGTTTCTCAACCGCTCCCTGTGTTTCTTCTTCTCTTTTCAACAGACCAAAACATCGACGGAAGTGAACAAGAAGATAACGTTCTGGTTCGCAACCGGTGGCGCTGGGTTTTGCGTAAGCCGTGCCCTTGCGCTGAAGATGATGCCGATCGCTGCTAGCGGGAAGTTTGTGGCGATCGGGGACAAGATTCGCTTTCCGGATGACGTTACGATGGGCTTTCTAATCGGTAAGTTGGCGCAACACTGCTCGCGTTGCAACAAACGCTAACATGCTGCTTTCGTTTTTCGCACAGAACACATCCTGAAGGTGCCACTGACCGTGATCGATGCGTTCCATTCCCACCTGGAACCGATGGAGTTTATCCGGCCGGAAACGTTCCACGATCAGGTTTCGTTCAGCTACGCCCGCATGCGCAACGAGTGGAACGTCGTGAAGGTGGACGGGGGTTTCGACCTGAAGACGGACCCGAAACGGATATACTCGCTGCACTGCTATCTGTATCCGTTCTTCAGCATCTGTCCCAAGTCGATAAGACGGCGATGATGAAGAGGATGATGCCGACCCCGGGGAAGGACACACGCAAACACGCCATAGCACACAGTCTGCAACCGTACTGACCGGACGGAGCGCCACTGAATGAAACACAGCAGATAGAGCCAAATCAAAGGATTAAGATTACGACGAAACCGTGTTGCTGGGATGGGAGGCAGAGGTATCAACGCCCGATGTTCTCTGGATGCGTAATGTAATGCGCACTAGAAGGAAGTGATTGTATAGAGCAGGCAGCAGCAATGTGCATACTATTATACTTTGAAAAAAAAAAACTGTGATCGAGAGAAGAAACGAAAGAAAGGGTGAAGTTGAAAACAGGCAATAGTAAGAAGCAGGTGGTAGGTGTAAGACAACGATTGACAATAGTAAACGGTTAATGTGCAAAAGAAGAGATCACGCAATACTAAAAGCAAGATGTTAATAGGACCATAAAATTACACAAGAACATAAAAGTGTGTAAAAAGTATAGGAAAACCCTCTCAACTATATTTATGTTGAACAGAATTAAAAGCGATTGCACTACCTAACCACCATGAAGGGGGACACAGGCAAGGTAGAACAAGGAAACTCAATGTATACAAAAGAGCTTGAGTGGGTGTGTGTTTTTGTTTTACATACAAAAAAAAACTACACTGTGAAACGCTCAAAAACCAACCAATTGCGCGCTGGGTAAAGGGACGATCCACGTTCCTTATTTACTTTGCACAGCCATGTGCTGAATAATTGGATCGATGGAAACCAACGAAGCATGCTGCCAACGATCGATTATCAGTCTAGTCTTCAGCGTGTAGAGCATAGGCATAGTTAAGACGCTGCTGGTTTGAGCGTGAGGAACGCTGTGTGAGAAAGGCTTCAAACCGATGTCTTCCAACACGACGACGAAGGGGGAAGCGTGATTTGAAATCAACCCCTGTAGCGTGTGTTCTTGTTTTAGTCGATTAATCGGAAAACGTGTACATATTTCACCACTATGTTTAGCGAGCTGCCGGCGGTGAGTGAGAGAGCTGGCAGCGGATTTTAGTGCTAAGTTTGTTATCGAAGAATAATCTGTCAAATTGTCGATAGGTAGGGTAAGCACAGGCAAGGGATTGTTTGAAGCAAGCAGGACTATAAAAAGCGTAGCAAAAGTAATGGAAACTAACGGACTAGCTAAAGGGATGTACGCTTGTATAGCAAATGTACAGTACGATGAGTACGGTTTTGTTAAGTGGATTGTTCAAAACAAGTTGTAAACATAAAATAAAAAAAATGGTGATATCAAAATGTATAAGGCGTGCTTTTATCAACTGGAATGGTTTCTTTGATCCGAACATGATTCTGAACTGACCCCATTCGAAAGTGCCCTGACAGTCAGCACGGTTTCGGTTGCGAAAGGATTAATCTAGTACGACGCACTACTGAGCAGTTACGATCACTCGAATGACGAGGGGAAATAGGTGCAATCAATGTATCTTCTTGCGCTGAAGACGAAATGGCTCTAATCCGAAAAATTGGAAAATCCCATTTGAATACAGTCGAACTTGACCAAGGATTTCGTTAAGGATGGAGACGGATAGGATTTGTTGATTTGTTTATTTTGCTAAGAGAGTCAAACCACAAGGGATGAAAGCAATATTCCACAGTAGCCCGATAGAAAAATCGGGCCGATAGGCTTCATTCGTCACCCTGAAGTATTATTGCAACCAAGTATTTTGAGACCAAGAATTTTACGACCAAGATTTTTGCGACCAAGATTTTTGCGACCAAGATTTTTGAGACCAAGAAGTTTGCGACCAAGAATTTTGCGACCAAGAATTTTGCGAAAAAAATTCTTGGTCACAAAATTCTTGGTGGCAAACTTCTTGGTCGCAAAATTCACGCCTTGTTTATAACAGTTGTAGAACAAATGAGCTGTCAAATCTTCCGCACCTCTAATCGCGCCTGCTGTTTTGCAGAGATACCCAACTTCGGTATTGCTGAGATTTTCGCAGTAGCGCAAACCGATTATTTTTACTTTTTCTGGTGGATTTCTGTGAAAACTCGTGTCGAGAAACGAGTTTTGTACTTTATTTTGCATAAACTATGCACATTTAATCGTCACCAGATCTCGGATAAGTCCATACATGAACCGCGATTATCTAAGGCCCGTGTCTGTGCTCCATCGCATGCGATTTTATCGCACGTGCTGTCAAACGCTTTTTCGTATAATATTGCGATTATTTGGATGATTTTAATAATATAACGATTATGAAAAATTAAGTTGAGATTGTTCCTACAAAACACCACACATTTAGTTTGACAGATAAAATCGGATGCGGCGTCCGACGAAGTCAAAATTTTTTGATTCCGTCGTACGACGAAATCGCACGTCCGACGTTATCTGTCAAATCCCATATAAAATTTTGACAGGCCTTCCGATAAAATCGCATCCGACGGAGCACAGACACGGGTCTAAGTAAGATCTGCGAAGATGACATATTTTTAATCAATCTGCTATTTTTTTTTATTTCACATAGTTTATGCAAAATAAAATGCATAACTCGTTTCTCGACATGATTTGTCAAACAAATTTAACAGAAAAAGTAAAAATAAACGGTTCGCGCTACTGCGAAAATCTCAGCAATACCGAAATTGGGTACATCCGCGAAACAGCAGGCGCGATTGGCGGCGCGAATGTTTTGACAGCCCAACTGTTCTACAACTGTTATAAACAAGGCGTGAATTTCGCGGTACCACGACGATCTTGGTTCGTGTATTTCCTGTCTTAAATTAAGCAAGATTGATGTGATTTGCTTGTACACGGATGTTCGAGATACGTTGTATTTTGCGCCTGTTTTCGGTCCCTGATAATAGTGTATCTCGGAGACCGACTGTCGATGGCCCCACAATAGGAATGATTTTTTCTTCAATTCTGCTCTTTTATCTTACACATTCCGTTGCATGAATTCGTGCCAATTCTAATATTGAAAAGCAGAATCATTTAGTGTAAATAATGCAACTTACCAACAACAACAGCTTTCTTCCGTTTTTGTTTACTTCACCGGCGCGCCACCGGAGAACCAGAAGCACAGTATTTGCATGTTGAACTGCAGATACTGCTGCGTAAAACAGCAAGACACTCCCATTGCCCAACAACTACACGTAGTTCACCCATTTTTTCAGCAAAATTCTAACTGAAACCATTACTATTCTCACAATTGAAAACAACACTACGTCTTTCGTAGAAGGCGCCACAACATTTGGAAAACGGCATGACAGCAAGCGCATCATTACCACAGTACATGTGGCTTTCGCTATTCTCCGCCAGATGGCATCCGCTGCCCGTTCGCTCCCGTTTGACATTTCCACCTATTGTTTACAAAACAATCTCACGTGCGGACCTGTCACGGCACCAGCACTGCAGCGCCCGGCAACCGCTCATGAAGTCAGCTGCATTTCAATAGTTTCTAATTATTGCTAGTAATTTCATTCCCCCTTGCCAAATGGAAGGTAATGCCGCACCGACCGAACCGCCGGTGTGCAACATCGACAAGCGACCGGAGAACCAAACGTACATTTCGGCATGGCGTGACAGGTAAGCGTCGCGCACCCGATCTGTCGGCGAGTTTCAACAAACATTCCTCTACTGCACTCTCCACCGCAGATCCGAGTTCCAATCGGTGTATGAAAAGATATTCAACTCCCGCCCGGACGACATCGAAACGAAGGAGGATGCGCTCCGGTGGCTCAAGATGTGGCGCACCCGGCAGATGAAGGAGGTCCCGATCTGCGTTCGCTGCACGTTCCAAATACTCGAGGCGCAGGTGTTCGATCTGCGCAGCCGGCGGGCCGCCAGTGACGAGGCGGGCAACGCGATGGAGATTAAAAACATCTACGCCGGTGCGTTCACGCGCTTCATCAACTTTCTCACCGAGGGCGGGGGCACGCGCAAGAAAAGCATCGCCGACTCGGTGCGCGAGATCGGCATCGAGACGTACCTGGTCGAGCTGCGGCATCTGTGTGCGCATCGGTCCGTCTCGATCTCGATCGACGTGTTCCGCCGGTCGGCCCAGTACTGTATGGATTGGCTGAAGCGGGCGTACTGGCAGCGGGAGCTGTCCGGCATGCAGCCGGTCAGTCTGACCACGCTGAAGTACTGCTACGTGGCGGAAGATCAGCTGCCGGACATGAGCGTCATCCTGCGGACGTACGACGCGGTGACGGCGGCACGTGTCCGCCGAGCGTACACGCTGGAAATGGCCATCGAGAGCGTGGGGCTGGCGGAGGCCGAAACGAAGCTGCTGGAAGTGCACGCGCAAGAGCATCGGTCCGTCCGGTTGCCGGTGATCGTGCGGCAAACGGTACGGTTGCTGAGGGAATTGCCGCTGCCGGCCACCCAGACCGCTGTGAATGCTGTGTGCAAGGCCGTGCTTGAGCACTGTAGGCGCATGTTTGCAGATGCTGTTCGGTACGGGGACGACGAGCAGGTACCCTTGGGCAAGATACACTCGGAGCTGTTCCGGACGCTTGCGGCCATGGGCTGTCTGCAGACGTTGTTCGAGCAGTTGATGGTGATCTGCGAGCAGGAGCAACCGGTCACCGCCACCGGCCAGGAGGATCAGCGCCCGTGGGCAAAGTATTGGGCGCATCGGATCGCGTTCGCGTACCAGCTGCTGAAGGAGTTTAAGAAAGCGTGCCGCACGTGGCCCGTGGAACGGTTGGGCCGGTTCGGTGGTGCGCAGCGCAATCTTTCGGCCAAGCAGTGGTACGCCGGGCGGTTAAAGTCGGCCGTCGATCAGCATCTAATGTTGGGATTTTCCGTCGACTGTCCCTGGCACATGAAGCTGTCCCGGGCGTACGTCCTAGCGCGGCTAACGGCGATGAATGACCACACCAAGGACATTGTGCCGGTGTAAGTGAAGCGTGCAGATTAAAAAAAAATGATAATAATTAATATTGTCACTCTCCTTGGCTTCTCCAATTTAGACTACTTGCCCTACTGGAACCACCACTTTCGCCAACGCAGCAGCAAAAGATTCGCAAACTAACGGAGGTGTACAATTCGGACGCTCTTCCCACAACTGGCACCAGCGGAGCCAAAGGGAAGGCAAAGGGCAGTGGCAACGGGACGAAAGACACGGATGCGGAAAAGGTTTACACGGCGGACGATGTGATGGAAGTGGTGGCAAAGAAGCGAGCACACTGCAAACCGTTGGAAGTCGGCACGTGCCTCAGCAAGAAGGTGAAACGATACGGCCCGTGGACCGATCCGGACGTAGAGGTGGACTGGAGTACCTATCCGCTCGGTTCGTGTCCCACGTAAAGGTGTAAGAAAAATACATTCTTAAAATTGGCAGTCCACCATCGGCAAATAAATAAAAGTGAAATTTAATTTAAAAAAAACACAGATTGCAATTTGTTTTGCTCCGCTCCACACTTCTCCAAAATTCAAACCAAAACGACAACTGAAGCTGAATGACGTTTGGGTGGGGAACTTTTGCTGTTCCGTTTAGTGATGGGTAAAGTTGGCAAAAAATACGGAGTCGACTCCGATCCGACTCCGATAGATTCGGAATCGACTCCGGAAGATAATTAGAAATGCCCTGCATTATTCGGAGTCGTTTGGTATCGACTGGAGACATTCGGAGGCCGGCTCCGAACGATTCCGGACGACTTCGGAAGACTCCGACTCCGAATGATTTCGGGCGACTCCGAACGACTCCGAATGACTCCGAGTGACTCCCATTCGACTCCGGTAAATTCGGAATCGGCTCCGGAGGATAGGTCCATGCTGCATTATTCGGATTCATTAGGAATCGTTCGGAGTCGGAGACACCTGGAATCATTCGGAGGCCGACTCCGAACGATTCCGGTCGACTCCGGACGACTCCGAATGATTCCGGGAGACTCCAAATGACTTCGAACGACTTCAGATGACTCCGAGCGACTCCGATCCGACTCCGGTAAATTCGGAATCGACTCCGGAAGATAGGTCAGCATTACATTATTCGGAGTTGACTGGGGACATTCGGAGCCCGACTCCGGATGACTCCGGCCGACTCCTATCTGACTCCGGTAAATTCGGAATCGACTCCGGAAGATAGATCAGCCTTGCATTATTCGGAGTCAAGAGTCCATCGGAGTCGCTCAAAATCAATCGGAGGCCAACTCCGAACGACTCCGGATAACTCCGGACGACTTCGACTCCGATTGACTCCGGTCGACTCTGGAAGATTGGTCCACCCTGCATTATTCGGAGTCGTTCGGAGTTTTCCGGAGTCGTCCGGAGTCATTTGGAGTCTTCCGGAGTCATTGGGAGTCGGAGTCATCCGGAGTCGTCCGGAGTCACCTGGAATAATTCGGAGTCGTTCGGAGTCGTCCGGAGTTATTGGGAGTTGCAGCCATCCGGAGTCGTTCGGAGTAGCCCTTCGAAACAAAGGCGTGTAAGTGCATGGCAAATTGAAAGACAAAAAACAGCGAAATGAAATGTCCGATCACAAACACATTAAAACACACGGCTCGACTCCGATCGATTTTAGACAACTCTAAATGATTTCGACTTTGATTGATTCCCAGACCGATTTCAGACGACTCCGGACTAGACCGAACGACTCTGAACGACTCCGGACGACTCCGACTCAGAACCACGCCAAACGACTCCAAACGACTCCAAACGACTCCGAATGGCTCCGGGCGACTCCGACTCCGTGCGGATTAAGTGGTTCCATTTCGCCGGAGTCGAAATCGATCTTACAATAGTCGCAGTCGGATCGGAGTCGTGCGTGCGCTCCAAAGAGCACATCACTAAGCTCCATTTTATTCCCTCTCTTCCCCATCAACGTGTGCGTTGAAAATTCGTTGAAATTCGCACGAACAAAAGCGTTCTCAAAAAGGCAAAGAACCACGGCGTCACTACACGATCGCTTCTGCAGACATCAAAAAGGTAAGAAAAGAATGTCCACAAATCACAATTTTCATCCAATTAAACCATTATTTTAAATTCCTAATTCCTTTTAGAGTGGAGGAGAAAAAACCCCCCCGATATGGAGTCCAACTACCCGTCGCACATGCTGGAAGTGTCCGTCGCCCAGATGTGCCTCACAGTCGGCTGGTCCAAGACAAAGCCGTCCGCCCTCACCTATTTGACCGCCCTGCTCGAGCGCTATTTACGCAAAATCGCCCAGCTTTGCATGGGCTCGGCCGAGCTGAACAACCGTACCGCCGCCAATCTGAACGATCTCGCCTTCGTGTTCGTGTATCTGCGCATCGATATGGAGCAGCTCGTGGAGTACTGCCGCGAGGTGACGCCGAACCCGCTGCCCTACCCGGTACCGTTCGTGGCCGTACCGAACGGTGGCCACCTGTCGCGATTGCCATCGTTTGCTGTGCCGCGGAACGAGCTGAAACGGAAGCGACCATCGGCTGCTGGGAATGGAGAGTAAGTGTGTGTATGCGTGTGTCCGTCGGTGCAGGAAAGCAAGGAGACTTAAACGCGCGCGCATCTTATGAATTGATCCCACCGTAGTGTACGCATCTTATTATCATCCTTCTCTTTTTGTCAAATGCTTCACACAAACGCATTTTGTGTGTTTGTTGGATGTCGTACAATAAACGACGACCCACAAACGCTCCATTCTCCTTTTGTACTATACACCAGTAAAGCGTGTGTCCGGCACGCCCCGGCCAAAGCCCCGTTCATTCCGTGGCATGTGCCTGCCATACCCTGGACTGTAGCACGTGCAGTATCCCGCGCAGGATGTCATTTTTGCACTCGATGCCGCGCTGTATCTCCCGCAGCGTGACCAGCTTTTCCCGCTCGATCAGCAGCCGCTCCTGCTCGTAGTCGTTGAGCCGCCGGAAGCGCTTCCGGTGCGGCGCCTCCTCCGTCTCGTCCAGCTGCTGCTGGTGATGGTGGTGCTGCTGCTCCACCGTCAGCTCTTCCTCCTCGGCAGCCTCCTCCAGCAGTACCGGTTCCTCCTCTTCCTCCACCTCCTGAAGCTGTTCCTCTATCTGCTCTACCTTCGAGGCGGTCGCCGTCACCGCCTCCTCCTCGCCGCTCTCTTCCACCGGTTGGGAAGGAATTTCCAGCTCCTGCTGCTCCTCCTCCTCCTCCTCGCCCATCGGGAACACGGTCACGAGCGTGTCGGTAAAGTCTTCCCCGGCCGCCAGCACCTGCCCGACGGTGGCCGGATCGAGGTGCGCGTGCACCACGTGCTGCTGCCCCGCATGGTGATCGTGGTGCTGGTGTATGTGATGATCGTGTCGCGCGTTGTGATGTAGATGATGATGATGATGGTCTTCCTGTTCCTCTTGCTCCTCGTGCTTGTGATGGACTGCGGCGGCAGGATCGCCGTAGCTGTACGCCGGGATGCCGGGATCGTCCAGTATTTGCTGGAACTTTTCAAAGTACGCCCACTTGGGGCGGTTGCTAATCTGCCCGGTAATGGCTTGCTGTTGCATTTTGGCTCGCACCTAAAAAGAAAAAAAAAATGAAATTGCTAACCATTGCCACTCATCACCCCCCCTTGCCACGCTCACCTGTTCGAACGTTTGTTTGAGATTTCGAAACTTTTTGTACGCAACGTCCCACTCGAGATCGTACGCGTAGATCTTCTTGAACTTCATGCTGATCTCCGCCCACAGGTCCTTCTTTTTGTGCTTGCGATCCTTAAACTTGTCCTTCAGCAGATCGTACTCGTGCAGCAGCAGCAGGCAGCGCTCGTGCGTCCATTTGAAATCGTGCTGTTGGTGGTGGTGGTGGTGGTGGTGGTGCGAGGTACTGTGTCCGCTCAGCAGCAGCATCGCCGCGGTGGATGCGTTCACGGCCGTCGTTGCCGCTGCCAGCGCCGCTTCCTCCTCCATGGCCGGGGCCTACCGCGGGTGGTGGGTCGTCGTCGTCGTCGTTTTTTTGGTGTGGAGGGGGAGGACAAACGGCAGCACCAAAATAAAGCAAACTCTGCAAAGCAGGATGCAGATTTCCAGCACAGCACAACACAGCACAAGTTTTGCTGCGATTTTGACAGCACCTTGCGACGGGAGACGAGAGTGGGAGAGAGAAGGCGTGAAACAAGGTGCAGGAGAGAGCGAGCGAGCGATACAAGAAAAAGGGACCAGCAACAACCATCGTGTAGTGGCATCCGTTTGCCACTAGAGAGCGCTAGAATCAGTGCACAGATGGTTTGAATTTATTTGAATTGTCCGTTCAAAACGGGGAAGTGTATTAGATTAGTTCCTTTTAGTCGACAGGCTGAAAAGTGGTAGTAAAGATTGTTGTTGATAAGTAATTAAAACTGTATTTTGATAGCTAGATGCATTCAATAAAAATAAAAATACATATTTATCACTGAGACACATGATGTAATGGTCAAAACATCAGTTTCAGAGGAGTTTGAACATAGCTATCAAAGGGAATAAGAATGAGAGAATTGATTAGATTATAAATTATAAATATGAATAATTATCTTGTTCGCTATAGCTGAATTTTCTATATATCTCACTCAACAAATGCCCGGAAATTCGTTTGCAGAGATAGTTCTTTAAAGAAACCATCTTTGAGAACATCGTATCCAGGAGGTTAGTAGGGCAAATCCAGAATGCAATGGCACTTCAGAGTCAAGGAACGTCAGAAGTTACCGAGCAAGGAGTTATTGAAGACGAACAGCGCATTAGAGATCATCAACATCATCAAAATCATTTTTCGATTGTATTGAGGATATTGTAACGAGGCGAATGGCAGCTATCCGACCCGAAGCGTCTATCAAACGAATACAAAATTGGTCCAAGATGAAACTAGTGGTCACAATCTGATGATATTTCAAGGATATTAGACACGATATGCCCGATGCACGATATGTGTTCAAGCTCCGAAAGGACCGTGTCCCCATACGTAGGGCTGACTACCTTGCTATGGGTAATCAAGAAGTCACTAAAGGCGAAGTCCAGTAGTGGTTCAGACAACGGGCCTTGACCGACAATGGTGAAATAGAAGAAGAAGAAGAACAAGAAGACAGGAAGCCTTCACCATCTCTAGGTGATATTAGTGATAGGCTGCTTGTAGAGTTTTCCTGGAGTTCTCATAGTTGTGAGACTCTTCCTTGACTTTTTCTTATGGGAAGTGAACTTCATGTGTTGGAAATTGGACTCTATTGCACCTTTTTTGGACAGGCTCCTTGGAAATTACTTTTGAATTTGTCCAACAAGGGTGCTGTAGAGTCCAATTCCAATTAGCTTAAGTTCATTTCACGCAAGAAGGAGTCAATAAAGTGTCCCACAGCTAAGAGAACTCCTGGAAAACCCTGTAAAAGTAGCTGCAAGTCTGCATGCAGACCTCTACAAGATGAGACCGAAGTACAACGAACTACCAGAGGAGTGGAATCTAGGTGTCACTTACCCAGTTTAGAAAACATATAATTTTCATAGGATGGCAGTCCTTTATGTATTATGTTCTCGGTAGATCCTACAGAAGTGATCATAGAACATCTGATCCCTGAAGTCCACCAGTATATAGATTTCAAGCGCGTCCTACCAGACCAATAGCTCGGAATGGAGCTTTGGAAGATAATGTAGGCGGAACCACTTTACTGTGTAGTTAATTCGGCTGTTTAGAGGGCACCAATGAACGGAAGGTGAAAGGTGCAAGGGCAAAGTATCTTCCATTTGATGTCGGAATCTTTCGAATCTCACTGGGGTCTGAAGCAAGGGGATGGACTCTCTTGTATATTATATTATCGGTCTGTTTAATTTCTAGGCTACACACTGGAAGGCAGCGTGTTAGAGGGGTTCTGATGTCTTGGAACGGTCGTAACTTCGGACAACGACATCAGCAGCGTAATCCAGTGACGCCGTGTACAGAGAAATCGTGCATACTATGGGATTCACCATCTGCTGAGATCCTTCAAGGCGAAATGTAAAGCGAAATGTAAGACATATTTCCTGGTGGTCTCTTTAGGACAAGATATCTTCAAGAGATTACGCAGGATACAAACGCTCTGGATGTGTTTGAGCGAAGCATCCTCCGGATCATCTCGATATGGCGATGTGTTCAAGGATAGAGCGTGGAGCAGAAGAATGCATCACGAGCATGCTGAGAATCTGTACGGCGAACCGGATGTCATGATGATAGGGAAAGCCGGTAGATTACTATGGCTAGCTCATGTTATTGGGGATGCTGATCCTCTGTTAGGCCAAGTACATGAAGCCAAGAGTCATCGACAAGATTCATTCAAGTCATCGATGATGAGTTATTGCATACGAGAGCCTAAAACGTATCTTCTTTCCACAGGTTCCTAGTGAACACTACAACGCATTGCGTACAACCAAACACAGTGGCGTATGCTTCAATCATAATCCATTTATTTTCTGTGTACCTTTTTTGTAAACGAAACCTTAACATATACAGGTATTATTAGTTAAGATACCAATATAATATAATTCATATATATGTATATATAGATAATTAATTTATACCAATTGTGGTTTTTGCAGTTTTTCTTCCACCTCTACCGTCTTGGTTTTTGTGTCTCGTGGCGTCCACTTCTACTCCATTGATTATCCCCCCCCACAAAATCCCATCATATTCTTTCCTCTTCCTTTCTCGTTTTTACATTTGATAATCAATCTTTATTAGCTGGTTTTTCTTTACCTCTCTCTCTCTCTTTCTTTCTCTCTGTCTGTCCTTTCATTCTCCTATTGGTGGTGTTTGTTTTGTGTCATTGTTAATGGGCATTAGTGGTTTGATTTGTTTTTGCTTTTCTGTTATTCTTGTTTTGTGTCTCCCTTTTTTACTTTACGTTTTACAGCTTCTTTCTTTTCCGTTTGCAAATATAGCAAAAAACAAACAAACAAACAATTTGTCTACCACTTAAATATCTCCATCCGTTTCGGAGAGAGGCTTTGCTGAACAGCTTCATCCACCTATACCCATCCGCCGGTTCACCCACACACAACACCAAAAACGGCCCCGGTTTTAGCTATATTGGGTGAGTTTTTCTGTTTGTTTGTTTGTTTGTTTTGTTTAATTTCGAAAAATCTAACTGAGAATTATTTTGACCATTCTGCTCCTTTTGCTTTTGAACCGCTCTTCCTTCTTTACTCCCTCCTTTTTGTTCATATTTTATAATTTTGTTTGTTTTGCTTCTGTTGTTCTTCTCTCTACCATTCTACATACAGTTAAAGTACAAATTTGGCCTAACAAATGATGGGCTTCTTACACTGTTTTTTTTTCTACTCCCCTCTTTTTTTATCCTTTAATGATGCAAAAAAGTCTGTTTTAGTCTTTCATTGACGCACTCTTCTCATTGCTCTTGCTCTCTCTCCCTCTCTCTCTCTCTTTATCATTCTCTACCAAAAGAGGGGGTGTTTCACCACCATGAGTACGATTTCATACTTGTTTTCTACCGCTTCTTTTCTTGTGGTTTTGCTTTTTTGTTTTACTCTACTATACACGGCTACACTTTCCTTCTTTTTTGTAATACACCTTTTTTCACACCATTATTCTTTGTTCCCCACCTATGTTTTGCTTCCTCTCTTTCTTCTCTCTCTCTCTCCCCTCAGTTAAAAAGAGGTTTTTAGTAACACATTTTGTACAGTACATTTGATTGTGTTTGTGTTTTTTTTTTGTGTTGTTTTGTTTATGAGTAAATTGTTTACTTTCTTTTTGTTACTGTCACTTTCTCTCCACTTCCTTTTATATGCATTAGATTTATATATATGTATAGCATTACAATTTGTTTTGTGTGTTTCGCTTGTTTGGGCTGTGGTGTGATGGAGTCGGTAGTTTTATTCTTTTTTGTTAGTAATTCACTACTTAAAAACGTTGTTTTTTTTATTATTCACTACTTAATATTTCTTGTTATTTTTAGTTGTTGCCTTCTCTTCACTGCATCAATACACACCTACCTCCCTCTTGCTTGCTTGCACTAACTGCATTTGTTAAACTACTTACACACTATGTTGATATCGCCTACCAGGGGTAATGAGGAAGGGAAGTCATTTATGTACATGTGTCATTCACATTATGTGCATCCTTTTTCCCCCACAAAATGGGGGTGTGGTGGTGGGAAAGGGAAGGAGTGTAGTTTTAAATTAATTACTTGTTACAGAGTGTGTGAGTGTGTGTGTTTGCGATTTGTTTTACTTGTCTTTCCTATCAAACAACTACTATAAGGCCTTGGTGGGGCCCCTAATTTTCCTCTTCTTGTTTGCCACTTGTGTGTCGTCTGTCTGTTCACTCCCTTTCCATACGTCTAATATATTACAATAAGTGTGTGCGTGGTTGCGTGCGCCTCTATGTCACCGCAAAAGGGACATCGAGCACACACGGCACACAAAAACACACACACACACACCGTTCTTCGCTTGGCGCGAGAACAGAGAGGCAATAGGGGGGTTGTTTTAAGGGGAGAATTGGTTTGCTCTTTGTTTTGCGATCATTGCACACACACACGCACACACACATTACAAGATTAGGTGGTGGTGGTCGTGGTGATACATAGATATAGAGTATATAAATATAAGTTATCAAATAAATAATGTTTCACAACAACAGCAGCTCCGCTTTACCCCGCTTCCGTGTGTGGCAGCAGCATGATGATAGCGGCGGCAGCAGCAGCTGCCAAACCTGCCAACAAAGCGCATCCCCTTTGCTGATCCGCACACGGGAAGGGAGGGGAGTGGTTGGTCAGAGAGTGTGTGTTTCAGTAGTCGCGATGCGTTTAAATATCTCTTAAAAATTACTGATCCTTACAAATCTTTTAAATCACGACATCGCGCGCGTGTGGGTGTGTGTGATCGTGAGTAAATCGTGAGTTTGGTGAGTGCTTTTGCTGTGGTGGTGGTAGTATGTTGAACCAAGGTCCGCTGTTGCTGCCCGTGTATCTTTCTACCCCACAGTACCTACCACAACACTACAACCCTTAATAGCAAAAAATGTTTTGTTAATCGCTTACCTAGTACCTTTGCGGGAGAAATATCATTCCTCCCGTGTCCAAGGGTGTTCGAGCTTTGATTTTAAATGATGATGATCATGATGGTGATATTCTTATTCGCGATGGAACGTTACTTTGAGTATGCGAGAATTGAATGCTTAAAAAATACAGGGCTACATGTTCTCCCTCTACTGCTCTCCCTTCTATACACAGTAACACCTTTCTCTCTAAAACCGCTGTACAAGCGCGCTTCAGAGCTTCGATCGGGTTGCGTTTGTTTGTTTTAAAGAATTTGTCTTAGGCTAGCTCTAGCTCTTTCACGCGCTCTCTCTCTCTCTCTCTCTCTCTCTCTCTCTCTCTCTCTCTCTCTCTCTCTCTCTCTCTCTCTCTCTCTCTCTCTCTCTCTATCATTCTCTTCTTCTCTTTATTTCTGTCCAGTTCGCTTGTTCTTTACGGAATTTCCTTTTTCTGTGCACAATTTTGGTCATTTTATGTGTGTGTGTGTGAAGGACAAGTGCGATTGAGAACCTAAAATCAAAAGGGGAGGAAAAACAACATTATACACTGCTGGACCCTTGTACTATCGCTACAACCGAGCTTTAGGCTTTAGAGTTTGGGCTTAGTTTGTGAATGTTTCTATGTAGAAGCACCTTGTGCTGCACATGGATGATTTTAACACATGAAATGTTGTTGTTACTGTTTCCTCTGTTACTGCTATTTAAATTACCGTTCATCGGACAGCTTCAGCGCTCCTGTTTGTGTGTATCGGTTGGTTGGTTGGTTGGTTGTTTGTGTGTACTACAATTAATATTAGCTATCCACTTACATACTACTCCTCTTCCTTCTATTTCTCACTAAACTCCTCCTCTTCGACCTAATCCGTGTTAACCGGATGCTTGCTCCGTCTTGTTGATTCTATTAAATTACCACTTGCACTTTATCTCAACCATCGTTCGTCAGCCATCTTTTCAAGAGCAGCGCCACACATTGGCATTTGCGGTTGGCTTCACCTCTCCTTACAGAAACATCCAAATGCTTCTCATCTTCACACTCCTTGAAGGCATTTAGTATTATACACTCCCAACACAGCAATAAATTAAACAGAGTGCACCTTTCCCTCCCCGGGGGAAACATTCTTATCCCACTTTTCCCACAATTGACATATTTTAACGATCCGTGTACGGGTTGGTTGCGAGACTTTGGAGTTAAAAACGGGTTCGCCGCCTGGTTTGGTGCCTGTTTTTTTTTTTCACGGTGACGGTGGTGATGGTGTTTTGTTCGTTATACTCTTTCCCATAGCCGTCGAGACGAATTTTGGGTTCTTCAGTAACGAATCGTACGCTTGTCTCTGCGCGGGGGCTCTGGTTTTGTGTAGTTTACAATAATTTTTGCATCATTTATTTTGTAACCCTCTTTCCTCTCTCGCTCTCTCTCTTTTTGTTTGTTTGTCGCACGTAATTTCAGACTTTCAGGGTGGCTGCTTGCGGCGTGAACAATTAGAGGCTATCACCACACTGTTCTCGTATTATTTTCCATTGAAACCGATGTGTTTTCTTACAGTAGGATAAATGGAGGAGGGATGGGGACGAGGAGAGCAAATCAATACTGCGCGGCACGGGGGTAAAACAATATTCCGAAAGATATGTGTTTAGTGGCTATTGACACGATATAAAAAGAAGGGATTTGAGCTATCGATGCTTTCGTAGGTGCAGCATAAAAAATAGCAGAATAAAAAACATACATTAAAATGGCATATTATAATAAATACTTTAGGAAAAATTACAATTACTTCACGCACCGAGAAAAGGAACGGTCGTGCCATTTGGAAACAAAAAAACACATTTACAAATTTGTCAATTTAAAAAAAATTCTTCCATACGAAAGAAATGACAAGGATCAAAAGGGGACGATGGTCACCTGTCTAATGACTGGTCTGCCTTCAGCATTTCCTATACACCCATTTAAAAATGAACGCATTGCACAAGAAAGTTAACAGAAAAATATTGCTAATTATGATAATAAGCGGGTTATTAAAAGGGAAAAATCATGAAAAACACAATCATGTCTATGGACAAACACAATAATAAGTTAAAAAAGCGTGCTAAAATGTGCTCCAATTGTACGCGGTGAGCACCGCTTTTAGAGCCTTTTGTGCCTTGAAGCCTTTGATGAAGCCGTTGATGAAGCCGTTGATGTATTCAGATGTCCGCGCAGCACAGAGTGTAATTGTGTGGGTTCGTGTGCCCTCCGATTGGGGTGCTGCTGTTCGTTAAATGTTACGGGGAGGAGGGGCAAAGCGAAAGGGGGCGTGCGTGCTTTTGTTGGCCCTTTTCCGGTTCTCTCCTTTCTTTTATCTAATATCACAGACAGATAAAGACCGTCAGGGTCAAGAAGATCAAGGGTCAGAGTGATCCAAAAAGATGGTGCGGTTGCGGTGAGTCGATTACTGCCATTACGCGTTGTCTCCGCCTGCTTGCTGCTCCTTCGTGCACTATGTGTGTGGCGATACTGTCCGGATTGGATTTTGATGGTGGTGGTGATGATGATGATGGAACCATTTTTTGGAATGCTTGCTTTGCTCTCTCTTTTTCTCTTTCTGTCTCTTACGCCAACGCAGCCGTCATGTGGTAGAGCTGCATCAGCACCTGCACGTGTATCGGCAGGCAGGAGAGCCGATCGTGCGTGTTCGAGTCCATCGCCAGCCAGGACAGCAGGTTGTAGCCCTCGAGCACGTACCGCAGCACGTCGGCGGTAATGTTCGAATCGAGCGGATGCTCGGTGGACGATTGATTCTGCTGCAGCGGATCGTCCGTGTTCTGCAGTATCGTCGGGCTGTGCAGATGCAGCGCCGTGCGCAGAAACACCGGGCACACGTTCTCCATGTGCGGGCAGGAGGACCAGAACCATTCCGGCATCCGGCCGGTGGGGGCCGTCGACACAAGGTACCCGATTGCTAGCGGCTGCTGTAGCACCAAACCGACCTGGTGAGTTAATGGGGGAAAATAGGGAAAAATCCGTGTATTAGACACGTGCAAACATGACGTAAATGCAAATAAAGCTTGGCTTACCTCTTCCGAATCTTGCGACCCGTAACCGTCACGGGACCCGGCACCCTTGGAGCCACTTTCGCCCGGGCTCTGCTGATTGCCTTCGAACTGTGACGGGCTTCCCGGTCGCGAGTGTGGCATGTTGATCTGCTGCATTGGCAAGTCGTCTAAAATAGGGGAAAGAATGACGCGACAATTATAGCTTTTTCCCCTCTAAGAAAATTATTTCTCTCTGCCTTTACTTACCCCAACACTTGAACACGTCCATCATGTTGATACCATCATCATCGTCGTCCCCATCCATGATCACCATGTTGAGATCCTCTCCCAAATCCAGCTCTCCGATCACGCTGAACGACGCCTGGGCAGACTGTGAAGGTAACAAAAAATACATTTTTCCCGTCAATAATTATTCCTTTTAATAATTCCCACACTCCTCCCCTACCTGTGCTTTGGCACTGGTCGGAAACACCAGTATGTGCGTGCAGGTCGCGTCCTGCGGCGTCGACAGTGGCGACTGCATCGACCGCTGGCTGAACCGCTCGTCCGGCGTGAACTGATCCGACATGACGCGCAAATCCGAGTCCGGCTCGAGCGTCACCAGGCAGGCGCTCAGTATGCTCGGCACCGCGATCGGATGCATCAGCGAACACTGCTCGCAGATGTCCTTCAGATGCTTGGACGCGCGCTGCAGGTTCGGTTTGCTCAGCAGCCAGCTCCAGCCCTTCAGCTCGCCGTGCCCGATGCGCCCGATGCGCCCGACCACCAGCCGCCACGGCTGCACCGTCTGCGAGATCAGCCCGAGGATAAAGTCCATCAGCTTCTGCAGCCCGTACCGCCTGGCCGAGGCACGCTTCCGCCGGCCCCGGTTCGGAATGTCGATGTTAATCGTGACCGTTTCGAGAAACTCGCCCCGATCGTCGGTCGCCACCGCGAGCAGCCAGCTCTGGTCCTCGCTCAAACAGTAGCTACAGTACATGATCGAGCACTGCTGCTTCATGCTCGTCTTGCCGAACGATTCCGTGTTTTCGCTCTTCTCGCACGACCGGGCCAGCACGTACGGCGGTGTGTACAGCCGGTACGGGACGCGGTTTTTGTCGTCCTTGCGCTTGATGAACTGTTCCGCGTTGGCGGCCGTCCCGAACCCGGTCAAGCTTTTGACCGTGTTCATGTGGGCGAGGTACTTGCGGCTCTGGGAGAAGACGCTCAGCGCCAGGCAGCGCATGTGGTCGCTGAGGCGCAATCGGTTGCGGTTGCGCCCCAGCTCGAGGATGCTTTCCAGCGAGATGATCTAAAAGTGGACGGATAAGAAGGATACAATTTTAGTAAAGCATAACTGGATTGGATTGTGTTTAAATGTACGTTTAGTGATCGATTGACATATTAAAAAATGGTATATCAAAAAATAACATTTTTATGTATAAATCAGTGTAATATACTAAATTTTTCGTGTACAGGGTTTCCCACGATTTATTGGTCAGTTTCCATGATTTTTTGGTGCGTTCCCACGATTTTTTGGTCGTATCTCATAGATTTTTGGTTCGTTCCTATAATTTATTGGTATTTTCCGATTTGATATCAATACAATCGGACCAAAAAATTCTGGGAAACGGCCAAAAATCGTGGGAACGCACCAAAAAAATATGGGAACCCACCAAAAATTGATGGGAACCGACCAATAAATCGTGGGAAACCCTGTAATACACTAAATTTAAAGTGTATTACATTTTTTTAAAATAACATAAAACCATTGTAATCCTTTAAATATCATTTCATTTGGTCTTTTATGCTTTATATTTGATGATACTTGAATATTCATTGATTTTTATTGATTGAGTGGGACACTTCCTTGGCTCTTTCGTCCGTGAAATGAACTTAATTAGTGGGAATTAGACTCTATAGCATTCTTGTTGGACAAATCCAATCAGAATTTCCAAGGAGCCTGTCCGAAAATGGTGCCATAGAGTTCAATTTCTATATGAAGTTCACTTCCCATAAGAAAGAGTGAGGGAAGTGTCTCACAACTATAAGAACCTCTGCGGCAAGCAATGACGCCGAAACTCAATGCGACCATTTTAGATGAATTTAGGCGGAATTTCGATACGACACCCTAGTCCACGAACCGGTCCAACATCCCCCAGCTGCGATCTATGATGCAACAACTCTACTCCAACAATTTTGTCGCGAAAACTGAGAGAAATTGATGGAAATCGAAAGAAAAGCTCAACAAACTGCCCACACGCATGTCTTCGTCCGCCATGACGAAAGATCCAGATAACTGACTGAAGGTAGTATAGCTCGCAAAATAGTAGATTTGTTTTTGCACGCAAGCTTAAACAATTGCCTTTCAAAGGATGTTTATAAAAAGCAATTATATGTCTTTGTTTTTTATCTATAACCGTCCGAAATTCAATTTTTAGTGCAAACGATCAAACAGCATTTCAAATCCACTTTTTCCTGCGAAAGCTAGCTTACCTGCACACTGATATTGCTGCGTATCGAGTCCGGGACGGCGTTCAGAATGTTCGAGTAGCACCGCAGCAGCGACAGACAAGCCAACCGTTCCACGTCCGGCGAATCGTTACCGCAGGTGAACGGTTCCACGATGTACAGCACGATATGGGGCGGATCCTTCCCATCGTCGTCGATCCGCATACCGTCGGCCGGACTGGCGGAGGAAGTATTCAGCTGGTCGCGATTTTCCGAATCTACAACGGAAAAAAGAAAAAAAAAGCATTAGAAATGCTGTGGAAAACGATCGCACGGGTGATCTTCACCACCTACCGTGATCAAACTTGGGCGTGTTCGGTGCCTTATCGCCCGGCTGCGATGAATCCGGCGTACTGGGCGGCGGCGGTGGCATCGGACTCTGTCCCGGTCCGTCGGGCCGGTTCTGGCCCATCGCATTGCCACCCGGCTGGCCCATCGAACCGCCGCCGAGCGAGGAAGCACCAGCCGCACCGCCCCCGAGCGAAGCCGAAGCGGACGCGGAAGACGACGTGTGGTGATGGCTTTCCGGCGGATCGAGCAAACTCTTGTCCGACGGTACTTTGGACAGGTACGGGGCGAGCTGCTGCTGACACGTCTGAGCGTACAGCCGCAGCAGCTCGTTCAACCCGGAAGAGGAAGAGGAAGAGCCCGCCGACCCGGCGGTGGCGGTGGTGCCATTTTTGCGCTGCTGATCCACGCCCATGTTCGTGAACCACTCGTCCAGGTTGGAGTTTTGCGTTTCCTTCAGCACGCGCTGGCTGCCGACGCGCAGTATCCCGTCCCAGCCCTTGATCGGCGTGTGCCGCCCGAGCTTGCACATCTCGTACGTGGTGCTGAGCTCCTTGAAGTAGGTGCGCACCTTCGCCACCACGTAATCGTTGTCCGGCACGATCGCGACGTACGCGACGTCGCGCGGGTACGAGTACGGTTCGAGCAGCAGCTTGTCCCAGTAGTGGAGCGCGTACGGCGCCAGCGACAGCCAATCCTTCTCGTACCCGACGATGAGCGACGGGATCGGTTGCGGTTCGCACTGGCCGGTACCGCGCCCGGCCAGCCGATGGAACTGGCGCCACGTGAGCGGCCCCTGTATCGTGTACGGTGCGTCCCAGAGCCGGGTCGTGCAGCGCTTGTGGAAGGCGTCCTGCAGCAGCGGCTGCATCGACTTCATGATGCGCACAATGTCCTGGTTGCTCTTGGGGCCACCGGCCCGCAGGAACGGCCACTTGTGCACGTTCATCTGGCCGCGCAGCGTTCCGCCCTTCACGAGCGCGCCCGACGACGACTGCTGCTGCTGCTGCTGCTGCTGGTCGACATCCATCTTGCTCTCGTTGATGGCTTGCAGTCGGCCCTGCTCCAGCGCCAAGCTAATCACATCGTTCGCGTCCACATACTCGAGCAGGTGGACCGCTCCGTTCTCGGTGCCACGGCCAAACAGGGGCCCCCGGTACCGGTTCACCGCCCGGTGGATGGAATTGCTCGAACTCTGCACCACGGAACACTGCTCCCGCAGCAGATCCATCACCTTGAGCGTCAGCGGCAAACTATCTCCGCCAGCAGCAGAGGAGGAGCCGCCGGCGGAAGTCGCCAACGCTCCGCGGTCCGCGTCCTCCAGCTTGATCGCTTTTGCCGTCCCGTTGAGAAACTCGAACAGCGAGCCGTTCTTGTGCACGGCCGGATCCTCCGCCATGCCCGTTATCTCCATCTCGTCCTCGTAGAACAGGCCGGCCCGGTGCGCCATCCGTCGGTTGACGACCGCACTGAACCCGCACTGGCAGTCGATCGGATCCTCGTCCAGGTAGCCATTCTGCAGGCTGTCCGTGTTGATTGTAACCGCCGCCATCTTGTCCTCCTGCCGACCCACGGCCGGGGAGCCTAGCATACTGGCGCCGAAGGCACTACTGCTACCACCGCCACCGAGCCCGAGATGGGCCAGCGCGCTCGCCTTACTTCTTCCGCCCGCCGGTCCGGGCGTCGTGCTCGGGATCGGTTCGGCGCCGGCCGCCGTCACCGAATCCATCCAGTTCGTGCCGGGCAGCGCGAGGTAGAGGCCACTGTCCGCGCCCCGGATGTTGCCCACACACTTAGCGCCCGCATTGCACACGCACAGGGTGCAGCTTTTGAAGTTGTGATCGCGGAAGATGTTCAGCGCCGTATCGTACAGCAGCACGTTCACGAGCAGTGCGTTCGTTTCGATGCTGCGGCTGCCGGCGGGCGTACCGGTCCCGCAGCCAACACCGCTGGAAGAGAGCGGCGGATGGACGGTCCCAGCACCGAGGGGGCCACTGCCCCCCGTCGAGGACGGGGTCATGGGGCCCCGGTTTGAGCCGGGCCCGCCGCTGTCCACCCCGTCGAGCGGGTACTGCTTGCTGTGGTAGGAGGAGGGCGTCGCGACGGAATTGGCCGGGCTGGCGATCGCCACATCGTACGGGGGCGGTGGCAGCAGCGGCGTCGTGCGGCGGAAGTTCAGCGAACCCATCGGGTTCGGGCTGCCGGCACCGCCGAGCGGCGACGGGTAGGGCAGCGGGCAGGAGCCCTGCGGCGTTGGCACGCGCATCGAGCCGCCGGGCGTGGCGGGCGAAATGGGCGACATGCCCTGCCGGAGCGGTACCGGGATTCCGCCCATGCCACCCGGGTGGAACAGACCACCGCCCGACGTGCCGGCCGGCGAGGGGGAAAGCATACCCGCCCCACTGCCCATGATGCCCCCCGGGAGCGAGTTCACCGAGGGGGGTCGCGAGTGGGGCTGCGATTGGGCGCCCTGCGACGGTGGGTTCGAGTACGGGTGGGCGAGCGACCCGCCGTTCAGGCCGCTCAGCCCGCCGAGCAGCGAGTTCGGGGTGCTGAGCGGCTGCGGAACGGTCAACCCTCCCACCTCCTGCTTGACGATGGGCAGCAGCCCCAGCCCAACGCCCAACGCCGTGGTGGTGGGGCCAGCAACGCCCACCGGCCTTCCGGGGCCTCCTCCAGCGCCGCCTTGGCCACCGCTTTCCGGCTGACCGTCGGCTTGATCCTGCTGCTCCTGCTTCTGTTCCCGCTCTCGCTCCCGTTCGGCTTGCTCGCGCTGCTTCTGCTTTTCCCGCTCGGCCGCCGCCTGCTCCTTCTGCTTCTGGCGGGTCGATTTGTACACCAGCCCGGCGACCGTGCTGGTCGGGATGGGCGGCATCACCTGCTGGCTCGGCAGCGACGGGAGTGGGGCGTACTTGGACGAGCCCACGTACGGGCAGATCGGTGGCGGGAGAAACACGAACGACCAATCGTCGATCGGTTCCTCCTGCGGGCTGCCCAGGTTCGGTATCGGTGGCACCGAGCTCGTTCCCCCGCTACCACCGTTACCACCGCTACCCGCCCCGGATGAAAGTGACATCTGCAGGTCGACCAGTGTGTCGAGCGCAATCGAGCCGCCGTCGGACAGACAGCCACCGCCCCCGGGGCTCGAATTAGGATGCGGATCTAGGCTCGGCGGCGTGGGGAACATCTGCGACAGCTCCTTCGGGCTCAGCATGCCACTGTTCACCGAGTGATGGTTCGAGCTGGGGAAGCGTTTACTCTCCTCCGAGAAGCCCCCACTGCCGCTGCTGCTCTTGTTCGACCCGGGCGGTGTGTTGTGCAGATCCGGATCATCGTTGAACGGGCCACCGTCGTCGAAGATCTGGTTCAAATCGTCGATCGACGGCTGCAGATCCTGATCGGTCAGAAAGATCGAACCCTTGTCCTCCTTTTCCTTCTTTATCTCGTGCTCACCGAGCAGCGCACCGTCGCCCGCTCCACCATTGCCCGCGGACGCTCCGTTACGGTCGGGCGTGCCACCGTTGGCACTGCCGACCGCTGTACCGGCCTGACTGCCGTCGCAGCCAATCTCCATCTTGATCTGGCCGAGCAGCGGCGTACAGCCGGCCCCATTGTTCGGTGCGCCATTATCACTGCCGCCACCAGTGCCGGGCCGACCACCGCTGAGCGCTTCCGCCAGCGCTTCGGACGCTTCGGCCGCACCCTTCATCAGCATTCCGTTTGTGCCGATGCCGCCGTTAGTGCCGTTCCCGCTGCCGGCCAAACCGGGACCGGATGCCATCGTGCGGCTGTGCTCGTTCGCGTACAGGTCGAGATTGCGTATCTTCTTCACAAGCCGATTCTCTTCCGCCGCCAGCCTCATCCGCTTTACCGGATGGTTCATCCTGCAAACAAAAAAGCGACAAGTTTTCATCAAACGAAACTCTTGCAAACGTGCAAACGTGGCATCCCCGAACTCACCATGCGTCGACGCACGTGTAGTCGTACAGCAGCTGCGACGTGCTGGGAATGTCCTCGCCCTGCAGCGTCTCGTAGTCCTTGCAGAACAGCGACGGCCGCTTCAGCGACTGCAGCATCTGCAGGATCGATTCCCGCTTGCTGGCCAGATTGTTCGCCAACGCCGTCTGGTGCGCCGAGCTGAACACGCTGTGGATGCTGGGCGTCATCGGTACGCCGCCGCCACTGCCACCACCACTGCCAAGCGAGCACGAACCGCCCGCCCCGAGCGACGACTCCGACCGCACCTTCAGGCTGCCGATGCCCGAGGACGACAGCGAGCTGCGGGGCGATGCTTTCAGCGCACTGAGCGAGTTGCTCGAGTTACTGCTGCTGTTGCTACCGTTGCTGCTGCTGTTGCTGCTGCTGCTGCTGGACGAATTGCCCATCAGGTTGGCGCTAGCCTGCTGCTGCTGTCCTCCTTCGGTAGTGCCGCCACTGCTGCCTCCGCCTCCACCACCACCACCACCACCACCCGGATGGGAAGGTGTGTGATACGGGGAAGCGTTGATGCTTTTACTATCGTGCTGATCGGTTGGCGTCGGGGCCGGTGTGTTCTTGTCCAGATGGTCCAGGCAGGGCGTACCGGGCTGCACACTGCGCGGGTTGTTCGAGGCAGGTGGATGGGGTGACATTGTGATGAGCTGCAACGGAAGGGGAGAAAAGGGTTATGAGAGTGAGCAAAAGGACATTGACAGTAAAACAAAGCGCAAAGGCATGATCCTACCTGATCGCCGGAGGGTACGGAGGTTGGTTGCGAAACGGAGGAAGGTTGCATCGGGGACGGTGCCGCGCTGGCGGGCGAACCTTCCGACGGCAGTGGATGCGAGTCACCGATCGACATCGGATTGCGACAGTAGGAAGGTAACCCGCCGTAGGGCGTTGTGCTGCCGGGGGCAGCGCCGGTCGTATTGGAAGCTCCACTGTTCCCGCCACCACCACCGCCGCTGTTTGCGGCACAGTTTTGGTTTGATCTGGAAGCGAAAGGAAAATGGTAGAGAATTAAAAAAAAACACGAAATAAACAAAATGCTTCCAAAAGTTCAATTTAAATTTAAAAATCATTTTTTCAATGTATGAAAACCCCTATTACAATGAAAGGAGAGGTAAATTAAGGCCCGTGATCAAATAGTAAAATACGAAACATGCAAAACGATTCATTTCCATCTCCACGAATATATGTACATGTTAGTAAAACAAAGACTACAGTATGGATGCACTACGGGGAAAGATTAGATAACGATAACGATTTTGTACGTGATACGCGTGACGTTTCGATGAAATTAAACCCTTCCTAAAACGTGCAGAATGGATTTGCAGACACCAACAGCTGGAGGAAAGAAGCTTTTTGGTGGGTTAATGATAAGAAAGAATAAATTCGTTTGCCGTTTTTTTGGAAATGTGTGATTGATAGCTCTGGTGCCGACGATACCACCTAATGGAAGCTGCAATACTCTCTTTATAGTACCAGTGACCTGTAGGAAATGGACGCACGGCGAAACGTGGTGAGTTGATGAGTTGAACAGGAAGCAACGATGATGTGGGGAGA
The DNA here is from genome assembly GCF_017562075.2 of Anopheles merus. Classification (NCBI taxonomy): domain Eukaryota; kingdom Metazoa; phylum Arthropoda; class Insecta; order Diptera; family Culicidae; genus Anopheles; species Anopheles merus. The sequence continues at coordinate 36,095,762 of NC_054083.1, forward strand.
CATTTTCCAGCGTGAATATGATATCGGTGTGTGAACTAGTGATGTGCTGTTTGAAGCACTCTCACGACTTCGATCCGACTCCGACTATTGTTAGTTCTAATTCGACTTCGGGAAAATGGGAACCACTAGTTCCGCTCGGAGTCGTAGTCGTCCGGGTCGGAATCGTTCGGAGTCCAGAGTCATAGTCGTCCGAATCGTCCGGAGTCGTCTGTAGTCGTCCAGAGTCGTCCAGAGTCGTCTGTAGTCGTCCAGAGTCGTCTGGAGTCGTCTGGAGTCGTCTGGAGTCGTCTGGAGTCGTCCGGAGTCGTCCGGAGTCGTCTGGAGTCGTCCGAAGTCGTCTGGAGTTGTCTGAAGTTGTGCGGAGTCGTCTGTAGTCGTCCAGAGTCGTCCATAGTCGTCCAGAGTCGTCTGTAGTCGTCCAGAGTCGTCTGTAGTTGTCCAGAATCGTCCAGAGGCACCCAGAGGCACCCAGAGTCGTCCAGAATCGTCCAGAGTCGTCTGAAGTCATCCGGAGTCGGAGTCGTCTGTAGTCGTCCAGAGTCGTCTGTAGTCGTCCAGAGTCGTCTGGAGTCGTCTGGAGTCGTCTGGAGTCGTCCGGAGTCGTCTGGAGTCGTCCAAAGTCGTCTGGAGTTGTCTGAAGTTGTGCGGAGTCGTCTGAAGTCGTCTGGAGTCGGAGTCGTCCGGAGTCGGCTGAAGTTGTCTGGGTCGTCTGAAGTCATCCGGAGTCGTCTGAAGTCATCCGGAGTCGTCCAAAGTCGTCCAGAGTCGCCAGGAGGCGTCAGGAGTCGTCATGAGTCATCCAGAGTTGTCCAGAGTCATCCAGAGTTGTTCAGAGTCGTCCAGAATCGTCCAGAATCGCCCAGAATCGTCTAGAGTCGTCCAGAGTCATTCGGAGTCATTCAGAATCGTCCAAAGTCGTCCAAAGTCGTCCGGAGTCGTCCGGAGTCGTCCGGAGTCATCCGGAGTTGTCAGGAGTTCTTGACGCCGATTTCGTACAATTCCAAACGACTCTGACTCCTGACAACTTCAGACGACTTCAAAAGACTCCAGAGAACTCCGGGCAATTCCGGACGGCATCAACGATTCCGAACGACTCCGAATAATGCACGGCGGACCTACCTTCCAAAGTTGATTCCGACATTGTCGGAGGCGTATCGGAGTTAACTCCGAATTTCTTGAAACTGTACTCATCACTATTGTGAACTTAATGTCCGGAACATGTATGTATACGTGTGTGTGTGAGTGTGTGTGAGTGTGTGTGTGTGTATGTGTGTATAGGGAACTGTTCAAGCGTATGTGTATGTAAAGCTTGCTCTGGTGGCGTGGTGGTGTGTCCATTTGTTCTCAAATTGCCTGACGGTGGAGGAAATAGGTTACAAAAAAAAACAAAGGACAAAGTGTTTTGACGGTGACGCAAAAAAAAAAAGAGAGAGATGTTGTGAGGAGTGTGTGGACGAAATAGTAAGTTCGCCGATAAGGAGTGGGGTGGAGATGAGTGCTTAAAAAACTTCCACCATCCCCCGGTACCATTTGCCTGTTGTTGTTTGCTTATGCTATAGGGAAAGGTGTAACCAACCTTAAGCACGTGTCGGCCAGTTCGAGCGAATCGGCTGCGCTGTCACCGGAAGAAACGGCTCCAGGCGAGGAGGCGGCGTTGGCGGCAGCAGCAACAGCAGCGGCGGCGGCCAGGGCGGCAGCAGCAGACAGGCTCAACGGTTCGGTGCCGGGACGGAAGAGCGCCTCCTGCGGAGGTCGCTTGTGGAAGGCAATCCTTTGCGGCCGGTGGTGATGATGGTGGTGGTGGTGGTGGTGATGGTCCTTCGTCGATTGATGGTGATGGTAGTGGCTACTACGGCTACTACCACTACTGCTGCCAGGGTAAGTGATCGAGTAGGACGATTTCGGGTGTGGATGCGAAGACCCACCACCTCCGGCAGCAGCGGCACCACCACCTCCGGGCGATGAGATGGACGAGTAGGGATTGGACAAGCTGCTGCTGCTGCTGCTACCGCCGGTTGCATTTGCCGAGGAGCTGCCTACTGCACCGATCGTGTGCTGCTGCTGCTGCTGCTGCTGCTGCTGCTGTGTTCGTCCACTTGCAGAGGATGAAGCGGACGACGAGGACGATGACGACGAGGAAGATGGTGGTCGCTTGCAACACCTGGAACACAACCCGGATACACAATACACATACGTAGGTACACGGAGAGCAGGGCAAGGAGCAGCAGTAAAGGAGGGGGGGGGGGAGAACACGGCGGCAAGAAACAATTGCGCAATGTGCAAGCGTACACACATACACACACACATCCCCAGACGGCAAACAAGAGCATTATTAATAGTATTATTCGCGTAAAAAAAGGATTGCACAGACGCGGTAACGTACATACACGCACACGATGGGTAGACACGGTAAAGATAAAGAGAAAAGAGAGAGAGAGAGAGAAAGAGATAAAGAGAGCAAGGAATAAAAAGAGAAGAAGAGAATATATAAAAAAACGAGAATACAACAAATTAAAGAGCGAGAAAAGGAGAGAAGAAAACGAAAATGGACAAAATACAAGGTGGCAATAGCAACGAAACAAAAAAAAAGAAACAAGCGAATAAATGAAACACACATACACACACAGAAACGTACACGCAGCGCGTGTAGCAAGATTTCGAGCGGGAAAACAAGGATGCGAATGGTAAATGAGAGATGATGGTGCGCGCATGGGAATGGGGGGGAAATGTGTGGAAAATTGTACGCTTCATTTCAAGACTTTCTTCAAAGTAGAAAATGGAATAGAGAAATCTTCCGCAGAAATCTTAGCGTACAATCTAAGCTTACTTTGAACAAAACAAGGAAAATTTAAATTAATAGCCATTATTTTCTGTTCGAACGGAACAAAACGTGGAAAGCTTCATAACAATTAGTGATGGGAAAAATGAAGTTTTTGCCGGAATCGATTCCGGCTAGCAGTTTTCTGGAATCGATTCAGGATAGTAGATCCGGAATCAGGTTTCCGGAATCGTATCCGGAATCGGCTTCGGAATCGGCTTCGGAATCGGCTCCAGAATTGATTCCGGCATCGGAATCGGTACCGGAATCGACTCCAGAATCGGAATCGGTTCCGGAGTCAACTTTGGAATCGGCTCCGGAGTCAACTCCGAAATAGGCTCCGAAGTCAACTCCGAAATAGGCTCCGGAATCGGTTCCGGAATCGGTTCCGGAATCGGTTCCGAAATTGGTTCCGAAATCAGAATCGATTCCAGCATCGGAATCGGCTCCGGAATTGATTCCGCACACGGAATCGGAATCGGGTAGGTCCGGTTCCGAGCTCCTACCACAAATAAAAATATTCCATAATGAAATTAATCGACTTTCTGACATCTTTTACGTTTTCTATATAACGCTACTAATTCTTATAAAACAAAAATTAAACAAACAAAAAACTAAAATATTTGAAACTACGACAAATAACACAACACTCATGCTATTACAGTACTGCAAGTTACATTAAAAAAACAGGAAACACAACAAAAGGTTTCAGACAAATTACGCAAATGAATACAGACAAAAAACAACTACTTGTCAACATTATCTAATACATAAAAAAGCAAACTATTACTAAACTACTCTAAAACAAAACAAAACAAACGATGCGCCACAGCCAAAGGTAGCACTCGGTTGCCTTATCGTGAACGTTCTAGTGCCGCAGAGAGGAATTTTGAAATGAGTTAGCCAAATGAGTCGTGTTGTTGAAAAGTGAGGATGAAACGTGAAATCTAGCGCGCGCGTTCGCGTTCGATCGTCTTCCGTAACGCCTTTTTATGCTCTATCTAAAGCAAAGGGTGAGTAGTGGCGCTCCGCACTGTCGTTCTTCTGACACACCGCGTTCACTTACTTGATGCAGCAGCAGGAAACTTTCACCGTCGGGTCGCTGATCTCCCACACGGAGGAGTTCCCGTTCGCGTCGACCCCGTTGGCCGCGCCGGATGAGTTTTCGTCCCCTCCGCCACTGCTGCTATTACTGTTGCTGTTGTTGTTGTTGGTACTGCTATTGCTGCCACTGGTATTATCCTTTGGTTCCGTTTTGATCGTTACACTCCCGGGCGCGGTGGTCGTGGTGGTGGTTGCCGTCGTGCCGCTGCCCGCACTGCTAGCAGCGGTGGCGGCGGCAGGCGTGGACGCATGCATGATGCAGTCCTGCCAGACCCGCTCGGGCAGGATGACGGCCGGCGACTTGTTGATCAACGCCGACGACATGCTGAGCGGATTGCCGAGATCGTTCGAGGGCGATTCCGGCACGGTGAGCGGTGGGGTCATCATGGACTTGTGGTGATTACGCTGCCGCAGCGTACCGGTGGGAGAGGGTGCCGCCGCCGACGCCTCGTTCGCCGTGTCCTTCGGGCGGGCGGAGGAAGCGGCAGCAGCAGCAGCAGCATTGCTACTACTGCTGCCAGCAGCCGCCGTTTGATTGCTGGTTGTGTTGATGGTGTTGCTGGTGGTGCTGTTGCTGGCGACGCCACCACCGGACCGTTCCGACGCACTGTTGATGCGGCTCAGCACGGACGCTGCAATCGAGGCGGCTGCCGTGGCCGGCGTGGTGGTTTGATTGCTGTTGGTATTACTACTATTACTACTGCTGCTGCTGCTGCTACTACTACTATTGCTCCTCGCGTCGCCCGCCGACGTCCAGTCGTCCATGTCGGGCACCAGCACGTACTTCGACGGGTAGCGCATCTTCATCTTGCCGACGAGCACCTCCACCAGCGGCGGCATGCTGTCCGCCCCGTCCGCCAGCCCGCTGTGCTTGTTCGTGATCGGATAGAACGCGCTCCAGTCGTCGAGAATTTTCTGCGTGTGCGGATCGCTCGCCCGGTAGCTTTGCCCCGTCAGCGTGCCGGTAATGGCGAACGGGGCCAGCAGCACTTCCCGCGGTTCGATCGCATCATCGGCCGGCACGACGGCGCCGCTGGACGATCCGCCGGGCGAACCGGGCGCACACCCGGGGGCAGCATTCAGCCCGCCATCCGGACTCGCCGGGCCACCAGGTGTACTGGCGGCGGCGGCGGCGGCACCGGGTGCTGCGGCCCGCTGCGCCTCTTCCAGGTGCTTCATCGTCAGCAGCCGCACCGGCGGATGCTCGCGGATGTCCATCGCCGTGATGACGGTACTGTCACCGTGCACGAAGAACGTGAACGAGAACGAGGCATGATGGGAGCTGAAAGTGGGCAACAGGGAGAGAGAGAAAGAGACACGAGCGTTAGTTGCGTTTCACAGGGATTCAAAGATTTATTATGCTATAGAAGGGAAACATCTGTCGGTGGTGGAACGAGGATCGAAGGCAACAAATAAGCTTCAGCAATCGATCTCAGAGGTCCACCGGTGTTTACACACTTGCTCTTGGAACCGTCCTTGCAGTATCCCAATCTGGTTTGGTCTGCCCCTTGCTACACATTGCTTCAAGCAAGGGGCCACACCGGAATGCTAACATTGGGATAGGGACGGTTCCGTAGAATAGATAATGAAGGTCGGGTGATTGGTGACCCTTCGCTTACCTCTTTCCGAACACCCGTTCGTCGTTCGAGGTGGGATGAACGAACCATTGCTCGATCCGCACGAAACCTCGCGATAGTAGGCATCTGCAACAGAAGATTGAGTGTGAATTAGTGTTCAGTTTAAGCACCTGCATGCCTACAATGTAACTTACCTTTCGATCACATTGTGTAGCGCCTTAAACAGTAACGAACGACACTCGTACGAGAGTCCATTCTCCCAGGATCCTTTGTCGCCGGCTTCTGCAAAAGAAAAGGATGACAAAAAAACGGGAAACCCATTAGTAACATTCAAAATAACAAACTGTGTTTTTACATTTGAATCAAACAGGGCGAATGCTTCTATGTTCTCTGTCTTTTTGGTTCTGTCCCCAAAACTCTTGTTCCTTACAGTTTGACTGGCACGACGCCTGTCAAGGACGAAATCGTTTCCAAATTAAAAGACCATTAAACCGCAGACGGGCTGGCGCACCCAAAAAAAAGGGCAACCAAAACCTCCCTCTCCAGGTGCTGCTGTCGTCGATTGCATTGCATGACGCTACCAGTTTAAAACTTTTCCCCACGGGATGGCTTTTTTTCGTTCTGTTTTTTTTTTGGAGGAGGGTGGAACGTGGCGCGCGCACAGGAGCCCAGAGGTAAAGACATTTTTATTAAATTATCGTGTTTCATTCCAACCACCTTGGCGTTCGTGTGTTGTGTCCCCCCCCCCCACCATCGCCATCGGTCAAGGCTGTCACACACCACAGTAGTGTATGCGCGCCACGGCACAAAAAACAAGAACGACAACAAGCAAAAAGGACGAAAGCTTGGCAAAGGCAAACCCCTGCTGCCAAATTGGCCAATGTCACACGACGAGTGGTCGCTCACTTGCTCACGCTTACAGAGAAAGAGCGGGCTGTGTTGGAAAAGTGGTTGCGATTTATGTCGACTTTTCGTGCAGCACCAAAAAAAAAAAGAAGCGCAACCTAAATCCAGATCCAGGCGGATAATGCGATCATGCTGGTGGAAAGTTTTAGTACCAGAAGAAAAAATAAACACTAAGGAGTTGCTGTGGAAAACTGGGTGTCAAAGAAAGAGCAATTTTCAACCACTGGAATGTAAAGCGTTGTTTACAAAACTTTTAGTTGAAAGGCGTGTTTGTATGTGTGTGTCTACTATTATACTGCAACCTTTACAAACTTGACGTTCACGAGGAAAGGACACGAACGTGTTGTATCTTTTTTTATTATTAAAATACTTTTTTTTTATTTTTTAGTTTAGTTGTCTGCATCCTGCAATTATCGTTCCCATTACGGATAAAAAAAATGTACCACGAAATTTGAGACAGCTTTTCCGAATGCTGCTGCTCTGGAGCAAGTCGAACCATCGCCACCTGTTTTCTTTCCATGACGGCTTTATTTCGCGCAGCGAGAAAGCGTAGCAACGCACAAGACGGGCACATGCAAACCTTGAACACGATGGGCCCGACGACGACCATGTCACACGCCCAACCTCCCTCTGGGGATAGTTGCTCGGTCTTCACATGAGCGTAACATAAACAGCCGGTGGTCGTTATGAGACACACGCACACACACACAGTCAGTTTCCCTTGGAGCAGCAGTGCACGCTGCGTTGCGCTTAAGAAGCGTTCCATCGCCACGTCTTCTTGCGGGCCGTGCATATCATATTGCTTTCTGATGTGCTTTGGTCCCTCCAAAAAAAAAACTCAAACAAACAGCTGCACTAGCGACCGGGCCAACCAGTCAGAGACAGTAGTTCTTCGGTAACCTTCGCGATAACACAACAGGTTGTCGATACCGATAAACAGGAAGCCCATCTCAGTACAGCAAGTACAGCACAAAACCAAAAGCGCAAGATCCGCACACAGTCGGAAAGAGGCTTCGTCATATCTAGGAGGTGGTACCACAGCATCCCGACGCCGGGGTCGGGGTTTTAATACACTTTTCCGGTCAATTTAATTGGACCGGTCCTTCATCTGGGTCTTCGCGAAGCTGTCGGCGCGCGAGCGGTCACCAAAAAGGGAAAGGGCATCCACGCACGATGACAGATTGCGAACACATCGATGCGTATGCCGGCGAGGGAACCGTGAGTATGTGTGTATGGTGGTTGACGGATGTTTCGTAAAAGTAGGTTACACGGGGCGGGGATGAAAAAAATAGGTTAAAGCATGGAGAGACATTGTTCGTTCGAAACCGAGAAAGTGCAACGAGAAACATGAAGACAATAATATTTTTTGCAAAAGATGTAAGTACTTGAAACATTGCGAAGCGTTTTAAACTATTCCTTTCAAACTGAAAAGAACGTATGTTCAAATACCCTTTAGTAAGCTAAAATACCGCAAAAAAAGATTTTTGGATTTTTGGAGACTTTAATAAAGCACCAAATAAAAAAAAATTAATTTCCCGACAAGTTAACTTGATTTTCCATCAGATTATATTCTTTTAATAATCTTGATTGCCATTAGTCGATGGTTTGAATGAAATAAATGTGTCAAAAAAGGGTAACAATGATAAAGTATAGGAACTTGAAATCGATTTTGACTTGAAAATGTGGGAATCTATTAGGGAATGCAATTAATTATCTGCATTAAACTTCATATGTTAGCTCAGCATACATCAATATACAGTATACCAGCACATCAGTTACGCAATCGAATCTGGAACTGTTTCGGTTTGAGATACAATCCAAATCCGGTACATGTCCAGGTACAGATCCAGGAACGGAATAAAATTGAAAACTATGGCAGAACCGCTATGAGCTCAGTATCAGTTCCAGGACCGGAATAGGTTCAGTTATAGGTTCGGTATGGGTTCATGATCAGTCCCAGGACTTATAAAGGTTCAGTTCAAGGACCGGTATAGGTGCAGTTCCAGGACCGGTATGAGTTAATGATCAGTTCCTGGTCCGGTATAGGTTCAGTTCCAGAACTGTTCTAGATTCAGTTCCAGGACTAGTATAGATTCAGTTCCAGGACCGGTATACGTGCAGTTCCAGAACCGGTATAGGTGCAGTTCCAGGACCGGTATGAGTTAATGATCAGTTCCTGAACCGGTATAGGTTCAGTTCCAGAACTGTTATAGATTCAGTTCCAGGACTAGTATAGGTTCAGTTCCAGGACCGGTATACGTGCAGTTCCAGAACCGGTATAGGTGCAGTTCCAGGACCGGTATGGGTTAATGATCAGTTCCAGGAGCGGTATAGGTTCAGTTCCAGAACCGTTATAGGTTCAGTTCCAGGAACGGTATAGGTTCAGTTCCAGTACCGGTATAGGTGCAGTTCCAGAACCGGTATAGGTGCAATTCCATGACCGGTATGGGTTAATGATCAGTTCCAGGACCGGTATAGGTTCAGTTTCAAAACCGATATAGGTTCAGTTCCAGGACCGGTATAGATTCAGTTCCAGGACCGGTTCAGGTTCAGGTTCAGTTCCAGGACTGATATAGATCCAGTTCCAGGACCGGTATGGGTTCATGATCAGTTCCAGGACCAGTATAGTTTCAGTTCCAGGACCGGTATGGGTTCATGTTCGGTTCCAGGTCCGGTATAGGTTTAGTATAAGTTTCAGAATCGGTATCAAGTCCATGATCGGCATGAGGTCATACCCATTTTAATTGGGATTCGAGACCAACAATTACGAAGTACTCTTCAAAGTAAAGGAGGTCTTTGAAATTTCGTTGCGCAGCCCTGTAACCTGGTCAATTCAACAAGTGCCGAAAATATTACAAAAACAACTCTAGTCTCCATTTCATGCTACCTCTGACAACACATAAAAGACTTATTGATAAGAATGTAGTTTATAGGCAAGCAAGTATTTTATGAAAAATTGTAAAAAAATACAGTAAAAAAGGTAGGAATTTACTTAAAAACTCGTTCCGGGAGTTAGTTTTAATCCATCAAATGCCACCGTTAAAGAAGCAATCTTTAACCAGGCGAAAAGCGCAAATGAAATCAAATCGTGCCGATTACACCAGATGACACTCCTCCGTGCCAATCCCCTTTTTCAGTCCCCAGTATCATATCGCGGCAGCAGCGACAACATAAACGCTCATCATCTCTCTCACTTCTATCAACGCATTAACGCATACTCGAGAACGCTTGGCATGCCACATTTTGCAGCGCCGCTTCGCTCCTCGTCATCATGCACAACCCGGCAGAGAGGCTCGAGAGACATGTGGCGCGCGCGCTCCGTAAACACCATAATCGTTCTAATCCCATCCGCCGCCGCCGCTCGGTGTAACGGACAAAACCATCCGAGCCGAACAATAGCAACAGGGCGCAACAGGGGACGAGACACAGGATCTCTCTGCTTCATCGATCCCGGTGGTGTAAGCGACACGCGGTGAGAAGCCTGCCAGTCGGACAAACGGACACTCTAGCGTACCGGAGATGGGCGTGGTTTCGACGAAAAACGTGCGCAGGATGTGTTGTCCTCCCCGGTGGTGGAGGTTTTTCCTTTTTCCTTATTTTTTTGGTGCTGCTACGACCTTTCTCCATCGCCCACACTCGGGCGCTCGGAACGCTCTCGGGCTCTCCCCGATTGGGTGTCATGCGCCTCCGCCGGGATGGGATTGAAAAGTATTGGAAGTCGTTGAAGAAGTTGCCGGAAAAAACAGCATGGTGCCTTATCGATTGAGATATCTTCGACGTAAGTAAGCTATTAAACACACACGAACACAGAGCACATCACGTCTCCATCCCATCTAAAAACGGATTCACTGATGAAAGTGTTTGCGATGTTCTAATTGAAAGCAATGTGAGAAAAAGAGCCCCGAATTTTACCTTCATCATCATATGTGCGCCACCTCAGGGTTCGTCTCCCGCGATCGATGCTAATTTCGTTCCATTTCTCGATTGCGTATGAATATTTCAAGCAGTGTGTGGAATCGATTTCCCGCCTTGCTTCGTGTTTATTAATATATATATACACACACGATGGAAGGAATAATATCGCAACGGCCAAAACGCTTCGAGGACCGGAACACGTGCGAAACACAATTCTTCTAATGTCTTTCACACACTCTCCCTCTCTCTCTCTCTGTGTGTTGCGTGTCTACTCTCGAGCATTCGAAGAAGACGCCCGTCGCCAGAATTTGTCCAAGTGTGTCCACAAGTGAGGCATTCCAATAAATCGTATCATCAATTTGCTGGTGATGCTTTTTTACGGCGCTGGGAGATGTGTTGCGCCCGCAACTTGTGGCAGGGGTCATAAACGCAATTCCAACCAATGAACCCAGAGTGTGACAGTGTGTGTCGTTCCATTCACATACCGACTTCATCCATTAACCGGTACTACTGGACGGAGGGAGAACGAATGAAGTTCAAGATCACTTCAAAAAGTTGTGACAACTTTGCTACGCGAGATCCTGCCGTCCATCCATCGTAGCCCGTTTGCCTTGACATGCTAAATTCGCTGTGCGAATGGGCTGGTGGACTGCAGGCACTCACTGGCAACAAGGAGAGTAATGTCTTAATACAGATTTCGTTCCCTTCGCAGCGCGGTACGATCGCGAGCCGAGTACAGCGCAGGCCAAACACCTTTTTGGGGAGTAAAAATCACACACACACACACCAGTAACAATCAATTAGTTCAAGGGCATAAGTATCTGCACAGCGTATCGTTACACCTTAGCTTTCAATGTGTGCGATCTTGATCACGAAATTAAAAATAACTATAAACACGAAATGACATTCTTCGCCGGAGCGTCCAGATGAAATCAATTATAAACACCCGAACGGTTGCTGCTTTTGTATGACAATTAACGGGCGTTAAGCTGACCGGCGCAATGGCGTTAACGTCAAGGTACTTTGGACAGTACGCGCTCGTCACGAGTTCAAACCTCTAAACGTCAAAGGGAGAATTTAGTATTTTTCGACGAATAATCGTATAAAAGGTCATACAATTTCATCTAAAAGTAAAAAAACCATTATCAGCAAAACGCGTGTGCTAAATTTACCTTACCCACACTAGGGGGGTTTTATATGGCTTCCACCATTCACTCAGCGTTTCAAAGCAAGTGCGTCGCCCTGGTTGTAGGTTCTCCTCTGACGTCACAGGCGTTTTTAAACAAGAAGAGTAATGCAAACAAAACCCACACACCCACCCCGCAGTCTCAAAGAAAAACGATTAGAAACCCGTGGAATGTCGTCACCAACACACAACTATTATTGTGCGCTGCTGCGCTCTCGTGAGTGATTTGAAAAAAGGAGAGGTACAGCGACTTCCTTTTGCTGCCTCTAAACGAGTGAGATTTTTGCTCACATTTGAGAGATTCTCTTTAACCAAACGTCGGACGGTGAGTTACCGAGAACACGACGGTTGTCTCGCTAGCTGGCGACATTCCACCTCCATCCCGTCCATCTGTTGTCAAGATTAATTACGCTTATGCTGTTCCTGCTTCCCTGAGCGCATGTGAACGAAACGTCCTGTACGACGCATAAAAATTACCATACACTGGAGAGGTATAGCAACCGCGGCTCTGCTGGTGTGATCGCTTACTCAACCAAGACACACACACACACACACAAAAGGCGCGTTACTGTTGTAAGAGCCATTGCGAGCCACTTGATAAAAAAGTTAGTTCAGACTGGGAAGCGAAATGAGAGAGACAGACACAGATTCCCGCTGCTTCGAAAAGGGTTCAAAAGGGAAGCCTCTGCTGGCAGTGGCGGGCGTATGGGGCGAAGGACAGGGTAGCAGAGCTTGAGGGCACACAAAACTTGATTTTCCTGTTTTTGCTCTCAATTTCTTGTCCAGCCCGCCCAACACCATCATCGCGCGCGGTAATTGAAACACACGCACCAACGAATCCGTGCAAACACAACACGCGCAGCGCGCAGTGGTATGTTTTGACTCGTTTGCCTACACCAGAGAGCACGGTATGGTGGTCGGTTCTTTGCGTGTATATCTGTGTGCCCCCGTTCAGATGGGTTCGGTACGTGCCGAGAACGGAACCACAAGATGCTGCTGCTGCTGGTGTGTATGTGTTTACGGCGGGCGCAAGGAGACGCGTTAGGCGCGCGCGTATGCTAACGGGCCGTAACGTTGCTGCGCTGCTGAACGGAGGGTTTAGGGCATTTGGAGGGCGGTGGATGGGGGTAAGGTGATTTGTTGCCATCGTCGCCGGCAAACCGTGTCGATGTAACACTGTGTAAGTCTTTGTGTGAGCGAAAGAGAGAAACAAAAAGAGACTGTGTGTGTCTAATACAGTTGCGTTTGAACAGCGTTTTGAGCACGCATACGATACACACTCCGCGAGAGAAGCGCACGCAACACACAACACCGAACCCATATAACAGTGTGTGTTAGTATCTTGATGCTGAATTTGCTGTTGCGATTTGCAGGAAGAAGGAAAAGGGTTGCAACAGATCGGGCAATAACAATTAAAAAAAAAAACCAGGAATGCCAGGACTGTTTCTTCCTATTTGCTTTGACGCGACACACGGCTGGTCTTTCCTTGGTCTTTTTTACGCTTAATCAGACTCTTTAGTGCGCGACACAGCTAGCACAGGATTTTTCAACCAAGAGCGTTCACTGTTGTGATGCTCCCTACCTTCGGCGTTTCTGCTCGCGACATGAATGAATAAAAGGGCAGAAATAGGGGAAGAAATGAGAGAGCCGGTAGTTGTATGAGAGTGTGAGTGTGTGTTATGGTAAAGTGTTGAGATGAGAATTAAAAAAAAAACTCTGTTCAAACTGCATCAAATAAACGGTTTCAAACACACGCAATAACGACAAGGCAGCAGCGTAGTATATTAGAATCGATTTAGACGCTCTTTTGGAAGCATGGTAACGACATTTTACAGCCGTTAAATAATCCAATATACATAATAAGCCAAAAAGATGACTCACAAGCCGTAGATCAAAAACTTAATATCACGTCCCCGCGCACTAATAAGACAGCGTCTCTTATGATTCATGGCCCTCCTACGTACGCAAGTAACAATGTTAGGGAGAGCCAGCCACAGTACGTGTCTCTAAACACGTTACTTGCACTGAGAGCTGATTAGATTCATCCTTTTAAAAATAGCTCTTACCGAGACGGACATAATTTTTAAACTTGCCGCAAACTTGCCGGCATCCGCCCGCGTCCGCTTCTCCGCAGCCAAAATAGTCTACCCGCTTCTCGCTCAGGGGCGATTGGCGAAATCCACAGCCCTCGCTCGCAACAACCCAAGCAACAAGCAATCTAACGCCATCGACACAGGCACGCACGATTAATGGTTGCAAAGCGTTATCAGAGTTGTAGTTTTTTTCAGCATTTCATTAAAAGTGGATCATTAAACTTATTAGAAAAATACTTTTTTTCTTTTAATAATCCTTAGCATATTATTGAATTGTAGAACTTTTTTTTCTTTCTTCTTTTCTTTTTTCAGTTCATTTTTCTTCTTCCCTTCTTCCTTGTTCTTTTTCTTCTTATCTTGTTTCTTTTCCTTTTTCATTATCTTATTCTTTTTTTCTATTCTTGTTCTTTTTTTCTTTTTCTTATTACTTTTTTTCTTTTTCTTCTTCGCATTTTTTTCTCTTTCTTCTTTTCTGTTTTTGTATCAGTTATGTTTCTTCTCCTTATCCGCACAACCATTTCTTTTCTTCATTTATTTTTTCTCTAAACTCTTTTTGTTTTTCTTCTTGTCTCTGTTTTCTCTCAATTCTGTAATTCTTCTTTTTTCTTCTTGATATTTTTTATCTTTATTTGTATGCAAAGTTCTAAACAAAATAAACACAGATTTGGAGATCTATTGAACATTGAATTTATCAACTATTTTATTTTATTTAAAACCTCCACTTGATTTTTTTATAAAGTGTATCTGATATGATAAGAAGAAAATTTGCATACATTTTTAATCATTCTGAGTAGTCTGACTTATCTTACCTTCTTTGCTACTCTCTTTGGTGAGCAAAACACTGAATAAAAATATATTATCTTAACAATAAATAAACTAATAAAAAATAATAAAAAATAAACGCTACTTCCACTTTTGTTTCAACCCTGTTGCATTCCAAACTATTAAAAAGAAACTGCTACTTGGGTACCGGATCAGTACTGCTCACCGATCGAAAAACTCGCTCATCACGTTCAGTTCATTGGACCAAATCTTCCTCCCCATTTAGGTGGTTTATCTCACTTTTATCGATACGCGCGTGTCTCGCGCAGCGGACCAACCCCTAAAGCAAAAAAAAAAAAGCGCGCTGAACGTGTGAGAGAGAAATGGATGATCTTCAGTATTTTATTTCTCTATATTTAGCATCATCCGCTCTGGGGTGTGCATGTCCTCTTCGCAGATGCGCTATTTTCCTATCCTATTTTCCTATACCCCCATTATACCCCTCGCAATCGTCGAAGCACGGCGGGGAGGGTTTGTGTGCTGTTGATCATCATTGGTGCTGCGCTGATCACAACACAATCAAAATGGTCTTGCGGCGGCCCCTGCTGGCCGGCCGAAAGAAAGCTGCGTGAAACCGTAAATGGTAATGATTTTTTTCGCCATACCCTTACCCTCCTGGCTCTCTCTCTCTCTCTGCTCGGGCATTTCACGACACGAGTACGCGGGCGAAACAGATTTTTACTAATTTTAAAACGTGCTAATTGCATTTTAGATGATGCTGATGATAACCAGAGATCATCAGATCGCACACACTCTGCGAGAGAGACAGAGAGAATAAGTGCGAGAGGATGGGTGAGAAATATAGTTGTTTGCGTGTGTGTTTTTTCAGCCGCTCGCGAGCACTTCCCTATTTTGCTTGTTTCGCTCTTTATTCTCACATTTCATACACACCACACCGTTTGGAATGTTTGTTTGTGTCGTTCCTTCACCTTGTTTGGTAACACTAGCTAGCGGAGCGGTCGGCTAAGCGCCGGGGGGGTGCATCGAATAACAAGCATGCGTTACGCGTGCGTTAGGTGTATGTTAACTGTTTGATTCGATTGAGTGACGAAAGAAATATTAAATTTCCTGCGCAAGTAGCGACTATTACGCAGTGTTGGTTTTCGTTGCCGTATTTTCTGCTTTTAAACATTATAATGTTGGTATCTGTTGTGTTTTATAAAGCTTCATTGCTGAAAAGGTTTAACACGATTACATCGCGTCACAAATTGCGCTATCATGCTTTCATCAGGTTTAAAGGACCAAATCCGGTTCGAAGGACCAAATCCGGTTCGAAGGACTAAATCCGGTTCGAAGGACCAAATCCGGTTCGAAGGACTAAATCCAGTTCAAAGAACCCACAGATTAAAAATTATACAAAAAAAACCCTATATTTTTAAAATACAATCCGTATTGTTGAGCATTTTCTTATAAAAAAAATGTGATTACTTTTAACCTCAATTGCACCGCTCCAACCAAAAAGAGCATACCAAATGGTGTTCACCCTCTCTTCTACGACGCTCTGTGCAACATACACTTCAAGACAAGAAAGCCACCACCACCACCACCACCAACAGCATAATGCGTTAACGAAACGCTCCACAGACGTACACACAGCAACAATCGGTCGATTGCAAGCGTGTGTATTATGCGTTTCTTTTTTTTTGTTTTTTTTGTGTGTTATTGCTTCATTTTACAGATTGAAGGCTTTCATTCTAACGAACCATGAGGGTTCCATTGTTCAAAGCAAAACAAAAGCAGCTTCTTCGATATGCAAAAAAGGAGGGTGATCACCTTCATGCCGCATCGTCCAAACACCCCTTCGCCAGTGTCGTTTTGCAAGAGTACACACAAACATGGGATGTGTAAATTTATTCTACCCTAACAGGGTCATGCATCATAAGTAACCTCCCAGCCCCGATGGTGTGTAGGTAGCGTTTGTTTGTTTACTTTAGCTGCAACAAATCGAAGAACACTCTGTCTCAACGAAGCGATCCGGTGAAGATTCTTCTAAGGATTTATCTTTTTCAATTTTATAATTCCGCCAGCAAACACTATGAAACATAAAAACGTACGTATGTAAGGGAAACTACTCGCACACCTCCTGCTAACCGAATGGCTCTATTTTATAGCGAATAGCCCTAACTAAAATTCAAAAACCCGGCGCTCCCCCGCGTTCGGTTCTAGCAAGACGCATGGAGGAAAAATCGATACCATTTTTCGGACGCTTGCGTTTTCCATGTAGTCAAAAGCCTTTCGGTTCTGCAACTGCGAAACGGGCAAACCACCATACCGGTACACAACCATTACCATATACCGTGCGGGGCAATCGCGTTCCCTACCTCTTTGCATTTGGTAATAATGATGATGAGACGGCAAGGCGGCCAAGGGTTTGTCTTATGGTTGAGGGGATATTGTGGGTATGAGTTCCCTCGGTGCGCAACCATATTCTCTAAACTACATAGCTACATGCTGAACGCGAAAATTCGTACTTCAGAAAGTATGAAAAGAAAAGCGAAGGCATATGGGGGGGGGGGGGAATTTCAAAGCCGATCCACCAACGAAACTTTGTGTCGTCGTTGGTCGACGTTCGGGATGAATTTTCTGGAAATGTCAAGGACTTTCGGGAAGAAATGAGGGAAGGGAGAGAATGAGAGAAAAACAGAGAGAGAGGAATTGTAAAGCAGCGCGTACTGAAAAACCACGATTGATTTGTTGCCACACGGCCCACGGTAACTTCCTAGCCCTCATCCTCCAACAAACAGAAACACACACACACACACACACACACACACAACATTGGGATCATTCCCTCCATTCTCCAAAACAAGGACCTTCTCTCACTTGGACATGAAGCCGGCATCCAGCGACATCCACAGTGAGCGGCAGAAGGAAAGGTTGTCGGTACGAGACAAGTTCACCGGTAAGTTCATGTTTCGGTGAGTGTATTCCTCCTTTGGGCGAGCGGAATATGACACAGAGAGAAAGAGACGAAGATTGCCGAAACTCGATTAGGCCTATCGCCTATGCCATTCCGCTCTCTCGGAGGACGAGAAACTCTCGTTTCCCACGAGCAAAAGTGCACCGCATCGCATCAAAAAGGGACGTCCGCCGATTGGAAAGGAGAACTCAACCAACCAAAAAAAAAAGGCCCTTAACCGGTAAAACTTACCTCCCCGAAGAGAGAGCGAAACTCCGAAGTGAGTGTGAAAAGAGGTGATGGTCGCACATTGTTACACATCACCAAAAACACATACACACTGATGCTTAGAGTGTATTGGGTGTATTTATTGTCCAATTCTAAGCGTTCCGGCATAAAACGGATCGTTAAACCGTACTCGATAGACCTGTGAGTTGTACACACACACACACACACACACCAACCGAAGTACTCCGCGGGAGATGGATGACGTTTTCGGTCGTATTCGGATGGTTTTCCGGTGGACATGCGCGCACGATAATAGGCCTGCATGCCTGCCTGTCCCCTTCAACGACCAAAATTGAAAAGAAACAAACACAAAGCTCTCCCACGGGGTTGACTCTCTCGCTCTCTGTTCCTATACTTCTCTTTCTATAACAAAAGGATTTGAACAGGAGGGCTTGCTTATCGGGACACTCAACCGTAGTTTGTCTGGAGGAATGTCTAAAAAGCCTATTCTTATCACACTTTTGCGGGCCAGTTGCACAATTATGTTAAGGATATTAATGGCAAAGATGCATCTGAAAAAGAAAGTAATTCTGATAAGCTACAAGATATAACTTTCTTTAATGTCCTAGATGCTCCAAACTCCAAACTCCAAAACAAACTGGCACGCAAACGTTGGCCTAACATCGGTGCGCAGGATATTTTACCCCTAGCGCTGGAACAACCTTGACATTTGATGAAAAACTTCTTCCCACACGGTTAAATGTCAACCGCCGTGGCGCCTTCTCCCTGCATCCTTACCAACCTAATGTCACTTTTTCCTCGGCTGTTTGCAAGAATTTTATTTTATCATTTCCTCCGTATTTGTTTGTACGATTAGCCGCACACACAACGAATGTACAGCTCCTGGAAGTAAGCATTAGCGAAGAACAATCTCCGAACAAATAAAGGGAAGAAACAACGGAGAATCGATCAATACAGCAAATCGCTTTTTGCGTAACCATCAAAACCGCACACACGCGACAGCAGCAACCTGTCACGGGCACACAGTTTGGAGGCGTTCTGTTCGGGTTTTTTTCTTCTTCTTTTGCTCTCAGATTCGGTCCAGGGAGCGCAAACTCCTCGTTGAAGCGAAGATATTAACATTGGGTAATATCTATATACAGGAAAGAGGAAACTCTACGACCCACGCACACACGCTCACAACAACAGCACAGCTGGAGCGAAGGCTCTGCGAGGAATGAAGTAACGGGTGGCTTGCAGCGCAAACATAAAGGTCGCCGTCTCCTATCCTAGCAGCCTTCACCTTTTCGTTTTGCTTAGCTGGGTCGATCCTTGGCACTACCCTGCCTATCGCTGCCAACCAACCAATGGTGTGTTTCCAAGCGTTTGCAGTACGATTAATTGCTTGCTTGGCCGTGCCCACCAGGTCTCGCAAGGGCCCCCCCCCCCCCCTCTCTCAGAAGCTATGGTAATTTCTTCTCTACTTCTTCCTTCCTACGTCATAAACAAATGTCAAATGCAATGAGCAACGGGATGGAAATGGAAAAGCGACAGCTCCGGAACAGATTTCCATGGCTCGATATAATTTTATGACATCTACCGCGTACGAGAAAGCGAGGGCTACTTGTTGCTTCTAGAAGTTAGTGCATGGTGGGGATATCATTTTTGGAGCTTCAAAAGACATTTCAATAACCATTCCCAACAATCCCGAGATGATACTCAGCCTCAAAATTAAATATTCCCGAACAACATCATCATACAGAGATACTGTGCTCTCAAACTCCAAACTTCACCTCAACAAAGTTCAAGTGAGATTAGAAAATGTACAACCATTTCCCCCAGTTGACAGTTTACCTCTTTATTCCTTCATCATCCATAGCCCGCCCGTGGACTCCCATTTCCCAAGCAAGCCATCAACTAGATGTACGGTAGCACCACGACACAACACCAGGGGTGTAGGAAACGTCATCATCAAGTAGGAAATGAATGTCTGGCTGAGCTACGGGTGCCTTTCCGTCAAAGCACCTTTCTTGCGATTGACGTTATACGATGGTCGTATCATGTACCGTTCCCATGCCCAGTCAACGCGTACCAGCTCTTCAATGAGTGACGTTAGGTATCGGTGTTGACCGTATGGTTTTATTACCTACCATGAGGACCTCTGTGTGCTAGGCACTTTGGTAGACACATCTGTGCCTTAAAAAAACACACGTCCAACCAATTCCGTTCACCGTACAAGCCCCCAGTACATTGAAGTGACCCCCCCAGTGGAGTACGGGAATTGCAACAAGAATCTGAAACAGGTCGAGCAAAAAAGCGTCCCAACTATAATCAGAACGTCTACCAGAGCGAATTTCATGCTTCCTATCCTTTCTGCAACGATACGATGCAAAAAGGTGTACGATACGATGGAAGGTCCTTTTTAAGCCTGCAGGCTTTTCTCTGCCAATGTTGATGATGACAGGGGTGGTTCGTTAAACGATCATATTACCACCGGGCTCGCTCCACCATCCAAAAACATACCATGATGAAGATTTACTGATAGTGATAATGAAAGATGAGCCCGGTCTTCTGGCAACTCGTTCGGATATGGCAACGGAGATTTGCATGGACGTTTGCATGGAATGTGCCCGTGTCCGTAGGATGCTGCAGCGTAAAGCGAATAATCCCTGGTTTTTATCCTCCGCAACGCATCCTCCAAAGGTTTGGGAGAGGATAACCTGAATTCAGAACCATCTTGTTCAAGGCAATCGTTGGTGCAGTTGGAGCTTGGCGTCCTGCAACATTGATTTCCGGGGAGGATGTACATCGTATGCCCGCTATTCAGGGGGAATTCAGCTCGACCGTAGCTTGTCTGCTAGCAGCTTGGCAGTTGTATCGACAAATCTCCATTTTAATAACACGTTTAAGCTCACGCGTAACTAATCATTACCTTTAAGCGCAGACGATACGTTTGAAAGTTCGACGCCAAATTCCTAAGAGAGATATTGGATTTTTGCGAATCTTCAAAATCTAGATCAACTCTACAGACTTTTCTTCTTCGGCTTGGAGTTCGATTTCCCACCACGCTCCAATCGCTCTATCTCCGTTCTTCGTCAGCCCGTCAAATCCGGATGTGCTGGCCACTCGCAACCGGAAGTACTCGATAAGCGTGAAAATGGACAGCATCTCCCCATGAGGCATTGTACCTTCTCCTACACTTCTCTCTGCGCTGGATGCCTGTAGCATAATAACAGCGTGGGGTCATAATTTTGCTCCCCGATCACCGCTCGGGAGAAGTTGCCCACAGTTTGCCTGCCCCTTTCTCCTGTATTGCTAAGGCAGACTGGGCAGACAAAATGCGCCATAGATGTGAAAAAGTTTTCAACATTATGTAGATAGTTCCGCACCGAACCAGACCCGTAGGTACGTACATTCTAAAACAACTGCGAGAGAAAGGATGAGATATATAGAGATACAGAGAGAGATACAAAGAGAGATAGAGAGAGAGAGAGAGAAAGAAAGAGAGAACAAACGATTTGTGGTTGCTTTTTCGGGGTGATTTCGCTTTTTAGAAAACCGGTTTCTAGAGGGAATATTCGCGCGCGCTAACACACACCAAAACCTACGGGCACAGGAAAGAGACCTTTGGAACCGAGCGACCGAGGCTCGACCGAAAAACGTGCGTCAACGAGGAAGTGGCTAGCGGCAGCAGTTCCAGCATTGCTTCGCCGTGTTCGCCGTCTGAAAGCTTCCAGCAGGCAGGCAGCAGAAAAAGTCTTTTGGTAAGCCTCTCACAGGCGGAAACAATGCGGACATTAGGGATTGGATCCGAAGAGAGAAGCAAAAAAATCAATCCTTCGAAAGCTCATAAAATGTTGCCTTCCTTGTGGAGGCGTGTGGATCGTTTAGCGTTGCTGGCGTGTTGGTTGGTTGGCTGGAAGCATAAATTCAAACCCAAGGGGAGGGCGGCTCCGACCACTTCTCTCTTTGTCTCTCGTTGCATGCGAATAGTGTAGTCAAGTCAAGTGGTCGCAACGGCACCCTTCCGAGACTAACGGGCCAACCTAGTCGAACACCCATCACGACACCAAGCGGATAGAGGAAGCCAGCGGCATGGTTTTTGTGTCTGTGTGCGCGCTATTTTGCCTCCCTTCGCAGCATACCGAAGCGCGATTGTTCGGCGGCAGGAATTGTAACCAGCGCCACCAGACGCGAACGCGCAAAATTGTCGTTGTGCAGCAGCGGCGTCCCCGAGCGGCACCACACAGACGAACCCTTCGCGGGCTGCACACGACCCGCTGAAGTACTGGTGGATTGAATTCGGACTTGAAGTGTGCAGCGCACGAACGGATTGAGAGCAAAAAGCCCGGTGCTAACCGGCCGCCGGTCTGCTGATGATAGACGCTTTTCCCACGCCATATACATCGGTACATCGTCAGCGGCGAGAGAGAACCGGAGGACTTGGCATAAAACGCGACGAGAGGTTTAACGAACTCGTCACACACACACAGGGCGGCTCGTACGCATAACTGCCAAAGCCACAGCACAAGGGAACAGAGCAAGCGGAAGAAAAACTAACCACCACCCAATACCCTCCGGGGTTCCCGCCTATTCGGCGCTTGAGTTCGTTCGAGGTTTTTATGTCCACGAAAGAGAGAGAGAGAGCTGCTTGGGTATCGGATTTTTAATCGAGTTTCTGAAGCAGCCCAAGGTACGCACTTTGTTGCGGTTGAGAAACGCGCGTGTCGGACAATATGGGCGTAGAGGATTTCGTCTGGTCCCGAGCGCATAAGACCACCGTGGCCTTCTCCGTGGATGTCGTTAGCGGAGATCGACTTGTCGGGATGCACAACACTGCCGTTGAGAGTCTTTGCAGTCGATGGCTTTTAGGGATATTGCTCGGCAATAATGGCACTTCCGTTGTACAGAAATACAAAACGGTAATGACTTCACAAATCTTTGATTGGTTCTGATATCAGATGAGTATCTGGAGTAATGAGGAATTTTGCAGCTCTATTATGGCGTCCGAAAATCTGCTAGAATACGAGTCATACGTGGACATAGAGTATTTGAGTAAATAATTTTTTTCCCAAATATGTTTGTTGAAAATTAAAGCAGCGCTTTTGGTCTAAATATCATCACAAACCCGGAGTTACGATAACTAAAAAGGTTCAAAATAAATAGATGTATCCCTTCATTAGATCCTGATTGTGTTCTGATATGATTTTGGAAACATTAAGAGAAGCCCAAAGCTAGTTTCTCACAGAAACTTGTTAGATTGCTTGAAAGTTAGATTGCTCTAGAAACTTGAAAATAAACGTGAAACGTTACGTGTCATAATCTTGTCACTTATGGATGAGACTCGGAAATGTATTCAATCAAGAAAGCAAGCCATTTTTAGACATGTTGGATAATCAAAACACTAGTATTAATTATCCGAAATAAACAATCTAGAGTAACTTGGTCAGTGCTCCCAATAAAATCAATCTGTCACCCATAAACGAGCAACGTGAAATCTTAACAAAGTTGTATAAGATGACGGCACACTGGCCAAAAGTACTTCAACGCTTCAAAGCTTCATTCAGCTACTAATAAAAGCACACCGAATGTAACTCATCTTGATTGCACCTGATAACATAAAACTAAATTGTGTGCTTTACTTTGTTCCACCCAAATCAACCATTCGCGGGGTGCTCCAGGTCCAATGTCCGGCTGGAGTATTCGTGGCAAAAAAGCGCTTCGCGTTTATGCTTTGCAGCAGATTGATTGATTAAGCATTGAATTGAAGAGTTTTTGCTCGCCAAAAACGACCAAGAAAAGTAAAATACACACTCACAAGGACGAGGGGAAACAAAAGTTAATAAAAAAAAGTGCGCTTATATAGCAGTAGCGCGCCAGCGAAACCAAACACAGCAGCACCATCACCACCACCGAAAAGACTGGTTCCCCTTGCCGAACGGCAATGTTTTAATCATTCGGAAGTGGTGCACAACCACAACTAGCGCTGCCAAAAAACAAAAAAAAAGAAAATCGAAGCCCCTACTACTCTGTTCCGATGTCTCTCGGCTTTCGCAGGGCTGCTTCTGCTCCTTCGCACACCGCAGCGCGATCCTTTCGCATCGTCGCGCCGCGCCCCGATGCAAAGGAGCGCACACAGCCCGCCGCGGCCGCCGGTGGTGGTTGGAGAGTTTGGCGAGCGCAAAAATGAAGTAAACAGCAAGCAGGACAAGAAGCAAAAAAACACACAGCTTATTACAAGAAAACCAGTTAACCTTGAGCAGGCCTGCGGGAACGGAACCGAGCGAAACGTGGAAGAAGTAAAAAAACTGTATTAGAGACACAACGTTGATGCTGGTGGAACAGCGGATGGATGGTTTGTACATGTCGCGCGCGCGCGCGCGCACACACAGCAACACTTGGTTGACATGGTTGTTTTGACCTCCGCGTCCACGGCATTTTAAATATTTGCCCTACCGTTCTGTGAGTTAGTGTGTTTGTGTGTGTGGGACAGTTAACATTAAAATATCATTAATCTGTCGTACAATAGTCGCTCCAAACCTTCCGCATTGCTTGCGTTTTACTTACCGGATGAATTGAGCAGCTCGGGCGCGACCAGATCGGTTAGGTCCGGTTCCTCGCCGTACCAGAAGATCCACAGCTCCTTGGCGGCGGTCAGCGAGAGGGGCGGATGGACGACGGACCCACTGTTACCGGTGCCCGGTATGCTCATGTCGAACATGCTGCTCGGGTCCGGTTCCGGCTTCGGTTTCGGCTTGGGGGCGACCACCCTCCGCCACACGCACAGTATGTCGACGGCGAGACATTTCGAGTAGGAGCGCACGACCGGATCGTCGAGCGGATCGCCGGCCGCGTTCGGTCGCTCACCGAGAACCAGCTGACGCCATCTGATGCCGCAGAGGTCAGTCTACCGAGGGAGAAAGGGAATGAGAGAGAGAGAGAGAGAGAGAGAGAGAAAAAAAAATAGACACGTTAGTTAATCAGCGATAATGGAGGGATTACTTTAAACATAAAAAGATGCTCGTTGAGTGGAATAGTTCTCGTTGCTGCGCCCATTTACAGCGGAACTGGATGAATCCATTTAGCTTCAGTTTGTTTGGTAAATCGTTAAGAAAAAGCCACCAGCAGTCTTATGAATGATGGATGAATTCCAAGCCTATACAATCCATCGCTCGCATTTCATCCAGCTTTCATACTTGGGCTATGCGATCCGGGGCGCTTCTCCGGAACTATGGTTCCGGAGCTATGGTTCTATTTAGTAACCATCGTTAGGCAATCAACACTTGTGATGTTTTGTCTTACTGAAAAAGCGTTTAATATTTAAAGCATTCTCATTCGTTACATTCTTTTTCATTTCTGGGTTAAAAACATATTTTGAATAATGTTATAATTTAGAATAAATATTTGCTACTAAAATTTGAAATCTATCATGCACTTCAAAATAAAAACAGCCAAATGGTTGAGCACAGTAGCAATCATAAAAAATCTTTCCGTGAACTATTAGTGTGAATTATAAACTATGAAATTATGACAATTTAGGTCACAAATGATTAAAAAAAAGAAATTCCCCAACAAACTTAAAACATAAACTTATAGGTACATCGGAGTACAACGTCGCTGTTAAGCAGATCTTCTACATTGCAGAAACTGTCTTAATCGGCATCTACATAGCAGTCAGAGAAATCTCCTCCATTTAACCATCCGGCCCAAGTGACTGTGACGTTTAATTAATCCCCACCACCGCTGGTACTGCCTAACTTTTTAGATCGAATGGAGCACTAGCCCTCTTAATCCCCCCTACTACTCCCCATTGCTGACTGTTCCACTTTCAATCTGGCCGGAGAAGAGATCCAACACAACCCTGATCATCACCATCATCATCACCACATCATGATCCCCTTCTTAAAGTACTCTCTTTTTCCTGTCCATCTTTCTTTCTATGCTGCTCTCCCTATTAGTTTTGACGTGCATGACGAGAACGCAACACACTCCCCCCACAATGGGGCAGCAGCAAACAAACATGAACCATCGCCAAAGAGAGAGAGAAAGAGCAGTCGCAGCGCGAACGATGGTAAATAAAATGGACAAGCAGTGAGGAAGGCTCACGTAATGCCCGGGCGGCAGCGGCGGTGGTGGTGATTGAATGCTTAACGTTGTTTATATACACCAACAAAACCACCCACAACATGAGCGCTGTGCGCCTCATGGATTGTCGCGGACCAACTGCGCTCCCCTCCCCGCATCGAGCTGCAACCAAACCTGTACGCAACATGCACTGTACAAATGAGAAGCCAGCCAGTCTGACGAAAATTGAAAAATACATAGAGCGAACATACAAAACCGTGCGCACACGGCAGCAGGCTGGGACAGGGCAGGGCAACGACGCGATGTGTTGGGCCGCAACCGAATGCACACGTGCATTCGAACGTCATGTGTGTGTGTGCGTGTTCCCCTTGTGAAGGTGGAATATGTTACCGGCGGTAATGGAAACCGGAGAGGCCTAAATCCGGCTGCAGTGGACACAAACACTGACACGACCAGGTCCGGTGTGTGGTGTAGGCAGAGGTGTACAGTGCTTTTTTTTGTATTGTCGTATGGTTTGGTGAGCAGGAGCGATTCCAGCGTTCGAAAACAAAACCACATAGTTAAGTCGTTTAAATGAATCTTCGCCTACATGCCCTGTACGACGAGCAGGGTGTAGCAGAAGTTCAGTAAAATAAAAAAGTAGGGGTAATTGTTTTAATTCTCTTTAATTAATTCTCTCATATGACGTCACAAACAATATGTAAATATCCTAAAAATTTATGAAATTGGCCAGATGATATGACAATTTTGTCACTTGATATCATAAACTGAATGTATCCCATGCTTCAGTCATCGTGCAATGTTGCAACAAAGACACATGGTATCACAAACATAGCATTCTATCGTCAAACAAAGATGCTGATACTGTGTACTAATATTTTGCTGTTAAATGAAAGCATTTGGTGTGTCTTTTCGCCTAATGCCACGTTGCCAAAAATGGAATTTGTATTGAATGATGCGCAAAAAAAAACTCTCAGTAGTTGCGTAAAACCCTGCATTTCTGTGTTGTGGTGCTTATGACGTACTTGGCCACCGTCCATTCAGTTAATCAATAATCAATACTAATTCTTTCTAATAAAAACAGTTTCACAAAAGCGCGACTGGACACCGAAGCATGCCCGCATAGTGACACCAACCACACAAACACACCAGAGGTATGTGCGTAATTTACGTATAGCTAGGAGAAAGAAGGCAAAACAAAAACTTTCACCATAGAGTTTACAACCCTCTTCCAAATCTGCTCCGGCAGTCAACACACCATGATCGCCCCGGTTGATGGGGATTCTCACTGTAGAGGAAAACATTCACAAAACATCCAAAACAGTCGCCAATCTGCCAACAGCAACACTTTAATGCTGCTCCGTGTACTCGTACAAGAGCATATGGAAACTTAAAATTTGGTAAATGGTTGCACGCGCGTGTGTGGGAAGCAGAGTGTAGTTTGCATTATGTTCTGCGCGGTGTTGTGGGTCCTTGCCCACTGCTACTTGCCTTTGAGTGGCCCGGTGAAGGACAACCGTTTCGTGGGGGGGACAGAGAGCATGATGTATTCACGGTGGTCAGTGTTCCACCCCCCCGGTGCGGAAGGGCACACACAACCGCCGCAAGCTGAGCTGGAAGAGTGCAAAAAAAAACAGAGAGATGCACCAACACACCGAGAGCACACCACCACACCAGTGCATGGTGTTGTTGTAGCATGCGAAGCGTAACAGAAGAGGAGGCCGCCGCGAGTATCGGTTGCGAATGGCGCAAAACTGGTGTAAGCGGTGGCACACTGTGGCATCCCTTTCCCCCGGTGTCTCGGGCCCTACCCCGTTACGGGAACAGGTAACAGTGATCCCCGTTTCGGACCAATGGCTCCATCTGTCGATCAGCAAAAAGCGTTTTTTTCTCATCGACTCCCCAACAAGAGGCCACAACCACGACAACAACAACAAAAATGCCTCCATAGCACCGGCACAAAAAGGGAGAGAGGGCGCAAAATACAAAATCCGTCGATCGATGCTGACCGTTTTTTTTTTTTTTTGGAGAGTGGGGAA
The DNA here is from genome assembly GCF_017562075.2 of Anopheles merus. Lineage (NCBI taxonomy): Eukaryota > Metazoa > Arthropoda > Insecta > Diptera > Culicidae > Anopheles > Anopheles merus. The sequence goes on from NC_054083.1 coordinate 36,123,434, forward strand.
GCCGCGAGAAAGACACGAAGGAATTCCCTTCCCGTACAGCGGTGGTGGAGAGAGAACGGGGAGGCACCACACACACACACAAATACTAGGGCACAAGCGCGCAAATCGAGGACACGAGAGACAAACGTCACGCGCGCGCTCGGCCAATCTAAGGGGTAGTTGTTGCTGCTGCTTTGCAATCTCTCGCGTCGCCCCTCACGCGGTTGTTGTTCGCGCAACCAAACTACCCCCAATGTTACCCCCACGAGCGCGCAACATAGCCACCAAGTGGGAGATACAGAGAGAGAGAGCAAGAGAACAGGAATGAGAGTGAAAGAGAGTCCCCCCGCGCTCGAAAGTCTCTTCCAAATGTCAAAATTATAAACAGTGCTGCGAGCTGTCACGCACACACGTACACACAAAGCCATAGTAGCGGCGTTTGTGTTGGTGTGCGCGCGCGATGCGCGTTTATGCTTTGCGGGTTGTGAAATTTCTTACCTTGTGGGGTGGTTTTGGTTGGCGTGCGATGGGGGAGGAGCGAGAGTTAAATCGATCGTGCCTGACGATGATGTGGTAGTGGTGTGTGTGTGGTGTGTATATATGAAGGGTCTACCCGGTCTGCCTGCCGTGTGACGGCACGCGCAAACGATGAACATGATAATAGAGGCGACTGCTGTGTGCCGTGTGACGTTTATTTTTTTTAATGTCATTTTTACGTAGCCAACGTTACAGAGAGAAAGCATAAAAAGCAACGTGAGAGCCGTGACCGATGGTTGAAGTGGAGAGATCGTGCACAGCGAAGCGATACGCCAAGCGCCCTCTACATTACATTTCTACACTCGATGAAATGGACAAAACGATGCCACCTCACAGCATCAACACATTTCAAAGTACTGCGAGCAGTTTGCACGTAACTGTAAAGCTGCTCCTCGCTCCCCCTCCCAGCCCCAACCAGGAAGTGGCTATGTGTGTAAACGACGCAAAGCGACCAAAGCGAGTTTTGACGTAAGAAGCGCCGAAGAACACAGCATATGCCGCTAGCACACAAACACCCCGCGCGTTCGGCAAACGACAAATCAACCCTGTTTGCACCCGATCGACCGCTTGCTCTTGTGCGCGAGTTTGGCGAGTTTTGCGAGATCATCGGAAGCAGCAGCAGCCGGGAGCGACCGACAAATGAGTACGACCGACTGGCGAGCGAAAACCCACGATTCCGGGGCATTGGGTGAGAAGGGGTGTTAACATAGTTATCGATCATATTAGCATGAGAAGGGCTTTATCTTATCCAGTGCATTCGTTAATGGTACTTCCGTTATCGCGCACTATACGTATATTTCGTATCAAATTAACGTATCAGCAAATGTGCTTATCAATTAACAGTATTCTTCGTCCCTGTTTCGCTGATATGTATGTCATGCTGCTTGAACGAACGTTCTTCCTCTTGCTTGAAGCGATTCTTGTGAGCACGTTTCAAGGGGCTATACTACGCTCTTTTTGCGCGATTGTTAAGGCGAAGGCAGGCGAAGGCCCGAAAGAGATGGCGGTACGTGATTAGTTTGCAGCAAAGTAAACGCGTTTGATAATGTGCCGAAAATGAAGAGACAACGAACCATCTAGCCAAGTGATAGCCTCCTCCCCCGTCTCGACTCCCCCCACAAAACAGAGAGACGAAGAGATGGAGAAAGAGAGAGAGCGCGCATGCGCCCAAAGATAACAAAAAGCAATACACACACACACACGCACACACTTACACACTTGCGAACGATTTTCTCCATTCGAACGATTTAGTGTCTCGTCGTTGTTGATATCGTTCCGGCTGGACAGTGTCCGCACGAACTCTGCACGTAGGATTGGGGGGGTATAGCGGGGGGGGGGGAGGGTCACCTCTACAAAGAAGTCTTCTCCACCGGTCGTTTTCGTGCAAGTCGCCAAATGGTAATGTAATGAATTTATTCGGACACAGCTCCTTGGCAATGTGTCCTTTGCACGTGCTTACGATGGTACGGAAAGTGACTTGTTTCATATGTGCACAGTAAAAAGAGCGATAAAATATGCTCTACAAATGGTTGATGATATGTGCCGTGTGTCTCCGTGGGGTTCACACAATACATAACCTTACCCAAGGTATGGTAACGCATTGGGTGAGACGGAGCTGAATGGGACACGATCTTTATAGTGGTATGATTTATGGATGTAAGGCATGAAATATACGAAGCTCACAAACACTCCATAAGAAGTACTTATTCTTAGTATACAAACAAAAATATGCTGTGAATTTCAATACTTCTCTAGTTTCTATGACCTCTATGGCAGCCTTTGCTTTGTGAGTGACAAGGTATATATAGACAGTTATATTTAAACTGTATCAGAATCCTAAAATGAGTAACAATATACCTATGTATAAAACAAAGGATGCATTAAAAACCAAATCATACAACATTTTAATTTACTTGGCTATTGTTCTGATTTGTTCTTAAAAATATAGAAGTGAAATATTTTTGAAAGCTTTTTTTTAATAGAAATAATATTCAACCCCAAAGGTTACATTTTACTCCCACATCTCGTAAACACATAAACGAACGAATGAATGTGCTTCTTCCTGCAACGGAAGACATTGACACGGTAGCATTGTGGAAAAAAGCAACATGGAAACAAAAGACACATAAAATACGGTCCGCCGTAGCAAGCGAACAGAGAAGCTTTTCCACGTCAAGAACCGTCCGAGAGGATCGGGGAAAAGCGACGCAAGAGGAAGAGAAGATCGTGGTATAACATAGTTTTTCGCATGAACGACTTCCACCGGTAGAAACAGTTGGCAAAACGGTAATAAATTCCTTCTAAGCTTTCGCGTAATGGTAAACCAAGCCCTGTGGAAGCTGATGATGTGAAACGAGTCGTATGAGATTATGACATACACGTGCTAATATTTATACTTCGCTCAAATGATGTATATTACCTTCACGTGCAGTACACCATTGTTTCGTACAGGATTTGTTACTTTTGCATTTTAGAGCATTTTTTATTAGTTTTAATCCCAAAGCTGGACCGCTTCCAAACCCAATCTTTTTATTTCCTAGATCCATTTGCACCAGTGCAAAACTTGATCCACCCACCAAGACATGACAACGGTGCAGACACACAGGTCGTCGTCATCTATATGGCCCCACCATAAAATAGTTCCCAGACTGTGCGCACAGCGGCATCCACGGGAGGGTCTGTCGTCTGCTTTTCGCATCCTCCACAACCACCTCCATATCCTCCTGCCAGCAATTCATTCACCCCTTGTATACCCCCTCCTTCCCGGGCTTCCGTCCACTTGTAAGACCCACCATACTAACCGACCCCAGTTTTTTCCACTCCGGCCCGCCCGGAGCAGGGAAAACTCACCGAAAGGGTTTAATAGTCGAAAACAAAACAAACCGCCGAGACGCAACAACACCGAGTCAGGAGAATGGGAGAAAGAAAAGCGAATGGAAAATGCTTTGCGCGCTACTAGCGTGCGCACATACACACACACACACACACACACACTCACATATCGCTCTCGCACACTCAACACGTCCTCACGCGCGTGAAAACGCAAAAGCCCGAGTAAAAGAAAAAGAGGTTGAGTGACCTCAGAAAACGCCAGACGGCGGCGGAACGGTAGAATGAATGAAATGAACGAAAGATGAATGCACTGGTGAAGGTGGTCTTGAGAACGCAGCAGAACCAGCAACAAAAAGAATAAAAAAAAGCGTACGTACAAACACCGGAGGGGTCCTTCCTCACTTCCAACGGGTAGGTGGTAGGTAAGGAGGTGAAAACCGCCGGCCAAAAGTAACGGAATCGTGTATCTTTAAAGGTGTTTGGTGCAATGAAATCTATTTTTTTTTTTGGCATTCCCCTCTTACCAAGTAATAGTGGAAAGAATATTTTTGAAGCAACAAATATAAAAAAATGTTCTAGTTTTACAATAGAATAAAAGCATATGTTAAATCAAGCACCAAGAAGAGCAAAAAATTCCTATACTCAGCAACATAAAGTGCATAACTGAGGGACAAAAAGAACGATCCCAAAGGTCGAATGGAAGCTTCCCTAAAACTCGTCCACGTCCACCGAAGCATATGGGACGCTGTTTTTTTTTAGAGCTGAGGGGCGCACTCTGACGAACAGAGCCCTCGTTTTGATTCGAGCTCGAACTTTTTTAACTTTTTTTTCTACTGCTACTCTGCTTCAACCTTCAGCTCCATGCCACAAGCCGTACGAACGCGCACGGCCCAGGTCGATGGCCGCCACGGGGACCTTAGAGCAGCGGTTGTGAAGCAGCCACAGTACACGGGAGCGAGGTAGCTTCTTCACCGTGGCCGTGTGCGAAATGAAACCCCCCCCCCCCCCCCCCATACCCTCATTTTTCTTTTCCACCTAGCTGCTTCAAAAAAGCTCTTTCTTTCTGCGCTTTTTGCAAAGGTACACGACGGTGTGTGTGTGTGTCTAGAGGGTTGTTCGTGGCGGTAGTTGTTTTCGGATGGATGCGGCGGACCGAGCAGAAAAAGTAGTACAATACACTCTTTTGCTCGGTTCACGACTTCCTTTGCTTCGAGTTTTTCACTGCTCGCTCGAAGATGGTTCGCTGGCTTTCGATCTACCGCAAAGGAAAACACTGACGTCAAGTTGTGTGAGGTTGTGTGTGAGTGGTGCTTTTTTTTCTTTTTCTCCTTCAAACTCGATCGAAGCAGAAGTTGCCCACTACAAAATCGATGCACACAATATTAGAGAGAAGAAAAAAAACGATGCAGCCACAGTACTCTACACGGCGGAGTGGGGGTGTTGAAATTATCAAATGAAACATAAAATATCTCAGACAACCGTGCCCACATATGGTGGATGGAGCGGGTTTGAGCATACAACAACAATAATCTCGTTTGTGTTTCGCCGGTTCGCGTGAGTTCACGTGTAATTAATGATGACATTAACGACATTCACGACACACGGCAGCTATATCACATGCAAATCGGTTCGCGCTGAGCGCAACCGTCGCTGCTGTTGCGCTCATTGCGCTCAGTGACGTTATGGACCCAATACTACTCTATAAGTGTAAAATGTTATTCTTAACATATTACTTCTTGTTAAGGGTATATATTTTTCATTATTGATTGATGGCCGCGTGATGTTTATTGTTTTCCTGTTCAGAAAATAAACACATTTTGATCGATTCAAAAACATAAATTTTAAGAATCTTGTGCAAAAATGTACCAAAATAACAATCCAATTCAATAATGACCATTTCATGCTTAAACCAGCAATTCCAAAGCATACAATCGCTACAGCTCCAATTCACACGAGGAAACATGTGCACATAGGAACGAAAATAAGAGACAATCCCATTCGCAGTTCGTTGAATGAAAAAGAATCTTCTTAAATCAAGACATCGCACGCCTGATCGTAGAGGAATAACGAAGGAGGAGGAGGAGGAGTAGGTCATTCTACCACAAGTGCACAAACCAAACAACAAAACATCAGCAGCAGGGAGAACCCGGCAAGCATGTGCCCGCCAGCGGGGACGCTTGCAAATGCAAATTAATTCTCCCGCACGGTGCATACAAAATTGCACATTTGCCTCAGTGCACTCACAGCATTCTCGCTAAACTTCGATGGAGAATATATCGCTCCCGGGTGCTGGTGATGATATCGATAACATATTATACTGCTTTACGAGTTTTTTTATTCTTACACGTGCAACGCATCGCCGAGGAGTACCGAAAGTGTATAGTATGCATCAGAGCATATCAAGGGAGGTTGCATCTCATGACTGTCTCAAACCGACAACGATACGTTTACTTTATACGTAAGCTAACTAAAATAAAAAAGGAATTCAAATGTATTATATTTTATTAAGCAATCAACTACTAAGTAAAAACTTCTGAACCATTGAAGATCATTAAAAAAAGACGACACTTAAAGGGAATCTTTTTTTTTTTGCTCTGGGACCAAATCCACTCGATACGCATCGTTTCACGATGCTTCAACAGTATAATCACAAACACAAAAGCACAAACGCATAAATACAAGGCATGTGTGTGTGTGTATGTGGTGCTGGGAGTGTTCCGCTTCATGAAATTCTATCATTCTGCTTCCCTCGCGCTAAACACTATGTCTGAGCTCACTATCATAAATCCACAGCACAGAAGGGAAAAAAACGCTTTAAAGTCTACTAAATGTCACATCCACAACACGGAGAAGCATAACACACAGACGCGCAGACACATGGTGGTGGCACCACACATTAGCGCAAATGATCATAAACAAGTGGGCACTCATAACTTGCTTCCTTGCTTGCTTCTCGGCCCTATTCTGCTTTCATACCCTCATACAAATACACATACGCAGGCAGGGCAGGTTTTTCAACTAGCTTAAAACGCCGAAACAAACAAACGTTGGCCGGTTCGATGGATGTGTGCGGCGTGTTTATTTTGTTTCCATTGGCCTTGAAGATTCAGGGAAAACTATTTTCAACCACGATGCTACTACGGCTCCGTTGCGGAAAACCGGCGTTGTAAGTAAAAGATAAGCAGAATCACAGCAGCGAATGAGCAGAAGAAGGATTAGCAGAATCTAACACGTATTTTGCGTTATGTGACGAATAACGCAATATAATTACGTAGGTCAAATAAATCATATCTTTTAAGAAATGGCGATTAATTTGCAATTAGTCATTGTAGCGTACTAATATAATACAAAAAAAATTCTAGGAGATCTATTTGATATTATTTCATCATATCATGATATCATTTAACATTTAAAACGATGATTATTAAAAATCATAAAAAACAAGAACAACTCGAAGCACGCAAACTATAGCGACCCTTTCATTCGGAACAGGAGAGAGTGAAAGAAATAGCAGCTCGCACAAACACAACGTCGCGGCGAGAGCTGTGAAGCGAAGGAATGCACTGCAAAAGGGCATTAGAACATTGGAAGCGATGCTATGCGCATGATTACAGCCGGACGATTGAAGTTTCCTTCAAACGTTATTTTTCCAGCAGGAAAGTTTAAAGAACCACATTAAAGCAAGGTTAGCCTGAAATGAGCATCGCATTGTAAGTGCAACAAAATGTGGATCCACTTTGAAGGACTAGAAAGATGAATTTCATTACGTGGCATTCTTCTTGGTAATTTTTTTTAAATCATATATCGTATGGACTTGAGAAGGAATCGTGTGACTCACGCACTCATTTCTATGTTGATGAGACTCCGTTTGTCGAACGATTAACACAGCCGGCTTTCGGGTTGATGACTCAGAGAAATGAAACCGGCACCCCACAAGAGAGAAAAGTTCGGGAGCGTTCCCACTGTAAGTTGTGATTGCTGCTGTGGCTTAAAACCTACAATAGAGCAGTATTGGTCTCTCGATTTCTCTTCTATATTTTATTTGCGATTCGATCGATTTCGTTCGTAGTCTAATATTTGGGTCGCACAACATTTAAATTACAATTTTAGACACATAAGATTTTAGCTAAACGTCACGTATAGCGAAACAGACACGATCAAGCGTGATAACAAGCGTGGTACGCTATGTTGGTTACAATATAGTTCAATTTTCTCCATTTATGTAGATCAAATAATATCATTCATAATGCTGCGAATAGAATTAAAGCTAGGTGCCTACCACAAATAATTTTTACAACCTATCTTCTAAAACAAGGTGGTTTTCTCCAAATAATCGCATACCAGCGAATATTCGAATCTTGATACATAGGGTATATAACACTCAGAAAATGTAACACTTGACACTCCCGGCCAATACATTGTTGCAACAGCGTGGCGCTGATCTGGCTCTCTACGTATGTGTTTGTTTATCCGCAGACAATTCCAAAGCCGGCAGTCATTCAAACAGGCAAACTGCCCTCCCCATTAAACCCCTATTTACGATGTGAAGCTCATAACGATCGCTCCGTCGGCGTGTGATCGTATCGCACACATTTTCTACTCCGACGCGAAATTGGCGAACGACGGTGAAGGAAACTTTATACTGCGCTTGCAACTCCGTCGCCACCACCACCGCTCACGCACATACATATACACAATGCGCCAAATGCCACAAACGGGCCGAGAAAACGATCGTTTTACGAGCGACTGCCGCATTTACGATCGTCAATGCAACCACCGCGAGAACATCTCGACGATATTCGCACACAGACGAATCCGAAAGGCAGGGAGGCATCGATGTGTATGCAACGCATAAAGCGGCACAATTATCACGTACTTAATAATAAAAGTGCCATAAAAATACAACACAACCAACGGACGACATCTATGCATACTATTTTTGAGGAGGCTTATCTGTGGGACGGAGGTGGGTAAGATCGAGCAGCAGTTATGTACCGAATCGTACAATTTGATGGCAATTTAAACGAAAGCTTGATAGGTTCACGAGTTTGCAATATGATTGTTTAATTAAAATGAAACGTATAATGAGCTCAAACGTGTTCTTAATTAATCATGTGCATTTCCCCCTTTATTATTAGGTAGCGCGATACCCCGCTTAAAGGGGGCCTTAAATAGAGCTATTAACTGAAATCACTCCAGTGTGCGATGCTAGTAGCCTTAACAAAAAGCACAGCACAATGGACGCTCCAGTTCTTTGCTAGCGTAGACAAGCTACATTGCCACCCTCACGACGACCTGTAGCAAGATAAGGTATGATAAAAATGACGTAGCACCATTGACCGCTGCCGCCTTAGCCCCGATCGAGCAAAAAGAACTTGACCAACGCTCTAATGCACGGTCCTTCTTCAGGGTCGTTACGGTAGGCCGCGATAACAATCCAAACATGCGCCCAAGAAGACGAATACCGCGCGGGGCAATAAACCAACAGAATGAAAAAAAAAAACATATAAAATGAAATCGCAGCCCGTTCACGGTATCAATTGACCGCATCAGCTCTGATAACGGGAGATGCTTTCCCACCATACCACAAAAGCATAACGAAGAAGTCTGGTATCTCCTACGAACATGCCACTCCCAATGTCAATTCTCACAGCAACTTCGTCAAGAGGGGTAGACAAGCATTGAAAGTGAGCAAATACAACACACTCTTCGTTGCCTTGGTGAAACAACAACCATTGTGGCACCCCATAATCTAGTGGAATGTTGTCCACACAAACCAGCTGGAACCTATGATTAAAACAGTGATAACTCTCAACCATGCTAAAGGCTTCGTTGACCACTTTTTTCGCACAACCACACACACAAACACATGCACATGCTATACCACGATTGCTTTCGATTTCTTTCGTGTTTAACACACGCGTTGGGAGCTGTGTGGATTTTTTTTTCACTCTCAATGTTAGCCCTTATCAACATGCGCTCAGCAAAGCTACAGGGAAAGCACAAACCACGACTTTTCGAAAACCACTAACGATGAAAATAGTACCAAAAAATAGCACTTAGAGAGGTGATAACATGCTTGCTTGAGGAAAACAGCAAATTTGCTTCCGCTGGTCAAATTTTTTTACAACACATGTTCCTAACTGTGAGCTTCATGATTGATGGCAAATTTCAAACTAGTCCGCATCAGTGCGCGAGATTAGCGGACTATAATGAGAGAGTAGATTTTGATTTCGGGGTAGGGTTCCGATTACAAAAATTGGACCAATTTCATTTCATCGGAGGACGGCATGCAAAACGTCCTTGTGTGGCGATATAGAAGCCGGCATGTTGTTCTAATGGATCACTAGGACTAGCCCAGATTTCCACCACATGCAGTAATACTTGTTCTCAGTATCTACTATAACCCTAAATTTTACTCTGCTCGAAGAACCTCCAGACCTCTTCTGCCAAATACATACACACAGACAAATTAACACATAGATACACGCACACACACACTTATACACGACACAATTATGATTTAAAACGATCTGTTTAATGTCAATTGTTTCTCCACTTGGTGTACACACTCTCCACGTTAGATTGCTCTCAACGCAGCAAGACCGAGCGGCGTGCGGCCGCATACAACACCTCTCCAGCCCCTTCCTTTTGCACTCCTCACATAGTTGTTTGATTGTTTGTTTGTTTGTTTGTTTAGGGGCAGTAAGGTTTTACGGGAAGTTATTATTTACACAACACACACGACTGAAGCGGAAAAACCCCAACAGTCCAGAGTACTAATGAAAGTACACATACACACATACGAACGTTTTGTTGAATGCGGAGGTAACCAAAATAAGACAACCAACAATGGTAACAAAATGGCTTTTCACTACAATGTTCACTCGTCGTCTGTACAGAACGATGGCGTATTAGTGCGTTATATGCGGGCGCATTCAACTCAAACAATCACGTTCTGTTGGTGGCAACGAATAGTCACATTCGTAGAATAGACTTCAGTAACTCATACTCATTTTGCGTCGTTTGATAAACAAAGGATAGTTTTGGGAAAATAACATCATCTTTGCTTCTGTAGATACAAACTGGATCAGCTCTACATACACACATACACACATACTGACTATTTTCGAACTAATTGTTACACTACTCACTACAGCCTCATAGGAAGCAAACTTACCAAAGCGAAGAAGTTTGTGTGGCAATCTTCCAAACTGGCGCCGTTAGTTTGGTGATTCTGGTGCGTCATGCTTGTATTGTTGTAACGAACATTTTCTTACGGACGAACAGGTGTAATTTAAGAGCGTTGGTTTTTGTTGCTGTTGTTGTTGTTGTTGTTGCTGTTGTAGCAGTTGGTGTGTTGTGTTGACGACGACACTACGGCACCGTACCGACGAGAGCGGAGGCAAATTTAGCAACACGCGCCCGTTTGTATATGTATACAGACACACACACCCACCGTACGCTATGGATAGTATGAACACACACTGACACACTTCGCGTAGACAATTTCTTATCTATTTTCTTCTTCGCCCTTTCTTCTGTGTGACCTTATTCTTCTTCGTACACACGGTACGTGAAATTTATCTATTTTGCTCCCTTAATTCACACTTTGCTTCACACCACTAACAGAAACAAAAAACTGTGTGCGAACGATACCACGACGATTCGTGTGCTATTGCATACTTGGGCGCTACCCAACACACACACAAACAAACACACAAACACAACAGTGCGCCCCGTTTACTGGCGATGCAGCAAGGGTCGCTGCTGTAGTGGCGGCGGCAGGCGAACGCGGTCGCGTTGTTGCAGTGGGTAAACCGTAAACAACAACATTGGTACACTAATTTTGAAAACCGCACACATACACACCGCTACGGTTTTAATTGCACACACACGGGCGGGTGGGTTTTGGTACAGCCACAACACACCGCACACTCTCTTTCGCTCTCCTTCTCACTCGCTTATTGCTCTTTCTCTCACACACACACACACCGTACAGCGTGCTAGAGACGGGTAGGTGTAGTGGTGGCGTAAGGAGGGAGCTAATTTTCTTCTATAATTTCTCTACAATATTGCATCCCCCTTCTTTTGCGTGCCGATGTTGCGCTGTTGCTGATACACCACCAATGCACTTTCTCTTTTGCAGCTTCTCACCTTTACCTGTGTTGTGTGTGCTCTAATTTATTGCATTGGACCCGCACGATCTCTTTTACTATTTTGCTTTACGTTTTACACAGACGAACGCACTGCTGTACACATAGACACGCACACACATCTACACAAACACACACACACACTTTGGTGGTGAATTGAACAAATTAAAATAGAGCCACTTTCTTGCGCAGCGAAACGATGTACACTCGCATATACACGTCGCACTGATTTTTTTTTCTTACACTGAACTTTACCAGCCGACACACAATAAATACTTTTGCACAATTTCGCACTCCTATAGCTCGGGTATCCTCGTTTTGTTTGTGGTGTATGTACTTAGGAGTGGATTAAATTCCTCCTTCTACCTTCTAGGGGCTTTTCAAGACTTTAACCGATAAAACGACAGCCACACAATTTCGCACAACTCATTAAACGCCAAGAAGGGTGGGCAAGGTAACGCTTGCACCAACGACGAAGTAGACTTGCCAAGCTCGCACCACAGTTAACCGATGAAAACTGATGAGCTGATGAGAGGCTGAACCACACACGCTTAGAGGGTTGTTGGGTCTTCTCCCTACCCTTCACTAACTGTTCGAGAGTGTGCGTTTGGATCTGTTCAAACACACACACACACACATACAATTGCACAGCGGCCACGAAACAGGATACACGCGCACGCACACACCGGTTCAAGCACAACCAAGCGCGTCTAAGGGCGACCAACACACCGGACTCAATGCACACACAGCAGCTGTGTATGTGTGTGATAGAGAGAGTGCTCAACAAAGGGTACTCTCTCTCTCGCTCGCTGTACTAGGCTTGCTGTGTGCTGTCGAGGCCGCACACACTCTATTTTCCCCTCTCTCTCTCTCTCTCTCTCACATTCGATCGTGCGAGGTTGGGCTCTCTTTTCGGCACATTCTCGCCGCAACACGCATACTTTCGTCGAGCGACGTTCGCTTTGAACGATTTGGTAGTGGAGTTGATGTATGTTTTTTTTTCTTTGCTGGGTGCTCTTTAACCACTTCGATGCACTTTTTTATTACACAATTAATCCCTTTTCTCTACACACACACACACACGTGCGGTTAAAATAAGAAGCTGATCTTAGGGGTCTTTTGCGAGGAAAAGTTCATTTTCTTCCCCTTATATATTGCACCACGGTTTTACTATTGCTTTTTCTTTGTGGTCTTTGTTACATTTTGGCACGTCTGGTGTCACTGAGCCGTAATGCAGACACACTTACATTTAGGAAACATACACACACACAAAAGCACTGTTTAAATGTACATGCTTCCACTGTTCCAGGCGACGGCGGACGTTGATCGATTCGCGTCAAGTCGGCACTGACGACGTCTCGGTACTGCTGCTGCTGCTGCTGCTGCTTTCCACACCGTCGCTAAACGCTAGACGCACACACACAAACACTGGCGAAGCACCGACTGCTGTGGTGGAAATAGAGAGAAACAAAAAGCAACGGAAAAAGAAGATTGAAAACGGTTGTGTTGTGAATACACACGGACAGTACAAGCGAATATATCTCCCATCCTCCCAACCCCCTCATACATTCAATCCAGCTAGAAAGTGGTACACAAATCGATGAACAATCACTACCACACCACACGCTACAACCCAGCGCAGAGGGCTACAACACCAGCAACAACAACTGCTCAGTTAGACGAGGGCGCCGCTCGCCTCTGCCTGTGTATGTGTATTAGCGCCGTTCGCGAATGGAATTCAAATTCGAAGGTGTTCTACGACAGACAAGGGGGCGGCACCTGGTGCGGGAAGGGGCAAGGGAAAAACTCGCTGCGCCAATTCGAAGAAGGTCGATCGCGCGCGCCTGTAGATGCGTTCATGTGTGTACACGCTACCGTGTGCAAGTGTGTGGGTGCGCGTACGCCGCTGAAATTGCTCATTGCCCCCCGCTCGCCACAGCGCGTACACTTTGCGATGCGCTCTCGCTCGCGCGATAGTGTACAAGGGTTTTCTATCTTTTTTCTCTCACTCTCTTTACTAAACCAAACACACACACAAGCGCCGCTAGCCCGTACGCACACAGGCTGGTGGTGTGATTCGAAAATGAATTCAAACATTTAAACTCAATGGGCTCGATCTTTTCAAGCGTTAATAATTTTCTCTACTCTCTCTCTTTCTCTCTCTTCAAGCTGTATGCATCCGTACAACGTGTGTCTAATCGATGAAACAAAATGAGAGACACAAAACGTCAAACGACTGTAGCGGCACTAAATGTCCTTCGCAAGTCGTGGGTCGTTTGTGTGTATGTGTGTGTAATGCTAAAATATAGCCTACTTTGACTGTGTCCGTGCGCGCGCGCCCATCCGTGTGTGTGTGTGTGTTTGGTACGGCGTTTTGCGACGGGGTACTATTCGCGGGTATGGAGATGCGAGAGACTGCTCTACAGCACACATACACCATTGCCATTATCTGGTCGTCTCAGTCACGAGAAGCAACACAAGGAAAAAAAAACGGTATCTAACATTATTTCGCAGCACACACACACACACACCATCACCGTAACCAGCGGCAGCATACCGCTTTAACCCTTCCTACGCATGCAAAAAGAAAAACAACAAAAAAGTGTTTGACGCACCAACGAACTAATCTTATCGAAACGCTTGTGCTAACTGTCCGCAAACAAGTGCGAAATACCCATCAAGAGCCATATTTCGTTCTCACCAACAAAAAAAAAACCATTCTACAGACGCATACGCGCGCCTGCTATCGGTGTATTGCCCCGTAACTATCGTTCCCTAATCATGATACGTATCCTGTGCGAAAGGACACACACTGCGACTGTTTCATCGCTGTCTCTAGTAGGCGAACGCAAGGATGTTCTGGTGTGTGTGTGTGCACTGTGTGTACTGTTGTGTGTGCTGTGGAATCTTTGCGTGTGGTGTAGTGTGCCTCATCCATCAATTTTATCTTTACTACCTACGCACACAGCCACACACTCGCAAGCACACGCACACCGCACATATCGAGACGCACGCACGCAGTGAAACAGTGAGTAATAAGGGAAGAAAGCGAAAAAACAAGTTTTCTGTGCGCTGCTAGCCGTACGGCAAGCGAGGGGGGGGGGGAGAACACAAAAATGGACGTCTTGTACCGAATAAGTCACGATTATTACAACGGTGAACGAACCAAAACCAAAAAAAAACGTCATCCGCGCACACATTCATTCCCTGCTGCTCGATACGACTGATACGGCCACGCACACACACACACACGCAGGAAGTGAATCGCATCGCATTGATCGTGACTGTCAGTGTGCGTACACTGGGCATAGAAACACGCACACACACGCATGCAAACACTACACAGCGAATGGAAAATTGGTCGAAAAAGGGTCGCACACTTGTTAGTTTTACCGCTGCATTGTCATTTCACTAAACGTTAGCTTGAAAATCTCTTCTCTACTGAAGGGCAAAACAGAGACTAACACCAAAACCCTGTCGCTCGCAGCCGCACGCCACGGCCAGCCCGATATCGGTATTGGTTATTTATTTTCTCAGTAAAACGAGGCCACACTGCCCACTAACACACACACACACACCGCTGCCCAAAACGTTACGCACTGTCCCTTGCCCCCACTCACCTCCCCCTGCATGATACACTGGCTTGTGAGTCAAAAATTTGCTTACACAAAAACTCACTAACACACACGGCCGGGCGGGCGCGCTCGCTCTCCTAATATCTTCTCTAACTGTCTTTCGCTCTCTCTCTCTCTCGCTCTCCGCGGACTGTCCGGTCGAATGGAGGATGATGACGGACACGGGGAAAGAAAGCTGTTTAAATGTACAAAGAAAATTCCTACCCCAAAAAGCCCGATAATTGCTTCAGCACGCTGGGTTGTTTTCCCGATGCACCGGTACTAGTCTACTGCGATTTCCCAACCACATCCCGCACTACCCCTGGGAGGTGTACTTTTCACTGTGCGTGCTGTTGAAAAGTTCAGTTCCTTGAATCTATCCCGTAGGGCACACACTCACACACTCATGGCTGGTAATAATAAATACGCGCACGCTTACTTCCGGATCGGTACCAAAGGTTCCCGGATTGCCGCGACAGTGCGACAGAGAGGACAAGAGCGAGCTGGCGAGAGGAAAACCCGCTTTTCTTTTAATCACTGTTGAGTTTCACTGAAACAAGATCTGCTCACCCCGTCGTAGTCCGTGCGGTTTTGCTGCTTTCGAAGCTTTCGGCTTCACTCACGCACACTCTGCGGGGAGTACACGGGTGCGCGCACCACTGTCTGTTTTTTCTCTCTCTCTCTCTCTCTCTCTCTCTCTCTCTCTCTCTCTCTTTTCGTTCCTTTCCGAACTGTGCTGCTTGCTTCCTCGCACCGTGTCGGTCACCCCACTGTGTTACACTGTAATGAGTCTACTCTCACGCTCGAGCAGAGCCATCGATCCGATTTCCTTTCTTTTTAAAATAGCAACCCACCGTACGTACCGACGGCTTGCATGCCTTGATGTGCTGGGTCGTCCCCTGTACTCTATCGTACCAACTGTACCGCACACCTTTAGGGCTGCTGCTGCTGCTGCTGGCCGTTGAGTAAGCACATCCGCGCATACACACACACACCCGGGGAAGAAGCGTTCCGAGTTCCGAGGTTTCAGGATGCACACAGCATCATCACACTGCTGCACAGACACACATACGCACTTGGGCGATCACACGCACTTAGCAAACGCGAACCAGTGAACTGTGGCTGCTGGCACGGTTTACGGTGGTCTCAGCAAGAGTCTGCTCTGCCTGCTCGAGCCATTTTAGCTGTGAAGCTGTTTCACCAACGCACACGCACACTAGGATGTAGCGCGTAGCGGCTCACGAGTGTGTACGCATACTCATACACACAAGTACACACGCGCAGCGGTTTTGCTGCCGTCGCGGTTTGACAGCCAGCCACGGTTTGAGCGCTTAGGCGGTACTCTGTAAAGATTTGTCGGGGGAACATACGTTTCGGATATTTAGTCATTTCAACACATTTGTGTTGTCATCAAGGTGGAATGTATAATGAGGTGTAGTTATAGCGCTTTTGGCGATCCCCCCCCCCCTGGGCTCCGATTTTGACAGATGGTTTTCCGCTTGTATATGTATTGATGGATTGTTTACGTTTTGCATGGTCAATATTAGGTGGAGATCAATTTGGGTGAATATTTTAGTTTATTAGAACACAGCCCGTGATTTAAAATGGAAATTTTCATTCGAGAACTTGAAGCGTTCGCCAAACGCGGAAAACCAACTGTCCGTTTTCTTCGTCGATTCTTCTTCCACCTAGCTGTCAAAACGGGCTTATAACTTGACCTGATATCTTTACGGTCCTTGGTTGTCATGCAAAATCTGATCTGCTTTCTCTCGTCAGATTATATTTCAATTCAGTTTAAATGGTAAATAGCACGGACCAGTGTCTGAAAGCCTGATCTGATGGATGACTTTTGGAGTTTGTGTGGCAATGATAAATTTTCTGCGTGAATCTACTCAACGAAAACGTCAAACGAGAGAACTAATTGACTAATTGACTTTATTAAAATATACAGTCAAAGTAACGATTACTCCTCACCCGTCATTTGCTTATATAAGCTAAGAAACTGATGGAAAAAGTTAATTTGTCGATTTTTTTCCCTTGTGTCTTTTAAATCGTGTAACCACCGACAAACCGACGTGAAACTTCGTACAATATGAGCTTCAAAAGTTGTATCCTTACTTGAAAAGTAAATTCGTTAAACACTAGCGCCATCTTTATAATGATTCGCTTACTACATTGACACATAGGATTGAACTGCTAAAACCCTCTTTGTTTTTCTCCTCAACTTCCAATGAATAATATTTTATCCACTTCTTTAACATTTGTATTGATTTGGAAACATATCAAATGATTTTTGTGGGTATTTTGTCCAATTATTTTCATAAAATCTTGCCTAAAACTTCCTTCGCCATTTGTACTTGGAAAAGTTGTTTCCATCTAAGCAGCCACGAACAGAGCTCATTTTGACAAAAGTAATCGCCTTCATTGCAAATGACGGTACTTTCGTGTGGGACAGTTTTGTAACGCAAATGTCAAGTCGGTGGTGGTGTAACATCGTACATACTGATCTATACTTCTCTGTCTAAATAAGCGGGGCAAAAATGTCCTTAAAATGAAGGGAATGTTAAAAATGTTCAAATAAAAGGCGGTTTTCAAAAAGGAAAAGTCTCAGATTAGAGAGAATTCACTGTATTCAGTGCCAAACTAATCATCAAAATATTCAGCCTTTGCTGTGGAGATGCGGTCCATATGAGGCTTGAACACATGAGGGGCATGTTATAGAGTTATGCACGTTGACAGCTGTGATTCTTATTGAACTGTCAGTCAACCTTCGAAAGTTCAACATTAACGTTCCGTTATGGATTTCTATCTGTTCCAATAATTTTTGTGTTAATTTGAATGCTTTCATCGATTACGTTTTCATATTAACCGTGTTGAACACGTCAATCTCTTATCAAGTCACCTGCACTTGTTACTTACAATGTTTGTCAAAATTATTTTATTATTTCTCAATTTATGTTGTATTTGAAAACATACAATTCTTGTTATTTGTATTTGTAGGTCTACATTTTTTACTCAACAGCCTATAAGATTATTGCGAATTTGTCAAAAACCGGCTCTTTCATACAAATCTATGTTTTTTAATTGAACTGTCAGCCAAATATCGTGTGTTCAAGTAAAAAGTATATCAACTAAAAAACCATCAACTATTGCATTCTGATCGTACTACACAAGAGATAATATTGTATGCAGTACAAGTTGGCAAAAACTAGCTTCTTTGCCGATCAAATAAAACACAGCCTAACGGATACGATTTTCAAACGGAATAGTTCGAGCGCGGCTGCATAGCGACGAAGTGATGTGTTGCACTGTAATTACACTAGATGGCACTAGTAGCACAAAGAAGAAAGTTTGAATATTAACGGGATTTCATTCATCTTTATTCCTTAGTGCATGAAGACGTTTTGAAACGAAGCTCAAAACATTCATACAGAGATATATGCTGATTCAGTTGAACGAGCCATAATTCTACGGTAGCCATTATTCAAATATAAAAAAGTAATAACGTCACATGAAATATGAGCAAAGCTCATTAGCAAGAAAAAACAATAGCTCCAATTTCCATACAAATCGAACTAATTTCCAGATTGCATACGATCACGCTCCATGTACGCGGCGATCAGCTTGATCTGTAAGAAATCACGAACCGGTAATGGTGGTGGTGCTAAAATGCTCATCAAAACATTTAACCCTATCGGTAACAGATAATCAACGTGCATCGGTGTTTATTCCACCTTTGCCACACCTTTCCACCGGTGCTACGATGCATTTATTCAACCGTTTCCCCTTTTTTTGCTCGCCGATCTCAAGATACCAACTCACATTTGAATACCGTACCTGGTGCTCGATCCACCCATCCATCCATCCATCCATCCATCCCATTGCTCGTA
Source organism: Anopheles merus (assembly GCF_017562075.2). Lineage (NCBI taxonomy): Eukaryota > Metazoa > Arthropoda > Insecta > Diptera > Culicidae > Anopheles > Anopheles merus. The sequence continues at coordinate 36,142,442 of NC_054083.1, forward strand.
TCTGAGGGTCAGAATCGTTGGCCATCGTTGTTAGCTCGCAAGCCAACCGGCCGTAAATCATCCGCCAGCCGCGAGCCGTGAAATGACACTTCCATTGTGGCAAACGAGACGTCATTGCAGGGCTGGCCGGCACCGCACTGGGACGGTTGAATTGTTTTATGACGTTGCATTGCGACGGGGTGATCGCGTTTCTTCGGAATTGGATTCTCACACCCACCGTGCCAGGCCGTGCGATAAATTCAATTATGATAGCAGCCAGCGACACGAACATGATCAGAATGCACCGGCACACCAGGGCGGGGGCAGATTGCACCGTGCAAGATATCGTGATGATTTGTTTAAATTGTAACTTGTGAGCTTAATTTTGGGCCTGGTGGAGCGCTGTTTGTGAAGCTGTTCTTTTTTTTTATTTGCTCTTTCAATTGCCCAATCTTTTACCGTTCGGCCTTGAGAGGGTGGGAATTGGGAAGCGGTACGTTTGCGCTCTGTTTGGCTGTGCCGCCTTTGCCGCACAGTGGCTGAGATGAGATATTGTGATGTGTTAATCTTAATTTGCTCGCTTTGGCTTGTCAGATTTGGCGGTTTTTTTTTTTTGCTTTGGTCATAAGGTATATGCCAACAATGAAGATCTCTTATCGTACTTTGGCCTTAAATGTTAAATGTCTGGTTGTTGAAACAGATTAAAAAATGACTAATATATAGCCTGCGCGACCGGATGCGGGCTAAATAAATACTACCTGTCAAATTAACTGTCATTGTCATGCATCAACTTGTGCTGACATCTGTCAAAACATCAGATAGTAAATGAGATGAAGCGTTCACTATTCTAGTACGAGCAGAACAGATGTTTCAGGGCTCATAAAGAACAAGGTTTTGTGAAATCTTGCTACCACTCAAAGTTTAAACAATCTTCTTCAACGCTTGTATATGTCAAAGCGGTTTGCGGAATGTATACCAAGAATTTCAGATGAAGAAAAAAAAACATTGAAATTCTTAAAAGAACTATACAAAAGTTTATTGAAAAAAGTACTTCATTTTAGTAAAAACATCAAAATTATAAAATCATCAAAGTAAAATAAAAAAAAAAACAAAAAAGGCATTACGTCCAGCATAAATGACATGACAGCATAAATCATAGCAATAAACTTTAATAATCAGAAGGTGAGCACTTCCTATGCCGTATTAAGTAAACGTATTTATTCTAAAGTAATAATATAACACACAAAATCAGAAAAGAAATAAAAAGTTAAGTCAAATTGTTGAAACAAATGAAGAAAGAATAGTTAAAAATTTAACAAGAAATTGAAATAAATTACACATATTTAATAAGAACAACTAAATGATAAACTGTTGATGTATTAAATAAACAAGAAAAAAAACGAGAAAAAACAGATAGTTAATAAAAGGAATAAATAATAATAGAAAGTCACAGATCTAAGAAAATACATGTGTAGTAGACACATAATACAAACAAATTAAATAAAAAACATTCGAACAAATGAACAAAAATAATGACATGATCGATACCGTTCGGTGAATGCAGTAAAAACACACACACACAAATAGGTCAACTGTTTCCATTACCTTCATCACATTGGATGTCGTTGTCTAATATCCACGGAACGACAAAAACCACCCTCTACCGTGGTGAAGATGTTGTGTTGAGTGTTTTGCCTCATGCTTGTACAACACCTTTTTTCGAACCAATTTTTTTTTTGTTTTGTTCCTCCCTCGTAGTCCACCATACATTGAAGGCAACACTTATTGGTAAGGTTATTGTAGCAAATCGCTTTGTGATTGTGTTTTTCTTTCCTCCCCCCCGATCTTTGCCATCATTGCTCAACGTACGAGCGTCGATCGGTCGCGGGAAGAGTCTGGGAAAAACTCTCCGCCGTGACCCATCTTCGGTCTTGGCGGAGCGCGTGGAAACCGCAACGACTCTGCATTGCGTCAGATGCAGCGCTTTAGGGGGTGTTTTTCTTTCAGGGGGGGGGGCTTTTTTCACCCCTGTTGCAATGGAGGACAGTTTTAAATTCCAAGCCGATCGAACTGTACTTGTAGGTACGTGTTTAAGTACCATGTATTGCATGCTATAAATTACAGCTTCCCTCCGGAATTTTGCATAGTACTATCATTTTCATCACGCTTCCCTTGGCGCCTGTTTATGGGCTTAAGATTTTAAATACGCAAAAACATAAAGATGGGAACGAAGATCGCTTTGACCGATTGTGGCTTCAGCTCTGCCTCACCATCGGCCAACAATAATCGGTGCAAACATCAAGCAAGCAAGCGCATTAATCCGCAGTTGCTTGATTCGCTAAATTTCCGTCAAACCCAATGCGCCGTGCATATGAACTTACCCTCCGAAGTGTGATGGCTCTATTAGCATTAGCTGCATCGAACGCTTCCGTTGCCGCTTTCGGTCGGGTAAAAAGCGTTACACCCTCACCCGCGGCACCTGGGCGGTCGATGGGAAGAATTATGCTGCGTGCAAATATTGTAATGGCGCTGCAACGCATTAGCTACGCAAACGCAGCAAACGCTTATGATGGGAGGTTATGCACATTGGCTGTTTCTCCCTCCTCTTTTTGGGGTTCGAGTTGCGGGGTGGGGTGGGGTTCCGTTTGACTTCTTTGTCACTTGTGTGAATTACTGCCGGCCTGAGGTTGGCTGTGGCTTTCTGTGGAGCAACAGGGGAGGGAGGCACGGACGGGCTGAGACGATTGCGTAGCCGATGCTCATTGTTATCAGGTAGGTGCGTAGTGCAGTGGCCAAAGTGGCCGCTGGCGGCGATTCGCGCCGTTTGTTGGTTTATTAATTGGTGTGAAATCGTGAATGGCTGCTGCTGCTGCTACACCGTCTGTAGCATGTCCGGTTTGGTGAATGACCTTATCTGACGTTGGATAGGGGATGGGGAGCCTGGCGAGCTGTCGATAGACAAAGAAAAAAGAGAAACACTTGCAAGAATCAATTGCTGCAGTGGTGGAATGTTGGCATTCGATGGTGTATGGTAAAAAAAACGCGTAGTAAAGCGTAGTAACCGAAAATGCAGCCACTGTGTGTCGATTTATGCTAGATAGATGTGTGGTATTTGTTAAACTGTTTGCTTTGAGCCTAGCGTCGAATCTGATTACTTTATTTTTGTCTTTTTTTTGGGCAGTATTGATATCTAAAAGTTTGATTTTTATGATAAAAATTTATTAGATCTTTAAATGTCACAGTTTACTCTAATATCTAGGATAGGTCTAACCCAGTGATCGGCAAACATTTTGTGGTACAGAATTTTACATCCAAAAGGGTTTGTGACCAAGCATTATGGGTTTTTTACCAAGGACAATAAGGCTTGTGACCAGGGATTTTGCGACCAAAGATTTGGCAACCAAGCGTTTTGTGTCCAAAGCTTCTATTTGCTTTGACAGATCAAAAAAACTCTTTGGAAACATGTCAATTTGGCAACATTTTAAAAATGGTATCTTCTTCACATTTGGTGCCTCAACCGTTGTCGATGTAGATGTTCCTAAGATGGGTATAACTGTCTGACACTGAATGTTGTATCCGTAGCAAAATAGTTTGTCGGTGCATTAGAAGGTCCTTTTACGATTTCAACCTGCAATGTCCTTTTAAACGTACATTTAAGACGTCTGTACCTGTCTCTCTGTACACCCGACTCAAACGCGAAGCAGCAAGAATTAGATTGAGAATCAATGCGACGACGACGAAGTACCTGCTTGCCGGTTACTCAGACCATCTGGGAAGCAGTGCATTAGTTGACGCGCGACAATCTCTTTAGTAAAGGAGTTCTGCTATCTTGGGACGGTCGTTACTTCGGACAACGACATCAGCAGCATAATCCGTAGACGCATTGTGCAGGGGACTCTTGCATACTATGAGCTTCACCGATTGCTGAGATCCAGAAGACTTTGAGACCGCACGAAAAGTGAGATATATCGCACATTGATTCGCCCGATGGTCCTCTATGGGCACGAGTCTTGGACCATCCTTGTGCCGTATGTTCGAGCATGGACCGTGGAGGAGAAGGATGAACCACGAGCTTGTTGAGCTTTACGGCATACTGACGGTGGCGAACGCTGGTAGGATACGATGGCTGGGGCATGTCATGGATCTGCAGCTAGAGACCAGAGTGTATCCTGAAGAATGATTGTTGACCGGGCCATATCACATCGACGTGCTCCATCATGAGAGAGAAAGATAGAAAAAACAAAGAGAGAGAGAGAGAGAGAGAGAGAGAGAGAGACCTGAATCTCTGAATAAAGTAATCAATCATCAATTGCCAGCAACAGGCTTAAGGATACACAGAACAAGATCGTCCGATTATTAGGTAACATAGAGGATGAAAACTGTTCAGTTGTTAAAAACGTGTTCAATTTGCTAAGATAAGGTAGGAAGTGGGACAGTATGAGGTCAATCCGAAAGTATTTTAAAGCTTTAAAGGATTTCGTTTTCCTTTGCTCTGTCCATTATGCAAAATTACATTTGATCTAGGCAACAAAAGCGCAGTTGATTCCACATTGGCTACGTTTGCATCGGTGGACGACATTTTTGCGAATTTTCTTTCCTGCTTCCTGCAGAGTGAGAGAGTGCTTCCTGCAAATCTGTCTCCTCAAAAGATGTCAAATGTGCATGTAATGTACGCTTATTTGCTTTGATTTCTTTCTATTATGTCGCAAAAATATAAGAAAATGAGCCATATCCCGATAAATAATTTTGTTTTCAACAGAAGAAGTTTACATATATTCATCTTGCTGTTGCAGTTTTAGTGCTAAAAGAACAAATATACACTCTATTTTTACGTAAAATACTACGAGTTTCCCATCATAGAACATAGACCCCTTTAAAGTAAATTCCCTATCACATTTGTTTTATATTAATTGTTTAAAGTCTAAAGATTATACAATTTTCTCGCTTTACTATATCTTGCCTATGAATGCTGTTTCTGTTGGAGAAATACCGCTTTTTGTACCGACCCTTAGAGCTTTAATAGTTTAATAGTTTACATTTAAATCGCCCATCCTCAAGGCTCTCGAGAAAGAGCCAACGTTGCAAGCGAAGCGATTGTTGTCTGCCAGTTGCTAATGCACCTCCCCCCGAAACCCACCCAAGAGTAGATACAGAAGAATGATACATTTATTAAAACCTTCACTACCCTCGCGAGCGCGAAAACACTGTGCACAACGCTGTCACAACAAACAGTACCATCCTCACGCCCCTTTTCGAAAGAATTTAATCATGATGAACCCGTGCCGAGCTCAAGAATCGGCAAACAATAGTGCTGCAAAGCGGCCCCGAGAAGCAAAGCGGTTCGGTTGCGGTACAACAAAATCGCTGTACCGCAAGCACCCGAATCTGCTGCCAATTTAGCATTTTGTTTAATTGTTTCGGTGCGCGAAATCCGGTGCACACTGCCAAAGGATGCAGCGTGCTCTTTGTTCAGCGCAAAAGGGTGTTGAAAATGGTGCTCCCCTGTCTAAACGACGCCTTTTTGGGTGGAAAGTGCCACCAGCATAGAGAAGGAAGAACAACAACAACAAAAACCCTCCCAACAACCTAACCGTTCGCCCTGAACAGCGCCCGATCCAATCGATCGAGCGTATGTAAGCGGAATGGTTTGGTGCGTCGATTGGGTAATGGGGCAGACGGTTTGTGTCGATGAGTTTTAACAATGTTAAATGAATAAAAACAAATGCGAAGCGGCCACTTTGCACAGCAGGCCGAGCGGCGTGATTGAAATAAACGGCCATTCCGGCCTTCGTAACATTCCGACCACCGCAAATTAATGCATGCTCAATGGGTGTTGTGTGTGTGTGCTTTTTTCTTCTCTGTTTTTGGTTTTGAAGATGGTGAGGTCGTGGTGAGAGATGAAAATTGTAAGATCTGCTAAATTTGGCCCCGGTTTGTGTCATTTGCTGTTATGGCGAGGAGCGATTTGAGGTGGTGCATCATGCAACGGGGTATGACATAATGCTAACAACTTTAATAGATTAGTAGCTCTGTAGCTATAATTCTTTTCTTTCTCGGGTACAACTGGTCAACTTGATTCGCTTGTACATTAATTAGAGCCTTTTGTCGCGATAAGGGTTACTAAAATTCATTTATGAATGACTTCAAAGCTGCAATGTTCTTGAACAGTACTTCTAAAGCTCGTAATCTGCTTCTATCTGTAAAGTTGGTTGTGATCTGTAGGGATCTACATACAAATTTTACACAAATACAAATTTATTAGTATAAATACTAATACTAATTTTCAATAATTAAAATGGTTTGAAATGAATTAACTGGGAAATTCATCAAACATTTACATCGGTATTGAACATTGAAGTTATTTGGAACAACTTGAAAACTTTCAATATCATCTTTTGAATAGCCGTAGATTATATTTATTGTTGAACATTACGCTCACGTGGTTGGACAAAGGGTCAAAGATCATTAGGTACTATATACTATACAGTAGAGCGCCATTTATCCGGTCATTATTCGATCAGTGCAGATCATCTTTGGAGCATATGGTTAGGTCGTAGCACTTAACGAATATGCCACAAAATCAACCCACATTGTCCAAGCCTTCGCTGGACATATCTCTGTATTGCTGGATTGAAGTCTGCAGACATTCAATCAAGAGCACCAGGAATGTACCTTTCCCTGTGAAGTAAGCGGAGTCACATGGAGCTGAAGTTTAGTAGCACAAGAGATATAGATCATTATACATAGATGTAAGAGCATAATTATTCTTCCTTTAGAACACCAGTGAACCTGAAAATGACGTCCAGAAGTCATAATGAGATATCCCCAACTAAATGTTTTATGGAATAATTTGAAGACAGACAACGTGTGCTACATCTAGGCTTACATTAGCAGTATATACGTTTCAAACATGTGCTGAAACGGATGTCCAAATCGCAGGACTTAACGCTGAAACGGATGTCCTAATCACACGACTTAACGAACGTGCGACGAAGACCTCGCTGTAATTGTGAATTCTGTTAGAACGAATTCAGCAATCTTCCTTAAGGGTTGCTAATATTTAGATGCCTTCCGGTAAGAATACAGAACACTTACAACATCTGCTTCATTCTTGCTGATAAACACCAAAACCTTGAACACCAATCAGCAAATTAAGCAATTATCACTACTCCAATCACAATCCCACAAGCTCACTCGAAACAAGCTTACAAGCATGTTACTAAGCTTGAGGATGGATGTTCTCAAGGTTAGAACACGCACGATCAGTTCCTTGGTGAATCGTGTGTGTGTGTATTCCCCTCCAGATAGGCTTATGAGGCTTCAACATTCCTCCATAAGCTTCTTTAGCAAACAACGCACCGCACGGTTCACATGCCACTTGACTCGCGTCCCAGCGATGGCATCTTGGCGCATGGGGCTCCCCAAAGTCAATGGCAACGGGTCTATAGCATGAGCCATAAATCAATGGCCTCATAATTTCCTTCGCATCGCATCACGGGTATTTGCTGTTCAATTTATAGCATCTGCTCTAATGCCCCATAGGTCTTTTCAAGAAAATCTTCACCCTTCTCGATTGCACCGAGTCGTACTGACCATTTGGGGAGGAAAACCGCCAAGAAGCTGCTGTTCCGCGGGATATTACCACCCCAGGCACAAGTAATGATACGCCTCACAGAGCGCCGGTGTGGTTAGTTAAACCGTTCGACCTCGCATGAAGATTGCAGTCCAAACGAACCATTTATGACTCTACGGACGGGTGAGAAAATGTCATCTCATGTTGGGATGAGGGAACGTTTGGGCGCGTGTAATCTAACCTTTCGCCCGTATCCCAAGCCATCGGACGGTGGCGATTGAGACATCGTACCCCCCATTACCAATCGTACACAGTAGCCTAGCTCCTACAGACGCATTTGTTTCGATAAGTGCTCTGGGTTTGTGGTACAAAATGCCAAATCTTTGTCGCGCTGTGTACGCGATCACTCGACGCGATCGATTGCCCAACGCAGTTTGGTTTGGCCGCTGATCGGACGGATACGCATGTTGTACTCACGCCTCAGACTCGGACGGCAGGCATCCAAGCAAGTCGCAAAGAGGTCCAATTGTTCACACATAAGTTTTGACCCCAAAGCGCCGTAGCAGCAGCGACACAGCTAACGCTAACGTCCGCAAGTCATCGCCATCCGGTTGCGCAAAGGAAACGGAATGGCTTTGGCGGAGTGAAAGAGGAGCGCAAAAAATAAGGGGCAGTAAACAACTCCCAACCGAAAGTGCATCGGTCGGTCGGCCAGTGGACCGTTGCAGTGCCTGCCGAGAGGCGAACGGATTCCCGAACACGGCATGGACAATGGAAGGAAGATTCGTCGCTTTTATCGCGAGGGAGCTGTCGTTGGCTGGCTGGTTGGTTGGTTGGTTGCGAATGCTTTGTTTGTTGTACGCGCGTTTACGAAACCATTTTACCGGCCGCTCGATCGATCGCTCTATAAAGGCGAGGGAAGAAGATCTGTTCTCAGCCAAGGCGCTATTGCCACACACTGTATTGGGCGAGGGGGGAGAAGGTAAAAGGCGCTTCTTATTCTACCCAGACGATGGTTCGGGCAAGCAAAGGGGAGAGCGATCTGTCGGCGAAGTGATTTTATTAGCGGCAATTAAGTATCAGTGGCTGATGGCGTTACGATATTGTTGTAAAACAGCAAGCAGGTGTTGAAAGGATATAAATCGGGGAAACTGGTTAAGGTATTGCCGCGTTGATGGTAGACTGTTCTTCCCATGAAATTGGTATACTACTCCCAATTAACTATTAAATTAACTTTATTTAGTATAAAGAATAGTTCAAAAAATCGTCAACAACAATTGATTAGCAATACTTATGATATGATAGATTCAATCTCAGATTGGCTCTTAGGGCTCAGATCCTCAGAATTTTCCCTTCTATTTCAGATTTTGTGGACTTAAAGGTAGTGAAATCCTGAAGCTATAATTAATAATGTTTAAATGGTTTACTTTGAAAATATCTACTAGGCAGCCTGTAATAGTAGCAGTTAAAGCATATGCCAGTCTAGTCTAGTCACCGAAACTCGTACCTATTGGTCCTATTAGTTGTACTACTTTATCATAATCAAAAACAAAACTACTTCTCCTGTTGCTTGCAGGATCCTTACCTTCTTTTGAACGGAAATACGAACTTCAACTACATATTTAAGAAGGCTAATAACCAATGAAAACTGATGAAGTTGTTGTCGAACATCCGATGGTAGCTGATCCTAGATAGTATTAGAATTCAGTCCCGAACGCAGATTTTGCTGGTAGACTTGACATGGCAAACACCTCCAAATAAATAAAACATCATTTAAGAAGTTTTATGATAGATTGTTTGCCTGTGTATTTGACCAATACATGAATACAGTTATCTCTTGAATAGAAAATATATCGGTATCGTTAGAATTTTATTTGGTTTTCTCAGTTCATACGTCAACTGTTGTGGGTGAATGCCTGTCTACAGCCACATATATATTAAGTGATCTGATTGATCGATGAATCCACGAGAAGAATAATAATCTACTCCAATCTCAAACCTTCCCATCATCAGTGGCGGATTTAGAGTATCGGGTGCCCTAAGCGGTAAAACAAGTTGAGGCCCCCTGTTGGTGTCGAGCGAGGGGTGGGATTGTTATTACATTCGGCTTAGTTTAAAACTCACCGTGATGGTTTGCTGGCGGGGAGGGGGGGGGTTAGATCCCTGCACTACCCATAAAGATTATTTATTTATTTATTAATTAATAATTTAATTTATTTTTTAGCATTCAACACTTAATCCCTAGCTTATTCCCTTAATATCTGCACTAATCCGGTGTCGCCAAAATTGGAAATTGGTAACATATTCTCATTAAATGTATTGCTCGCTAAATTAAAATCAAAGTGATAAGACCGTGTATTGAATTGCCTTGTCATAGCTGGTAATGGCTCATTGTATCCATATAAGGTATGCCTGCTCTCACCGACAAGCAAGTTATGAGAGCGAAGAGGTCTCGAAGGCACGTTGTTGTCTTCTCGAATAAACAAGGTCTAGTTCGTTTTTTAGACAAATATTTTAGCAACAAATACACATTGGTTAACCTTAAAACATTGTTCGAGCGTCTATAGGCCAAGCCAAGCAGAAGGCAACGCGAGCGATAACTTGGCATGGTTGTAAGTCCTCTGAATTGGTCGCATTTTAAAGTCTTGTAAACTTCCGTTGTATTGTCTCTATTGTGTTGAGCATCGTAGTGCAATTCGGGAACCAAAGTACTGAGGAATACTTCATCCACCAGCACTCAAGACAAGTAAACAACGACTTAAGACATAAGACATAATTACATTCACGGGAATGTCGAAAGATAAAACTTAGCATCTTGTATGCCTTGTTAACAGTGTTTTCAACGTGTAAACGGAAATTTTAACTAGAGTACAGTGTAACACCTAGATCACAATCTTCTTGATGACGATCTAACATACTGCCTAACAACGAATAATTATACTTGATCGTTTTTTTCAAGTCTATGAAACGGTAGAATTATCAAGGGATAGCTCTAGATCATTTTTTGACACCAAGTACCAAACACCAAGTATGAGTCTCTTCGTCCATGAGGTCCCTATTGGGCACAGAAGTTTTTGATGAGACTACTGTACACACTGTTGCATATGCTGGAATTACCATGAACGTGGCCCCTAAATTGACGGGGCCCCCCGCGGCCGCTCAGTCCGCGTACCGTTAAATCCGCCACTGCCCATCATCACTAACGATCTGAGTGTTTCAATCATCTCGAACCATCCCTTCAGATTTTACGAGCACCTGATCTTCCTTTTACCACACAAAATTTGGGTTATAAATGTCAAAACTTTATCAAACATGCAAGACAATTAGAGTTTATGCAACCAAGAACTAGGCTTGATTGAATAACGAATATGTATATCTACTGAGTTAAGTTGATCAAGTATATCTTGCTACTAATTAATCCAGAAACTGTGGCTCTATATTGACCTATTCCAGTTGATCTAGAAGCTGTCTTAAACAAACTGACTTTTAATCTGATAAAAAAGTAGATTCCGTCTAAATTCACTTTCAGCAAACAAACAATTCAACAAGCTCCCCTTCCTACAATAACAGACCCGTACCGAGTTGGTGGGCATTAATCGATTCTTCCACCCGCTTTGCAACCTAATGATAGCAATTAGTATTCACTAATTTTTTCCTCCCAGCTCAGGTTCTTGCAATACACATCTAGACCAAACCAACGCGACCAACCACGCAGTGGAGCGAATTTCGCACGCACTGCGCAAAGCATAGCGCTTCCCATAACATTGAACTCGGCAAAAAATGCTCCCAATACCAATCTTGCTCCGGAAAAATGGGTGCATAAAGCAAAGCGCACCAAAATCAATTAGTGCTTGCTCTCTCACTCGGCTTGCTCTATCTCCTTCTCTAACGCATTGCAGCCAACATTCGGACACTCTTATCTGATGGAAAGATAGGAAATGGAAGGAAGGAAAAAACGACATACAAGCTCTGCGTAAAGGCAGCTGCAATTTCCATTCACACCCATGCGCACCTGACTTCACGCGACACAGCCACAGAGCTGCACAGATAATTATCTAATTGAGTTTCCCCGTGGCAACGTGTAAGCGTGCGCGCGCGTGCACCCTTGTGTGTCTTACCGTCCATTCGGGTGAGAGACTTCAGTTTTCAATTTTTCCTCAAAGCCCCCCTTGACTCCTCGTACCCATTCTTGGCCGGACGTGTCCGATATGAAAAAGAGGCAAACATTGGGTAGAACATTTTGTGTGCGCCTTAAGACACAGCTTGAAAGGGAAGCACGCGTCACGGCGTTCCCAAAACCTACCACCGACGGTAGGTTTTTTCCCTGAGACGGTGCTGACAATTGAATCTCCCACCCAGCGTCTGTTTCGGGCCGGGTGGGAGTGCACTATGGCTATGGCGATTTGTATAAAGTGATGCTGCATGCGGCGAACGTTTTCATTTGGTTCGTTCGCTCCCGTCGACGGCGTGTGGTGATTCGACTCTGTGGTGTGTGCTGAATTGTGGGCTAAAGTGTGAAAATTAAAGGTGATTTCTGAAGAGTGATCTAAAAGGACGAAACCAGTAAGGACTCAAACATACAAAACAAGTGAAATGAAGTGAGGAATATTGTGTAAATGCAATATTTCCGTCATCACATCGCTGTAATAGGTCGATCTTCAGCGCTGATGAACGATCATAAACGACAAAACACTTTCCTTTATCTCCCAGTTGTGTTCGAGTACGCGGAAATATAGCGTGTGTAGAAAAAAAAACTGAAACCATCTTCATCACTTTTTTTAACTAACTACATCACAGTGCCCTCATTAAGTGCAGCCTACAGTTCGCTCGTTGTGTGCGAGTGTGTAATCTTAATTACTAAAACGGAACGAACTCATCAACTTTTTTGCGCGTGTGTGTGTACAACGGGAACAAGAGCGTGTGTTGTGTGCATCGGAGTAACGGATTATTGCATAAATTTAAGCAAAATAAAAACAAGCCTAGGGTAGTGGTAGCAAAAAAAAAAATACAGTATCGTAAAGAAGCGCATCACACAGAGGGCCGGAAAGTAATGCAATAGTTCGGAGAAAGGGGAAAAAACACGAAGAAGCCATCACATCACAAGCGGACTTATAAGCCATACTAATCAAAACAAATCAGACGCCCAATCTATTGTCTACTTGGGCAAGGAATTGGGGGAGGAGAAGGCACACAGCTTCCGGTGCTAGGCTCCAGTTCCTTGTGTTGTTTTTTTTTTTGTCAGAGAAAGAGAGTGAAAAGCGCACTTGAAATCGGTTTCGGTTTCGGTTTGTGTGGCGCGTGTATCTAACGAAAGCGTACGAAAGACTTGTGCGGGCAGACGGATAAGCGACGAACCCAGGCGAACGGATCCAGCAAAAACACAAAAAAGATGGCAAGCAGCATGTGGAAGTACACGATGCTAGTGGTGGCGTTTGGAGTGTTCCTGTACAACAGCCACGAAACGTACGGTGTAAGTAGAGACAGTTAATGTTAATTATAAGGGGATATATGACGTTATTCAATGCAGGGAATGTATTGAACCATATTGGAGAGAATAGGTGAAATGGGCCCAATGGATCCAGCATATATTTTTCATTAATTTGGAGCAGCTTTGATGTTACTGATTGATTTTGATTTAATTCAAACGTTCAAATATTCGAGTTTTACTACATTTTATTTAAGGAAACTTTATTTGAGATTATGCTTTGCTTATCCTATATCACGATCGCTAATGCGTCTACAGTAACGCTAATGCGTCCTGAAGACTCCAGTGGTTCTCGAGTATCCACGCATATTGATCATTGTGATTTTTTAGTCAAAATACATTTTATACGCGAGTATTCTGTTGGAATTAAGTTGTCTAGCTAACACTTATGTATTATATTAGGAACTATTTGATAGGACCGATCAAAAGGGATAAAGAATTCGTATATAAAACTGGCACATTTTTCCTTTTAAATGATACTGAAATGTTAATTAACCTTATGTGTAATTTACAATTATTGTGTGAAATTGAGCTACAATTTACTACAAGAACTGTTTAATTTGAAAAACCACGAATCTTCAAATCAATGGAGGTCGAGGTCCGAGTACCGTCAGACACAAGTGTATAGTGTATGTTCTGGTCACTAAGTGTTCAATTTCACTTTCGTTTTGTTCATAAATAACCAAATAAACGGAAAAATACCATAATTAGAGCAAAAATTGCAGTAAAAAATCGAAATATTTTCAGTTTTTTACAACAGAAAATGGTCTGAAAAATAAATAAAAAGAAGACTTATTTTTGAATTACTTTTCGAAAAAAAAGCCCGAATCAATAAGTACATAGGTAAAACTGTTTTTCTGTATTTTCTTTAAATATATTTATAGAATCCTTCGAATAACCCATTTAGTAAGAAACGCTATCTTACTCAAGTAAATCATTGGATAAAGGTTTTGAGCTGATAAAGCCACACAAGTTACGTTAAATATGTTAAACCAGTTGGTCAAGCGTCTAGTATGGTCGTAAAATTTGTCACGCTTTGTTTTGCTTACCGATAAAATTGTGGTATGAAAAACCACACACCGCAATTAACTCGTCCATTATTCTTCGGGGGTTTTAAAATACCTTTCCCAAAACAATACATATTTTCGTGCTAAGAAAGATGTCAAAATTTCAAACTGGAACCCGTAAAATGCGCTCAACAATGAAATCAACACCTCTAAACCCTGCATTAACATAACAATACGATCGGATGGTGCGATGGCGCGGTGAATTAGAATTTATACACCAACTCATCTCCGTACACCAAATGCCAACCAACAGCACCCCGATGCTAATTATGGTTAGTATTTTTGGGCGGGGTAACCTCGTCACAGCGACACAATGGTGCTTTATCTTTTGTTACGATCGTTGGCACGAGATCTACATTTGGATGGTTTTTTTATGGTGAGGATGCGTTTTCGCACCAGCATCAACTCTATGTCGCATAGTGCACGGTATACAGGGACACTATAAACATTACAGCCGGGTCCTTTGTGTAAAAGATGCCCTCAGACTAATGTGTTTTCTATGTAATAAAAAAAAAAACAATTAGAGAAACAGCAAGATCAGTAGCCAGCAGTCTGATTAAATCAGTGTTCTGAAATTGTTAACCTTTTGTTAACTGCTGACCACGACTTATCTAGTCGCTTCACTCTCGAAATGACTGTCAAGGGTGAGAACAGTCTGTACGCTTGCGGATTGACATTGCGTGTTTGTTGATTGAGTTTCCACAAATGCTGTTGTCGACTCTCACAATCACACATACGAATCGGCTGACGACTGACAAATCAGATCTTCACGAGAATGACCTTACGGGTCGTCCCAGATCCGTGGTAAACTGCGGGCTCGAGCGCCACGAGCGCATCCTACAAGCTTTCTTTACGAAATGAAGCATTTTGGTGGGATAAAGTGGGAAGATGAACCGATCACTGGTGCTGGTACGATCACGATTTGTTAGCCGTCGGGATGACATAATAATCAGAGCTAGAGGAGCGCCCGACCACAGATCGTTTGTCTTAGATCGTGCGGACTAATTTGTTTGCCCCATAAAGACAATGTTTTGCGTTTGCGTCTATGTTGGTTGCGGTTTTGGATTTTGCTTCCTTTTCTTCAAAACATCTCTCCCGGCGCATCAACCATCGTCGCAAAACGGGATTGTTGAAGGAAAGCGCGATCGTTTCGTTATTGGAGTAAGGGGGGAAGATTCGGGGAGCATCGATAATTGGCCAAATCGAAGAGCCAAACCGTATAATTGGTAGTTGATTGTAATTTGATTGGTTGCGGTGATGAAAACATTACTCACTCACTCCCAAACACACTCGAGCTTGAACCGATCGATTTGCAGCGTTCGATTCCAACACCGAAGATGCGGAAGATGCGATCGTTCAGGCTGGCATATGGCGCGCGGAAAGATGGCGTAATGTTTGGCACATTTCATAATTCAAATATCCGATTATCTTGTTACCTAATTTCGTCCGTTTCTGTTCTGCTTGTTTCGTTTCATTACAGCAAATCTTTGGATACGAACCGATCGTTGACTATCCAGCGTACGATAAGATCCCGTCCGGCTTGACGTTCCGGTGTGCGGACCGGCAGCCCGGCTACTACGCCGACATTGAGACGCGGTGCCAGGTGTGGCACTGGTGCCTGCCGACCGGCTACATGTTCTCCTTCCTCTGCCCCAACGGAACCGTGTTCAATCAAGTATCGATCGTTCACGAGATGGGATTGGCATTCGGTGCCAAAAAGCCCGCGAAAAGTGTACTAAGCGCTATACTAACACTTTGGTTTTGCTCTCTCCGCATTTCTCTCCCTACTTATAGGCGTACCGTGTTTGCGATTGGTGGACAAACGTCAACTGCCCCGAGTCGGAAGCGATGTACAGCATCAACGACGATCTGTACCGGGACGTGGAAGGCAATCTGATCGTGGGGTAGATGGTGTACTGTGCGGTGTAGTGTTTCTTACCTGTAAGTACTCAACAGTGTGCGCCGATCCTACTAGCAGGCGCCATTGCTGTTGAGGTAGAGCCGTCCAAAAAATGATGCATCCCGTCCCGTGATGCAACGTGAGATTCCTGTTTAATGTTTCGTTTTTTTATTATTTTGTAAATATAATTTATACACACTGTGAACAGAATAAATACATAATTCTGGGAAAAATAGACGAAAAAGATTCTTTATTTATGATTACTATTGCATGTTCGTTTCAGACCTGATCATATCACAAATTTTACTCTTTTGATCCAACATCTTGAGATCGACAAGATCATGAGAGTGGTTCATTAATTACTTTAATCTACATGGTGTAGACCCAAGCACCAGAGTTAAGGCTTAAACGGCTGGAAAATGAAATATTTATAAAAAAGAGACTAAAAGAGACTTTTTAAACTCACTATCAATTGGAGTTAGGTATTTCAATAGATTGCAACATAAGTCATTTTATATTTTTAAAACTTCCTTGCCGTTCACCGTCTGCTTAAAGGAATCGTTTTGAATCCCGTTCAGACTGAGTCGGTTAAACTTCATTTATGAGTCGTTTAAAGACCGGAGCTGTTGTGGCAAATTTTGTTAAATGACAACGTATTAAGATTTTTCTATTTGTTCTCAAACTTATTAAACGTATTTGAGCTTGGCACGTGACACTTGAACTACCCCCCAAGCGCCACAGATTAAGCTTAAATGGCTGGAAAATCGAATATTCATATATTCCATATAAGCTCCATAGCTTCACTGGTTTGCTCAATAGATGGCGTGCTATAATAACTCATCTTTATATTGCTGTCCTTTCCTTGCAATGTGTTTCGACAAGCTTCATCTAATCATGACCTATATAGCCTTCCAATTATCCAATAATCAATAATTCAATTCCAATAATCTACATGAATGGTCGTGTGGTCACAGATACATGGGTATAAACACCAACGACCATTACTCAAAACTCACTTGCGTCAGTGCTGGTGGTTTCCGTTGGAGTTTAGTATTTAAACAATCGTATCGCCGTTCTAGTTCTAGCGATGCATAACTTCAATGCGAAACCATACAACAGTACAGAGGGAATGAAAAAGCTCTCCAAGCGTGGAAGCTCCACTGGTTGGGTATATCAAAAACAGATGATGGTGCCACCAACTTTTTGCTATTTTTAGAATGCATGAGTCGTTTGCTGTCTGCTAAACGAAGTCTTTCTATATTCCGTTTAGGTAGAGAACTTGAGTCGTTTAGAGCCCGTTTAGTGGTCGTTTAGTGAATTTGTGGCACTTGGGGTCGTTGTGGGCCTGATCAACTATAATTCTCCAGAATGCTCGGTCCCTGGCTGCAGTCTCCCATTCACGTAGACATTCAAACTTCGACAAATCTCGCTTCATCTGATCCAGCCATCGTACACGCTGTGCTCCCCAGCGTCTATTGCCTAGCGATGCATAACTGATGAAAGTTCCACTGATTACTGAATCACACAACGCAAGCCGTTTTGGCTTCCGTTCAGACTGAGAACATGAGTCATTTAACCTTCATTTACGATTAAGACTTTACTATTTGTTTTCAAAGTTATTAAACGTATTTGAGCTTAACACATCACACATGAAGTAGACATTTAACTAAAGAATTGTTCATTTTTTAATTAAATGAATCGTAGGTGCACATTCTTCATTTTGTTTGATATACAAGTGCATATCATTAAAAGATTGAAACAAATTGATATTAAATAAATCGATAAGTTTGTTTTGTAACAACAATGCTCCTGCAACATGAGTTGCACAGTTTGACCATGCGAATTGCATATTGCACACGTTGTTATCATTTTTCAGTTGAACACCTTTTAACCCTATTCCAGGCAACCGGCTACCCGGGTAGCCAAATCGATTTTGATTGCTCATTTCTCTGATTCTAGGAATCCGATTGACTTGAAATTTGGATAATGTGTGTAATCCACAGCCATCTTTCACTGGAATTTTTCGTAGAATTTTTGAGTATAATTAACCTGTTTTTAAGAATTAAATTTTTCAATACCCCTATTCCAGGCAACCGGGCTACCCGGGTAGCCAGCAACTTTGGAAGCTTATAACTTTTGAATGCGTAATCCAATATTGATGCAATATTCTGATGAAAATTCAACAAACTAATGCAGTTTCTATAACTGTGAATAGATTGGTTCAACTCGCTACCGTTTTTTGGCCATTTATCAAGTTTTTGCATTTGTCGCAGATGTGCATTTTATAAAATTATTATGCCCACTGTATTGTAACGGTTTTAATTCAAATCAAAACTCCTTTATCTTTTTTTATGGCTCATAGAAAAATTCTGAAAAATTTATACAATACGTGTAACATACAGTTCTCAAAGCTTCTGGAGCCATTTTGCTGTGAAAATTTTGTAAAGTACTGAAAAAAATATTTTTCACATTTTGTTATTATTTTCAAAAAAATCCTGCCAACTTTGAAAAACTATAACTAAAAAACGGTAGCGAGTTGAACCAATCTATGACCAGTTATAGAAACTGCATTAGTTTGTTTAATTTTTATCAGAATATTGTACCAATATTGGATTACGCATTCAAAAGTTATAAGCCTCCAAAGTCGCTGGCTACCCGGGTAGCCCGGTTGCCTGGAATATGATGTATTTTTGGTTTCCAGTGACAGGGTTAAAGTCAACTTTCTTTTTAAGTATTCGTTCAAAAATTTAAATGTGCTTATTATTTCCTAACAAAAAACACGCGTTTGAAAGCAAAATCATTTCCAAACAGTCTTAATATTATTGCCTTCACTGTACTATTTACCATCTGCTCAAGGGGTATGACACTCAACCTGCTCGCTGGGTCATTCCTACCCCCCCGTGCACACCACTGACAGCGATGGTAAATGTCAACAGTGCAAGAGGAAAAAAATAGTTTGGAAAATCGCATCGCATCGGGCAGAGAGTAATTAGAAATTGAGTAGCGTTTTAGTTGCAATTTTCGTTACCACTCATATCGAGCGTGTGCGTGTGAGCGTGTGCTGCATCGTATCAGCGTGCTGGTGCATCTCGAATGTGCAATAAAAGAAGGAACAAAACTGAAGCGCGCCCATCACCAGGACACCACTTTCGTGTGCAAAGTTGTGATGTTCCCGTTTTTTTTTTTTTGCTTGTTGTGTTGACCCTTTCGCGCTGAAGCAAAGCGCAACATCCAAGCGTGCAAAGCAGGGGCGGGGGTGGTGATTGTGTTTATCGCATCGGAGTGACAACAGTAAGTGATGTTTTTGTTGTTTTTGCATCGAATAAGAAGTTCAGTTCTGCCAAAGCAAAGCCTTCGCCCAAGAGCATCATCGGTTTCAAATGGTGCAGCTTGTTGTCAAGATTGATTGCGTTACGCTTCCCCCACCGCCTGAACGCACATTAGAAGGAAAAGAAAAAGAGAGAACGAACGCGCACGAAACGAGCGAAGCAGAGAGTGAGAGCGAGAAAGAGAGAAAGACCGCGTAAGCAAACGCGCGATTGTTGTGTGTGCGTACGTGCGTGTGTGCAGTGCACAGCGCAATGTTTATATCGTCATCTCGCTCTGACCGCGCGCGCACGGTACGCATGCTAGAGCGAGCCAAACAGGTACAGAACGCGTACAGAGTGGCAAATAGTAATAAGCCTAGGAGAGTTAGAAAATTATTAGGCCACACAAACACACAACACGGCGAACAAGCGGAACGCCAACACAGCGGCCAACAGTGCGTGTGTGTGTGTGTGTGTGTCGAAAATTGATGGTCAAATTAAATTGGACGTTGTGTTTTTTTTACTTGTTGGTGCAGGCAGTGGCCAGTGGCCAACAAACGTGGCAGCTAGTGCCCGCCGAACGGGAAAAAGGTGCGAAGGTACGCGCGCGCGTTTCCGTGTGTGTCTTCTCACCTATGCCACCGAAACACACACACATACATACACATTAGCAACGCACCCATTAGCACCCGTTGTGCGTTGTGCGATAAGGTCTGATAAGTGTGTGCCCCGAGGTGACAAGATGTGCATACACATCAACACGGGTGTGTGTGCTGGAACGGCTTAAACGTATGTGCATAAAGCTGTAAACCTGGTGCGTGTTCGGTGACAATAAACCAGTGTGGGCTCGTGGAAAACGCTTTTCCAACCAAACGAAAGTGTATGTGTGTGTGTGTGGTGGCGGCAAATGTGAGCAGGGGGGGGGGGGGGGGGAATTTTCTTGTTTACAATTTATGACATTAGTTTGGGGGAAAAGCGAGAAAATCCCCGTGCAAGCGCGACAGCCAACCCGGAGAGAAAGTGAGCGAGCGCGCACGCAGTGACGCGTGCGAGCGAGACAACAGGTGTAGCGACATTGCGCGCGGATACTTTTCCCCTTGTAGCGGTGTTGCGGGCCCGAGAAAGACAGATAGAGAGCGAGAGTGGGAAAGAGCGAGAAAGAGAGTGGTTAAAAATCTTGCCGCGTTGCACTGCGAGAGCGTGTACATTGAGCACGGAAAAGAGACAGAGAGCGTGTGTGTGTGTGCGTGAGGGGGAGAAGAAAGTGGGGCACCGGGGAGGAAGAGTGTGACCGCATCACTACCAACAAATATTTTTGTCTATAAACAGACAGGCACATCCTCGCCGCGAGTGTGTTGTTTTTTTTTCTGTTGTGTGGATGGATTTTCGTTTCTAATTTTTCTTTCCCTCTAAACTCTTTTTTTCTTTTTCCCTTTCTCTTACCTATAGGGTTCAAGTTTTCCCTGCACGAAGAAGTGTGCGCGTGTGTGTTGATTGCGAGAAGAAGAATTTTCCGCAAACAAGTGAAAGTCCCGTTTCCATCTCGCTTTCTCGCAGCCCGGAAGCTGTTGATTCTGGTCGAAGGACGTGCCGGAATCCTGGTTCATTTTTTCCCCCGGAAACACTGTTGCTGCCACGGAAAGGAAGGAGGAAGCTTCCACACACCATGTACCGCTGGGGAAGCTGGTGGTGGGAAGGAAGTGCGTAGCAACCAAGATGCAGGACAGATAGTTTCGTTTTTTTTTTGCAATGCCTACTTAAGACAAGTCAGGACAGCGAACCACAGTAACCCCCTCCCTGGCAGGGGCACAAAGGCTCCTTTTGCAAAAGAAAAACACAAACAGCGCGGAATGCTTCTCAAGTAAGGGGTCCGTTCGTGGAAGGTGAAAAACGCTTCACAAAAAAAAAAAGGACACGACCGTACAGCGGCAGAAGTTGTTGCCTTGTTCAGCGTGCAGCATTGATTTTTCCGTTACAGTTTTTTGTTGTTGTTTTGTTTTAGGTGATTTCCGTACGAAATTTGCTTCCCCGCCTGCAAACCGAATCCGTGTCGAGACGAAGACGTACGTACTAAAAAAAGCAGTGCCAAAAAACCCCGTACAGGAAAATGTAGTCGTGTCCCTTCCTTTGCATTTGTGAATGCCTACTTTGTGAAAGAAACAAAAAGAGCGGGCGAACGAACGGGTGGCCGGGTAGTAAGACGAGTGCAATTGCAAAAGTGCAATAACCCAAAAGTGCACTGCATACTGAATACACAGGCACCGGTTGGTTATGAATTTTACGAGCCGGAAAGGAAGTAGAATTGAAGTGAAACACAAAGATGTAATGCTGGAGGCAGCGGTAGCGAAGACGGTGATGATTTGCTGGTGAAGTGCGTGTATGGTGAGCCTTTGTTTGGGTGTTAGTTTCTGTGGACGGAAGTTTCGGTTAGTTTTATTTAAAAAAAAGTGGATTTTAAAGTGTTATAAGGATAAAGGGGGGTAATGATGGATTTGTTGTGTGAGAAAAGTTAAAACGTAAGGAGTACGCAACGAACGCAGAGACACCGGTGTGCGTGAGAGCCTAGTGAAACAAGAGCCCAAGAGCCCAGGCTTGCTTCGATTTAGTCCGCGTTGTGCATTGTACATTGGAACGAGCTCCGCCATGGAAACGCTGGCAGAAACGAGCCTTCCGTCGGGGCTGCGGCGCGCGGAACCGTCCTCGCTGATACCGACCTCGCCCGAGGGTGAACAGTCGCCCCAGAACAGCGGTTCGATGCTGGCCAACATCATCGGCACCAGCCCGGGCGGTAGCAGCGGTCCGCACCACCACCACCATCTGCTCGAAGATCACTCCCAGTCGTCCCAGGAGGATGGCAGCGGCAGTGTGCTCAGTCCCGGGCCGCTCGCCGAACCGGAAGAGACGATCGAGAATATCGAAAAGGAGCTGAGCGAATCGTGCGCCGATACCGACTCACAGCCGGCGCTGGAAGCGGGCCACGGGAAGCGCAGTGCCGGGCAGGGCGCTGCCTCCACGTCGGCGGCGGCGGTGGCAACGGCAGCTGGTGGGAAGGAACAGTCGACCGGTCAGGCGCCGTCCGTGTCGAACGGTGCCAGCTTACCGAGGGTGGCCCCGAGTGGTGGCAAGCCGAAGGCGATGCGTGACTTCGACCGGAAGATGAACAAATCGCGGGGGCGACCGAAACGCAAAGCAATGGTGGCCATGTATCAAAGTCAGGTGAGTGATGTTTTACACAACATTTGAATTTAAATTTAGTAATAGGTATCTTTTGCTGGTTGGATAATCCTTTACCAATCTCTAAAGGGTTTGGCTATCGGATATGACTAGCTCAGTCATCCATGTCAGAATATGAGGTAGTTGATTTCTAGGAGAATAAAATTGAATTAATAATCTACATGGTTTACCACATGGCATTAGTGGTGAATATCTACGACTTATAATCAGCATCAGCGACCACTCTGTTTGAAGCAATCGTTTTGGACCTGATACTGATATCATGCTGGTCTTAGAATTTTGTCTCTGATTCTGAGAACACACCACTTCGGAAATAGATCATGTATTCATCCCAATGCTCTTAAGGAAAATATGCTTAATCCTCATAGGTCCTGGAACATATCTTGACTTCAGATTGATTCTCGAGATCCTCGAGGCCTTTCAATTGGTCCTGAACTCATATTGGTATTGGAAATAATTCTGAACCGATATTGGTGCTGAAACCATTGATGAACTTACTCTAAACTCGCATTTCTACTGGAATTAATTATAACCTATATAAGTTGTGAAACTGATCCTAAACCCATAAAGATCTTGGAACTGACCCAAACCGGTCCTGGTACTCATCGCATAAAGATTCTGGAACATATCTTCATTTTATGTTGACCCTGGAACTGACCCTGAACTCATACCAGTCTTGGAACTGGTCTAGAACACATCTTGAAACTGATCCTGAACCGATTTTGAACCCTGGAACTTTTACAGAACCCATACCAGTCCTTGAACTGATCCCAACCCCATACAGGGCTCTGAATTGATCCTGAGAATTGATTTAACACTAGTCCTAGAGGTCCAACCAGGTCTTGGAACGCATCCTAACCCCATACTGATTCTCGAACTACTCGCGTACTCATTAAGGCCTTTGATATGGTCCTGAACCCATACTGGGACTGATCCTGAAACAATATCGATCTTGGAAGTCATCCTTTCAAGAACTATATTTGAACCTGTCCCAGTCAAGGGACATATTATTTCATCTTCTCGTAATTGATATTATTTTGAAGAAACTAAAATAATCCCAGTTGTCTTGAAATGTATCTTCAATTTCAAGATTTGCTGTATAAAATCTTATCCAGTTTCTACTGTTCTTGAATAACTATACTATAAGATACTGAGATATCTCATTCTTACAGAGCTGAATGAAATCCCGGCTAATTGCTTGTATTATTCTTTATTGCTATTGGGCTTCCAGCATGTGTTCATAAATATTCCCCTCCATTACCATTCCGCATTCGCACACTCGAGCGACTCGTCCGGCGAGCAAGCCTTCTTCCCATCGTCCCACCGATGGCCGGCCGGGCAGCTCAGCAGCTCCACGCATCCCCACTGGCAACCGAAGTACTTGCCGCACTCGTGCGGATGGGCCCAATAGGCAGGCTCCTGCCGACCGGTAACAGCCGGACAGTTGGGATGAATCTTCGCCACCACTGGGCGGTCCACAGCCGGCGCTTCACTAGCGCCTCCCGATCCTACCGCACCTTCGGAACAGCCCACCCGTTCCGGATAATCACACACGTTGAGCGCCGTGTTGAAATGCAATCCAGCGGGACATGTGATCTCAAAGGCAGTGCCGTGATCACACTGATAGTACTTCGTACAGTCCGTTCGATGGCGGAACATGATCGGGTGGGGCCCATTTCGGGTGGGACATTGGGGATGACGGTGCACAACACTGGTTGCACTCTGGCAGACGGCACAGGACGGCGAACCGCCATGACCACCGTGAGCACCACCTGTCACGTGTTCGTTCAGTACCGGTCCATTGCAGTCCACCTTGTCCGGGTAGTCGCACACGCTGAGCCGCGTATTGAAGTGCAATCCGGCCGGGCACTGGATAAGATAGGCCGTGCCATGATCGCACTGGTAAAACTGGGAACAGTCCTTCTCGTTGCGAAACATCACCGGATAGTACCCGTTTGTGCGGGGACAGTTGCCATGCCGTTGGATGACTTGCTTCGCCTGCTGGCAAATGTTGCACGTGGTATGGTTGCGTTGTCCGGCACCGCTCGCACGCACAAAATCGTACTCTAGGTGGTGTGAAGTGCTTCCTACATGACTTGAAGTTCTGTTGCGTTGTCCAGCACCGCTTGCACGCGCGAAATCGTGCTCTAGCTGGTGCGAACTGCTGTGATGGGAGCTTTCTTGATGAACTGACGTTCTGTTGCGTTGTCCAGCACCACTCGCACGCACAAAATCGTGCTCCAGCTGGTGCGAACTGCTGTGATGGGAGCTTCCTTCATGACCTGAGGTCCTATTCCGTTGTCCAGCACCACTTGCACGCACAAAATCGTACTCCAACTGGTGCGAACTGCTGTGATGGGAGCTTTCTTCATGTCCTGACGTCCTGTTCCGCTGTCCAGCACCACTCGCACGCACAAAATCGTACTCCAACTGATGCGTATTGCTCGGATCAGCACTGACCGTGGGGCACCGTACCTTCGCAATATGCTCACAAGCGTTCTGTTCCTCGTTGAACGCATATCCTTCAGCGCACAGGAACTCGTACGCAGTGCCCCGGTTACACTGGTAGAACTTCGCACAGTCGTGCTGATCGCGGAAGTACTTGCGCGGCCCAGTCTGCGCACAATGCGCGTGAGCGTGGAGCTTGTTCCCAGTAGGGAAGCCGCACCTCAGGCACGACTCCTGGGCATTCGCGCTGAACGTCAGGGATGCCAACGCTAGCAGAATTAGTATGGGCCAACCTAGATGAGAAGGTGGAAGAATTAGTTTAAACCTTCTAGGGAGATGTTCTGTTGGAAGCGACTAAACTGCCTACCTGACATCTTGTGATCTCGTTCTTGAGGAGTGCACAGCGACTGTTTTGGAGGTAAGTGTTGAACTCCAGAACCTGTCCGTCAGTATTTATAAGCGCCCTCAAATACCCGCTATCACCGGGCAAGGTGACCGCCCGGCTGGCTGAAGAGTTTGCCTTACCCGTGTCGTAACAAACACACTCGCGCTGCTTGTGCAATTCTGTTGCACATGCAATCGGATGCCTTTGATCGCCTAATCCCATTCAACGCGTGGACCGTGCCGCGAGATGAAGTGGCCGTCCACACGTGACGCGCTGTGATATCCTGCTCAAGTGTCTTGCCCAAAAGTGTCTTCCCCAAACAGATCAGGCAAACCTTTATATAAAGCACGCTTCCGTGCTACTGTCGAGAATCATAAATCAAAGTGCCACTGCTGTGAGTACGTTCACTCGTTCCGGGTAGTCAACCAATCGTGATCAGTAAGTTCCTTGGATATTGAGCAGATAGTGTGGAGCAGAGGTAAATCATCTCCAACTTCTCTTACAGTGGCAACTGCAATCCCTGTGCTACTACTACTGGTAGTTCTAGGTGCCATCCCATCGCTAACGGCCTGCGAGCATGGATCTCGTGCCGCCCTAGCATCTAACTGGCTTTCGATAATGCCTAACCACTGGATGTGCGCCATCCCGAAGAAATCTACACTCTTCCCGCACTACACCGATTGTACTCGCTACTACGAGTGTGTCTGTAACGATGCGTACGAGTACGAATGTCCGGAAGGGTTAGGCTTTAATCAGCGCACGCTACGCTGCGAAAAGTCGTCCCACTGTGCTGGCGCTGAAGAGGAAGAGGCGAACCACTCACCCAGCGTGCCGGACCATGGTCCACTGGACCCGCGCTGTCCATCGCGCGAATCGGTAAAGGCGTGGACGGACGAGCAGAACTGCTCCAAGTACTATCAGTGCGCCGGTGGGCAGGTGTTGGACATGCACTGTCCCGAATCGCTAGTGTACGATAGTGCGGCGAAACGGTGCACCTTGCCGAACCCGGACAAGTGCTGTGCACCGGTACCGGCAGCACCGGTACTGGAGAGGGAGGAAGTACCGGCACCGGTGGAACCGACACCGGAAGAGCAGGAAGAGCAGGAAGAGGTGCAACAACAGGAGGAACAAGCGGAGGAACAAGCGGAGGAGCAAGAGGAAGAGGAGCAGTCCGAAGGGTTCTGGGGTCGGCTGCAGTCTTGGTTCGGTTAAGACGCAAAGAAGGCGCGATGATCACCGACTGTTGAACTGCATTTGCACCATTAATAAAGTGGAATAATTTATTTAAAGCAAGAAGAAGTAGTCGATGTACAGAAAACATAAAAAAGGGGAAGAGAATCAATCAAACAACGCAGTAAAGACCACACATGCGACACGATTTGTGTGTTACCCAGAACCGGCTTATCTGCGTTACAATGTAGCAGCCTCTTGAGCTGACACTTAATAGTGATAGAATCAAACCGCAAACCTCCGGTAAAACCATAAGCACGAACGTGTGTGTTTGTACGGTGGTCGTGTGCGCTGAGCGTGATCAGCATTGCTCCCTCTCCCTGCGTTTATTACGCGATTGTTTACGTGTTATTTTTATCCTTTAATTGCCATGGATGGCTATCTTGGATTCTGTCAAAGTCGCTATAAACAATGAATAAGCATTATACAACTTCATGATGGCAAGTTTTATGACCTAAGAGGCTTTACTCCTTGTAAATGATGGTACTGAACTGGAATTAATTAATTTTAAAGTGATTTTAGTTCGGCCGGGTTTGATATTCGGTTTGATTGCAGGGATTGCAGTAACGCATCTCCCAAGTACGAGTGAACTCCGACAAGACAAGGCTCCCAAACCGCAACTCTAACGCGGTCATGTGGAACTCCAACCGATCCAATACCGGTTCTAGATCTGATTCTAAATCCTTATTACTTCTATAACTAATCATGAACCCATACCGATCTTCGCGCTAATTCTTAAACATGTCCCAATCTCAAATCGGAAACAGGCCCAGAATACACATAGGTCAAAGAACTTATATCACATCCATGTTGGTTCTGAGGCGGTATCACAAGTCCATAACGATCCTGGTACTGATCCCGCATCCATACCGGCCCTGAAATGGATCCTTATTGAATACCGATGTGAAGCTAATCCTGATCATGATCTGTCATGATCATAGACTGAAGTCATCCCGAACCCATACCGGTTCTGAAACTGATCGCGAACCCATAGCTATCTTCGCACTGGCCCTGAATGTCCATTGAAGACATGAGAAAAATCTCACTCTTTTCAGTAATCGGATTGAAATCAGAGTACAACGGATATGTTTATATGGATTTGGATATTTAATTTACTCTCTTTGAGATTCATATAAGCTATGCATGTCACACATCCGCTGTACTACTATTACTTTGCAAATCAACTGTTTCTTTTGGCCATGAAAATATATTTGAGGGCTTATCCATAAATTACGTAACAAAAGAAGAATTGAATGTAACGCCTAAAGCAACTCCTCCTCTATGAAGCACGTAATGGTTTGGCATCTTTCGATAAACAAAAGAACTGTTATCCTTGTTTTACTTGTGGAATTCGGAACTATTTAAAATAATAAGTTCAGTTTTTGGAGGTCCATGTTTTGTTCAGAGTACTGGATGGACTCTTTCGTTTTATAGTTTATCAAAATTCTATTCACCAAAAAAAAAAAAAACAATAGAAAATAATTACTATGTTATGCTTATTTGTATTCTTATATTTCTTATCGTATCGTGTCATTTGCGTCACTTCCTCTGCTATAAAATGCCCCACTTACCAGTATGTTTCATCATTAAGCTATAATTAAACACTACTCGTTAGACACTTCGCCTGCACACAACACTCATGGCTTGGGATATGGCCAAGCTTTGGCAGGTGGTGTTTGTGACGTCATCGATGGCCACATGTTCGGTGCTGGCGGGATGTCCGGACAACCGCACTGTGAGCTGGAGTAGCTATCGCAGCGCTTCTGCTGATCGTTCCAGTACAGCCCGTCGGGACATTTGAACTCCTTGACGCAGCCTTGGAGGCAACCGTAGTACCGGGAACAGTCGGTACCGTGCGCCCAGTAGTTCGGCAGCGTCGCTCCGGGCGGTGGACAGTGCGGATCGGTGGGATGCGGTGTTGAGGGGGGTTCGCTAGTTGTTGGAGTGTACGCTGTAGTGTAATCCGTTGTCGTTGTTGTTGTTGGTGATGGTGGTAGGTCGCTCCATGTTGTTGTGGTTGTTGGAGCAGGCGTTGTTGTTGTGCCCGTTGGATCTGTCCATACTGTTGTCGTTGTTGTTGTTGGTGATGGTGGTAGGTCGCTCCATGTTGTTGTGGTTGTTGGAGCAGGCGTTGTTGTTGTGCCTGTTGGATCTGTCCATACTGTTGTCGTTGTTGTTGTTGGTGATGGTGGTAGGTCGCTCCATGTTGTTGTGGTTGTTGGAGCAGGCGTTGTTGTTGTGCCTGTTGGATCTGTCCATACTGTTGTCGTTGTTGTTGTTGGTGGTGGTTGGTCGCTCCATGTTGTTGTGGTTGTTGGAGCAGGCGTTGTTGTTGGATCAGTCCATACTGTTGTAGTTGTTGTTGTGATTGTTGGATCAGTCCATTCTGATGGTGTTGTTGGAGCACTCGTTGTAGTTGTTGTTGGAAATCTTGTTGTTGTAGTTGTCGGCCTTAATGTCGTCGTGGTCTGATCTCCCGGCGACTGGGGCTCACATTTCGCATTGACGGGAAAGTCACACACATCGATGGCGACGTTAAAGTGCAGCCCGGCAGGACACTCATACTCCCATGCGTCCTTCATGTGGCATTCGTAGAACCGGCTGCAGTTCGTCGGATGAATAAAATAGTGCGGCAGCGGTCCCTGCATGTCCGGACAGTTCGGATGGTTCGGGATCACTTCGCCCGGTTCCGCCCGGGCACTGCCGGCAAGCAGCACCAGCCCCAGTGCAACGTATTTCATTGCCGCTGCTGTGGATCGAGTTTGAAATGAGTGTTTAATACGAGTGTAGTTGTAACTTCACACACTTTTAGCGATCACCAAGCTGCACAAAACATTTAACAGAAGCGTTCGGACACGTACCGATCATGCTGGCTGTTGTTGGCTGCTTCGAGGAGGTCACTTTTAACACGACGCTCTCACTGATTCACTCCTTTGCCCAATACTGACGCTCCAGCCGGCGGGGGAAATAGATTTTTATAGGTTTCTATCCATGGTTAAGACCGCTGCCGTAAGATAATGTCCATTCCCATATCTCGAGTGGCCTGAACCCTCTCGGCTGGGCTCTAAAGGACGGTAAACAGTTTTCAATTCAATCTACACTTATCGGAGGGGATTCCACCAGCCCGGAACAAAGGACGCGGGATCTTCTGATATGCCACGGGACATGATTTGTTGCAAAAGCGGGGTCAGATGCATCACGAGCAGCAATGATATGGT
Organism: Anopheles merus; assembly: GCF_017562075.2. Classification (NCBI taxonomy): domain Eukaryota; kingdom Metazoa; phylum Arthropoda; class Insecta; order Diptera; family Culicidae; genus Anopheles; species Anopheles merus. The sequence goes on from NC_054083.1 coordinate 36,172,269, forward strand.
GCGTGCTGCGTTTAGTCACCATTGGAGCATCTTATCGAACGACATACTTAATTGAACTGTCAATTGACATTCTAACCACTCAACATTCGGTTGGTTGGAAGGTGTAACAGGTTTTCTGTTTGGACAGTGAGTTACAGTTTTATGGCTTAGGATGACGGAGATTTTTTTTTTTTTTTCGTTTTCGTTGCTCAAGTACGCTAAAGTGCGACATCGCGCCAATCCGGTTACGATCAAGCATCGTCATCGTGGAACCTATGATATGTTAGGAATGTGATCATCCATTGGCCTCTCTCTCATTACTAGTGATGAGTTTAGTTGACAAAAATCCAGTGTCGACTCCGATCCAACTCCGACTCCGATTTCGGAACCGACTACTGAATTGTCGTTCAGAATTGTCTGGAGCCGTTCGGAATCGCCCGGATTCACCAAGAGTCGTTCAAGTCGTTCCGAGTAGTCCGGAGTCTTTCGGAGTCGTCTGGAATTCGCCCGGAGTCGTCCGGAATTCGTCCAGAGTCGTCCGGAATTCGTTCGGAGTCGTCCGGAATTTGTCCAGAGTCGTCCGAAGCCGTCCAGAGTTGTCCGGAGTCGTCTGGAGTTGTCCGGAGTCGTTCGGAGTCGTTTGAAGTCGTCCGGAGTTGTCCAGAGTCTCCCGGGTCTCGCAAGTCGTCTGGAGTCTCCGGAGTCGTCTGGAGTCGTCCGGGAGTCGTCCGGAGTCGTTCGAACTAGTCCGAAGTAGTCCAGAGTCGTCTGGAGTGATTAGGAGTCATCCGGAGCCGCCTGGAGTCGTCTGGAGTCCGGAGTCTGGACGCAACAAAACACAACAAAATTAAATCCCTCAGCGCATGGCTCCGGTAGACCCCGATCGACTCCGGTAGGCTCCGATCGACTCCGATCCCGGTCGATCTCGATCGACTCCGATCGATTCCGGATGATTCCGGACAACTCTGGACTACTCCATACAACTTCGGACGACTCCGAACGAATCCGAGACGCCTTCGGACGACTCCGGAAGACTACAACTCGGCCGAAACTAGCGGTTCCCATTTTGCCGGAGTCGGATCGGAGTCGTGGATGCGCTTTAGAGAGCACATCACTACTCTTTACAACAATTTATTGAACTAACCCATTGAAAACATTCAATCCTATCGATTTCTAATAAATTCTATGTTTGTTTTTTTCCCACCCCTCCTTCACCAGATAAGTGAAAACAAAATCGGAATTAAGCTGTGTATAAAGAAAGCATCTGATGCGACAGTACAACCAAAGAAACCGATCCGCAAGCGTGCCCGTAAACCCAGGAGCCTTAACGAGGATAGCTCGGACGAGACGTCGCCGGAGAAGCGCAACCGGCGGACCGAGAAGCCGAGGCCGAAGAAAACGAACAACAACACCGAGAAGCGGAGCGCGGAGGAAGCGTACACACCGCCCAAGGATCAGAGCGTCTGGGCGAACGGGCTGCCCGAGTCGGTGCTGTATACGGTAAGCCGTACGGCGGGTGTAGGGACCGTTTGCCAAAATTTTTTAAACCATTTATTGCTCTTTTCAGATTTTCAAAAACGCCGTCCAGGAGGAGGGCTGCCTACCGACGCTGATCCGCCTGTCGGAGGTGTGCACGGCCTGGTACAAGGTGTCGCAGCAGTGCTCCCTGTGGCGCACCGTCGATCTTGGCACGTGGGGCAGGGATCGGTTTAAGACGGAACCGCGGCTCAAGTGGCTGATCGAGAACCGGCTCCAGCATGCGACCGAAGTCGGGCTGGGTAAGCTTTGTATGCCGCGCTGGCCTCGTCGTGTAATTCTAGCTATAATGTTATTGGCTCTTCTGCACTCGTTTGTTTCACAGCAAACTGGAAGGTGACGAACGTGCAGTGCGTGCTGGACAAGCTGCTGGAGGCGGCGCCCGGGCTGACCACCATTTCGCTCGCCGGCTGGAAGGCGCTCTCCACCGACCATCTGATGTTTTTGGTGCAAAACTTTAAAAGCCTCCGCAATCTCGACCTCAGCTCCGTCAATGTAAGTCATGTTTGTGGGTGTGGGGTTGTTGAAGAAATTGTGTTTTCCAACCAATTTATTTTTTATTTTTTTTTACAGGCTGAAGTGAACGCCAACAAGACGGCCGTCGGTCAGACGTCCCTGTGCAATGCCATCAAGGAAATGGGCAGCCGGCTTACCCACCTGCATCTGGCCCACAATCGGCTCAGCGGCATACCACAAATCGTGAAAGCCCTCGCGGTAAGTGTGTCAAGTGTGTTGAAATCAAAGATGGTGCTTGAAAACACTTTCAAGGGTGCATTCTTACCGGTTGTGTCATCCAATGGATTTTGATTGGTTTGTTTCCGTTTATTTTTTGCTTCTTGCAATCAAATAGACGCACTGTCCGAATCTGCTACTGCTGGATCTGTCCAACGTCAACACGGTGGCCATGTCGCACGGCATACTGCACATCGAGCAGCTGCAGCACGGCTGCCAGAAGCTGAAGGTGCTCCGGATAACCAACTCGCACATCAACCTCAGCACGGCCTCGCTGCAGGAGCAGGTGCGTGATTGTTTGCCACCGGAAGGCATTTCGCAACATGCTGTAACCAATTTCCCCTTTGCAGATGGAATCGCCCGGCTTTCCCGAGCTGGAGGAGCTGTCCGTGGCGTCGCTCGCGGACGAGGCGCGCCTCTTTAACGACGAGTTTCTGCAGCGCATTCTGAAAACCAGTACAAAGCTAACGCTGCTAGACGTGCGCGGTTGCGCGCGCCTAACGCACGACAGCCTGATCCGGCTGCCGACCTGGGACTTGAAGCATCTCTTCCTGTCCGGCTGCTCGATTAACCGCGACATGGGGTAGGTGATCGCTGGTGTAGTCAGGATTTAGGTCCATCTTTAACGTATTCTTTCTTTTTATCTCATCGCAAACAACAGTGCCGGGCTGGAGCTGATCGCGTCGAAATGGGCGCACAGCTTGATCGAGTTCGATCTGGCGTGGGCAAGCGCTACCAAACCGCTGGACGATGCGCTGAAAGCACTCGCGGACAAGGGTTCTGAATCGCCATTGAAGTGAGTGTCGGTGTTACATCACCTTTCCCCTCCCCCATTCTGTGCCCTTCTTAGACAGGAAGGCTTACAAGAAGGCTTTCCGGTGCTCTTGCCCGCCAAACCCTATATATATTTCCTTTAGCCGTGAAGTGTTTGGTGGATTATAATGCCCGCTAAATTGGTTTTTTGCTTCAACCCCTCCATACAGGTACCTCAATCTATGTGGATCGTCGGTTTCGTTAGAGGCAGTGAAGGAGGTGCTCGCCAACTGTCCGCACATTAACGCCATCAATCTCGCCTCGTGCCGGGGGCTGCCGCGGGGCGTCAAGCGATTGCTGCAGGGCGCACAGGAGATTGCCGAGCTGCGGGAAAACTTGGGCGTTACGCTCAAGTGTGCCCCCGGGGCGCAATCGGCACTCGCCCCCTCCTCTCCCACAGACACCTAAGCGTCCTTTTTTCCCCTGCTCCTCGTTTGTGCGATCTGCTTACCGGCACCCTGAGCGTTGGCGAATCACCTTCCCGTGCACATAGAATACGTTGTAAAGTAAGTTCGATGGTGTGTGATAAGCAGCAGCGGGAGCAGCAGTGTGCGCGCGGCTCGGATCAAATTATGGTGGCATTATATCAGTGAGTGTGTGTGTATGTGTGTCTCTGACGGAGACAGCAGTTTTGCCCGTTTTGCGGTTTTGTGCGGTGGGAGGCAACCGTTTCCCTCCCATTGTTGGCATTTTTGTAACATATTTATATTGAAGGTGGCTATCAAAGCACCATTTGTTTGTAATTAGTTGCGCAGTGCGCATAGAAGGCCAGGCAGCCAGGCAGCGGTGGATAGAACGGGGTGGCTTAATATTTTCACTAGTTGTAGTACACTCCGCTTCACCGGTCGCACACATCCGATGCGTTGAATCGAAGGTGGTGTGTACAGCGTGTACAGTGTAAGGCTTCATCAAACCTCTAGCTATCAAAAGACAAAACTAAAAAGCGTGTTAAACTTTGCTACCTTTTGTTCTGTAACGTAGTGCTGCGCTCGTGTGTGCGCTTCTAGTAAGTTGTAGCAAGCTAAAGGAATTCGTGCAATGCCCCAAACCCCTTTCGCGGCTTTTCTCCCTCAACCGCTTTACAAATTTAAGCAGCAACAGGTGTACCTTTATCGTTTTTTGTTTAACCAGTAGTACCTATCCAGAGTGGCAGGCAACACACAAGCTCACAAGCTCACAAGCTATTTGCTATTATGCGCTACAAAATTTACAAACGCTCAAAACGATCTCAAAACATAACTAGCGACCAGCTGATCTTATCAACTGATCTTATTTACCTGTTGGATGGATTTTACTTTTTCTTTTAAAAAATATTTAGGCTTGTTGTATTTTTACATCATCTGGTAGGCAAACAAAACCGATTCTAAACAAAAAAGCTAACATAATATGCAACAGGGTAACAAACAAAAAACCAGTATAGATTTGCAGGGACGAGATTCGAGAATTTGGAAACGTTTCCGTGTGCTAGATCGGAATCGTTTCTATGGACGTCTCTCTCTTTCTCCCGCTTCTTCCTTTGACAAACAAAAATGCATTTTATACGCGCTCGCAGCTTGTAAATTACGTCCTTTTGCGTGGGTCCCCTTTCGCGATCCTTCACGAAGTGAGAGTGTAGCAATTTTGGGGTTGATAATTGGCAGCAAACGGCTTTTTTTGCTTTTATTTTTAAAGCTGCGGTATCATTGATCTCCACCATGTGAAGCTTAAATCATTATGGATTTATTTTGCTCTGCAAGGAATCTCAACCAAGTATTAGAAACTTTAGAAATTTGGAAATTTAGTGCAATGTTTTGTTTTTATTTAAAACAAAAAATATTTTAAATTCTTTTACCGTCATTTTTGCCGGCTTTTAAAGTACAAGAAGCGTCATTGTGTAAAATGTTTTATCAATATTTTTAATTTGCACTAAGCTATACTAACTGTGTGACCCTCTTTACAATTAAAACATAATTGAAATTATGTGTTTGAAACTTGTTTACCCTTCATGCAAAAAGGGCTTTTTAATGTATGATGCACCTCAATATATTGCGTTACTTAGTTACTTTTTGTGCGCAAAATTCAATCATTTTGCTCTCATTTGTAGCATAAAGTTAGTGTTTTTTAAAGCGTATAAATCAGAATTAAACCCCTGGGTGTGATAATGTATTACCTGTAACTCAACTGAACCATTCCTGGCCAACGCGAACCTGTGCTGCTGTACCTTTCACATCGTACCCGTGTTGTTTGCTTTTGATTTTTGCTCTCCGACCCGCGTAACTTCTCACACACTACTTCGTGAAGGATTCGAATTGACCGCAAACGCATAGAAAGGGTTTTTGTTTTGACTTTTAAGCAAACCAATGTTGCAATAATGATTTGTTTTCGGAACCAATTAATTAGTAACAAATAGTGGCCGTCGGCAGCGTCCCGACTTTCTGTTACACCATTCTGTGCGTAAATATCAGTTAACGAACATATTCACGGAAGAGAAAGGGAGATAGACTAAAAAGAAGAAAACAGAAACAGTTTCTTTAACATACAAGTAATGGTAGAAGCATAAGTATAGTAAAACTCTGCTGTATCGGGCCGCGTAGTGTGGTAAGAGAATGGATAAGTAAGGCATATTAAATTGTTATTACAAAGTGATTGTAGTATTCATCTTGAAGTTAAACAGTGGGCACAAAACGGTCAAGTGATTTTGTGTGTATGTATGAACGAGAGAGTAACAGAGTGATTGTGTGTGTCTGAGAAAAATATAAAAAATGATAAGAATAGGAAGAAAATCTTTCAAATAATGGTTAAGGATGGATGGGAGAGTTGAAAGAGGATTTTTTCACAAAAATGAAGCAAAATTCAGTTATAATCACTTTCCCACAAGTGCTAAGCAACATGAACGAAGATAGCAATGAGAAGGGAGCGATGAACGGGGGAAGGACAAAAGGCCGCGTGAAGGAACGGAAACTCCTTCCGCCTGAGATTTCCCCTTTTCGTTGCGATACAAAAAATGACAAAAATACGTAGAAAAACAACCAAGAGAGAGAGTGTAGAGAGTGTAGCTAAAGGAGACAAAAAAAAACAACAAATGAATATCCTCATCCCAGTTTTGAATCATCATCATCCCCCATCCCCACACACCACCCACACACTCTCCGACGCGGGGTCAACGTTTACAAAGAGAAACCAGGTTCGCACACCGCCGTCGTTAACGTTGTAATTTATTTTGTTGGCTGCAGCTAGGCAGCATTATTGTAGCAGTGTAAGGTATTTGAAATAGTAAGTGCTAAAAAGCTAAGCGAAGTGAAAACAGTAAGCAACAAACAAACTAACACACAAAACAAAACAGAAAAGAAACGAACGAAAAGGATCATTGGAGGATTTCTTTGTTAGCAATGTGTGTTTGCTGCTGTTGAGAGGAGTGAAAACGAAACAAACCAGAAAAAAAGGAAGAGCAAATGGAATGAAAACAGAAAAGTGTGGTGGAAATACAAAAACAAGAAACACAGACATACATGGCACAAGTGCTGAAAGAAGCAATTTAAACACGTTTTAGTTGACAAAATGAAACACACACACACACTGGAGCAAATATTAAAACAAAGGAAGGTAGAAATAGAAGAAAAAACAAACTATTTTATAAATCATTTCCTTCCGGTAATGGTAACAAGCAAACAAACAAACAAATCCCACTTACAAAGTGTGCGTGTGTGTGTGCGTGTGGAAAGTTGTCTAATTAGTAGGAAGAAAGTGCAAACGCAGCCCAGCAGGGAAGGTAAATTGCGAGAAAATTATTATTATTATTATTATTACTATTCTTAATAAGATTATTATTATCGCTATGATAATTATTAGCATAGTTTCGTTTTAGACTTATTGGAAAAAAATATATTATTGAATAAATGTGTTTTATACAAAGTGAAACTACGAATGAACCGAACAACACAAAACCAGGATCGTTTGCTCTGGCACTATCGATGACGAAAGCCGAAGCCGGAAAAAAAGGCAGACACACTCGCAGCTTGAATTGTAGTACTTAATTAAAATTTATTACTTATATCTTTCCTTTGCTTCTTTCACGTTTTTGTCACATCGATTTGATTGTATAAAAATCTTCCTCCCAAATCATCTTACATCCTCGCAGTGTCGGTCACCACTCAGTCGCCGATCGACGTTTGTCGTCGTCGATCGTCGCGAAACGGTAATTCAAATAAATATGTATCATGTCAGTGTAACCATGCGCCAACGCAAGTGGAAGTAAGAAAACGGGTTGCATCAGCAGCAGCAGTCAGTTGGCTGGTTGTATGCATCCCCCTTGGGGTTACTCTCTCTATCTCTCTCTCTCTCTCTAGATGCGCAGGTTCGGGTTGCTGTACTTGACGTACTTCAGCAGGGCGTCGTTCTCCTCACACACCCACGGCTTCACGTGATGGCAGGCGACGTCATGCCAGTGGACACCGTCGTCGTAGAAGTTGTTCAGGATGGCCAGACAGTTCTCGGAGGCACCGCCCTGGATCAGCTCGCGGTTGTCCGGCTGCGGCTTACCGATGCCGCCACCCTCGGACCAGTCGTTCTGGTTGCGCACGGTCGTCGGGGCGAGCTTCTGCAGCTCGGCCGTCCAGAACCAACCGTTAATGTTCGTCGGCTGCAGATCGGGACGGTCGCAGCCCTTGAAGTCGCACAGCCGTCCGCTGGTCCAGATGTACTTTTGCTGGATGGGATTAAAAAGTGGAAGAGAAAAGATTAGTTTTGTGAGGTTTTGTGGTTTCTAAGAAGTACATAAAAATGTTAAAAACGGGTTTCTTCTTTTGCAGACTCTGCAGCACATAAGGATTTGTCAAGCATTAGACTTGGGCAGGTCATCAGAAAGACACTGGACGATCGAAGCATTCGACGGAAGAAGTTCAGTTCCAAAGAACATTAAGTTCCAAAGAACATCCCAAAAAGCTATAAATTTACTAAAATCTTTTAGTTTATATAAGAGCATTCTTGGGAGCTTCTTGAGTTTGGTTGGTGCAAGATTTTCTTGGTAAACCCATATTTATAGTAAATAGCTAGATCGTGAGGATTCCTAAAAGATCTTGAAGATTTCGTGCCATCTCTTACACAGACTTCGTTAATATCTTCAGACATACACATGAGGACCTAGGCGACATCTTCAAACATGTTTGAGAAATGGTAAACAAATCCTTGTGCCAATCCTGTATCTATTAAAAGTTAATGATCTCCTCTTAAACAAAACTCTTGGTGATTTGCCATCTCTTACACAGACTGGGACGATCTGTCCAGACAAAGACTAAGATGACAACCCATGCACGCAATGTCTAATGTGTGAATTAATCTCCGTTCAATAATATTAGCGAAATATTCAACAAATTCTTGTGTAAATGCTGTATTCTTCTTCTTCTTTTGGCTCAACAACCGTTGCCGGTCAAGGCCTGCCTGTACCACACTACTTGTGGGTTTGGCTTTCAGTGACTGATTGATCCCCCCATAGTAGGATAGTCAGTTCTACGTATGGCGGCACGGTCCATTTGGGGCTTGAACCCATGACGGGCATGTTGTTAAGTCGTACGAGTTGACGACTGTACTACGAGACCGGCTAAATGCTGTATGTCATCTTAAATAAGGGTCTTGGAGATATTCCATCTCTTACACAAACCTATTCAGACATAAACCACAGAGCTATCTTGACAGCCCATGCCCATCAGGACCTAAGGAACAGCAGCTCATATGTTTGCGAAATAGAAATAAAAACTTTGGAAAATCCAGTAGCTTCCTAAAGGCTGTTATTTTCATCAAAGATCTTCGAGATTTGCCATCTCTTACACGCACTTGGGTCATCTGCCTAGACAAGCTGACGTGCCCACGAAGATCTCAATGTCTAACGTTCCACGTCAAACAACGTTCCTCTGCAATCTGACCAGAGCTGCTACATCTTCATGTCTTTAATTTGTCTTCATTTGAACGGTCGCCGCGTATAACAAGTATTATGCGATTTCGCAAAACAAAAACCCACAGACAATTAACCCTGCTTGTTCGAGGCAGCTTCACGTTGCGCCACAACCACCCAACTCTCCTCTCCAGTGGTGGTATGGACAGACCACGTGTGCACAGATTAGCGCTCGAGTTAAAACGAGTGCCCTGCAGTGTCTGCACTCTCGCATCGCGCCTTTTTGTGCAACGAGCTGTAATTAACTCAACGCTTGTTGCGAATTTGTGGACACACACAAATCTCTTCTCATTAAACTGCACTCCTTCCTACGGCGTGCGTGCGCGTGTACCATCATCATCATCATCAAGCCATTAAAGAAATGCCAAAGAAACGGGGCAGACATTAGGTTCTTATATATGAGGGGGTAAAAAAACACCCCTGCACACACATTCGTCATTCACACGCGTCACCATTAAGCGGGAGCATCTTCCTTCCCTTGCAACGAGTGTTTTGGCGCTGACCAAACGAAAACGAAAGTTTTCCCCCCGACATACCAGACACTTTGCACATTGCCGGGGACACACCTTCTTTCTGCTCACGAAAAGCATGATTTTCATGAGCTCATCATTATCATCACGAGTCCGGGGCTTCATTGAGGTTGTTGCATCATGGTTTCGGCCGGTCGGTCGGTCGGTTGGTCGATCGGTCAGTCAGTCAGTGAAGATTTCACAATCCATCGCAGCATCATCATCGCACAGACCGCGCGAGCGCAAGAGGGAAGGTGTGTATAAGTCGTTTCCGCCACGATGGAGTGGCCTGGATGCTGGATGCGCCTTACACACCGGGTGGAATGTGCGTTTTATTGATATTGTGCCATCGCCACCACTCCCATCTTTTTTTTTTTTCTTCATCAAACAATAATTCCCTTACGTTTAAACAGAGGGGAACACAGTACCGGAGCGGGGAAATGGCTTCGGTCGGAAGAATAAATAAACGCATTTACGCATTCGGCGTTTGGTTTGCGCCCGGCCCAGTCTGGCCCCGCGGTACGTAACGTCACGCAGCGCAGTGAGTGCGCACAAACAGAAGATGATGCGCGAACAGTTTGGGCGGCGTGCGGCAAGTGTAGAGCAGCGTGTGAAAAACGGCATTTTGGGTGGTACTGATCGCGCACTTCCTGGGTTTGGGGGGGAGGGGGTTTCTACCGGGCACAGGGTATGAGTGTATGTAACGATGAGCATAAATTCAATTTTAAAAGCTTGCAGTTTTGAGGCATATTTGGTTGGGTTAATTTTAACTCGTTTTCAATGGAGCTGTATTTTGAGAGCATTGGATCGATTGATCGTACTTCAAAGTATTTTAATAGTTGGTGTAACATTATACCATTTTTTTAAATCACAAGCGTCCGTTTCGATTCAAATAACTGGAATTTTGACTTCCTTTTTATGAGAGAAAACAAAAACTAGTTAAATATTTAAATGTAAATAAAATTTCCAAGCTTCGTATATATATTTTATTGGAGAGCAAATTAGGTTTAGAATATTGATATTTAACGAGATTTTTTATTCTAATTATCACTGAATTAGCTACACCAACGACTCCGATCCGACTCAAACTATTGTTAGTCCGATTCCAACTCCGGCAAAATGGAACCACTAGATCCGCCCGGAGTCGGAGTCGCCTGGAGTCGTCCGAAGCCTTCCGCAGTCGTTCGGAGTCGTTCGGAGTCGGAGTCGCCCGGAGTCGTTCAGAGTCGTTTGGAGTCAGAGTCGTCCGGAGTCGTTCGGAGTCACTTGCACTTCTTATACAAATCGAAGGCCGATCTCGGCCGACTCCAGACGACTCCGGATGACTCCGTCTCTAGCCGATTCCGGATGAATCCAGACGACTCCGGACGACTCCGGACGACTCCGAACGACTCCGGACGACTCCGGACGACTCCGGACGACTCCGAACGACTCCGGATGACTCCGGACGGCTCCGGACGACTCCGGGCGACTCCAGACGATTCCGAACGACTCCGGATGATGCTGAGCGGACCTACCTTCCGGAGTCGATTCCGAATTTATCGGAGTCGGATCGTAGTCGACTCCGGATTTACGCCAACTATACCCATCACTATATCAGACCCACACTTCCATTAGGCCAGAGCTTTATCAAACAGGTTTACTGGACTTTATTTGGTAACAAATTATCTCATGTCCTTGCTATTGGGGAAAGTGGTTCACATCGTCAAAATCGATCCAAATTCGAACCTTTACCGCAACCGGACGGATCAACTTTCGTCCATCGGATCATATGGGTGTTTGGAAAACTGTTACCAGTGAGTTTTAGCTGTAGACTTGATTATTTTCATAAGCAATCGGGCGTAAAGCCTAAAAGCCTAAAGCCTCTCTTAAAGACAATAAAGACAATTTGTCAAACCAATCGGTTTAAAATGTTCAAACAATGTGAAAAACTTCAACAAAAGAAATGGGGAAAACCGGCATGAAAGCCGACAGAAACAGGAAACAGCAATCGACTGATTCTGTACAAAACTGTTTACACAAGCAAAAAAAAAACGAGACGAAAGTCCAATTACGTTCCCGAGCATGAATAAGCGATTAGTATTTGTCCAGTTCCAGCCGGGGGGGAGCAGCCCAATGAATATTCAGTACGGGGTGAAGGCGAGGCTCGCCGCGATACAACTCCAACTTGTCATAATTTAAGCTCCTCCCCTCCCCACCCACACCCACCCACCGCACGGAAGGAATTGAATTTTGTCGTCTGGAATTTGCAAAACAAAAAAGAAGTGAAACAAAAGCGAAAATCATGCTCCCCCGCCTGTTGAACCGGTTTAAGGGAAAGTTTGGCCACCATCGTTCGATCACTACCGCCACCGTGCATCCCCCCGGAGTCCCATCAACAACCCCAACCCTCCCCCAACTGGTGGCGGTGGTGGTGATGATAATAATGATGAGGTCAAAAATTACAGTCCTGCAGGCGCGGTTTGGCGGTGTCCGGATTTGCCATTTCGGGCGCTTTCACTGCGCCTGCCTTATGAATTCGCTTCGCAACAAGCTTCGCTTCTTCTCGTTAGCACAAGGCAACCAAATTTATTATCCTTGCTCGCGTGGTGCATCCCCAGCCCCATTGCTGCAGCAGTTCCGTTGCGTGTTTGGCGAGGATCGCCAAGGCACACGAAAAGTGAAAGCTCTAACGCGCAACGCGCGACCTTCCGCAAACGAACGCACGTGCTAACACGTGCGCGCATCCGCATAACAATTTACGCGGCGGTTTGTATGCACTGCGTGTGTGTGTGTGTGTGTGAGTGTGGCACACATTGTCGATGCAACAGCCCACATACCGGCCGCGGTGACATCATCGTCATCATCGCCAAAGGGTTGGTAGCGTTAGGTCGCTATGCAGAATGCAGATGAGATGCCGCTGATCAATGTATGCGTGGAGCAAGGGCAAAGGCGTCTCACTCTCTCCCTCTCTCTCTCTCTCTGTCCTTTGTTCCGGTTCAATCGGGTGATAAAGACGCACAAATGCTTCGTCCAAAAAACCGGTGACATAATAGGAAAGTGACTAGGAACTAGGCGAGCAAACAATGAGCAGCAAAAGGGGTTGTGTTTGTGTATTATCAAATCGAACGGAACGAGTTCTTCATATTGGGCGGTGGTCAAAAACCCGCCTCCCCGTGCCTATGCTAATGATGCACCCCGACTACTAGATGCCCTCCTAAAGCGACCCATTCGACCGGTTGGCGGCTTCGGGCTTCCGCATTATGCAACCGTAAAAACACAAACAACAGCTATGCGGCGCACAACTGTGCAAAACGGTCCGCGTTATCGTGCCAGTGCGATCTCTCGTGCCGGTGAAAACCGATCGCACTTGACGGTCACCACTTGTAAACCGTAGATCACACACGACGACGACGACCAAACACAATACACACCCGGCTCAGTGCGATTTATCGACGACAGATCGGGAAAAGCGTTTCGTTTCGATCGCGCAAGGCCGCCAACACAAAACAACTAGCCAACCCTCTTCCGGGGAGGGCTTTTTTTGCTGCAAATCTCAGTTTACACTTACCCGGCCCTCGACGATTCTCTGCTTGATCCACTCATTTTCCGGGCTCGTCTCGACGGACACGCTGTCCATGCAGCGCTGGCGGCAGTAGTTGCGCGCATCGAGCCAATCCTTCTCCACGCCCCGGAGCGTTGGGTCGCGCCACGAGAAGAAGTAGCTGGAAGGGAAAAAAGAATGTTGAATCAATAAATAGGCAAGGAAATCGATCAATAAAATTTACTGTTCTGGGGTTGAAGGTGAAATTGAATGGTGGAGTTTGTGAGTTTTTTTTTTAGTTGAGGAGAAAGAACCGTGATTAATGCAATCGCTTGGAGTGTAATTGTATCTTTGACAGGTTGATTTAAAGGCTCTTTTTATTTGGATGATAGTTGTTGGCATGAGTGAAGAGTATGGGAAGGGATTGAGTTTGAAGTACGAGCGGCGGGTGAACTATAAATTGTTGGTTTATGGCTTAATTTAGGACGTTTATGGTAGGACGGAACTTACATTCATCTGTCACTTCATTTTTTTATAGTTAATCAAACAAAATTATTTTGCCCATAAAGTTAAAAAGCCACTATTAAATAAAGTTATACTTTGAAATCACTCAAAATTTAACATAGCGATTAAAATTTAAGATCAAATCGTTCTAACATGCCCGTCCTGATTTCAAGTCTCGGAGGTACCTAGTCTCTCTTTCAAGGTTTAATTTTAAACAAATAAATCGTGGTATTGGTTAGTTCCCGTAATTGTTTGTGCTTGTCTCACGATTTATTCCTTGTTTCCTAAAGAGTTTTGGTTTGTTCCCGCAATTTATTCGTACAGTCCCATTGGACATCAATACTATTGAACCCAACAATTCCGAGAAACACTCCAAACATTTTTGAGAAACCACCAAAAAACCTTGGGAATCTCTGTGCTATAGGACTGATGATTATTGTTTTGATTATTTTTCGGCTTCTTCTTCTTCTTCTTCTTCTTCTTCTTCTTCTTCTTCTTCTTCTTCTTCTTCTTCTTCTTCTTCTTCTTCTTGGTAATGTAGACTATCTATGAATTACTTGGGTATTATCCCAGTTTGCCCATGCAATTAATAGATAGATTAACCTTACAATGAAGAAGAAGAAGAAGAAGAAGAAGAAGAAGAAGAAAAAGAAGGAGAAAACATTGATATAAGTATGACTAGCAATGGACATAGTACAAAAAGCATCCAAAGGACAAAGCAATCAAAAATAATAAATTGGCAAATCCAAAAACTAGTTGAAAAAATGCCAAAAATATACACAAATTGGTTTATAATTTAAGCTGCATATCCGATGCTCCGGCACCAATCGAACCAGACATTGAACGTTAACAATTGTATGGAATTTGATAGGTTCAATTTGACAAACTCCGTCTCAAATCTGTCATTTTACCTACATTTTTCATTGATTGAACAGGTTTGTGTAATATATTGCTGCATAATGCTACCAGTGCCATAAAAAAGGCAATCATTTTCATTATTTTCACTATTCTAGTGAAAATGAAGGAAATGCAAAACTATAATGCATAAAAAATGAAGCAAAAATCATATAAAATAAACAAAAAACCAAGAAATTGTCTTCCTCTTGCCAAACATGTAATGTTCAAAATTCTTAGGTATTTTGATTTAAAAAAAAACATACCTCACATCAACAATACAACCCTTTCAAATCTGCCCACAATCAATCTTCTCCTTCCGCAGCCAGACAATCGCCACACAAACAACATCAACCGTGTGTCAATAAACCTATCCCGCACTGAACGGCGGATGCCTTCCACTCCACTTTACCACGGATTACCAGCCCAGAACCACAGCCCCCCTCTAAAAAGCCTATTTAACAACCTTTCCATCTGCCCCTTTCTCCCCACCCCCTTCCTCCCTCCCTAATAGCATCCTACCGATCGGGTCTGAAATGACTTAACATGCTGTGATGGTACGGTGAAACTGGGTGCCCATTACCATTTCCTTCAGCCCTTCAGCATTGGCGCTGGCATTGAACTTGCCTGGCGGTTGGTGCGGTAGGTTGTTTGACCACTTCCCTGTCCGCCCTAGCCAAAGCAGCAGCAGGTTCTAGGGTTCATGGCGAGAGAAAGTAGCGCGTAGAACGCTACTCGGGGAAGGGTATGGCATCATCGTAATAGAATGCGGAGAGAGAAATACGTCGGAGGAGAAAGAAGATGTCTTGTAAAGATGGGGCAGGTTTATGAATAAGCGTTGATTGTTTTTAAAATATGCTTTTAAAGCACATTTTATCTAGCTAAGCGTTCAGTTTTTGCTGCTTAACCCGGGTATAATGTAAGATAACACGCGTTTAAGGGTTTACGTAAAACAAACAGACCGATACAGACGTTCTCACAGTAAACCATTCAGTGACATTTGGCGCAGCCACAATGATAGCGATCCCATAAGGGGAAGGGAAAACAACCACCCGCCGAGAGGTTAAAGACGTGAAAAACGTGCAATTAAAACAAGCCTCCCGCTAATGCTTGTGGTTGCGGGAAAACCCATCCCCAACCAGGCCACATCTTCCCATTCTGCGCTGATGATCGTAACGAAATTCTCACGCCAGTGGAGGTGGTTGTTTGTTACCATTTCGATCGCTTTTCACCGAGCCAACCGAGGTATGGTAGCA
Organism: Anopheles merus; assembly: GCF_017562075.2. Classification (NCBI taxonomy): domain Eukaryota; kingdom Metazoa; phylum Arthropoda; class Insecta; order Diptera; family Culicidae; genus Anopheles; species Anopheles merus. Next base: position 36,187,941 of record NC_054083.1, read on the forward strand.
ACAAAAAAAAAACAAACCTCTCTCGCGCACTCTTACCGCATCAGCGTGAGCGTTGCGTTGCGCAAGCCGTGGAAGGAAATTTGTGGCCAACCACGGACCCAGGACAAGGCGGTTTTTGTCTTAGGGGTGAAAAGCAAAGACGATTGAGCAAAAAAAAAAAAAATGCCTGGCCAAATCCGAAACCGAAACAAACGAGATCCTGTTGGAGCCAACGCTTTCTCCCGCAAACCGGCGATTGAGGGGTTCGTCGCTTGTCACTACCCGAACGCTTTGGCCGCGCGCGCGGCATTGAAGTCTTTTGTCTTTTGGTTCTTTTCATGTTTTTGCCCTGTGCCTTACCCTTTGCCGTCCGGTGCCCGCTCGTGGATGATTCTGCTGGCGCACAGGGCCGGATTCGGTGCGTCGAGGGTGCGTCCGTTCGGGAACTGGGCGGCGGTCAGGCCGACGAGGGCCACCGCTATCAGCGCGAACTGCTTCATACTCGTTGTGAGTGGTGAGATTGGTGGATTTGGTATCGTAAAATGTGTGTGTGTGTTTTTGGTTGCCTTCTGCCGACGAGAACAAAAACGTGGAGTTAGAAAAGAGAGATTCTAGCTATTAAAACACACGCACACTGTAACTTTAACTATCTTTCTAATGTTAACTAGCTTTGAAAGATTGAACAATTTCACAAAACAAAAATGAAAGATTTCAACAAAACAATGCTTGCTAACGAAATCACTTCCTGCGCTGAGACAATGCCGACACTCAATGATAACAACACAACCTTCCGTTGTTCCACAACACACAACGTACCTTCCACTTGGCTGCACGATTCAGCTTCAACTGAGCTGAAATTCCCCCACAAACCTTTATTTATAGAGAAGAGCTATCGGTGCCAGACGACGAACCCTCGTCTTTGCCCTCGGTCACTCTCCTCCCCCCCTCCGAGGCTGTTGCTTCGCTCCGCGCGTGGAGGGAGGATCGAAGACGGAACACAGCCCCGAACGGAGACCCCCGCAGACGAGCGTGGTTCGATCGCCCCCGGTTCGGCAGGGAAATAAGTGAAGATGGACTTCGAACGCAAAAGACAATGCAGTGAAGACGAGCAGTCAGGGGCGGTCTGGTCGCGTGGTCTGATGTTTTGATCCGGCTTTCCTAGGGGCCTGTTTTGTTGTTGTGGTGGATCGTGTGCCGTGTGATCGATTATGCTCCAGCTTAAAACCATACTAATAGAATCATATTTTTTGTATTCATCGATTAATTCATCTGGTCCCAGCCGGAACGATCGATGAACGCATCCATCTCCGAAGCAGCGCGGGAGCAACGGCTAAAACACACTTAGACATCACACCACGCACATACGCATCATTTGATAAGCAAATGAACCGTGCGTTTCTCCATCCTCAAACAGCAACACACACACCCTGGAATGGGGAGGGCTTTTGCGACACGGGGAAAGAAATCGAATCTTACCCTCATCGCGCTACACAACAAAAAAACCAGGAAACAAATGACATCGCTCGTTTCGCTGGCGCTTCTCGCGCAAGGATGCAAATAACTGTGCTGATTCAACGCCCCGACTGCATGACTGTAGCGTACTTACGAAATGGGGTGAAAAAAGAGATTTCACATTTTATTACACATTCAATTATCGGGCACAATTTAACACATTTGCTACCACTCGACCCATGAACCATTGGGTGGGCCGTCCCGTTGAAAGTAAAAGCTGCTAATAGCAGTAGAATCCTACGAGCAGTTTGGCACACATTGTTAGCAAGCAGAATGGTGTGGTAATTGTTTTGGTTAGATTATTTATAAAATAAATAAAAATGTGTTTATAGTGAAAGAAATTTACTGGTTTAATAACAGATAATAATGTACATATATAAGCATTATGCAATGACGGAAATGGTTCACTAGATTTTACAAATATTTGTAGCAGTTTATTGTTTACATCTCACGTATTGCCATTAAAAGCCGTGCAATTCACTCAAAATTATTTGTAACACAGTCAGAGGAATATATAAAAATAAGCAGGAACCTTATTTACTCTCCTCTCAGTAAGTGTGTAAATAAGCGTTTAAATATTATTTAATAAAATTAGTAGCAAACCAATTTATCAAATCAGTTGAAACTAATTGTGGATATCATTGGGGACGTTCAAATTTCAATTAAATAAATAGATAAAAAAATGTTTTTAATCAATCATAATCAATTTTAATCAATCATACCTCTGCACAACTCACTTCAGCAAGCCTTTAAAAGTTTAGGAAAAATAAAGATATCCAATGCTTTTTCTAGAAACATTACAAAAATTCATAAAAATGCAACGATATTTTGATCATTATTCCGGACAGTTTCAAGCTAATGTTTCAAATTACGGACGTTTTGATTCAAATTCCGGACAACCTCAAAATATCGTCAATAAACTTCAAATTCACACCCAACTCTTTTGGTTTTTAGCTCGTTCTAAGGTCCGAACATCCAATTCTGAGTGTTGGAGTCCTTCTAGACCGACAGAAAGACGGTTTAAACAAGATCAAATATTTTGCTTCGCGTACCGGACTGAATGAAATAAGTATTTGATTGAAAATCACAGCACAGTATGATATAACACTGGTGTTCTTACCTTGATAATTACCTCTACAATGGATTCCGATGTACTTAATAGCATCTGGACAAACATTGCAGGTATTAAATACGAAATTTCTTTGAAGTCGTTTAGAAACAAAACTGCTAATAATTCATTCGGTGGTGATCTGTCCGATAGACAATATTTATTTATCGTGACATTATGGCATACTAGGGGTCATACATATTTGTAAATGATTCTAGTACATCATTGATATCATGTACAATAAGAAATCGGCATGGCCAGAAACTGGATGTGAAGAAATTCAATAAAAATATGCTGAATGTCCGAAATTAATAAAAATAATATATTTTATTTTAATTTATATATGTTTATATTTTTATTTTTATTTTTTCTAATGTTTAAAACAATGGAGCATGAAGTTTAGTAAAGTTTTATTTACAATGTGAGTCTGTGGAAGAATTAAAATTAAAATATACAAAGGACTATCAACGTAATCGTATTACTTTGTCATTAAATATATGAAAATACTCAAATTTCAAATGAAAAAGGAACGGAGTTGGATTTTCTTATCTATTTAGTATTAAAATGTCCGTCAACTTCGATTGTTCTTCTTCTTTGGCTCAACAACCGATGCCGGTCAAGGCCTGCCAACACACTTGTGGGGTTGGCTTTCAGTGATTTATTGATTTTCCCCCCATAGCAGGATAGTCAGTCCTACGTATGGCGGCACGGTCCATTTGGGGCTTGAACCCATGACGGGCATGTTGTTGAGTCGTACGAGTTGACGACTGTACCATGAGACCGGCTTACTTCACACTTCGATTGTTATCTTTACAAATTCTTGAAACTTAAAACAGGATTGTTCAAGGGAAGTTTTAGTCATTTTCAATTGTTGGCAATTATTGTAGGCAAGTCAATTGTTGATGTACTTTCATGTTGACTTACAACGTCCTGTTTGCTTACGAAGAACATCAGTTCATGTTTAAATGCTCACCAATCAGCAACAACACAACGGTATAGAATGATTCCTCATTTTCCAAGGCTTTGCCCTCCTAAGCTTCATTAGTCTAGAAACTCTATAGAAACCCCATACGTCAAGTGACACGTTTCAACCTCCAACGCTGAACAATTGCCATCGTAACGAGAACCCTTTTGAAGCGACACCCTTCAAACCCTTCTCCCTTCTCCAGTTCCTATTCTACAGCACGCCGACACGACACGCAATGCAGGAAATCTCCAGGAAAAGCGCTTCTTCCCGCACTACACCATACCAGAACGATCACTATCTTTTTACGGATCGTATTTGACCTTCGATCGTCATCCACAACAATGGGTTGCGGGGCGATGCCGATGTTTCCTTCCCACATTGTTACACGACCGAGGGTTGAACACGTTGACGCAATCCATCTCCGGGGTCCTGCTAACCTGTTTCCATTTCCCCGGGGCACGAGCATCTCTCCCTCTGGATTGACGGATCACCTTGAAGGAGGAGCTCCGTAATCCGAACCAAAAACACGCTCGATCCCACGCTCCGCTGTTGAGATTCTTGTCATTCTGTTGAAGAAGATTTCACTTTCCATCAATCCATCCATCCATCCAAAAGGGTTGGTACTGTGTGTTCTGTAAAGGCTGGTGTCGGAGAGAGAAGCTGCGAGAAGAAAAGTGTAGCAAACGGGAAAAAAGGGGAAAAGAAAGCGCCCCTTCGGCACACATTGTGTAACGCTGTCTGAGACGAAGTCGGCGTGAAGCAGACGATGACGACGAGAAGGAAGAAACCAAAAGCACGAGTGTGATCTGCTTTTGTCGCTGGGCGTAGTTCATCAATCTGACATCATCGGGCGTCGTCTACGGCGTCTTTCCATTCCGCCCTCCCCTGCTCTCGCTGCCGGTCACGAGGTGTGAATTAATGACGGCAACATACCCCCGATGCCGGGTAGATAATTGCAAGGATAACAAGATTGGGCTGGCCAGCGGCCAGTGCGGTTGCATCGAATCCGGACTCCCCGTAACCGGAAGCGCGTCCAAAAGTTCATTTCGCTATCGATAAGCCGTCTGCGCTGTCTTTTTTTTTGGTTTTGTTTTTAATGGATTTTCCCATGACATCCTGACGACGCTGTACGAATATATCTCCAACCAAACTGGCGTGGAGGAGAGAAAGAGATGAAGTTGAAATTTGCACACAAAAAAAAGACCATCAACAGACAAGAGACACATCCTCGCTCCAACCGTACACTCGGCATTATCATTTAAAAGCATCAACGAAGGAACGAAACGCCCAACGCGCGCGCGCGTCTTCGGCGCTCGGGAGAAAGTGGATACAAATATTTAAATCACACCACTTGGCGTCTTGCACACTGTGTCATCGAGCTGTGTGTGGACGTTACGGTATCGCCAAATATTCGCGGCCTCCCTCCGTCCCGCCTGACCAGATCCTTGGGGGGCCACAGGGAATGGGCGTTCGATAGCCTGATCGTGCGGGCCGGTGCGCGCAAACACGGTGCGCAAACACTTACCCCTGCGCGTAATCAAGTGCGACCGTGCAATTTTCCACCTTCTTGCGGGAGCGAGTGTTTCCAATTTAAGCACCCAGGGGAGAGGGGTGGTGTCATAAAAAAGGAACGGGAGGGGGTGTTGTTGTTTTTAATGCAAAAATTACTATTTGCATGTAGATTTTGGCTGCATTCGCAACGTTTTCGGTTTCACTTTTTGTTAATTAACTTTTCACTTATGATTGAAGATTATTGCATTCGTATGTCATTTATTGCTGTCTTTTGATTGTTTTTTTTTCTGCTGGGTGAAATTATCTGGAAAATATTAGAGTACTAAGCCATGCTTGAGTTTGGGTGTTTATACAAGGAAAAATTATAACAATACTCGAATACTACTTAAATATATCTTCACGGATCTTATCTTTGAAAGTATTAAATTATTTGAATAAACAAGAAAATATTTTATATTGAACCAATGAATTTAATTTATTCTTTGAACTTATAAGTACTCGAATCTTAAAATGTTAAGCGATATAACATCTATAACATATGTGTAAAGATCTGATCAAGAAAATATAACAATAAATAGAACACATTACAAAAATTTGAATAAAAACAGGAGTGTGAAAGGCAATAAAAGAAAAAATAAGCAATAAGGCTGCCGATAAAAATAAAAATATTATCGATTGAATCGACAAATTTTATAAAACCGTATGCAAGTACTTAAAATAGAACGAAAGCTTTTCAAGATGAATCTATAGAGAACTAAATCTATCAAAAAAGGAAAACATTATAATCAAAATAGATCCATATCACGATTAGAAAATAAGGCATGAAAATGTCAATAAAAGAAATATTAAATAAAAACAAGCAAAACCCCGAAGAAATGCTATGTAATGAAGCAAAGGACATTAAAGAAGTAAAGAACTGTAGAACTGAAATGAAGTCGTACAAAATGAAACAATAGTAATTTGAATGTTGATTTGATAAATATCAACACTATAAAAAATCAAACATAAGAAAAAGTAAAAACTAAAATTAAAGAAAACTTAACTTAGTGCTCTTTGGTTTTTAATTGCGAAGATATTGAAAGATATCGACAACGACGATCCAATAAAAATATATAAATAAGGGAAAAGATAAAAATATAGAATAAAAAATACAAAACAAAACGATTGAAAAAATGGTAAATATTATTAAACGAATAACAAAAAACAGTTACAGAACTGTACTAACAAAAAAAAAACAAAATTGAACAATCAAAATCCGTATATAACAACCAATCAAAACATATAAGATTTTTTTTATAATAAATATCAATACAATATAAGAAAATATATACAAGTATTGAAAGACAACCACAAGAACGACCCTATAACATAAGAAAAGAACAATAAAAAGAATCAGATAAATAAGAAAAAAAGTACGGAAGAAAGAATAACTTTTAAATGAAAACAAAGGCGAAATTTCGATACCAAATCAATTGTAGTAAGCTATCAGCATCACAAAGAGCAGAAAAAATAAACTTATAAAAATGATTATACAATTTAAAAAAAAATGCAAAAATATTAAAATTGGTTCCCTATCTTCATCTGCTCGTCCCGAACGATCGATTTCGTTTAGCTCGACTTAAAAATAAACTGAATATGAAATTTGCTACCATTTTCCTCCCCCTGTTCGCATAATGGCAATAAAAATGTTTCTCTGTATTTGGATGTTTTCTCCACCATTCCAGCATTCCAGCATTCGGTGTCCGGCATCGGTCGAACCGGCCTCATTGCAGACGTTCTTTGCGGGAAAGAAAGTTAAAGTCTCCTCATTCCTCAGTCTTACCGCCCCGGGTAAAGCGTGTTTTGGTGTGTATTGTATATGAATATTAAACAACGCCATTATTACACGGCTGTATTTCATGCAAATCTTATTGTACCAGCCAGCCGTTTGGTGTCGTCTGGTCCTCCTTCCGATCCTTCCTTCGGCTTCAAGCAAGGAAGGTTGTTTGGTAGGTCGGTACAGAAACATCTTCCCGCATGTCGGGACAGGGGTGGCCGCCCAAAAACCTGTCCGCCTCAATCGGGGATCGATACCGATCGGCTTCCTCCCCGTTCGGGCGTATTTAATAACACCTCATGCCCTCATGCCGGAGAAGATCACGTTTCCGCATTGATAATGCGTTATTTTCTCTCCCTCTCTCTGTGTGTCGCAGCGAAGGAAAACGGAAGCCGCGGGTGGAGTTGGTGCTGGTGGTCTTTTGCTACATCCACCTGACACACTCCCAGTGGAATCGTTGGTCGATACCCGGTTTTTCGTACGATCATCTCTCGGAACGTGCCTTACCGGCCCACACACTCAATAGAGTAGTCGGATCGGACCGATAAGCGGGCGGGTGGCCTTTACGTGTGAGGAACTGGCAAACAGGAAGCATTTTGTAATCGGTCGCCTTTGTCGCCATTGAAGATTTTCTGTACGGGACGGTGCTGTTGCTGTAATGCAAGTGTTTGTGGCGTGCCACTGTGGGAAAGAAACCTGTTCATGCTGCGACCGATGCAGACAGGTTACATCATGTAGGTCAATATAACACAGAATCAGAAGGAGAGGGGGCTAGAGATTTCCTCCAATTTCTGGACGTGCTCATCTGCCGCCGCCAACGTCTCGAAGACCTAGAAGACATTCTGTGTCAAGGCAAGAGGCATCAGACAATGATCAATTTGTGCCGGCTACGACCCTCCCCGTTTTTTGCACATTGAGTGCAGCGCCAGTCACGAACCCTTGCCTTCTAATCAAATCCTCCCCGTTAAGGGATTGCGGATTTTTTTGTAGTCTCATTGGTCAACTAGTGATCGCGAACCGTCTCGAAACCTGGCCCTTCCGATCATGCTGATATTGCATGCAGCGTGCGTCGACGGTTGTGGCGCTGCATCGCACCAAACGCACTGCAATGCATCAAATTCCGCCCGACCCATGGTGGGTGCGTGTTTGCCGCTCCATCACGTCCCCAAACTTGGCTTAGGCTGGCCTGTGTTTGTGTATTCGAATAAATATTACTTCCATTGCCCTTCTGCCGGTCAGCTTTCGCTTGCCTCGAGGGCGGCCCAACGCCGATCGTCCTCGTGCAGACAAAGTAAATCCCTAACCTTCCCCCTTTGGTCAACATCCGTCCGGGGGGGGGGGGGGGGGGGGGGAGAGGAGAGGTGATGATTTATGTAAATCGGTAAACTGGAGTTGCATAACTGTGGATGGCCGGGATATGCGTGCGGGCGCGCGCGAGCGTGTACGACTTCGGCACGTTCCTTCCCTGCTTCGATTCCGAATTATAATGCAGCGCGATAGTTCATACCGAGCTGCCTCCCCCGGGTGTGTTGGTCTTCCCTTCACGGTGAAGGCCGGTTTCGCTAATCGACGGTGGCAAATTTGGTGATGCATCGAAAGCTCCCGAAAACACAGTAAAAAAAAAATTGGACCAAATTCCCGAATCTGTTCGTGACATAGATTTAATACCGGCGCGGGCCAGGAATGAGAAAGGTTTTGGGATTTGGGTTTTTTCATTTCTCTCTCCTTCTCTCTCGTTTGTGTCTAAACTTTCGGCACAATTGGCTAGTTACGCTCAATGGCATTTGGGGCTTTATGACCCTGTCCCGACATTGCTTTACGATGTCCAGTAGCATTTCGAGCAGGAAGATCATGTAACATATAATCTGCGTGCAACGGCCATAAGCTTCTTTGGGAGATTCTCGTGATCTTCCTATTACCGATCGTAGAAGCTTTCTTACCAGCAATGTAATTCTTATGTCATTTTGGAAATTTCGATTGTGACGTCCCTGAACTGGATGGATGGAAATTAAATATATTTTTGAATTTTGAATGTTCTCTCTACAAGACGAACACTCTCTCTCTTTCCCATGGCCTAGCACTGCCGACTGAATAATTCCACTTTTTCTTGCCACCAGGGTTAGTTATCACCTAATGTGGAGGCATTTGACAAAGGTGAACAGTGAACTAGAACTACAAATTGCTGTAATCAAATGAATAAATTAATAAATTAAGCATTTGGCCATCCCGTCAAGATCATTCCATGGCGTATCTCGTTGGATTTAATTTCGTTGCACAGAGAAACGTTTAATGGCTTAAAACGGTTTAAAAATGCTACCTGTTTTAACGAAATGTACCAAATTGGCTTGCGCGTGGCCATTTTTCTCCCACTCGAAACTATTTTGTATTGAACAGAACAGATCAAACCACACAGAAGCATTTAAAATGATTTTAAAGAGCATACATTTTCATATCTAAACACTGCCACAATTAGCTCGAGCTTTCGACGAGGTCGATTTCGGTAATTTGCATAATAATTTCAAGTTCACAGGGGCCTGTTTAAAGTTTGGTTAAACGGCCAAGAGAAATTCGCCAAGTGCCACAGATTAAGCTTAAACGATTGGAAAATCAAATATCCATAGAAAAAAGCGAAAGCTCCATAGCTTCACTGGGTTGCTCAATAGATGGCGTGTTTTAACTCATCATTATATTGCTCTCCTCTTTTTGCAATACATATGTTTCACACCTAGCTTCATCTAATCATGGCTTAATTAGCCTTCTAACTTTCCGAGCAAAAATCTATAAGAATGAAAATCAGCGAGCATCAACATCAACGACCATTCCTTAAATTCCACTTGCTTTAGTTCTGATGTATCGTATTAGAGTTGAGAATTTAAACAATCGTATCGCCGTGCTAGTTCTAACGATGCACAACTTCAATGCGAAACCATATGACAGTACAGAGGAAAGGAGAAAATGCTCCACTGGTTGGGTTATCCCACCAACAGATGGCGCCACTAACTTTTATGTTATTTTTAGGACACATCAGTCGTTTACCGTCTGCTAAAGGAAGTCTTTCTAGATTTCTTTTAGGTTGAGTGCCGTTTAAAACCCGTATAATCGTCGTGGATTTGTGGCACTTCGAGAGGCATTTATCAGGAGTTCGATTTCAATAATTTGCATAATAATTTCAAGTTCAGAGGCCTGTTCAATGCTTTTGTTAAACGGCAAAGAGACATTAATTCGAGGTTACATTTTTTTGTATAATTTTTTTCATAAAAAATAATTTATTGCTTTGATAGCTATGTGATAAAATACAATTTTTGATGTTGTTGTTAAAAATACTCTGAAATGTACACAGCAAAAACATTATTTATGAAGAAAAAAACAAAAATAAAATTTAACGTCCCTTTTGAATAATCTGGTATAAAACAATCTCATGCAATTTCACACTGCAATTCAATATGGCGCCCAGCCGTCATGAGCCAATCTCGCCCATCATCAGCTGTCAAAAAACGACGCAGTGAAAAATAATCACCACACAACAAAGAAGTAGAAGAAACGGACGTGGTGTTATTCATTTGCTGCGAGTGAACAAACTACTTTTTCCATTTCTCGATTATTCCCCGTTGCAGGAGTGCCGTGAAAACGCACCATTTCCGATGTCCAAAGCGAGCGGAACGGGAAAAACATAAAACCTTCCCCCGACCCGCCCGTCCGCGATGGGTATCCGCAAGTGCATCGTACCGGAGTGCCCGTCGTCCTCGGCACGCCCGGAAGACCGTGGCGTTACGTACCACAAGATACCGTACCTGGACGAAATGAAGCGGCTCTGGATCGTGGCGTGCCACCTGCCGGACGATTACTTCGCCACGAAAGCGTCGAACGTGTGCAGCCGCCATTTCCGGCGGGCCGATTTTCAGGAGTTTAAGGGCAAGAAGTACGTGCTGAAGCTGGGCGTCGTGCCGACCGTGTTCCCCTGGACGGTTACGAAACCGCCCGGGGAAGCGGCTAGTAGCTCCAAGAGCCCGCAGAAAACCGCAACAAAGGGGAAAGATGACGCAAAAGGTGCGAAGGCGGAAGAAACGGAGGAGGGCGAGGTGCCGCACGAGGTCGGCGATATGGACGGGGATATTGTGGTGAAGGAGGACGCGAAGGTGACGGCACTGCTGAAGTCGGAACAAGCGCCAAAAGGAATGGTCACGCCGGACCGAAGCAAGCCGAAAGCGGCCGCTCCGTCGAAGCGCCCGACCAGCAGCAAAAAGGCGACGAAAACCCCGGCCAAACAAGCACGCACTGCTGAACCGGTTGCATCATCCACACCGAACCGAAAGCAAACGCCGAAAAAGGGCGCCGGCGGGGAAGCGAAACTGGCCACCGCGAGCACGGCAAAGGAAGAACCGGTCGTTCCGGACGAGCCCGAAGCGGGCGGTGCGCCGGAAAAGCCGATCGATTTCACGCCCGGCAGCAAGATCGAGGCGCAAGATTTCAGCGGCATCTGGCACGCGGCCAAGGTGGTGGAGGTGGACACGGAGGAGCGCGAGGTGCTGGTGCAGTTCGACAAGACGGACAAGCTGAAGTCGACCACGCAGGAGGAGTGGATCCCGATGGACAGTGTGCGGCTGCGGCCGATCTCGAACGCGATCTACAGCGTGGGCGAGAAGGTGTTTGCCCGGTGGAGCGATTCGCGCAAGTTTAAGGCCACGATCAAGAGCGTGCTGGAGAACCAGATGTACGAGGTGGTGTTTGACGACGGGTTTGCTAAGATCTGCAAATCGACGCACATTAGCCGCATCAAGCGGTCCGAGGATGCGAAGGGCGACGGCCCGGAGCGGGAGGTTGCTGGCGCGGGAGGCGCGACGGATGTCGGGGCGACGGTTAAGCCGGAACCGCTGGAGCATGGGGAAGGTGGCGAGGCGGCGGTGGAGTCACTGGTTTCGCTGAATCAGCTGCGCATTCCGCAGGTGGTGAAGTTGAGCGAGCTGCCGGAAATACCGCAGAACGGGGAGTGGTGCTGCCACTGGATGAACGACTATCCGGTCGGGGAGTCGTCCGAGGTGGACCTGCCGGGCGGGCGGGTGTACACCGTGATCGTGCCGGACTGGCGCATGCCCGAGGGGTGGGTCAAGCACATCTTTCAGCGCATCACGACGTACGGCAAGATGGACATACTGCTGATCAGCCCCAGTGGGAAGGTGCTGCGCTCACGGCAGGAGGTAAAAGCGTACCTGGCCGAAGTAGGCGAAGAGTACGACCCGAACCGGTACGACTTCGGGCTGCACGTGAAGCGGGCGAAGCAGCTCGGCTTCTGCCACTACACGCAGGAGTACCGCGACAGCTTCCTGCCGAAACCGGCCACCGAACCGGTGCTGCTCAACACGGAGGTGAACATTGGCGCGGTGAAGGTGAAGATCATTGATAATTTGTTCCAGTGCCCCGAGGAGGATTGTTTGAAGACGTTCCGGAAGGAGAACCATCTGCAGATACACATCAAACACTACCACAAGGAGCTGGCGAAGGGGCTGGGTGACATTCCCAATATGCAGGATCTGGCGGCCTTAAGGACACCGATCGAGCTGCTGGAAACGCCGAAACCGGTTAGCCGCAAATCGCAGACGGCGGCCGCCGGCGCAACGCCGAAAGCTTCCACCGCCCAGCCCGCACCGGTTAGGGAGGAAATGAGGGAAGAGGAGGAACTGCTACCGGCGGAAATGTGGGTAGAGAGTACGGTGGTGATGTCCGACGGCAAAGTGGAGGAAGCACTGAAGCCGCCGCGGGAGATAAAGCAGGAAGCGGAGAAGGCGCCCGAATCGGAAGCGTCCCTAATGGCAATGGACACCGAAGCGTCGCTCGCGGAGGAATCATCGGCGGACGCTAGCAGCACCGTGACCGCCTCCACCCCAGCCTCCTCCAGCAAGTCGAAGGGTTCGAGCAAGGTTACGAAAATTAAGCTTTTCTCGCAGAAGAAAGCAGCGGGCGAAGGAGGAAAGAAGGTGGTACGGCACGGGCTGGTAACGAAGAAGAAAGCGTCCGGCGGGTCGAAGAAATCCAAGCGCCCGAAACCATCGCGCCGCCCGGCAGCGAACCGATCCGCACCGGCCCTGCTGCGCCCGAACGACACTACGCTGGCGGGGTCGTTTGCGTACGGGAGCGGCGGGTTTCAGAACGAAACGGTTGGGGGCATTTACGACGAGTCGATCAATGCCAGTGTGGCGGGCACGAGCGGTGCCGCTGGTGGGCTGGTGGACGAGAACGGCGAGGTGATCAAGATAGTGCGTATGCGCAAGGAGGAAATCATCAACTGCCTGTGCAAGGTGACGGAGGAGGACGGGCTGATGGTGCAGTGCGAGATGTGCCTGTGCTGGCAGCACGCGTTCTGCCAGAACATCCGGCACAGCAGCGAGGTGCCGGACACGTACGTGTGCAGCATCTGCCGGTATCCGTACCGGGGGCGGGCGTCGAAGCGGTACGCGCACGACCAGGACTGGCTGTACGAGGGCAAGCTGCCGGTGGCGAAGTACCACGTGACCAACTCGCGGCACGCGCAGCGCTTCGACATACTGAAGAACTCGCACACGCTGACGGGCAATCTGCTCGAGCTGAAGCGCTTCATGCACAGCCTGCAGATGAAGATTAACATTGCGGAGAAGAAGGACCACCCGAAGATGTACCTGTGGTCGAAGAAGTGGGAAAAGAGTCCACCGCGTGGCGATGGCAGTAGCAGCAGCTCGGCGGGAGGTGGTGCTGATAAGTCACTGCAAGGGGATGGTGCGACTCAGCAGCAGCAGCAGCAGCAGTTGCCACAGATCCCGGTCCCGGAGGCACCGATCGATCCGGCCGAGTGTCAGACGATTCTGCTGGATCACATCCAGAAGCTGCAGAACGACGCGATGGGACGGCTGCAAGCGATCGAGGCGCAGATTATCGGTAAGTAAAGGATAATGGAGATAAAGGAAAAGACACACGTTAATAATGGTAATGATTTCGGTTGCAGGATTGGAAGCGTACGATGAAAAGGCGGACCTGCTGGAATCGCCCACCGCCAAGAACTACCCGAAAACGAAGCAAACCATCCATATGCTGCTGAACGATTTGCTGAAGATGAAGAAGATCGGAGAAATCCACTCGGATATGCATAGTCTTACGATGTAGCGAGGGCAAACACTACCAAATGTTTTGCGTTAGCGTTAAGTTTTATATAGGCCTTGTTTGAGCGGCTATACTGTAGCTTTATAGCTATAATTTGATTTCCGTTTTTCATTTGCGCGTACAGTTTGCTGTTTTTTTTTAAACCACAATCGAAGTTTATTTTTCATGCTGTGTTTAACTCTCCCGGAAGCGATATGTAGAATATCATTTTAAGCATGTAAGCGAATAGAAGAATAGTTTTTTTTTTGAGTTTAGCATTTAATTTTGGAAGATTTAACATACATACATTTGAGTGTTATATGAATAGTTTTAGCTTAGGGTTTGAAGATGCTTTTAGAATAGAATTTCTATTCAATTCTCTATTTTAAAGTGTAGGATTGATAATCCTTTTCGATTATTGGTGCAAACAGTGGAACGAATAATTGTTGGGTAGAATTCTATGCAAAATCGAATCACATGACGAGTGTCACTACTGACTCGCCATAGTAAACCAACAAAATGAAAACGTTTCGCTTTGGCAAGTATTTTATGGCCACGCATGATAAATGTTGAGACAATTTACATAGTATGGACATAAAAGACATGTATAATATAGATACATGAGCATAAGGCACTAGGGAACCATGTTTAACCCCAGTAAATGATGCAGTGAGATAGAAGAGTGCTGCGTTGCTGTTAATAAAGGAACGAAGCTAAAGGAACAACAATCGTTTTTCCACTATTTAGATCGCTATTATCACATTCGAAATTAGAGCTACGAAAGGCATATGAAAATGGGAAACTGTGAGTTGAATAGAGTTAAGCCTACATGCAATGTTAATTGCTTGTAATTTTGCGACCATATTTGATTTTAATCTCAATGGATTTTGACTTTCGAGGGAAAATTCTTTAAAAAATAATAAAGTGTACAGAAATGTAAAAATAAACCAAAACATCACAAATAGTTAAAATGAACAAAACTTGAATTAAAAACAAGTATAGAATTCAATACAAAATTCAAACGGGAAATCAAAACGTTCCCGGAACTATTCATCTCGTGCAAAAGGACATTTCACATTTGCGCTTGGTGTAACGTAGCCTTTGGCGGCGTTGCTACCGGCAAACTATGGGCAAACAAATGTCCATAATACACTGTGGCCGGGAAAACCCGTTCGACATACAGTGTGTACCAAAATTCAGGCAACATCCATTCTTTTAAACTCAACGAAATAGGAACTATCTTTAGATTATCGTAACTAATGTTAATCATGATGTGTGTGCATACAGTTAAGAGCGAATTTATTATTATAAACTTGTAAATAATAACAGGCGGTCCCCAAAATACACGGATGATGGGAGCCGAAAACGGCCGCTAAATACCGCGTATCTCAAATTTCCTCGTAAGTCGAATTTTGTGATTTCCAGCCAAAATATCACTAATTTTCGAATAATTTTAAGGTTTAAGCCACTTCATTAATTATTTGATATGATTCTGACTGAATTCAACAGTTTTAAACCTCAAAACTGTTAAACCTTAAAACAGACACGGCCTAAAAGCGTTGCCACGAGCCTTATACGCGGATTCGGAGATGGCATGTCAAAATGTTTGCCGAATCGCACGTCCGACGTCATCTGTAAAATCCCATATAAATTTCTTCCGATAAAATCGCATCGAATGAGCGTCGCCACGGCCCTAACCGTATTAATACACGATACGCAATCTCAGATTGCGCATAAATTCGTTTTGTCAAAAATATATCATTTAGCGTAGCCAACCCTGATCTATAAACGTAATTTCCATACAATTTCAGATTGCGCCAAGAATGCGCATAAATTTTCAAGATTATATGTCCGAGATGTATAATTTGTTGTTGACAGATAAATATATGAAACCGATCCGTTTGACAGATAAGTATATGCGCAATCTGAGATCGTTTATTGATACGGTAAGAGGCAAGGTGCATTAAAAATATCAGGTGGTTGATAAGGGCCTTTGGGGGGTCGCCATAGTTGAGGGACTTTACGTCATTTTAAAACCGTTAACCAATGGTTTCCGCATACAAAGCATAGCAAATAGGAAAGATTGCTTTGTTACTAAGTGCAATTTTGTGTATCTATTGATTTTATTGAAAAAACAGATGTATTAACAAAAGATTTGATGATTTGTTTATGCACGAAATGTAAAATCATGTGAGTAAGAGTTCGAATCTTACGTAAATTGTCCATGCTGCTCGTATATAATGAGTAATTAACGTGAAAATTGCAAAAAAAATAATTTCTTAGTTTTTATCCTCAAAAATGTAGAAAAAAAAACAATGAATTATAGAATAAATTTACGGAATAACAAGAAAGAACACACTTAAATCTATGTTTTAATGTTAAATACGAACTCGCAAAGCCCAAAATATATATTTAAAAAACATTATATCGAAAAAATGTGGTAGATAAATTAAATGAACCATTTTAAAAAATGTAAACAATGTTTGAATCCTGGGGACCTTACGCCAAGAGACGAATTGTCAAAATGCACTAGATTCCACCACCTGATATTTTTAAATCCACCTTGGGTAAGAGGTACGGTGTATCTCGGGGACTACCTGTACAGTCATTATCCGATATACGCTATCGTACGGGACCGAGCGCAATAGCGTATCTCGAGTTTTCGCGTATAGCGGATTCCTATGGAAAAATAGTTTACACTACCGGTTCGAAGGTTGAAATATATCGCCTCAGAGTTTTGCATTAAAGTTTTTTGTTATACAATAGGTATCTTTTGCACAAATTTAATCCAAAATGCATTAAGAACATTAAAGAAATTCAAAAAGAGCATAACATATTTCAAAAAATTAAAATATTTGCGAAAAACACATGGAGCTGTCAAATTTAGAGAAATCGCGTACTGCGAATTCGCGTATATCGAGTATCGCGTACTGCGGATAATTGCTGTACATTTACTCACCCCCAATATAATAAGAGACAGCACTTTAACGAGTGCCGCCAAAAAGTAGTTACGCACTGTATGTTTTACCATTTTTTCATAATAAAACTTCTTTCGCTGACGACTTCTAACGCACACACACACACACACGGTGCTAGTTGTCCGGCGTGGTCGAATGGTGGTGTAAGGTGCTGCCGCAGACAAACGCGCGCGCTAGTCATTAGAATATACGTAGCACCGCTCAGTTGCAAGCCGCACTTCGAGCCGTACACAGGTTTGCCGAGCGCTCCGGAAAAGAATGTAGTGAACGGAAAAAACAGTGCGCATCACACACAGAGGGCCGGGTTTTTGTACATCTATCCTACTATACGAGTGGCGGAGTGTGTAAGTGCGTGCGTTCGTGCGTGCCAGCGAGTGTGTGTGTGCACTTAAAGTGATTCAGAGTTTTTGGCGTATTGATTATCGCCAGCCCATCAGCTGTGTTTTGTTGTGTGGAATTGTTTGGTGGAGTGGCGAGCGAGAGCGCATTCAGGTGAAGACGGATAGCAATCTCGCCCGCTTCCCGTACGTGCCGTTCGAACCGTGCCCGAAATCATCATTCGTCGTGGTAGTGATTAGATCGAAGAGGTGAGTTTTTTAAAGTGAGGTTAGAAAAGGAGTAAGAAAATTCGGAAAGGGCCCCCGAAAAGGCACGCGGCCGAACCGGTCAACGCGGTGCCAGTGTGTGCCGGACAAAGTGTGCCGAAAAGGGAAAAGGGAAGCGATCGTTCTAGAACACGCTCTCTCTCTCTCTCCCTCTCTCTTTGGTGGACATGTTTGGCCATGATGTTTGGGATACATTTTTGTTTGCGATTTCTTTTCCGTCCGTAGGCGCAAGGGGTAACAATGGCAACGCAGTGTGTGTGTGTGTGTGTGTGTGTTTGTGTGTGCGTTAATTTGGATCCACCACCACCATTAGGCGTCTCTTCTCGCTAAATCAATTCGTATGGCGACCGCAGAGCGGCGTCGCCTTTAACCCGAACCCCGTATCCCTAACCTAACTTACCTGCTCTCCCCCCCCCCCCCCCCCCCGGGGGTCATTGTCCGTCCTTTCTTCCCTGGATTTCGTGGAAGAGCCAAGAGACAATCGAACACACACAAGGCTCGCGCTAATACAGGTAAATTCCAGTCGGAAGTGGCACGCGGCTCTCGAAGGCGGGAATATGATAGAGGAAAAGATTTGGGAGAAAAAAAAGGAACGAACAGCGCCTACTAGAAACGATTGTCGGTGGCCGCAGAATGTAAACGTGGGAATATAAAGATAGATCGGTGTGTGTACGTACGTGTTGTTGCGCGAGATTGAGGACACACAATGTATGGTGTGCTGGGGGTGTGTTGTGTCGTTACGGCCAATGTAATTTGAGGGACGCGGATGGAGGGGGGGGGGGTGATGATGTATTTCGATCGCGCTCGCGTATTACATAAATACACCCACCGCACAGCATACGACCCCCCGCGCGAAAAGGGGTTGAGGGGAGCGAAGGGCCTTCCTTCCGTCTTCAAACTCCACGGTACAGGTGAAAGTGTGACAATTTAGATAAGTGTTTCGTGCGGTTGCCGGTAAGGAACACACAGAGTTTTAGCCTACTTTGTTGAAGTTACCGATTTTTTTCGCTCCCTTACAACAACAAAGCGTGTTCGATCTGACAGCTTAGTGCGGGGGAATAATGATGATGTTGATCGTCATCTTGTTCGGGAATCATCTGTGTGGTTGATGAACGGGGACTTCCGGCATGTTCGTGGTCGTTCTATGGCGCTGTTTTTTTTTTTGTTTTGCTACAAACACTCCACAGCAAGTGGCAAGTCATTGGAGAATTTGCTACGGCCTTATCTCAACGTGTATCTTCTTGAACGTTTGCCGGCCGGTCTCGCGTGTGTCGGTTCTAGCTCACGTAGGCGCGAAATTTATTGTTTTTTTACACACACACAACGATGGAATTATTATAGATATGTTGTCGAATAGACCCTTTTGGTGTTTGCTATTGGAGATTGTGGTTAAAACAGGTACAAAACAAACCCCCCGGCTTCGCAGCAGGGCAGCAGACCTCAGGAAGACAGCGGTGTCAAACTCGTCCGATCGTTGGGGGGCTTTGCATGGTGTTCGAGATTTAGAGGAGTTATAATCTTCAATGATTTAATATGATGCAATAGTCAGCACTAAGTCTCCAATGGTTGTGCATTCAATTTTTTTTATCAGATTTTTTTAAATGATACCAAAATCATACTTTTGGATAATTTCTAATAGTATAGACTCTAGCGGCTCAAATAGACATCTTTGAACAATTAATCATGAGTTGAGAATAAATTTCAAAACATTAGTAATCAGAGAAATTAGGTGTAAAATATCAGCTGATTATAAAGATTATATATTGTTCTTTTCGTCATAGGATCGACACATGATCACGGCGTCGAAAAATAAAATCGAATATTCCAACGACCCTGATGATTCTCATTCGATTTACGAAATTTACTAGATCGGTTGAAACTTGTTATGAAATTAAAAACAAAGCTTGTTGAATAGTTTTGTTGGTTAAAAACCTATCTGAAAACGATACCTAAAAAAGCTTAGGTATCTGAATGCTGAATCATTGCGGATAAAATACGATAATTTCTTGGCAAAAATACAATCACTTCTATACAATCAAAGTGTTGCGTTCAAAAGTAATGAAATAAGTAACTATGTTTACATTACGAATAACGAAAATTAAAGACTAAAGAGTAACAAAGCAAATGATGAAATTCAGCAAAAGTGTACGATCTCTATCGTATCGTACTCATAAGATCAGCAACGAACTGGATCACCGATCAACCCAAACGAGAAAAGGACACCTTCACGGGTGTAATTCAAGCGTTTGACTGCCCTGCTTTGACCAATTATTCAATCTAACCATCCATTCAAGATATAATTAAAAGCAGGTTGAAGTACTGAGGGCTACGCTCCTGTTGCTTCATCTATACAAATCGTGGCTTTAACCCACAAAACGAACTCCTCCTCCAAAAGCACAAAACAAGCATCATTGCTGCGTGGTACGTTTCCACATGCTAAAACTTCCAAACCCCGTGTGATCTTAACCTCCATCCGTGCCTTAGAAACTGTTGCCACAACGCTCACCTTCAAAGTCTTTCTGTCACTTCGAGCAAACACTAACGATGTTTACGAAGCTGGATGTGGAGGAGGAGGAGGAGGAGGTAGGAGGCATCATCGTCACGTGTGATTACGGCGTCGTTGTGTTTGGTACGGTGCGAATCACTCGATGACGTCCGGCGGGGTTTTTTTTTTGTTCGTTTCAATCGACGGAACGAACTTCCTTCCGTTTCGATACATCAGATTGAGGCGAGGGGACGACAATACGATGACGTGGTGTGGCGCCCTATGCGGAAGCTTCTGTGCGATTATGTCGTTCATCCGTTCGTTCGTTTTTTTCCTCTCTATCGTTCTCTTCTGTCAATGATACTTCCTATTATGTGTGAGCGTGAAGATTTGCAGCAAATGATAAACTAACACTTCGGACAAATTCGAAAGACAATCGGAATGGAGATTGGGAACGCGAACCAGACCGTGAAGTAGTAGGTTCCTTTCTGCCGGATTTGCTCTGACCTCTGCCGGTGACTTGCAATTAACCCACATTCGTTGTTGTTGTTGTCGTATCATTAAAGTGATAAAAGTATATAACCTCTATTAAGCTTTGTATAGCCTTTGAGTCCGAAATGTAGACTATTGAACAGAAAGAGTCATAACAAATGGTTGAATAATTGAAAAAATGGATTCTTGGTTATGTGTATATCAAATAGAGGTGCACAAACAACTACTCAAGCTCAAGTCCATCATGGGATTTGAAAAACCCAACATCTATCACAAGAAGATCAAAAGATCTCAGTCATTGCCAAGACACTGTGAGACTGTTTTCTTCGATTATATAACTTCAAGAAATGATAATCAATTTATTTGTCCAACAGCCCGATTGATCCAGCCGTCATCTCGAGATCGTCTCGAATTGAAATTGTCTTAAAATCCCTATTTTACCAACAGTTTGAAACACGATACACAGTGCAATGCATCGCCACGTGCACAACCAAAGCAACCAACGACCCACTCGCCAGTAACTCCCCTGTAAACGCATTTTCGATCCCATTCTATGGCGGCCACTACCATCCCGTCAATCATTTATTATTCTTCTCGCTTCACATCGCACTGGATGCGTTGAATGATTGGAGTTTAAATTGCCCCCTTTCGACAAAATACAATAAACGCCGCAGAGCGGCGGGCGCGCAGTGTTAGCCCGCAGCACCGGGCGCGCGGCCGTTTGCTCTCGTGCGCCACATTAATTGGTTCAACCACCGACAACAGATGCTGAAGATGCACACACGGCAATGCAATTCAATTCCTACTGCACATCTGGGGAGCGATGCATATTTGCCCACTGTAGTTGCGTGTGTCATGGTAGATTGAGGTCGGATCTCTGGCGGCCGCGCTGGTCTGCAACAGCCGGCTGTTTAACGATACGTTATCACACGGGTGTGGTATTTGCCAGTTCTTATAGTAGCGCCAACCTTTTTTTTTTGTACACGATTCCTGTTGACTGGCACGCTTCTCCCACGCTGCGAGATAACGTCGTTTTTATGATGATCATACGAGCTTTCCGGACGAGCTGGGTGGCGCTGGAATTACCTCCTGGTCGCCCAGTGTAGCTTAATTGTTTCGTGTCGCAAAGTCCCGATTGCTGCCACCGATATGTGTTTCGATATTCTAGAATGATCGTCTATCAGGCCAGGTTTATCAGGCTTATCAGCTGCGGTAGGCGTAAAGGCAATCGTTCGTAGCATAGCAGCAGCAGCAGCAGCAGCAGCAGTATTGGGGAGCAATTTTTTGGAACAGATGATGCAAATTGGCCACTCCTTTCGTGGGGAGTAGTAGCGAGTTCTCTTCGCTTCCGGAATATCAGAAGAAAGAAGGCACCCTTAAAACAATATGCTTGTCAGCAACATTCCGATCGGAGATAGTAGATAGTAGTGTCTGGTGTTGCTGATAGTGACGAAATTCACCAATCTAAGGACTTGCAATGTACGCAGTTCGCTACCTATAGTGAATAGTGAATTTTGTTTTCTGTTTTCAATAGACAACGGTATAGCATCATCGTCAGCAATCAGGTAAGACGGGCCCTTCTTTTGAAGGGCACGCTGGCCGGTGTTTACGCCCCGCTAGTATTGCAGTGCACTAAGGAAATGTCATTCAAATTTGTGCCCTACTGACTGATAAGAGCGTTACGCGATTCATTGAATAATAGTTGTTTTGATTTCGAGTTCGTTGGCTGCAAATAAATAAACAAGCAGCTTGAAACAATGCCCAATACGCAGTGGACTATCGGGAGATGCTGTAATGTGTCAGATACTAGTCTGTTTGGCCTGATTACAGGGCTACGCAACACAATACTGAGGGTGTACGTAATATCCCCAGGGTACAAAGGTTTTTTTTTTATGATAAGGCAATTTCCAGACGCTTCTTTAAAGCCAAGGGGCACATCAGGAGAAATTACGGCGAGGTCAAGCCTAAACCGTTTCTGGAACTGATCACAATCCTATGCCGAACCTGTAATTGATCTTCAATCTATATCGGTCTTGTAACGGATCTTGAACCCATACTTATCCAGGAAATGATACTTAATACATAACAGAGCTGGAACTGATTTCTCAACCTATAAAAGTCCAAGAACATATTCTGATCCCAAATCCCGTACTGGCATTGGAAATGCTCCTGAACTCATCACCAATCCTGTAACCGATGCCGAATCGATATCATGGTCACGGTCATGGTCTTGATCCTGATCCCATACCGATCCTTGAACATATCCAGAGCTTACAGTGATCCTGGAACTGATCTCCAACCAATGTCGATCTTGGAACTTATGCTCAATCCGATGTGGTCCTTGAATTGATCCCAAATCCAGAAAGGTCATACAATTGAGTTCGAACCTAACTCGGTCCTTGAACTGATCCCATAACCATATTGATGTTGAAACCAATCCCGAATCCATCAATGTCCTGGATTTTATGCTGATGCCATACCGGTCCTCGAACAGATATTGAACTAATTCTTGGAAGATATCCTGATATCCCCATACACAACACAACAGCTTTAAAAATTCCCGAGAATCTATACCAGTTCGGGAACCAATCCCGCACCGAATTCAGTCTTGGAACTGATCCCCGTCAAATAATCGCCCTACAACTTATAAAGAACCTATGTCGATTTTGGAACTGATCTCCAACTGTCAGGTTCTGTTAGATTATCCTTATTTTATTCCATTTGCGTAACTGTGTCTAAACTTCTCTCAAGCAATCCTCGAATCGGAAATCTATACCGGCCCAGGAATCGACACAGTACCTACTTCGATCCTCCGCTACTTTCGCTGTTTCCGCTACTGGTAAACGAACCATTCTTGACGGCAGTTGTTTCAAAAATTCTGTGTAGACATCCAAGTAGCCAGGAAGTAAAAAGCGATATGCGCGTAAGTAGACGATGAGCAGATAGGTGGGTTGTTTTTTTTTAACGACAGGGAGTGGACCTTTGGATCCCTAACATGGAATCGTACGAGGACGACAAGGAGAAAGTATAAAGTTACTACTTACTTAAATGAAATAACCATTCAAAATCACCCTTGGAGTTTGGAGCAAGAAAAGAGCAGCAACTCACCCACAAAAGCGCGTGCCCAGAAGTTTGTTTAGTCATTAGGAATACGATCCATTGACAGCCGGGCTGCGCTGCCAGAGAGTTATCAGTTTGCGGAAGTTGGTGCTCCATCGACTGCAAACACTGAACGTCACGCAAGAGCGCCTTGCCTTATCAAAAGCGTCATGAGCGAAATAGAAAAAAAATCCCATTAATGAGCTATTTTGACCTCCACTTAGCAGTTTAGCGCTTCATTTGCGGCAAATTAAAAATTAATAACACATTAAAATCCGGTTCTTCTTTCACGGCAGCGCTGCCAAGGATGCTCCGGAAGTTGTCCTCATACCACTGCGTGTCCACACCGTTGTCCGTTATCAGTCATCGTCCGTGTTTTTGGTCGGTCCAAGCCAATGCGTGACTAAGAAGATTCTATTTTTAATTCAAGTAATTAGTAACGCCTAACGCACCACTGCACGGCCTACTTCGCATCGCAAGACTTGCATCACAGTGAGTGAGGATTTGGGGGTCGGTTTTATGCATTAGGATAATGCGGGGGCGCCATTGTACAACACGCAAATACCCAACACCCAACAAGGGTACTAGGGGGAGCATACAAGAAGATAAGCCAGATAATATATGTCGCCGACACCCGTTAAGGGGGGAGGTTTTGTTTTTTTGTATTCTTAGTTTATTTTGTCTGCAAATGAAAACGACAGCGCTGCTCCAGGCCGGCCGGTTGGGTGCCATAAGCGAGATAATGAGATTTGCTTTGGCCACCACTGTAACACGGGGGCTGTAACCACCACCCGCAAACGGGGTGATAAACCTGTTGGGGTTGAATAGCTGAAGCGGCAGTGAATTTAGAGCCTGTCATCTAGTGCGTTTGAAGTAGTGCGCTGTTTGCAAAAATAGAGTTTAATTGTCTTTATTCATTCAATTCTATGTGCTAATAATAGTTTTCTTTTCCACGCAATGCTTCTTTTTGATGCGTTAAAACATCACCTGAGTGCGCAATCGCCGCTCGCTGTGTTCGGTGCATCATTTTTCACTTATCTCCCCCAACCCGTCTGCAACTATTTTATCGATTATTTAGCTTTTCAAAATACTTAAACGCAGTCACTGCTCGATAAATCTATTTAAAGAACCAATACCAAAGCCCGCTTGCTGCTCCGGTTCCGGCAATACGGGAAGGGAAGGATCGACTAATCGATTTAAAGTCGTGTCACGATAATAGCACAAAATATGCAGCAAAAGGGCGAAGGGCGATGGTGTGTGTGTGTGTGTCTTGGTGTACTTCGTGCCGCCATTCAGGCATTGCTGGGGTCACATCAATCATCACAAACTAATACAAGGTGGTCGGTGAAGCGCAATGGTAAACACTAACATTGTTGCCCCACCGCCAAAAGAGCCCAAAACTTCTAACTACTGCTATATAATACTACACCACCACTACTACTCGTAGCTTTAAAATTGATACCCGTGTGCATGAAACACTACACGTGCACTTCGGTGGCCTCTAACGATGGTTGGGTGATTCGCCCTCTCCCAAAGTCTCTGGTTCGTCAAAAAAAAAAGGTTCGAACTCGACGTACCAGGCGAAAGGCACGGAAAATAGCTGGATCAATGAAATGTGTACAAGGAATCACACATCACCCTATGCAGGGGGAAGACCCTTCCACGGTGGTTAGTGTTTAGTGGATTTTGATTGTTGGTGTCGCGCGGTGTCCACGATAAGCGGATTTTGTACTGGTTCTGGATGCATTAGACGATCTTAAGACGAGCGTTCCGAGAAGTGTGTCTTTACTGGAAGAAATTGTTCCGTGATTGCTGCTTATTACACGTCTCGAGTACGCCTAGAGTTCAACGGATCCGATCTTACAAGCGAAACCGATGAATCACGCTGTAAAGTGTGCCGGCTTAAGGGTGTTTGTGGTGACTTACCGCCAGCTTTAAGCCCCGAGACTTAATGCTCTCCGGAAGCACTTGTGAGTGAGTTCTTCATGCCTTTGAGAAGCAGCTCCGATTACCGCTTATCAAGCACGTCGTGGCCTACATTTGCCGTCGGATGGGCTGGCCGGCCGGTGGTTTCTGTACTTCAGAAACCACAGGTTGCAATCTCAGCAGAGGTAGGCGCATTACGCCAAGAGCAGAAAACCTTTCTTGAAGAAGAACCTTTGCAGACTGGGACAGGGTTACGTCAAACGGCAAGGATCGCTTACGTGTAAGCCCATTAGATTCTTCAATTTTAGTTTTAAAACATCGAGTACAAAAGTATTACGCGGCACGCACCTCTACACCACCCGGTACGTGGCCAAACTTGAACGTTGAAAACGAAACGAACGATCATCCACCAGACCGTGAACAGCCGGTTTTTCCAGTGCTCTAGAGACGGTTATGTCTATGTTACGCAGACGTATACAAACTAAGCAAAAAAAAAAAAAAAAACGGAAGCAAAAACGCAAAGTTTCCGCACGAACAAGTAACACGAATGGTCGGAGGAGGTCGGCAGTAGTACGTGTCCAGCTCGTTGGCTGGGGGGAGACCTTCACCTTAATTTTGACCCTCACCGACAGAGGGGCCCCGGCATAACGACACTGTCTGCAGGCCGTCGTCGGGGATGGATGGACATAAATTGTGTTTACTTTCGCATTTTTGCTATCGTTACTAGTAATTACACCACCTTTATGCGGACGATAGGACGTCTTTTTTTGGAATATTTGGATTTTCAATTCATGAAGATTTGAACCAGTGGTGTACTCTCTGGAGCGCATCCACGACTCCGATCCGATTACGGGTATTTGTTAGTCTGGTTCTGACTTCAGAAAATCGGAACAACTAGTTCCGCCTGGAGTCCCAGTCATCTGGAGTCTGCCGGAGTCGTCTGGAGTCGTCTGGAGTCGGAGACGTTTGAAATCAGCTCCGGGCGACTCCTAACAACTCCGTACAGCTCCGGACGACTCCGGATAACTTCGGCTAACTTCGGGCGGCTCTGGATGACTCCGGATGACTCTGGACGAGTGCAAACGACTCCGAAAAATACTGGAGGAAATACGGAGTCGGTTCCGAAATTTGAAGAAAAATCGACTCCGGGTTTTATGCCAGCTTTACTCATCACTAATTTGAACGTACGATCACGATCGCTATGGTACGATCGCAGTCTGGGAGACGTTTGTCACCCGTGAACGCAAAGGAACGGCAGCTTCAATCGTGTTTCTTCCTGTTTAATGATTCACCCTTAACCGTGATAACCTCTCTGTGTATGCCTCACCGGACTTACCGACTGCTTCACTTTCTCGCATCAAAGTGCCTACACCATATGGTGCAATCGTTATGTTTTATTTTGCTTTTTAACAAGAAAGAATGAATGCATCTCTTATCATGTGCGTGCTCTAGGTCGAATGGTTTGTTGATGTGTTGTGCATGTCCCGCACAATCTCGTTCGTGTTTTTCTTTTTTCTATGCAACGCAATCAAACAAGCGCCGTTGTTTGGTGCACTCTCCCGGGGTTTGTGTGCCCATCTGGCCCTACAACGAAATAGTAAACGTTCTTTTTCGTTCGCCCTCCCAGCTTATCAGCTCACGGCGAGCGCCATGGAGGCACAGAAGCGCAAGGAGCGCGAACCGTGCCCACGGCAGAAGGCCAACTTTCTGTCGTACATCATCTTCGGCTGGACGATACCGATCTTCTTCAAGGGCTACAAGAAGGAGCTAAACACGGACGATCTGTACCAGCCGCTGCGCGAGCACAAATCCGACGGGCTCGGCGATCGGCTGTGCGAGGCGTGGGAAAATGAGCAGAAGCAGGCGCGCATGAAGAACCGGAAGCCGAAGCTGCTGCGGGCCGGTTTTCGCGTGTTTGGCTGGGAAATAGCGCTGCTCGGGCTGGTGCTGCTGACGCTGGAAATGCTCTTCAAGTGAGTATTCGATTGATGATGTTTTTGGGGCTTTGGAAATGCTAACACTTTTATTCCTTTGTAGAGTATCGCAACCGTTTTTCCTTGGCAAGTTGGTCGCTTACTACTCCCGCCAGCAGGGTGACATTACGGAGGCGTACCTGTATGCCGGTGCGGTCGTTCTCTGCAGTGCCATCAACGTCCTGTTCATCCATCCGTACATGCTGTCCCAGCTGCATCTCGGCATGAAGCTGCGCGTGGCCGCCTGCAGCATGATCTACCGCAAGTCGCTTCGGCTGAGCAAAACGGCACTGGGCGACACGACCGCCGGACAGGTGGTGAATCTCCTATCGAACGACGTGGGTCGACTGGATCTTGCCGTGCTGTTTGTGCACTACCTTTGGATTGGGCCGCTTGAAACGCTCGTTGTAACGTACCTGATGTACCGCGAGATTGGCTATTCCGCCATCTACGGTGTACTGTTTTTGTTACTGTTTATCCCACTGCAAGCGTACCTGGGCAAGAAGACGTCGGAGTTGCGCCTGCGCACAGCGCTGCGTACGGACGAGCGAGTACGGCTGATGAACGAGATCATTCAGGGCATTCAGGTGATTAAGATGTACACGTGGGAGCGTCCGTTCGCTGCGCTGGTCGCGATGGCAAGAAAGTAAGTACGCGAAGAACTTGTCGGGAGAGAAGAAGCTTGAAATTATAGTGATGGGTTTAGTTGGCAAAAATCCGAAGTCGACTCCGATCCGATTCTGACAGTTTCGGAATCGACTCCGGAAGGTAGATTCGTCCAGCATTATCTGGAATCGTTCGGAATCGTCTGGAGCTGTTTGGAATTGCTCGGACTTTGGACGACTCTGGACGGCTCCGGACGACTTCGGACGACTCCGGACGACTCCGGACGACTCCGGAGGACTCCAGACGACTCCAGACGACTCCAGACGACTCCAGACGACTCCAGACGACTCCAGACGACTCCAGACGACTCCAGACGACTCCGGACGACTCCAGACGACTCCGAACAACTCTAGACAACTCCGGACGACTCCAGACGACTCCGGACGACTCCTGACGACTCCGAACGACTCCTGACAACTTCGGACGACTCCGGACGACTCTGGAAGACTCCAGACGACTTCAGACGACTCTGACCCGGAATGCTATTCTCGACAACCCCGAATCCAGGCGGAACTAGGTGGAGTTCCGGTCGACTCCGGACGACTTCGGACGATTTCGGACGACTTTGGAAGACTCCGGACGACTTCTGATGATTCCGTACGACTCCGTACGACTCTGGACGACTCCGACCCGGACGACTACTCCGACACCTGACGACTATGACTCCCGATGACTCCGACTCCGGGCTTGAGTCGTCTGGAGTCGTCTGGAGTCGTCTGGAGTCGACCGGAGTTCCGCCTAGTTCCACCCGGATTTGGAGTTATCGAGAAAGTAGTCGTCCGGAGTAGCTCGGACTCGGAGTCATCCGGAGACGACTCCGACTCTGAGGGACTCCGGACGACTGCGGGCGATTCCGGACGGCTCCAGAATAAGTTCTGAAATTATCAGAATCGGATCAGAGTCGACTTCGATTCTGGATGGAACTAGACGGAACTCCGGTCGACTCTGGAGGACTTCGGACGGCTTCGGACGACTCCGGATGACTTTTCCTTCCCGACGTCCAATGCCAATTTTACCCATCACTACATCACTATTCTGATCTCAATACATTCTCCTTTTTCCCCTTCCAGGAAGGAAATCAAAGTGATTCGCTACGTTTCGTACATCCGCGGCATACTGCTGTCCTTCATCATGTTCACGACGCGCGTGTCCATCTTTCTCAGCCTGGTAGCGTACGCGCTCGCCGGCCAGGTGGTGACGGCGGAGAAAGCGTTCGCCATTACCGCGTACTACAACATCCTCCGCACGACGATGACGATTTTCTTCCCGCAAGGCATTGGCCAGTTTGCGGAAGCGCTCGTGTCCGTCCGGCGCATCCAGAAGTTTATGCAGTACGATGAAATCGAAAGTGCGGAAGGTGTTTCCATGGTTGGTGGAGATGGAAAGGACGCATCCTCCTCCTCGTCGTCCGATCTGCAGGAGAAGAAACCGGACGCTGATCCGCTGGCCCTCCCGAACAGCAAGTTCATTCGCCACTCGGAATCGGACGGGCTGAAGGAGCCGGCAGCAGTGAACAATCACCACCAGCAGCAGCAGCAGCATCATCTGTCCGATGCGGGTGTGATCGTGGAGAAGGCGGTCGCCCGGTGGGATGCGAAAGCGACCGAGCTTACGCTGGACGGGGTCGATCTGCACGTACAACCAGGGACGCTCGTAGCCGTCATTGGACCGGTCGGTGCCGGCAAGTCCAGCCTGATTCACGCCATCCTAGGCGAGCTGCCGCTCGAGTCCGGCAGCATCAAGGTGAACGGGAACGTTTCGTACGCCTCCCAGGAACCGTGGCTGTTCTCCGGCACTGTTCGGCAAAACATCCTCTTCGGCCTGCCGATGGATCGCGAGCGCTACAAGCAGGTGGTGAAAACGTGCGCCCTCGAGCGCGATTTCCACCTGTTTGCGGACGGCGACAAAACGATCGTCGGCGAGCGCGGTGTATCGCTGTCCGGCGGGCAGAAGGCACGCATCAGCCTGGCCCGGGCGGTGTACCGGCGGGCGGAGGTGTACCTGCTCGACGATCCACTCAGCGCAGTTGATTCGCACGTTGGCCGGCACCTGTTTGACCACTGCATGCGCGACTACCTGCGGGGCAAGATCGTGATACTGGTGACGCACCAGCTGCAGTACCTGCAGAACGCCGACCAGATCGTCGTGATGATGCACGGCCGGGTGGAGGCGGTCGGGACGTACGATAAGCTGCGCGAAAGTGGGCAGGACTTTGCCCAGCTGCTGGCGGCCCCGTCCGGCCGGGAGGACGACAGCACCGACACGGAGTCGATCAAGCGGTCGGGCAGCCTGTACAAGCGGCAGAACAGCGAGTCGAGCATGGACTCGGCCGTGGCGGACGGCGAGGGCCCGGAGGCGAAAGCGACCGAGGAGCGGCAGAAGGAGGGCTCGATCGGGTACGACGTGTACCGGGCGTACTTTAGGGCGAGCGGTGGCAACCTGGTGGTGGTGCTGATACTGTTCATGTTTCTGCTGTCGCAGCTGAGCGCGTCCGGGGGCGACTACTTCCTGACGTACTGGGTGAACAAAGCGGAAGAGAAAGCGCCGGCCGCTGCCGGCGGGGACGGTGGCGCCGCGGGTGCAATGTTTAGTGCGCTGGCCAACGGGACGGCAGAAGAGCTCAACGAAACTACCACGTTTGAGCCGCCGGCAGTAACTACGGCCGTTACGACGGGCGCGGGCGGAATCGGCGTGTTCTTTACCGCCATCCGGCAGATGTTTGCGTCGGGTGATGAGGAGGAGGACCGGTACATTGACATCTACATCTTTACGGCGCTAACGGTGGCGACGGTTGTGATAACGCTCACGCGCAGCATGTTCTTCTTCAGGGTGAGTGACTGAGTTCTACCCAAAAATCATCCCCTTTTTCTATTTTCTAATGTAACGAATTTGCCTTGCTTTGCAGACGGCAATGAAAGCTTCGCGCAAGCTGCACGACGCCATGTTTAATGGCATCACGCGCGCCTCGATGTACTTCTTCAACACGAATCCGTCCGGGCGCATTCTGAACCGCTTCTCGAAGGACATGGGCCAGATCGACGAGTACCTGCCGAGCGTGACGGTGGACGTGATACAGATCTTCCTGTCGCTGATCGGCATCGTGGTGGTGGTCGCGATCGTCAACCCGTACAACCTGATCCCGACGGTCGTGATCGGTATCATCTTCTACTTTATGCGTGCCTTTTATCTGCTCACTTCACGCAACATTAAGCGCGTCGAAGCAATTAGTATGTATTTGTTGGTTTTTCTTTAATTATTTAAAATAGAAATTGTTAAAATATCCGTTTTTTCTTTACAGCACGATCACCGATCTACTCCCATCTGTCGGCGTCCCTGTCCGGCCTTTCCACAATCCGCGCCTTTGGCGCAGAGAAGGTGCTCGTGCACGAGTTCGACTCCCACCAGGACTTGCACAGCTCCGCCTTCTACCTCTTCATCTCGACGTCGCGCGCTTTCGGCTTCTATCTGGACGTGTTCTGCGTGATCTACATCGCGATCGTCACGCTAACGTTCTTCATACGCGGCGACAGCGGCGGCAACGTGGGCCTGGCCATCACGCAAGCACTCGGCATGACCGGCATGGTGCAGTGGGGAATGCGCCAATCTGCGGAGCTCGAAAACACGATGACATCGGTGGAGCGGGTGGTCGAGTACGATAACGTCGATCCGGAACCGGCCCTGGAGGCACCGGCCGACAAGAAACCCCCGAAAGAGTGGCCCCAGGAGGGACGGATTCGCTTCGAGAAGGTCACGCTGCGGTACAGCCCCGACACGGACAGCGATTTGGTGCTGCGCGATTTGCAGTTCGAGATTGAGCCGCGCGAAAAGATTGGCATCGTGGGACGGACGGGTGCGGGCAAATCGTCCCTTATTAATGCGCTCTTCCGGCTGTCCTACAACGGCGGTTCGATTTTGATCGACACGCGCGACACGAGCCAGATGGGGCTGCACGATTTGCGGGCGAAGCTGTCGATCATCCCGCAGGAGCCGGTCCTGTTCTCGGGCACGCTGCGCTACAATCTCGACCCGTTCGACGAGTACCCGGACGAGAAGCTGTGGCGAGCGCTGAAGGAGGTGAAGCTGGAGGACGCGGTGAACGAGCTGCCGTCCGGGCTGTCGTCGAAGATTAACGAGGGCGGTAGCAACTTCAGTGTGGGCCAGCGGCAGCTCGTCTGCCTTGCGCGGGCGATACTGCGCGAGAACAAGATACTGGTGATGGACGAGGCGACGGCCAACGTCGACCCGCAGACGGACAAGCTGATCCAGCAGACGATACGGGAGAAATTCAACGACTGTACAGTATTGACGATTGCGCACCGTTTGAACACCGTCATGGATTCGGACAAGGTAGATGCTTTGATGTGGTTGAAGATGCAGCTTTTTAATTAATATTTTACTTGTTTGGTGGCTCTTGTAGGTGCTTGTAATGGACGCAGGTCGTTGCGTTGAGTTCGGCACGCCGTACGAGCTGTTAACCACCGAAGGAGGTCCCAAAGTGTTCTACGGCATGGTGAAGCAGACGGGCAAGAGCACCTTCAACACGCTGCTTAAGATCGCCGAGGAGGTAAGGACGATGGTTGTTGTTTTACTTGTTGAATAGTAATTAATTTTCCCTTTTTCTTTTAATCTCTGTTACAGTCTCACAATCAGAAACTGAAACCGATAAAGGAGGCTGAAGCAACAAAATAATAGATTACACAGCAGCAGCAGCAGCAGTACCAGTATAGTTTGTAAGCATTTTGTACGAGTTCCCATCGTGAAAATCTCTTGCACTTCCCGAAAGTATCTGCAGAAGACAAAGGAGGATTATGATGATAATGACGGTTGCATTAACATAGTAAAGAATTAAGGAGCGGCAAATAGCAAGCGCGCGCGCGAGCGCTCCAAGGCGGTGCTACACGTGCTGCGTTTAATACCTCGTGCTTAAAAAGTGGCCTTTACTTAAAGTAATAAGTAATCATTTCGAACAAATTATTCTGTCCTTAGTGTGGTAGTTACCGGTGTAAGAAGCGGCACATTCTCTCAAAGCTGTAGGGTTGTGCACAATGAGGCGATTTATGTTTTGAGTGTGCGTGTGTATCTGTGTAAGTTAAGCAATATCCGTTGTGCATTGTACTTGTTTTTTTAGAGCTACAGTAAGAGAAATATTGTAATGGTGGGGTAGGGTAGGGTGGTCGATACTGAAAGAGTAATCCCTTAGGGAGAGCTTTTCCTCGGCCCAAATTCTTAAAGAAAAGTTGAATTGAAACTAGAAGAGAGGTATGCTTGTATTTGAATGTGGTGCGTAGAAAACGGCATTGGTACTAGAATGGTGGTTATATACACACTTACTATACGCCACAGTGTGTAGGTTTTGTTTCCGGTGCCTTAAAAAACCACACAAACACTTCTCAGCGAGAAAACCACCAGCCACAGCTCTTTAGAATTAGCGCCTAAGTTATAGGAGGGGAAAAAACGCCCGAGAGGAGAGAGTACAGCAGAGAAGAAAGCCAACACACAAACATGTTGCTCGGAGGACGAAAATAAATCATATTTACATCGCCGTGGTCCCGGTGGCAAAACCGCTGCTGCTGGTTTTTTGCCGCTTGGTGGGGCGGCGATGAATTGATAAATGGTAGCAGTAGACGGTTCTTGCGGTCTTGCGAAACACGATTCTTTAATGCATAAACAATCCGAAAAGTGGTGTAGAATGAAATTTTAATTGAGCGTGAGCGTGTGTAATGATTACCGATTTGTATGTATAGAGGTAAAGTGCGGTTTTAATATTGTTTAATCCCTTTGTGGCCTCGATTTGAATGTTGCTGCACGGTAAACTGGAATAAGATTAATGTAGGCATAATTTAAATTAGTTGTAGTACATTCTTGGTTGTTTTTACACCTCGTTTTCGTAGGACAAGGAAGGCAAAATAGCACACGATCTGTATTTGAAAATCTTCGAAAAGAACAGTTACGGGTCTAGGGTTGAGTTTCATGAATCTTTCGTTGAGATGAATTTATATGAATCTTCAGTGATGAGTGATTAGAATCTCTAAAGATTCACAAATCTTCAAAGATTCATGAATCATTCGAAATTCATGAATCATTCGAGATTTATGAATCTTTCGGAATTCGTGAATCTTTCCAATCGAAATTTAGATTCATTGAATCATTCCAAAGATTCATTCCAATTCATGAATGCATGAATCAGATTTACCCAACCTTAGACCGGTCACAAGGGCTCTAATGCTTCAAGGATAAGAAGAAAAGCAAAAAAGTAGCAAACAACACAAATTCTACACTACGGAAACTCCGGTTATGCAATCTAGGCACTAATACTGGGGTTCAAAAATAGATATCGACCTTATCCGACGCATTGAGGTTCTCTCCGTCCACGATGCGTCATCAAACTTCCTGCTTGTAGTGACTAATATTTAAAAAATTGCGTCGAAATCATTAACCTACCACACAAACAGCTCTCGTTATGCTGAGAAGCATTAAGTGCGACGCCATTAATGTTGCTAAAAACGGTTACACCTGTCCTTGGAGGATCGTGTCCTTGATGCGGCCGCAGCTGGATGACGCAAAAAGGGTTCGCCGTGGCGTCAACCAGTAGAACCCGGTAATTTACGAGCCTGGCCAGCACGGGCTTTTGTACTCTAACGAGACAATTTAATCGTACATTGACTTGTTTTCTCACGTTACTCGATATATCCTTGAGCGCGAAGCTAAGAGGCATCTGCATGCCCCGCTTCCTGTTTGAGAGGGTGCGCGCACATGGCTATATAAATCACATCTAAATGATAGCTCCCAAAATCAAATGGTAGTCCAAAAAGACAACAAAAAAAAATCAGGAACTACCGGGCTGCAATTCGTAATTGATTAACGATCGAGCGGAAGTACAAACGCGCGCACCTTCTTTGCCAATTTCTGTTAGAAACGACACGATATGTCTCTGTGTACGAATTGATTCGTTTAACCGACCCGAAGTGGAGCCACGGAATGCTGCGCTATGCAAAAAATAACAACAAACACACACAAACACGACCTTAAACGACGCAGCTTCCCTTTCCCAGGCGGGTTCGACTTCCCAAGGGTAGAAAGGTGTGAACGCGTTTTTATGACCCCGTTTGTTGGTCAACCCGTTATGCTGTACCGAAGTGGCGTTGGAAGCACTGGCAATGGGAGGGGGGGGGGGGGATTTCGGTGTGCAACTACCCCACTGTGGGTCGCGTTATGGTAGCAACCGGAAAGAGAGCGCGAGAGGGGATGCGGAATGATCAAGTAGATGTTTGTTGAGGTAGACACAACTACACACGGGGGCATGTGTGAGAAGATAATTAGGCATAGATTGAAGAGAGGGGGGGGAAAAGACAAGAATGGAAGGGTGAAACAAAAGTCGTTGCTTGCGGAACACACGATCCCCCAGCATTGCGGCACCGTTGCGGCACGAACGCAAACGAAGTTATTCTGTAATGTCTGGAATAACAAATCGTACAAGATTCCAATAAGATCTTCGATAAGCGCTTGTCGAGCGGCGTGTGTTGTTCTTGTTGATTGGGAAATTATTAGCGTTTTGCGTGAATTAATTACACCGGGTACGGGTACAACCAGCTGTCCACATACCCCTGGGACATAATAGCAACCCAACCCAAAGAGAGTTCCGACGCTTGACGTGTTGTAATAAACAAAGTTGCCATTTCATTTCGCTTTCTTTTCATTATCACACCCAAACCTGTTGGGTGTGTGTGTTAATGATGATGAAGGCAAGCGTGTGTTTTATGGATGTATTTTTGTTTGATGTGCCGTTTGATACCTGGTAAAGGAAGGATTTAATGACGTCACTACGCTGTTTAACGCTTCTCAATCTCAAGGACCTGGACGGGACACACCCATCCCATCGTGCCGAGATAAGCAGTAGAATGATTGAAAAAAACGTCCGACAAAGAATAACGAGTCACTGCCACGCAACTCTGATGGACATAATTGCTGTGTAATTATAAGCATATTCGCTTGCGGCTGCGGCTATAAAGTTATGCTGCTGCTTATTGCGCTTCGCCATCAGAAGTGAACGCTTTCGGTACGTTTTATCATGCCGGGTTTCCCCCTCTTAGGGGTTTATTTTTAGCGAACTGCAAACAACAAAGAAATCACAATTTTGTGTCATTTTTTTGTTTTTGTTTGCACTAAGCTTCCGTGTTTTGTGTGTGTGTGGGGTTGTTGATCAAGACAAGATCGCTTCCTATATTTACCGATCAACTAGGTACTCCTCGTGTGAGCGTGTTTCCAGTGTCAACGCAGTTCAGTCAACTGTCCAGCATGATGATGGTGAGTCACAGGAAGATGCACAAATGATTTGAGCTCAAAATTTCACAGCCTAATCCCAAATTTTCCCACCATTTCCTATGACCTTCCTCGCCGACAGAGAGATGAGCTGATCGTCAAACGATCGCCCGGGAACGATGGTGTTTGCTGCTGCTGCTGCTAGTTTTGGGAAGTTCACAGCCCGTAGGAAATAACCAGCCGCGACCAGCCCCAGAACCGGTCCAACTTGTTGATGGAGGCACACACCGGCACCGGCAAACTGCTTCAAACGGATTAAGTTCGGCGTCGAACAGGGCATTGCAAGTGACGGGGAAGTACGCGTTTTTCTGCTTTCATTTCAATGTCGCGAGGTAAGGTTCTTCTGGGTAAGGGTAGAGGAGAGGGATTCATTAAAAGGGATGAAGTGCAGGGCATTGATAAGAATGTGACAAGCGGAAAACTTGTTGCACTTTGTGTTGTTGGGTTTATTTCTGGGCTTACTCGGGCAAATTCAAGCCGGAATTACTTTATTATGTGTTAACTTAAAGGCAAAAAAACATAAGGACATTTAATTGACATGTCAGTACAGCGAGACGCTTTATGATGAGCGAGTACCATTTCTGAATGCTCCAGAGTAGTGTTGGGTAAAGTAGCACAATTAAGTGTGCTGTGCGCACACGCACATTGCCTTTAGTGTGCTGTGCGCACTGTGCGCACAGTGCGCACTTGGAACCAGTGCGGAAGTGCTAGCACAGTGCTAGCACTTTCGCACAGTGCTAGCACAGTGCTAGCACTTTCGCACAGTGCGCTCTCTGAGCACAGTGCGAAAGTGCTAGCACAGTGCTAGCACTTTCGCACAGTGCGCTCTCTGAGCACAGTGCGGAAGTGCTAGCACAGTGTTAGCACTTTCGCACTGTGCTCAGAGAGCGCACTGTGCGAAAGTGCTAGCACTGTGCGGAAGTGCTAGCACTGTGCTAGCACTGTGCGAAAGTGCTAGCACTGTGGTAGCACTTAAGGCACTGTGCTGTGCTGTGCGCACAGTATAGTGTGCTGTGCTCACAGTGCGCACAGCAGCACTTTACCCAACACTACTCCAGAGTAACTCGACAGGCGCAAGAGAGGCCTAACCCGTATGAATACATTTTAATCGTAGTAATTAACATAAGATCTTATCATAAATTGCTTAATTGAAATGATCTCACATAAAACATTACCGCTCGCTGGTTGTTTAATGTAAAGCTTTTGCTCTGCTAGGGATCGCTCTAGACAGAAAACAGCGTCTATACGACGAACCTTAATCAGTTCCGTTCTGGGAAAATGTCAGTCGCCTTTTTGCCACCGTCAGCTCCAACAAACCACCGTAATTGAATGTCGCGCCCTGTCGTTGGCTGGGCTAAATCGAATTATGCGTACGAATGCGAAGGTGCGTTAAAACGCGGCCTGGAGAGGGGGGCAATAAAACGCTTCAGAACGTCATCCAGGTCCCGCCGAGGTACTTACAAAAAAGCATAAAACGGATACCGGAGCCAGTGTATTGACACGTTTCGAAATAATTTACGAGCGCCGAGCGTTTTGCGTGAGTTTCGTGTGATTGGAAGGAGGAGGGGTGTGAGCTTTTATTAGCGAAAAAAAGCTTTCAATTATTGGTTGGTGCCGTGCGTTGCGGATTGGTGCAATCGGGTGTGTGTATGACCTTGAGACCCTGACGTGGATAGAAGGAAGTTGGTGCGTGCGATACGAGTTGGAATAGACAAATGCATCACTCACCCCCCTCCCCAAAGGTGTCAGCGGCTTGGGGCGATACTGCGATGACGATTAGCGTAATGACGATGATTTATTATTGCATCACCCTGGCAGGTCATTTGCCAATCAGGCCACCACAGTAAATGGATTATGTTTTGGTATTTTTTTTTTTTGCTGTTCGCTTCCGCGTGGGTGCAGCAACGGGATTTGTTGGGGGGCTCGTCAGCATTGCCAATTGTGCAGCATTCCGGCAAAGTCGAGGCCCCCGGGGCTTTGAAGCGATTTGCTTTTGATTGCTCAAAGGATTCCCCAGCGTGCCTGGAAGCGATGCTGCTGCAAAGCCTTCAGGGGAGGTGTTAGTATAAAGACAGTGGATTAGAAGGATATAAAAAGGGAAGGTTTACGAGCATTTCAGTAAAACAATCTTGCGGCTTAAGGGGCTTACTCCTCCTGCACGAGCACGAGAAAAGGTGAATACCTTTGCAGGAAGCTTTCCTATTGGAATAACATCAAGGTGTTGATTTCACTGCCAATAATAATAATAATCCGCCAAAACATAGCAAATTGAAACTACAGGTACTCCAAGACCGTGCACAGCGTCCATTGCAAGTCTTTGTAGCGTATTATGCAAATTGTGCACTTGAAAAATTACTTCTCAGTCAAATCAACCGGACACACGGCCATAAATACACCCGCTTTACTGCTGGCTATGATCGGGACACACATCGGAGCGTCAAAACCGTTTCCAAGCTCGGCATAAAGATATCATTCTATACTTCAATTACCAAACCCCCGATCACTGCCTCTACTCTGCCCCGAGTCGGTAAACTATATTAATAATTCTTCCTTCACGTTTTGCCCTCCGCGTCCGGCAAGGGACAAACGATGGTGAGGAATGGGAGAGGGAAAGGGTATGCAATTTGCCTAACTAAAACAACCCCGGTCCAATCACGCGGGACCAGGATATGTAAAAACGGCAGTTACCAACTTAAAAGTTGCTGCTCGCTGTGCCAGTTGGTGGCTTACGCATTGATACGCCGTGCGAGCGCTGCACCTGTTTTGCGTTGGACGTCGATCGGCCCGCGAGCAGCGATCGACTTCCCCATCCTAAAGGCTGATCTTAAGCGGGGTACACACACACAAGGCAATCGAAACGAGCCGGTGCAACGACTTAATTATGATATCATGATGAGAAGCACCACAAAAACGGCTCGTTGTCACAGAATGTCACACCCAGCGTTCCAGCGACTTTGAGGGGATTTTTGGTCCAATT
The DNA here is from genome assembly GCF_017562075.2 of Anopheles merus. Lineage (NCBI taxonomy): Eukaryota > Metazoa > Arthropoda > Insecta > Diptera > Culicidae > Anopheles > Anopheles merus. Next base: position 36,227,462 of record NC_054083.1, read on the forward strand.
CTATTTATAAAAGACGGCCGTGGTGACGCACGATTTTGAACGTTGTGTCGTCTGGGTTGGTTTGTGATTGGACGTGCCTGATTGAAGATGTGTTTGGGATTTCCGGGAAGAAAGCGAGATTCCCGTGAGATTGAGAGCAAAGCTGCTGCTGTGGAGATGTGGAGTGAACAACAACAGCACAACAATTACTCAGCGGCTCAGGGTGGGGGGGGGGGGGGGGGAACTACAATTATTAACAAATAGCTTATAGAAGATTCTGTAACAATAATAATTGATTCATGTGTACCTCTCGGACAGGGAAGTTGATAGGCAGTCCGCTTATTTTATACTGTTTTGAGCATTTTGGTTAGAAATAAATACCAATGGAATCGTCTTTTCTTGCTCTCATTAATGTTAGTTTAAAGTAATATCTTAATCTTAATAATCTTAATCTTTAACAAACTTATTTCTCAACGGAATAGAAGGTTTTAGTGCAGGGTTTTCTAGAAATTTAGCAAAAATAAAAACGCTTATTTAACGTAACAACGTAGGATGACCCCGGTGGTCTATTCTGTAAAAGCATTGGCTCCTACAACATCGGACGGAATTGATTCCCAACTAGGATCCGTCTACCACCACCAATATCAACGATTCGACATCAATGTTGTGAAACCAATAAGAGAACCTCTGTGTATCTATGCAATCGTTGTTCAGGTTGTTTCGCCAAAAAGAAGAAGAAAAAGAAGAAGAAGAGAATGAGAAGAAATTTCAACGGAATTTAATCTGTAGTAAATTTGTATGCCAGTTCTTTGACAGGAGAAGAATTCTTGGCCTATTTAACTAATTATTCCCCTTAAATCAATTACTGGGAAGATGTTTAATTTATGGTGTAACGATGCTAACATGATTTCTAATTAATAAAGGTTCGCCATCATCATTTTTTGATAATAGAAATTTGAAGCTACATCGCTTCCAACGCCAGTGACACTGCAAAAAATGTAATTTAAAGTCAAATACTGTTCACTCGTCGAACCGCAATTAGACCATCTATTGAACGTGACAATGGTTTTACCACTTTATAGTTATTTTTATTTGTCTAGCCGCAATAAGCCATGGATATCAATGTTAATGGATTCATAGAGGTCAGATAGAACACACGGAATCTGACCCCTACTTGTTCTGGAGGATCTACACGTCCCCTCTTACACTGATTTACATCAAAACATAATAAGCCCGACGATACCATGTCCTTCAACATAAAGTACGTCCGAACTTACGACGGAGATTAAATTTAAAACAAGGACCTATAGGAATGTTCTATGATCTTCGCTCTATTCCTTCCCGAAGACGAAGAAGATCAAAACATTCAAACGTCCTTCAGAGCGCCATCGGCGATGACCGGCGGACCCAATTAGGCACACGATTTGATTCTAATTAGCCTAATTCTGTGCAGCAACGAAACCTCCAAATTGGATATTAATTTCTTCGCCAGCTATTTTTCATTGCGGTCGATTAGCTCTACCTTAGATGAGGTTCTAGTTTTGATCGTGCCAGTTGCTACTGCTACTGCTGCGTGTGTTATCTTATTCAAAGCCCCGTGCCAAGAACGGCCCGCCACAGTGTGCGCGTGCGCCGGGATGCGGTAAGCTCCGTTCAGCAAGTCCATTTTTCCCACCAAGAGCGGGCGGGCGTTATCGCGTTCTAAGCATCAAAACAGCGTGCTCGCAAGATCATTTGTCAGCACTGATGCTAGTGGGAGCTTTGAGTTATGACACAAGAGCACGCCGGTGGCCCCTCTCAAAAGATCCCCCAATGGCCATGGAGTTGAGCAGAAGGTTCCTTGGTTTGTGCATCGTAAATTTGGCGTAAGCAAACCTTCCCCCGGGACAGATTGGTCCGTTGACCCGCTTCACTGCTGATCCGCAATTAAAGTGTGGTTGTACTGCGCCGTAAATTTCGGTTGGGGGCTAAATCGGTTGCGCGTGTCACTGAAGAACAGCAGCACTACTACGGCAACAAGAACTGGCAAAGCTTTGTGCGAAAACTCCCCCCGAACACGGGAATGCTCAGGATCAGGAAGCGAACCGTGGCAGTAGTGTAGAAGTTTACTCCATTACTCCAGGGTAAGGAAGATTAATCATCCCCATACTTGTGGTGGCTTTGGATCCGGCATTGGCTTTCGGCAAGCACACGAACCCCTCCAAAGCCCCGAATCGAACTTTGCGCGATCGCTTTACATTGGAGAATTGGGCTGCGCTTAGGTAGGCTTTTGGTGGGTGGTGAAGTGGTGGTGGTACCAAACACATTGTGCGCTCGCGGACGCCAAACCGGCGCGTTCTGGTTTTTCCAGCTCGCGCGACAAACCCCGTACGAACCGCGAACGACCAACAGGGCGGCCGACCGGTCCAATATATAAATACGAGCCACCGGAGGCTGCGATCGGTTAGTCTCTCTGCTCACCTGTACGGGGCGCACATGCGTAACACAATCACTCACTCACCGGCAGTAGTGTACACCGAGAGTGAGCGGAATCCTCTTGCACGTCACGGAGGTGTTCCCTGCGGTGTATTATAGGTAGCGGTAGTGTGTGATCGTGATTTTTAGTTCAAACAAAGTGTTGAAAGTTCAAAACAAACTACCCCGCGGAACACGGTGCGGTGGGACATCTTCGGTGTCTCGTCCGGTTAGCGCGCGCGCGCAAGATTTGAGAGTAAAACAAGAGTAGCCCGCTGCGCAGCAGTGAATATAGAAAGAGAGAGAGACTTTTGTGAGGAAAAAGTTTGAAGTGCAAATATACAGAGACCCCGCGTCCATAAGCTTATAATCGTAACGAACTGGATTGGGGTCACCGTACGTAATGCGCAAAGCAAAACAGCAGCAAACAATGGCAGTGACGACGAACAGCAGCCGTAGTAGTAGTAACAGCAGCAGCAGCAGCAGCCGCAGCAGTGTCGAGTTCTCAGGTGTTTTAGTAGCAGTGTAAGTGGTAGCAGCAGGTGGCGTACGATTGATGCCGAAGCTTCGACATTGATGATGGCGATTGGCGAGATGAACGGTTTGGGAAGAAGTGGGGGGGGGGGGGATTTAAGCGAGGGTCTCGGGCAGGCCCGTGTACTACGTGCGCGTTCCGAATTGGAGTCAAGTTCGGGCGTGTGTGGCGTGTGCTGTGCGTACGCGCACGTGCATCTCATGAGCGGCGTTTTCGTTGAATGATCGTGCTCGGGCGCATTTGACCATGATCATCTGAGCCGTGTGATCTTGTGTTGGGTACTAACTGGGGGGCACGTGTGTTTTGGGATGGATTTGTGAATGGGTCGGTCGGGTGAATTAGACAGCAAAATTATTGCATGTTATGGAGTGGGACATTCGTGCTTTGAAGTTGGGCATTAAAATGAAGAATTTGTTTGAAGCTTGCATTGGAATATCAGTTTTTTTTTCGTTCTAATAGATCCTCTGCAATGGAATGGCAAATCGCGGTATGCATCAGTGCATATGAAGCTTTTATTAACCACACAAACCCATTCTAGCGTGAATCCAGACGCCAAACGTCCGCAAACAGGCGCAGAGAGTAACTTCAATGCGCCATAAACCAAAAACCCCCGCTGCCGAATTAATATACCCTCCTCTTCATTTGCGGACGTGGATCCGGTTGAGGAGTGTTTGCCTTTCACCAGTAGTGTTTTGATTGGGTACAAATACCCACTGCACGGTATGGGAAATGTTCGGCAAAAAAAGCGGGGAAATGCCACTCGTAAATGCCCCCGGGAATAATAAGCAACACGCTTAAGCTTAATTGCGCATAGAAGAGCACATTGAGTTCAGATGCCTAAAGAACTTCGTTTGGATATAGGATAGAATGCGCGTGTGTGCCTGTCTGCAATTAACCTCACTCGTTTTAGCGATCACAGAGCGCCTCCGTTGGCGTCTACTATGTTGTTCTAGTCGCACATGCCACCAAGCGTTTGCCCCGCAGCGTAGAAGTAAACAAATCAATTACGTCCGCGTTGTGCAATCGGTGGATGAAAAAGTAAGCCACCGCCACCGCCGACCGCTCAATCCGCTCAAGTTCAAGATGAACATCACGCAAAAGCGATGACACATTCCTTCAGCTGTCGGAGTCTGTGGTCTAGTATGTGCACATTCCAGCAGCATTAGATGGATTAGCTCTTCGTTAGATCAGCGCCGTCTGTGGGTTAGGTTCAGGGTCCCAAACATGACGGCGGGAAGCGCTTTGTCACCTTGTCCAAGGTTTAGTGCAGCAATCCGAACCCAATGTTATGCAAACAGATCAACTCAAACTGGATGTAAGCAGACGGTAATCGATGGCATGTTTTGTGATTTATTCAATTACTAGCATCACCTCCCCTTCATTCTACTCGATTCTGTTGGGTCATTAATCATAACTGATGGAAGGAATGTCATGGTTAGGTATCGGTGGTAATCGGCTCAATGCGAGCACCAATTCTGTGACCGGTTCGGTATCGGAACCGATAATCAATAATTGCCGAATGGGATAATTGCAAATGATTGGATCTTTTTTTTGGGTCTCCGATTGGATTTTCCAAGGTGTGAATTGGATACTTTTTTAAATTAATTTTGTGTGTGCCCATGTCAAATTATACATCTATACAATGTTGTGAAGTATCATGGGATAAGATTACCACCTTCGTGATCACCAAGAAGCAAAAAAAAAACAACTCAACACCTCGAATATGAAGAGTGTTGCGAATAAATTAAAAATCAATAAATAATAAATTAACCCACATCGAACATGACTGGCTCATGCATAAGCATCGATTTAAATCAAGTAAAAAAACCAGAACACCTGGTGCGAATGGTGAATAGACAAATCAACTCAACATTTTGCCTGGGGCGGTAACATTATTAATGGCTCCCGGCGCATATAAAGCTCAGGCTGTGTTACCGTGCAGTAGTATTCAGCTCCTCTACTTCCTTTCGGTAAAGACCAATAAAAATACACCACCAATCAACCGAAACAGGTTTGGAACACTCACCTTGTGCGGGTGAGATGAGGCGGCACTCTGTCGCTAAACCAGGTTCGCATTGCGAAGGTGAAATGCATGTAAATCATAAAATGTGTTTAATGGTGGTGCATTATCTCGGGACATGCAACCACGACCTGAGGTTTGGTATGCTTGAAATGGAATCGTTTGCAATGTTTCACCACTTTTTTATCTGGAATGTGCGTCAACTTGTTCATTATGCAACGAGATGTTTAAGCAGCTCGTTTGTGCGAAAACAAAATCACAATAAACAAACGATCATAAATTAATAAAGTATGATCGCGCTTAAACATTTTTATTACAAGGCTATTAAAACAGAACGCTGCGCGCTACATCATTAAGACATAACAACATCCTAATTAAATTCACTCTCGATCTCATCATAATAATGCGAAATTTTCCTGTCCCGGCAGCGATCCGGCAGGTAGCTTTTAGCACGTTCAATTATCGATTTTTCAACGCTTTACGTCCGCTAATTAACAGCCCTCCCAGGTGACCTACTGAGGGATAAGATTTGGGGTGAATTCAATAAAAAAACACACTAACACACCGGACACTGAATGTCGATCGAGAGCTACCTGTTGCATCATCTCCGAATGATCGTAAACACGCGTACGATCGTGATCACGAATTGGATGAGATCTTACATAAACCGAGAAGCAGCGGGAGGATGTTAATGTACTCTGCTCGTGTCTAATTAGGCGTACTAAGAAGGTACTAGACTAGGCGATCGTGATTTGTGCCGGAAGTGTGTCTGTGTCTGTGTATAATTTTGTTTTGTGTGATCTTTTTCATGTAGACAACATCCTGCAACCTAAGACTTAATCGTCAGAAGATTCAGAGGAACAACACTTCAGAAGATTCCTTTTTTATTTTAGACTACTCTGTTGTCCAGTGTTAGAAGTTCAGTATCTCTTAAAGAATCATTAATTCTTGGCGAATAAAAAGTAACTTCACTAATTATGCCATCACAAGCTACTGAGTGTCACTCGTCCAACGTAGACAACCTTGCCTGGAGCTCTTCAATTGTTGCTGTGATGGCATTAGTGTCAGACTATACAACAGCCAGAGACAACCCATTAGCAGCAGTAGCGTGTCTTGCAAACGATCAATCAATGACACTTGCACTAGATGACTGCAACCGCATCTTTATGCAGTAATTCAATTTGGAAAGGGGCTATGTACCACTCATCACCTGTCCAACCTGCCGTCTGACACAAATGCAACCCGTGGTGCCTTATCTGTCGGCTGTAGTTCAGCTCCAGCAGGATGAAGCCTTCACCGACCTGATCGGCACCTGTTACCACGCACCCAACTGAAGGCTCCGGCTAAATACAGGGAGCAGAAAACGTTTAACTTGTTGATTTGGTTTGTAAATTTCTATTGACCGATACAACGCGCATGCAAATTGTACGGCGTCCCGGTGTGTAGGATGGCGTTTACAACTCTCATCGGGTGGTAGGTTTTGATAGGCTCCAATCCACCACGTTCAAGTCCACTCCAGCCTACATTACGCCTGAGTTACGATCAATTTAAGAGAGGGTCGTAAAATTTAATTTACTTCCCCTCGGGGGCGCGGACCACTTGGGAGGGGATTATTCAATTGCCCTACCTCCCTACACCGTCCACCCAACAGCCTCAATCAGTCAAGATCGATAATTGATCAGCTGAGAGCCGACATCGTTTAGTGTAGCGCGCAGGTGGCAATTACCGCGCTTGTCGAAGAACTGTTCCGACAAGGCGGTTCTGTTTGTTTTTCCTACACATTTTAGAAAGGGTTCGCGGAACACGCGCAGGGCTTAATCTCGTCAACCTGTCGACGCGCATATTTTGTGCTAACTTCCCCATCCTTTATTCCACTGTACAGTTTCGCCCTGCTGGCACTGCTGACACCGGCAGCCGAGGGCAAGTTTGCGCGACGCTTTCCGTCCGACTTTCGGTTCGGCGTTGGCAGCTCGGCGTACCAGATCGAGGGCGGCTGGAATGCGAGCGGCAAGGGCGAATCGATCTGGGACCGGATGACGCACCAGCATCCGGAAAAGATTGCCGATGGGAGCAACGGTGACATTAGCTCGGACAGCTACAACAATGTAAGTTTTCTGGCCCTCCAAAAAATACTCTCTAAAATCACGAGACCACATGCAAAATCTATTTTTCCAGTGGCGCCGAGATGTGCAGATGGTTCGCGAGCTCGGTGTGGATGTGTATCGGTTCTCGCTCTCCTGGCCGCGCATCATGCCGACCGGGTTTCTGAACAGCGTCAGCAAGGCGGGCATCACGTACTACAGCAACCTGATCGACGAGCTGCTCAGGTACAACATTACCCCGATGGTGACGCTGTACCATTGGGATCTGCCGCAGCGCTTCCAGGAGCTGGGCGGCTGGACCAATCCCGAGCTGATCGGGTACTTCCACGACTACGCGAAGGTGGCGTTCGAGCAGTTTGGCGACCGTGTCAAGATCTGGACGACGATCAACGAGCCGTGGCACGTGTGCGAGCACGGCTACGGCGTAGACTTTATGGCGCCGGCCCTCGACTACCCGGGCATTGCGGCGTACCTGTGCGGGCACAATCTGCTGAAGGCGCACGCGGAAGCGGTGCACATGTACCGGCGCATCTTCCAGCCGAAGCAGCAGGGCAAGATCGGTATCACGCTGGACACATCCTGGCCGGAACCGGCCACCAACAGCGAGGACGATCGGGAGGCATCGGAGCTGGCGGCCCAATTCTATGTAAGGACCTTCGAATCAAAAACAAAACCAAAAACGGTGTGTCTTACGCGGCACTTTTTATCTCCCAACCTCTACCAGCTCGGTTGGTTCGGACATCCCATCTTTGCGGAGGCGGGCAACTATCCGCGCGTCATGATCGACCGGATTGCGGCGATGAGCCGCCAGCAGGGCTACACCAAATCGCGCCTGCCCACCTTCACCAAGGAGGAGATCGACCGCATCAAGGGTACGGCCGACTTCTTCGGCATCAACTCGTACACGAGCGTGCTGGTGCGCAAGAACGATCGCAACAACACGGCCAACTTCCCGGTGCCGTCCTTCAACCACGACATGGGCGTCGTGGAGTCGGCCGATCCGGACTGGCCCAAGAGCGGATCCGTCTGGTTGCATGTGAGTATCGGCTGGCATTAGCCGGCGTGATTTCAATGCGCGTTGAAGGCCCACACGTTTGCGCGATTAATGGTCGTAATTTTGCAACTTGCGCTGCTTGTGACATTGCTTGCTGCTCAGTGTCGAGCAATGTTGGATGGACGCTGGTGTCACATACCGATCACATCATCTAACACCTTCTGCCTCTTTCCCTCGTCCCATGCGGGTAGGTTGTGCCGTCCGGTATGAACAAGCTGCTGAAGTGGATTCGGCGCGAGTACAACAATCCGACGGTGTACATCACGGAGAACGGTGTGAGCGATCTCGGCGGTACGAACGACGTGAAGCGAATCGATTACTTCAACTCCTACCTGCAGGCGGTGCTGGATGCGCTCGAGGACGGCTGCAACATACAGATGTACATTGCCTGGTCGCTGATGGATAGCTACGAGTGGAAGGCTGGCTTCACGTAAGTTAAACCTTCATCCATCCACCTAATTGCAATTCTAAACTGAAAACCCCAACTTTTTCGGTCGCGCTTGCAGTGAAAAGTTCGGCCTGTATCACGTCGACTTTACCAGCCCGAACCGGACGCGCACACCGAAAGCGTCCGCCAAGGTGTACGCCAACATCGTCCGCACGCACGAGATCGATTGGAGCTTCCGGCCGACGCCGGAGGTGTTCATACTGCCCCCGTCCCCGTACCAGTCGGGCAGCAACCGGTTGAGCATTACCGTCCCGTTGGTGTGCCTGCTGGTCGCCACGATGGGTGCGCTAGTCAAAGCACTGTGCTGCTGAAACCCGGCCCGGCCTGCCAAGCGCCCAGCTAGAGATCTCCCGGATTTACCGAAGCCGTGTACTTGTACTTGTTGTAAGAGATTTATTTATGACCCACCTCCCTGCGTGTGCCGTGTGAGATAGTTAGGCTAAGGTGTAAGAAAACGAGAAAAAACTATTTGATAACGAAAATGTGCCGATGCCAATAAAAAGACGTTAAAGTATTATACAGAAACTCACCTGAGGGCGCACGCCTTCTTATCGCTCGCGTCACTGGGTGCAACTGTGTCACTGTGGAAAGGATGCTAGGGGGAGAGAAAGGGGAGGGCGTGTTTTAATTATTCAAGCAGCCTACGTTGACAAATTGGAGTTTGAGATACGGTATCGGGCACACGGTGACGTGGTAGCATCGCGGCCTCTACTAAGATCCACTCAACAAGCAAGCGCATCAGTTGTTTTTTTTCTGTTTTGCTTCTTGTTGACGAAGGTTCTTGATAACGATTACCTAACAAAACGATTCCGATGCGTTGTGGCAGAGGGGAGATACAGCGTTCGATCGGTTATCCGTGTTTGTTTATAAAAATCGCGAGACTTCCAGTACCAGATTGTAATCGCAGCTGGGAGTCGCAACCCAGCAGGCCCGCGTTGTTCCTTAGCAAGATGAGACGAATCGGAGTCGAGATTATGCTGCAGCTGCTGCTGTTGGCGTGCGTAATCGATTGGATTTGTTTACCGAAAACAGTGGCTAAACCCCTGCACTTTCCGCTGTAAACTGTGGTTTTGTTCAATTTTACTTCCAGCAGTAGCAGCACCCTGTTGGTGGCGTTTGGTGAGCGTCAATTCCCGGCCGACTTTCAGTTCGGTGTCGCCACCTCTTCCTACCAGATCGAGGGTGGCTGGGATGAGGACGGCAAGGGTGAATCGATCTGGGACCGGCTAACGCACGAAAAGCCGCACAAAATTGCGGACCAGTCGAACGGTGATGTGGCGTGCGATAGTTACCATCAGGTGAGTGAGAACGAACTGCCGATGACACTGTGTACATGACTGCGGGGGTTTTTTCCCCAGTGGCAACGTGATGTGGAGATGGTGCGTGAGCTTGGCGTCGACTTTTACCGCTTCTCAATCGCCTGGTCGCGCATCATGCCTACTGGGATTAGCAACGAGGTGAACCGGAAAGGCATCGAGTACTACAGCAATCTGATCGATGAGCTGCTAAAGTACAACATTACGCCGATGGTGACGCTGTACCATTGGGATCTGCCCCAGCGGTTGCAGGATATGGGCGGATGGACGAACCGGGAGATTGTGGAGTACTTCCGGGAGTATGCGCGGGTAGCGTTCGAACAGTTTGGCGATCGGGTTAAGATCTGGGCTACGTTCAACGAACCGAAGCAACCGTGCAAGGAGTCGTACGAGCAGGACGCGATGGCACCGGGGTTAGAGTTCCCGGGGGTGTACAGCTATCTGTGTACGCATCACGTGCTGCTAGCCCACGCTGAGGCGGTCGAAGTGTATAGAACGTTCTTCCAGGAGAAGCAACAGGGTAAGTAGAAGGAGAGGGGACAGTTGATGAAGAGGTTTTCATTTGGGCAATTTCTGTGGCTAGGTGTGATTGGAATGGTTGTGGACTCGGCCTGGCATGAGCCCAATTCTGAGGATGACTACGAGGCTGCAGAAAGGGCAATGCAGTTCAATGTGAGTAGTATACAGGCCCCGAATGATGCATTCATAATGTACTAACGGAGATCCTTCGCCACGTTATCTTCAGATTGGTATCTATATGCACCCGATCTATCACGGCAACTATCCGCCAGTGATGATTGAGCGCATTGCCAAGCTGAGCACCGAGCAGGGCTTCCACAAGTCCCGGCTTCCCGCATTCACGCAGGAGGAGATCGATAAGATCAAGGGATCGAGCGACTACTTCGGCTTTAACGCTTACACCACCCGGCTGGTAACGGCAAACGGTGCGGACAATTTGGCCAACTCCCCCGAACCATCCTTCGATCATGATCGCGACGTGGTGGAGTACATCGACCCAAGCTGGCCTTCTTCTGCCTCACCCTGGCTGAAGGTGTATCCGAAGGGGTTGTACAGTGTGCTGAAGTGGATACGCGATGAGTACAACAACCCACCGGTTTGGATTACGGAAAATGGAGTTAGTGATGTGGATGGGACGTACGATCTGCAGCGTGTGGAGTACTTTAACACCTACCTGGACGCGGTGCTGGATGCGATCGATGAGGGGTGTGATGTGCGCGGCTACACCGCCTGGTCGCTGATGGATAACTTCGAGTGGCGTGCGGGCTATTCGCAACGCTTCGGACTTTACTACGTGGACTTTAACGATCCAGCGCGTCCTCGGTACGCGAAAACGTCGGCCAAGGTGTACGCCAACATCGTGAAGACGCGCTCGATCGATCCGGACTATCTGCCCGAGCCAGAATTGTTGATTGCGGGCGATCGTTAACAAAAGGTCGTCTGACAATTGGTTGAAGTGAGACGTAAAGGTGCATTATGTACAGCAATTAATATAATAAACTGCAACGAAATTTAAATTCTAGCTGTTGCTTACGTCAGCTACCATTGCACAATCAGCAGATGCATTCGAACTTTCTCGTAGCTCATCTCATCTTGTCCATCAAGGTAGAGATAAAACCATTGTCCTATTAAGCATATTCCTTCGTGTAGAGGCGTCTTCTTATCTATAGTTTCCACGGGGATTGTGCGATTGCATTATGTCCAATTGGCGTTGGTGCCCGCGTGCGACACCCCTCCGAGATAGGATACGACCGGTTTCGGCACAGGGGTTCTCCATTGATGGTAGCTTTATTGATTGAACTGGTCAGTACCTGTGCGATAATAGCACGGTTGTGAAGATAAAGGCCAAAGCCCTATATGGCCGGAGAGATACTAATGGAAGATAATGGGCGTATCTTTTGTCTTGGAGGGGGGTACGTGTCTATTATTGGGTTGTGCGAGGGGATTAGGCTGATATGATAGCCGACGACGGCTTCGTTACGTGGGGCAAGGCAGAGGTGGTTTTAATAAAGCGATGTAGCTACCAGGTGGTATTGGTCAGTCTGACTGTGAGGCCAGCATGAAACACATCTGCACGATGTAAGTGGGTTGGGCTCTTATTTCGTTACTCCGTGTGTTTACTACCTTTGTTGTATTCCTGGTACAGTGTGCTACTTCTAACGACAGCTGTCTGCGGACAGCGTCGGTTTGCGGACGACTTCAAGTTTGGCGTTGGTACCTCTTCCTACCAAATCGAGGGTGCCTGGAACGAGGATGGCAAGGGTGAATCGATTTGGGACCGGCTAACGCACGAAAGTCCCGAGAAGATCCTCGATCAAAGCAATGGAGACATCGCTGCAGATAGTTATCACTTGGTAAGACACGGTTGATCCATTGTTACGGTCATGCTCACTGAGAGAAACACTACCGCCGACAGTATAAGCGTGATGTGGAGATGGTGAAGGAACTTGGCGTGGATATCTATCGGTTCTCGATCGCCTGGACCCGCATCATGCCGACCGGCATTGCGAACGAGATCAACGAGCACGGCATTGCCTACTACAACAACCTGATCGATGAGCTGCTCAGCCATGGCATCACGCCCATGGTGACGCTCTACCATTGGGATCTGCCCCAGCGGCTGCAGGAGATGGGTGGCTGGACGAACGAGCTGATCGTGGATCACTTTACGGAGTATGCGCGTGTTATGTTCGAGCGGTACGGCGATCGTGTCAAAACGTGGACCACCTTCAACGAACCGTGGCAGACGTGTGAAAATTCGTACAGCAACGATGCGATGTCACCGGGATACAACTTCCCCGGCATTCCGGCCTACCACTGTGCGCACAACCTGCTGAAGGCGCACGCCGAAGCGGTACATCTGTACCGGAATGTGTTCCAACCGGTGCAGCAGGGTATGATTGGTATTACGCTCGATTCGAGCTGGTCCGAACCGGCTACGGATGCGGAGGAAGATGTCCGCGCGGCAGAGCGTTCGCTACGTTTCAATGTAAGTGCCATTGGGACTAGGAGTTGGTTAGAAGTTGTTGCCTTTTTTTTGTTGCTAATTTCACATTTTAAAACAACTCGAACAGCTTGGATGGTTCGCCAACCCAATCTTCTCGGAAGCCGGTGACTACCCGCAGGAGATGCGCGAAACCATTGCCAATCTGAGCGCGGCTCAGGGTTTCTCGACGTCCCGATTGCCCGCCTTCACGCCGGAAGAGATCGTGCGCATCCGCGGCACGTCGGACTACTTCGGCCTCAACACGTACGGTAGCTCGATGGTGAAAGCGAACGATGGTCCGTACGATCCGGCTGATACGCCTTCGCACTGGCACGACACGAACGTGATTGGGTTCCGCGATCCGAGCTGGCCGACGGCAGCCTCTCCGTGGTTAAACATCGTCCCGTGGGGTATGCGCAAGCTACTCAACTGGATCCGGATGGAGTACAACAACCCGCCGCTGTGGATCACGGAGAACGGGGTTAGTGATTTCGGTGGCACGATGGACGATATGCGCATCGACTATCTGAACACCTATCTGGACGCGGTGCTGGATGCGATCGACGATGGGTGCGATGTGCGGGGCTACATCGCCTGGTCGCTGATGGATAACTACGAATGGCGGGCGGGATATGTGTAAGTGTTTCCGTTTTTGTTGAACCATTTTAGAGATTGCTATACTCTTACATCTAATGTCTCTTCCACCTCCAAAACTAGTGAAAAGTTTGGCTTTTACTACGTCGATTTCGAAAGCCCAGAACGTACGCGGTATGCGAAGGCATCGTCCAAGGTGCTGACGAACATTGTGAGGACGCGCCAGATCGATTACGATTATCGTCCCCAGCCGGACGTTTTCATTCCTCCCCCGACGCAGGGAAAGCTGTAAGAAGTCTTTAGGAACATGTGTACTGAGTTGTTTGGAATAAAGGAAATGATTGATTGTGTATTATAATTATTGATTTACTTATTGCGTTGTCTTGAACTTATTGAGAAGATTAATTTACAAAGGGAGATCTCGCATATTTCGCCCTTGTCTTGTCCAATGCATTTTGATTAAGCTCAGAACCACGAAACGTAATGGAATAAATACCTAAATACATTAATCTTACCGCCAGCGAACGGCTATCGAGTTTCCTTTAGGTACCTTTTAAACTGATGATAATCGCAAGCCTTATCAAACTGTCTAGCACGTTCTGTAGCAGACAAGACCTCCCCATATCGTTTTACAGCTGCACATTATCATCCTTTTTCGGGTCCGACGCTTTCGGATCACAATTGAAAGCGAGATACAATTATAAACACCGGTAATAGACCGGTAATGGATGATAGCATCTTGAGGTGGACAGGTATGATAGGGTTGAGCCACCCCTCGAACTGAGCCACTCGGTCATCGTAAACGAATGGTTTATCAGTAGCAGTTCGAGAGGACACATTGTTCAGTCTAACTTTGAAGGTTGCCACTGAAGGTGGTGTTTGCTGTGAAGATGCGGACGATCGTTTGTGTGGCGTTGCTGTGTATAAGGTATAAGGAAGAGCGTTGTATGCAGTGGAGTCCTTACATTACTATAATCTCTTCCACAATACCACAATAGCACCCTGTCGCTGACGCACGGACAGCGACGGTTCCCTGAAGGGTTTAAGTTTGGCGTCGGTACATCGGCGTACCAGATCGAGGGAGGATGGAACGAGGACGGTAAGGGTGAATCGATTTGGGATCATTTGGTACACAACTATCCCGAGAAGATCGCTGACGGAACCAATGGAGATGTGGCCTGTGACAGTTACCATAATGTAGGTGTATGAAAGTATAAGATTAACTGGACAAGATCTTGAATAGTGTTTTCCGTGTGCTCTTATAGTGGCGCCGTGATGTGGAAATGATCCGCGAGCTCGGTGTCGATATCTATCGCTTCTCGCTTGCCTGGAGTCGCATACTCCCGACGGGCATCAGCAATCAGGTGAACGAGAAAGGTGTGGAATACTACAACAATCTTATCAACGAGCTGCTAAGGTATAACATCACACCGATGGTGACGCTGTTCCACTGGGACACACCGCAGCGGCTGCAGGAGATGGGAGGCTTTACGAATCGGCTTATTGTGGGCCACTTTCGCGAGTATGCACGGATTGCGTTCGAGCGATTTGGCGATTGGGTAAAGATCTGGACAACGTTCAACGAGCCGCCGCAAACCTGCCGTCTTCCGTACGAGTATGATGCGATGGCACCGGGGCTGGATTTCCCGGGAAGTTATACCTATCTGTGCACGCATCATTTGCTGCTGTCGCACGCCGAAGCGGTGGATCTGTACCGGAAGGAGTTTCAGCCGACGCAGGGAGGTCAGATCGGTATAACGGTGGACGGTTCGTGGGCTGAACCGGTGTCGGAGGATCAGCGAGAAGCATCGGACATCACGATGCAGTTTTTGGTAGGTAGCGGGATATCTGAAGACATCTTCAAACTCTGATCATGTTCTTTTGTCATATGACGCTACAGTTTGGGATTTACATGCATCCGATCTATATCGGCAACTACCCGCAAATGATCATCGATCGCATTGGCAATCTGAGCATGCAGCAGGGTTTCAAGAAGTCCCGGCTGCCGGCCTTTACTGCGGAGGAGCTCACCAAGCTGAAGGGATCGTCGGACTTTTTCGGCTACAACGGGTACACGACCAACCTGGTGTACATGAACGATGAGGCCAACACTGCCAACTTCCGCGTACCATCGTTCGATCACGATCGTAATACGGTCGATTTCCAGGACGATCGCTGGCCATCGGCAGGTTCCCCCTGGTTGAAGGTGTACCCACGCGGTATGTACAACGTGCTGAGCTGGATCCGACGCGAGTATGGCAACCCTCCTGTGTGGATCACGGAGAACGGTGTCAGCGATCTCGGCGGTACGCGGGATGTGGCTCGTGTGCAGTACTACAAGGACTATCTGAGCGCCATCCTGGACGCGATCGATGATGGGTGCGATGTGCGGGGATACGTTGCGTGGAGCCTGATGGACAACTTCGAGTGGCGGGCAGGGCTGAGCGAGCGGTTCGGGCTGTACTACGTGAACTACAGCGATCCGGGGCTGACGCGGTACGCAAAATCGTCGGCCAGAGCGTTCGCTAACATTGTGCGCAATCGGTGGATCGATCCGGACGATATGCCCGAGCCGGAGCTGTACATACCGGGGCCCGGGGAAACGATTACCACGACTACGGTGCGGGCGGAAACTACGACGAAGCAGGGTGATGACGATGATGATGATGATGATGCGGCGTCTGGGGTGTTAGTTTCGAAGCTGCTGATCATCGTTTCGTTTATGCTGTTTGTGTTGAACATGTAAAAGGGGTAAAAGGGTTAGTAAATGTTACTTAGGATGCAAAAGTAATCACTTGCGGTTGTGTTTGTGTTTGCGGGAGCAAGAGACATGAAAGAAATTGCGCTCAAACTCCAGGACGTCCCAAGTTTCTCTTATCCAGGGGTTGGCAAGATCCTGTGGCCACGGGTAAACGTCTCAAAATTTGGTTTACATATATTAAATATTACATGACACTTTAACAAAATATGCCCATGTAAAACAACTAATAACACAGCGAATATTATCTCCATAGAATCCTACAATGTTTTAACGTTTTTTCTACTTAAAAAATGGAAAATAATGAATAATAAGCAGAGTTTTGGACAAGTTTAATTTCACTCTATTTGTTAATTTAAATTTCCAACTTCGCTGTTATTCACCTTAAATATTTTAGTGCTAAAATATGGAAATCTGCTGAAGGTACTCCATGCTTGGTGGTTTAGGCTGGAACATAGGTATGAGGATTGGAATGTATTTACTGAAACAACTATTTGTTTCATAAAATTAATTAATAAAATAAACTCTGAGCATTCTTGGTCGGACATCAAGGCATTCTTGATGAAACTTTTATCTTTATTACTTTTTGTTGACAATTTTTTGTTTAAGTATTTATGGTTGTTTTAGGCATATCTTGTCCGTTTGGGATATCTGAATGAATTTTAAGGTAATTTATATTTTTTTCTTTCTTTTTTTAACTATAAAGTGAAATTGGTTCTAGTTCTGACCTCATTTGTTGATATTTATAATAAAAAATTAGAGTTTGTATAATTGGAATACCATCGATATGAGAATGAGAATCTATGAGAATATATAATAATAATCATAATATCCTTGAAGCGATCTTCTTCTTTTTCTTCTTCTTTTGTTCTCCACCGATGTCGGTCAAGGCCTGCCTGAACCACTTGTGGGGTTGGCTTTCAAGGACTGTTAGGATTACCCCCCATAGCAGGACAGTTTTTCTAATTAATCTGAATACAGCTAGAGACCCTTGGTCGGTTTATGAAAGTGAAACAAATTAACAATATTAGGTACTACTTTTTGATATTTGATACGTGTTTGCATTTATATGATTAAAAATTTAATATTTGTTCAATAACTTAAATAGCGTTTTGTTAGCCTAAGCTAGCACAAAGTACCGCAGATCCACGAATTCCTGGTTCCAATTATATTCCTATATTTCTATTATTCAACCTACCAAGTCTATCGCTAGTGAGTTTCAATTCTGAACTAACTTATACACCTCCTCAAAACCTATCGCGCGCTGATACTCAAAAATGTTATCTTCGAGCGGATGCTCCACTACGGGTAGATACTGCTGATCACTGGTGGGACAGGAAGTAAATGTCTGCTTTGTTTTCGATTATCACCAACTAGTATGCGTGCCACATAACTAAGCTAAATGAAAATGATAACTACCTGTTAAAATATCTGTACATGCCTTCAATCTAGCAACTTTTACTGACAAGTTTGCCGACCCCTGCCCTAATCTTGGGGACAAAACACATACGTTCTACTTTTATTTAGGGGTACATTTTAATCGACCGATTAACCTATTTTGAAATTACTACACACACACACGGGCACAGACCCACACCAAATCGTTCATTCACATGCTGTAGCTTCTTGCGACCAAACTTAAAAAATGCAAATCCCTCTTATCTGCCACTAGACTAATCGCCTTTATACATCCCATGCCTAATCAGTAGTATGATTCAACACTCTCAACAAGCCATGTAAGACACATCAACTTCAGGTTCCTGAGTGGGGTCAGCTTTTTGTTGCCATTGCTTCTTATATGCTGTGCGCGCAATCGCAAAAGATTTAGCAGAGCCGCAACATTTCACTGCCACTGATAGTGAAACCGGCCCGATAAGACGATGCGCAGCTCCAAAGCTCAACCGGCGCTTCAGTCTGTCGTGAAGATTCTACCGGTACGGTTTTATGTTAGGTCGTCGTAATGCGAAGTAGTGTGGTGGCCTTAGCGTTCGCTGCGTTCGGTAAGCGCGGTTTATTGTTTGATAGCGCAACGATAATGGCAAAGTGTTGTTTACCTTTACCTACCGGGGTGGTTTGCTCAATTTTTCTTACGCAGGTTTGCTACTGGTGACAGGAGCCATTGGCCAAGATGCAATAACGCGACGCTTCCCGGACGGGTTCGAGTTTGGGGTCGGTACTTCGGCGTACCAGATCGAGGGTGGCTGGAACGAGGACGGCAAGGGTGAATCGATCTGGGACCATCTGTCGCACACCGTGCCGTCGAAGATTGTGGACGGCTCTACGGGCGATGTGGCGTGCGATAGTTACCACCAGTGGAAGCGGGACGTGGAAATGGTGAACGAACTGGGCGTACAGTACTATCGGTTTTCGATCTCGTGGCCTCGCCTAATGCCGACCGGATTGAGCAATAGCGTGAACGAGAAGGGAATAGAGTACTACAACAAGCTAATAGACGAGCTGTTGCGGAATGGCATAAAGCCGATGGTGACCCTGTACCACTGGGATTTGCCCCAGCGGTTGCAGGAGCTCGGTGGATGGTTGAACCCGGCGATTGTGGAGCACTTCCGGGAGTATGTGCGCGTTGCGTTCAGCAGCTTTGGCGATCGGGTGAAGCTCTGGACGACGATCAACGAGCCGTGGCACATTTGCGAGAATGGGTACGGTAGGGAGGAGATGGCACCGGGGTACGATTTCCCGGGCGTGCCGGCGTACATGTGCGGCCACAACATACTGCTAGCGCACGGGGAAGCTGTCCGTCTGTATCGAAGCACGTTTGAGAGCGTTCAGCAGGGCAGGATCGGCATTTCGCTGGACGCACGGTGGCCCGAACCGGCCCACATCATGTCGGAAGATGATCGGGAAGCGTCCGACTGGCAGCTACAGTTTCATGTGAGTGTTGTTGCAAAAGCAAACCAACGTGTCGGTTATCAAGATGAGTGTTTGTTCTTGTATTGCAACAGCTTGGTTGGTTCGCGCATCCCATCTTCAGTGCGGCAGGTGACTACCCGTCCATCATGAAGGAGCGCATTGGAAATTTGAGCGAAGCGCAAGGCTTTCCGCAGTCGCGTTTGCCCGTCTTTACCGCACGGGAAATTAACTTGCTGCGCGGATCGTCCGACTTCTTCGCCCTGAACACGTACACGACCTCGCTGGTGTCGAAAAATGATGCCAACAATACGGCTGGCTACCCGGTACCGTCCTATCTGCACGATATGGGCGTCGTGGAGTCGGCCGATCCGGACTGGCCCGTAGCGGAGGAAACTTCCTGGATCAAGGTAGGCGAGAGAGACGACTTGGAGATGACGTTTTGTAGATTCCCCTTTGACTGAGTACTGTCCCATTGCAGATAGTGCCCTTTGGGTTGCACAAACTGTTGCTCTGGATCAAGGACAACTACAACAGCCCGGTGATCTACATCACGGAGAACGGGATCGGGTCCGGACCGGGCACGAAGGATCTGCAGCGTGTGCACTATCTCAATTTTTATCTCAACTCTGTGCTGGTCGCGATCGAGGATGGGTGTGACGTGCGGCTGTACGTAGCGTGGAGCTTGATGGACAATTTTGAGTGGCGCGATGGCTATACGTGAGTTTATTAGCACGGAAAAGTATCTACATTCATACAAATAATCCTTTCTCTCTGTCTGTCCCTCCATCCGTAGACAAAAGTTTGGCCTGTACTACGTAGATTTTGATGATCCGGCGCGCACCCGGTACGGCAAAGTGTCGTCCAAAGTGTTTGCACGCATTGCGAAAACGCGTACGATCGATTTTAACTATCAACCCGAACCCGATGTGTTTTTGACTGGCATTAAGGCGAATGGAACTGCTGTGCTGCCGAACGTGATCGTGCTTGCCTCGACAGCCCTGCTGATGGTTGTTGCGCGACGGCTTTACGCGACGTTTGGTTAGGGCGATTGCTGGGAAAAGCGTGTTGCTAGGGCTAGGCATCGTTGTTTATAGTGGAAAGTACTTTGTACTTGATTGTTAAAGTATCATTTAGTGTGTTGATTGGTGGGAGCTATATAATAAAAGAAGAAGTCATTTAGATTTTGTAGAGTTTGTGGGTCTATTGCTCGCGAGACAAATTTTTTATTCCAAATCATCCGTTATAAGTTTAATAAAAAATATAAGATTGTTTCAAGTGAATGTAACTCGTGCTTCATCATCTTATTTTTTTTACTTGAGCCATAGAATTACATGTAGGTGGGGCGCAGTACTTGTTTCTTTATAATTAAAGCTGTTGCACCTGAGGTTATGCAATATGATGTTATAAAGGCAAGCGGGGCAAAATGGACCTATTAAGGATTTTGGTCTGTATCTTATTGGTTACACCAGATTCCACTGTTATTTTGACATAATTGTTATTTTTGTTGAATAATTTAGTCAAATGTTGGAATATTTCAATAATTCACGTGTTGTCAGTATTTTTTTGTCGATATAGTATGCATACAACACAGTTTTATTTATCTAAAATCTGTATATTCTTGCGATCTTAGCTTATACCATTGCCTCATCTTGTTGCTCTTGTCAAAACAACCCGACCATTTTGCCCCAAGCTGGAACGTCCATTTTGCCCCAAGCGAAACATTTTACAAACTTTAACATTAAAAACTTTAAATTAGATTCAAATGGTTACTTTTTTTACCTAAATCATAGATAAATATCAAGTGCCTGGATACACAATCTTTTTTTGCTCTAATTACGTGTTAAATTCTTACGAAAGCTTATTTTCAAGACGATGAAATTTACATCGGTTAGAGCAAATATTTTATTTGCTACATTATTCACTTATTTAGAAATCTTATAAAGGTTCATGGTGAGCTTTAAACATTGTATTGATGTTTTTCAATAATTAGAAGTCATCATAACCGTTTTAATTTGCCAATAATGCAGGTAACCATTTCGCCACACCTAACCATTTTGCCCCATGTTCCCCTACATGCATGTTTTTGGAGCTGTTCATTGTATTCAAATCGTACATTCGTAATTCGTACATGATGAAAGCATTAGACTTAAAAAAACTGACTTAAGAAAGGGTATAATGAGCTAAACAACATTTGAGTTAGTTGTGCGTCTTCAGCAAAGGAGCTGGAGATTGTGGAGTGTCGTCGGTAAAAACATCAACCTGAAATCATCGAAAATGTGTGAAAATGTGAAATCATCGAAAATCTAATCGATGATAAATAGTTTCGGGAATTTTGTAGAATAATAGGATTCGAACGGAACCGGTTCCAGGAATGGAACGTGAACCTGAGATAAAAAATAACTGTCCTTAAATTTCC
The DNA here is from genome assembly GCF_017562075.2 of Anopheles merus. Lineage (NCBI taxonomy): Eukaryota > Metazoa > Arthropoda > Insecta > Diptera > Culicidae > Anopheles > Anopheles merus. The sequence continues at coordinate 36,249,010 of NC_054083.1, forward strand.
TATCGACTCTGAAAGTCTGGGCGAAGAATCTCTGCCAGAATCGACAGGATTAGTGCCTCACATCGACGGAGCATCTTTATCCAAAACTCTATTTTTTACTGTCATAAACATCAACCGACTGCAATGCTCACACCGGCTCAAAGTAGGACAGTTCCGGTCTGGAAAGCTACCATTCGTTGCGCTCGTGTGTCGTGGCTTAGCTCAACACGAGCGCGCGTATACATGCAAAACAACATTTATGTCGCTCAAATTGATGGATGAAACTAATGTATCGGTAACAGTCGTCAAATCGTACGGCGATGCTTCCCTTTGCACTGTACAGTACAGTAGGTTAGGTTTGGGACATATTGTGAAGAGTGGATATTTTATACAAAAAATGTCTTTCAAATGACAACGTGTGAATTGATGAGCGGTAGTTTCTATGTCATTCAATTAAGCAATAATTTATGTAGAATTTTATTTTATTTCTAAGAAATGGCCATATCAGTGGAAAATAAATGGGCTAAAACCATACAGATTGCTAAATAAAATAGACGCCAATTTGAGTGATATTTTTTAGAAAATATTTTTAACCAAAATCAGAAGATTTTAATGGATTGTTTAATAACTTAAGAAAAATTCCATTATTTTATTATTTTTCCCCAATTTTTTAAACGTAAATACCCTCCGCAAACTAGCGAACAAATAACCATTTACTATCCACTGTGAAGCGGAAGAGAAAAGCATATCCAGAACGCGTCTTACATGCTTTCCACTGCAAGACGCTCGCACACCCTTGCAACAATGTGTCCGGTTACTTCACTCGAATGCATCTCCTCCAGCGATCCGGGGCGTTCATCTTCGCTGTTCGTTGTTCCGTTGTTTCCAAACGATTGCGTGCCGGAACCACAGACCCGGAATCGTTCCGGAATCACCCTCGCACCCGATGATGACTTCTCCAGAACGCTGTAGAACAGTAGGAAAGACAGTAGTAGCATGTGCAGCAGTTGTTTGCCAGCGTTGTCGTCTAGCGAATGAGGTGCGACGAATGTGATTGTTTCTGTTACCGCAAGAAGTGGTACAAAATGAGGACAGCATAAAAATTGCACTCACCCCGGCAGCGGTCGAATGAAGAGCGTGTGTGTGTGTGTTTGTTCTGTCTTTGTTCATCCGTGTACGTCTCGCATACCGCAGCACAATGCATTTGTGCGAGCTTTTTCCGTAGCAGCTCTTCCCTCGCCGTGGTGTGGGAAGCGGTTTTGCACCACACCATGCGCCTCCATCGCTAACCCCTTTCGTATGGCGGAAAAGTTTTTACCACTCGCCGTGCAATAGCACTGGGTGGAGGGTGGAGGGTGCGGCCCGGGAACCGGTTATAGAATACTTTCGAAACATAAACTCCTCTTCACTAGAATGCAATTCAATTGCAACGGTTGATGGAACGGGCGAACTCGCAACCATCCATGCGCAACGCACAAAGCGCACTGGCGGTCGTGGTGTGGCGGTGCCAACGGGACAAAGCTGGTGGCTATGGGGGAGTCAGGAACAATGTCCGTACGCGTTGTATGTCATGGTCTTTCGTCGGAAGTGATGCGACCTAGAAAATGGAAGGGAAGAAAACAAAGACGGAGCTGCGGTGGTCGGTTTTAATCGTTTCGCCTTTTTCGTCAATTATCCTGCTATTGCTGGTAAAGTTCTGCACACAGTGGGAGAAAGGTAGGTAGGTGGTTGAGTTTTTGTTATCGTTACAGGTGCGGAATATGCGCGGTGCTACGATAACAAAGGAAATCCCAAACAACACAGGCAAAGAAGAGTAGGTAAGCGCTGTGGTAACAGGTGCGTTCAGTGGAAGTGAAGTGAACATTCGACAAGATGTGGGCGAGATGGACATTATTGTTCACTGCCTTAAAGTGGGTCGATGTTGGAGCATTGCCTGTTTTGCACGCGGGACGGGACGCAACTCTTTGTGAGTTTTGATTGAAGCTATTTCTGTTCCCTTTTACGGGCACTGTTAATTGTTTATTCAATTTAGCTTTGTGTTTAGAATTGTGCTTTTATCGTGTTTCATTGTAGATATCAAGCTTACGAATAAAGCAGTGATAGTAATCAACATAAAAATTGATATACACGTTTTTAGTGAGTTATATAAACATTTCCTACTGGCCAGTTATTTGATTAAAGATTAAAATTTATATTTTTAAATACGCACGCCTTACGTAAAGGATGGAATTAGAACACAAACACTCCACACATGAATGCTTTATAACGGTCATTGCTTATTAAATTAGTACATTGGACACTTGAATAATGAGTATACTCGGTTACAGTGACTCATCCGTTAGAAAAACTCGTTATTCTAGATATACTTTTGTCAATTGTGCACTCTTCTTAAGTGTATCAATAAGGCAGGAGAGTTGTTTCTCGCAAAGCGAAATTACAGGGTTTTCCAGAAGTTCTCATAGCTGTGGGACGCTTTATTGACTCTCTCTTAATTGAAATAAACTTAATGTAATGGGAATTGGACTCTATAGCACCCTTGTTGGACAAATCCAGTAGGAATTTCCAAGTCAAGCCTGACAAAAAAGGGTGCCAGAGAGTACAATTTCAATCAAATGAAGTTCATTTCCATTAGGAAGGAGCCAAGGAAGTGTCCCACAGCAATGAGTATTCCTACAAAACCCTGTAAGCTTTTTATAAGACGTGTTTGTGAAGTATTTCTACTTATTCATTGTGCGAAAAATGCATAATGAGAAGTACTCTTAACGAGTGGGTTCACTGTAGTTCCATTTTGTGTAATTTCCGATGAGAGCATTAGATTAAACATATTAACATATAAAAAAGCATCTTATTACTAGATTGATATTTATTATATTAGTCATTTTTGGGTGAATCTAGTGCTTTTAAGTAGATAAAAGGTCAATTATCAATTATATAACTATTAAAAGAAAGGATGCAACACATCAAAGTTATTTAATAGAATAAAATAACATTTTAATAAGCATATTCTAGCCCTATTTAGGCATTTTTTTGCAAAGAATAATTATAGTATTTTATTATTTATATTATTTAATTATTTTACAGTTGATTCAGCTCCAGAATAACTAGTGATTGATTTTTTCCAACTTTTAATGATCAGTTAATGTAAGCGTACATTACTTACGAATTATTTAAATTTTCACTCTTTTATTATAGTACAAACAATGAATATTGTAAAAATTACAAAATATTATTAAAAAAACCATATCAATTCAATTGAAAGATCAGCAGATTAAAAACTATCAAAAAGTATGCATATGTTTGACTTTGTCAAACAACAATATCTCCGTACGAACTGCAAATTGCCGGCCCCTGCACTCTCATGCTTTTACAGGTTTGCATACATTTAGGCGCTGTGACCTTGGTTATAATGAGCAACGATGTGGCGTTAAAAAAAGATCCAGCACTTTTACGAAAACTTCATTATGCATATATTTTGCATAACTTAGAAAGAATTTCAAACAAAGACCAATGTTCTTTGATTTGATTTGCTCGGTGTAATAAAAAGGCTTAATATAATTCACACAATTAATAGCTTTAGCTTAATGAAGTGCCAATCATTTTGCCAGAACTATTCATTTACACAAATCCACCATAAAAGCATGCCATTGTTGGAAAACTTTCTGCGAACACCCCCGCCCGGCAGGGAATTGCATCCTTATGAATGCATAAACCACCCACCATGAATATTCACAATCTTCTGCAGCTGCAGGCCACCGCATCGATTCCATACGAACCTGCCATTACCGCGTGCCCATAACGAATGGGACGTTAGACGGATGAATAAATTCGATTACCAACCAACAGACGGGACGACGGGTGATTTGCCATCCACGACTGACCTACACACACACACACACACACACACACACACACACACACACACACACACACACACACACACACACACACACACACACACACACACACGCGCGCTGCTACACAGCCCACCGGTCAAAAAGGGCCACCTGCCCCGCGCCACTAAAATCACGCCTGCAGTTCGGTAAAATGGGCAAAGTTTCACCGGGGCAGCACAGTATGGCGCAGCAAAGTAAAAGAAAAAAAAAAGACAATCACTCCGTCCCACGGTTCCCGGTTTTCTTCTCGCTGTTGCACTTTTGGGCGAATCTTTTCGTCTCGGAATGCCAAAATTCCGTCTAGACGGGGTGGTTTCACTGTTCCGCCTGCAAGGTGATGGTGGAAGTGATAGAGCGAGAGAGCAGGAGATTGTTGGAAGATAAATTCCAATTATAAAAAAAAAACTAACCTAACTGCCATCGTCTGCAAGTCGCAACGATGCGTTTGTACGTGATGCGGAGTGGAGGTGATGCGCAAGGGAAAACAGCATAAAAACCGTACGATGTTTCCTCTTCCTGTTTAGCTTTTGGGCATCCTGGTCGCTGGTAGAAGCGTTTAAGCTGCACACAAATCGTATCAGGTGCCAGGGAAACAACACACCAAACTTACGAGTCTGGAGAACAGAGAGCTGCATACAAAGAGAAGCATTGGCAAAAGCGAGAGTGAAACTGCATTTTGCAACCGGCACCAAGGACGGTCGGTTTCGGTCGGAAGTCGTCTGTGTCGTGTGTCTATGTGTTGGGTAAGGTAGAGTTTTCGAGACGATAAAGGAAACCCCGTTTCCGAATAAATTATACCCTATGCTACGCCATGACGCCTGAGCGCATGCAACAATGGGCAAGTCGGGCAGGTCCAGTAGACTGGCAGAGCACCCGGGAATAATCTCATTCGCGAGACATCGTAGCAGTGTGGCAGATTCTGCAACGTGCTGCTACTTTGTACACTGCACAGTGAGCTTTTGTCGCGCGTGGGAACGTGAGCGCGCTTCCCGTTTTGGAGGGCGAACATTGATTTATTTTGGGAACATTCGAGATCAAGATGTCCTGTCAAGTTGGTGGTAGCAGGAGAAGTAGTAGAAGTAGTAGTAGTAGTAGTAGTTACCAACGCCTGGGTTATGCTAATGGGGAACTATTTTTCGTGCGCCTTTCTGTTCCTTTTACGCGTGCGTCTCACTGGTAACGGAGGACATACGTCCGTCGAGTGGTCGTAAATTCAGGCACGGAGTCTTTGTGTCAACACCAGCTGCCCCCAGACGATGGTGGGATGACTCGTGAGGATGATTAGTTGGCGGACGTTGTTTCGGAAATGACATCTGTTCGCGCTGATTCTCCCATCATCCGTTGTTGTTGATGATTAACAGAGATCGGTTAGGACCGGATTATTGTCATCCTATGTAGATCCAGGATGTTTGTAGTTGAGTTTGGATTGAAACGGATCAGAGGATTTAATTTCTGCTTTGAGCTATTCTAAGATTTGTCTACATTTGTAAGCCAATTGTAAAGATCTGTTAAGTTGCCAAACTTCTTGCTGCCTGTTCGCCTAAGGATCCATAATCGAGCGTGGCTCTTCGCTGGCGTTGCAGAGTCCGGGGAATTTGGAGTTCCGTCCCGTTTTGCACTGCGACGCGGTAGGACCGGACTGGTAAACCGAGCGATCCATGATGTTGGTAAACGAGTAGTTGCACACGAAGTAGTATACATCCATCTGTCCATCCTTCCAGTACCACATGGAGCAGCCTACCTTCGTGCTACGATCGCTGGCAATTTGCGTGAAGTGTCCGATCGGTTTTCTGTGACGCAAGGAAAGTACGAAAAAAACTCTTTAAACAGACAACTTTCCATGAAACAAAAAAGACATGCTCTACCTACCCACTGTACGACGATGGATACTTTCGCACGTGCTCGGGGCGTGCATCCAGGTATTCGCTCCACCAGCTCGACACAAACTTGTGGATCAGATCCTTCTCGGTGAACCGGTAGCCGAAGAACTGCGTGATGGCAATGTTTTGCCCGGCGTACGGGAACTTCTTCGTCGCCCGGCACCGATCGTGACCGTAGTTGCAGGAGCGTGCATTCGCGTCGGCCAGCGAGGCCAGCTCCGGGTCCCAGGTAAGCGTCGGCATCTTGACCGCCGATGGGTAGGGCCGGATCCGGCCCAGCGCAATGTTCGAGCGGTTCAGATTGTGCTCGTCCATGATGTAGGCTTGCAGGGCCGGTGTTAGCAGCACTTTCCGGGCTTTCTGCTTGCCCTGGCACGTTGGTCCACCCGACGAGCTGGGTGGATTGCAGCCAACGTGTGGACCACCGCGCGGGCAAAGATCGCTGCTACAGTATTTCCCGCCGGCGCTGACCCCCGAGAGGACGACCAGCAGGAGTGTAGCTGGAAGTGGAGTAAAGGAATATGATAATGTTATTGGGAATTATAAATATTCCTCTCCTCTCCTAAAGAACCTACCACAAGCTATCCAGATGGTCATTGTGAACGTATTGATAGGACGGTACACAGGATGGGAGATCTTTTATACCGATCAAAGATCAGCTCCGTTTGCATGGTCTTGTTTGATGTTTCCTACAGCTCACGTGTACTCTGCACAGCTGTTCCAATAAAAGTTTTCTCGCGCAATGATTGTCACATCACATCACTTGGCAAGCGTGCAAATGTTTCAACGTCCGTTGTTTGAATGAGCTCCGTTGTGGCGTGCAATGTGAAATATGTTGCTCTGAGCTATTGTGTTATAGCTAGTTCATATCGTAAAATTGATTTCGTTGGTAACAAGTTGCAAAACAGGTACGGAAGATAAGGTTGGGAATTTTGTAGAGTAAAATGGTTCTTGTTGGGAATGGTTGTTATTGCTATTAACAGGTTATAAAGGATGAAAAGCTTATGTTGGAGTTAAACGTTTAAATCTTATTTACTTGGCCTTGATATAGAAACGAATCCGTATGAGATGAGCTATTATATTGATCTCATAAATCACATCACATAAATAGATCACATAAATGTTTTGCTTTAAAAACATTGTAGTAGAAGTTGTTTTATTTGATATGAAGATATTCGATATAATTTGCCTTGTTAATTTATTTTTTTTTATTGAGATGGATCTTTGAAATCGATTTACAACCTTACCATCTTGTTACATAAGGCCTTTTCTTCCTGTCTGCGCTTTATCCCAATATATTTAATAGGTCTGTTCGCATGCATTTGACAGTAACATTAAACTTATGCTAATCTATGGCTCAATTCAATGCCCATAAAAGTGACAACACATGAAGAAAATCTTTAAAGGCTTAAATTCAATACAATGCAAACAAGTCAACAAAGTGCTGATTGGTTCATAATAAAAAATAAAATTCTCAAACGTCCCGCATTGCATTGCTGACTGCACTGCTCCGTTATTGCAGTTTGATGGAATTGTGTGCTATGTGGATGTGTAGCATACATTTAGGCGTACAAAATGGAATCGGATTCCTATGTGCTTATACACTATTTGTGAATTTAAATAAATAGCAATGAGAATTTCCTTGAAAACGAAATCAAAAGAATTTCATAGAAAAACTGTCATATTTTTATTTGACGTATCAGTATTTGTCCAGTTGTGCACGGTGTTCTGTACCTGTTGATTCAAATACGTTGTTTGTCGTTGTTTAAACACTGAGTAAAGATGAATCGTTTTGAAAGCATTTTTCCTTCCGTAATACTGTTTTGTTTACTATTGAAATACAACGATTGCTAGTGTATTAAACACTTTTGTTATTTTTTAAAGCTCTTGAAGAGGGCAGTATATTTTTTTTTATCGAAAAATAAAATCTAAACACTAACATAAATATAAGAAATGTCTAGCAAAACGATTACACGATTAGTTAACAACCGCAAAGGGTGTGGAATAAATTCGCTCCGATTTCAAACACAGCCCGGGATACAGTTTATCTTCCCCAGTGGCACATCGAGACGCTGGAGGCCCCGCCACATACACCGGTTCGCCTACCATGTTGGTGAAAGAGTAGTTACACACGAAGTAAAGCACGTTGAACACCTTGTTCTCGGTCCACTGTTGGGCGGCACAGCCCATTTTCCACGTCCGATCGCTAACCATCTGCGTGAAGTGTCCGATTTGCGATCTGAGAAAAGGAAATGGAAAAAGCTTTATTAGACGTCGGGTGACTTCGACTTCGTAGGGTGCACTTACAACGGCTCTTCGGAGGGAAATCGCCTGAGGTTGGCTTGCGTCGTACCGTTAGCCTCACTCCACCAGCCATATATTTCCTCGTGCAACAGCTCCAGCACACTTTTCCGCGGGCCGGAATAGCGAACGATGGCAATGTTCTGGCCCACGAACCGGAACTGGGCCGTATTGCGACACTCATCGTGCCCGTAGACACACGAGCGCACGTTGCGTTCGGCTTGGTTCGCCAGCTCAATGTCCCACACGAGCTGCGGCATGCGGGAAGCGGGAGCAAACTTACCCAACCGGCCCGTGGCCAGCAGGGAGCGCAGTCGATTATGCTCGTTCACAATTGCCGCCTGTACGACAAAGTTGAAGTTCACACTTTCGGCCTGCTTTCCACTGCAGGCTGGCCCCCCTTCTGCGGGTGGTGGATCACAGCCAACGTTTTTCAGCCCCGGCTCGCAAAAGTCCGCCTCACAGTAGTAGTTCCAGGACTGCTGGTGGCTGTTGCGGACGAGCGCGAGAAACAGTAGGGCCAGTGTGCCTGCAAGAAACAATCGAAAACTTTCACTACAAAGCACAGGAGATGGAGATTCGCGCGATATACTTCTAAGGTGTATAATACACTCACTGGATGATGAATAATGCATCGTCGTCGTGTGTACGGGTTGAGCGGCGATCTACGAATACGTAAATAAACGGCCCACCGCCTAGGGAAACTGTCTTTTATATGTAGCTCAAGCTTGAGTTCTAGGTTGAACGTTGCAAATGTGATTTTAAGTATCGTTAGCCAAGACGTGTAACAAATCTCGTAAAAGGGCGCCGTAAAGATAATGAGAAAATTCCAATCGCTTCAGACAGGTACGTCGAACACATTCCGTTGATGGGCGCTACACGAAATTATTAGTTGTAAACATTCGAGGAGGATTTATTGCGTGACAAGTTTATTGCGATAGAAGAATAGAAGTTTTGAGCCGGGAAATATTATTCCTGTTTTAACAGTATTCAGCTTTGTTTAAATATTATAAATAGTAAAAGAATGCACATTAGCTTGTGAAGTAATTAGCTAGCACGACTTATACTTATGCAAGACGCTAGACTTATGGTAGATATTAAGATACTTTTAAAATTATAATTGAAACAAATAATTAAATAATAATTAAAAACTAATTTAAACTATACTAAACAAAGCAAGAATCACTGCAGTGACATATATTTGCAATAAATCTAACCACTCAATTCATGTTACTTTAATTGGCTTTTATTTCACAACGGGATGTTGTAGGCTATGATGTTAGTTTTTTTTTCTTTTTTGCCATTAACAGTTGCGGAAAACTGCTTATTTACAAAGGCATAGAGTTTGACATACCTGGCTTATTCAAGCTAACATTTGTCAAACAACTCACAAATCTTCATCCGACAGGTTCGAGAGGAGTTATGTACGTAAGCAACTGATCGAATGGGCATTTCTTTGTCCGATCTTTGTGACTAAGCGTTACATCTGCTTTGCCCTTTATGTAACGGCCCGTTCTAAGCTTGAATTTGCATTCCAGTGTTACCTTAATACGAGGTTGATATAGTAATGAAATCGTTTTACCGGCAAAAACGCCTGCTGGTAGGGTTCGATGAGTTCCGATGGATATGGTTCCCATAAATGTGTGCTTATTCAAATATCTGCGGTGGTAGAACAACTGTTCAAATAAGCTTAACAAAGTGGTTACGTATTGTTGACAACGTTCATTGTGCGTCAGAGGATAGACAAGTAAGCAGTAAATTGGAGAGATGTATCTACAACCACGCAGAACAGACTAAGAACACGCACGTTCAAATAATATCCGATAGGAAAAAAGTGTATTGAGTTGAGATATAGATAGACTGCAATTCAGCAACGATGTTCAGGTTCGTGCAATAGTTTTGAATGACATTTTATATAATCGGATTGATTGCTTTATTTTGCTGCATTAAATTAGTTTGGGACAGGGTTGATAGTTTCTGACACTGAGCACAGTCCAAGTAGCGTTGGATTGCGGCCCGTAGTACATTTTGAAGCAACCGCTCCAGCTTTGTAGACTGGCTTGTCAATAATGTTAGTGACAGCATAGTTACACACGAAGTAGTACGTCTGCCAGTTGCCACTCACCCAATTCTGCATGGCGCACCCAATCTTGGCCGTCTGGTCGCTTGCCATCTGTGTGAAATGTCCAATGGCAGGTCTGTGAAGCAAACCGGTTACAATCAGTAACGGAGCTCCAAAGAGATCATCAAAACTCCCCGCTACACTTACCCCGAATTGCTCGATGGATAGGAGTTCAGTTGTTCCTGCTTAGTAAAGCTGTACTCATTCCACCAGGAAGCGATGTTGGAGCTTATTAGCTGCGATATCGTATTGGCCATGCGGGAAAACTGCGCAAGTGCAATATTTTGTCCGGCCCACGCATAGACGGGCGTGTTACGGCAGCTATCGTGTTGGTACCGGCAGCTGCGTGCATTATTGCCAGCCTGTTTGGCAAGTTCCACGTCCCAGCTAAGAGTAGGAATACGAACAGCCGGCAGGAACGGTTTCAGTTGACCTAGGGCTAGTTGCGATCGGCGCGTGTTGTGCTCGGAAAGGATCAACGTTTGTAGCGTAGAGTTGATCGTTATAACCACGGGTTTCAACCCAGCGCAGGCCGGTCCTCCCGGAATGCCTGGAGGATTGCAACCAACGTTCTGACGACCGTTCCGGCAATAGCTAGTGCTACAGTAGTTGATTTGAGCCTGCAGTCCACTTACCAGACAGCTCACGATCGCCACTAGAATGGAAGTAAAAGGGGATGGTCAAAATGCGACTATACAATGTACGAAGCATAGGATGAAGCTCGCGTACACCTACCGAATATCCATGGTGCCATTTTTCCTAAACACTGGTGTGCACCTTAACCAAAATCCGAGTTCACTGTAACGTTACACTTGCGCAGCTGTGGCATTTTATAACGTTTCGAAACAAACAATTGGCATACCCGCGAAATACCGCGTTGAGCTCGTTCTACTCCAATTGTAGCAGTGTGTTTCTGTTGTTATGTGTATACCGACTAACACCACACAGACGCTCGCATGTGAAATGGATGTTGTATGTGAGCAAATAATATGCCGTATTTTATCAAGTGTAATGTGCGTATGAGTATTGTGCGAACCTAAACTTTACAGCCGTCTTTAGCGTGCAAGACAATTTTCAAAACATGAACAGTGCAAGAGAAATGATAATGATTTCGAAGTAAACATTATAAAGTATGAAAATACTGCCGTAATATCGGGCATAAAATAAACATCAAATCGTACAAAACAGTCAATAAATACATCAGAGTGAATTATGAATAGGAAATGTTGATTTAAACGAGTCCTTTTTCAAATTCAGGTTTATTCAATATTTGTTTAGGTTTTAATAGCAATATTGTCCCACTTGCCAGTTCAAGGAGGAAAGTTGAAGTTTCGGTCTATCAGTGAAAGTATAATCATCATCTGGGTTCTATTTTGCATCTCAATTGATAGTTGCGAATCTCCATATGGGATTCCCACAATTGTGCACATGTACCGGAAACAGGGCCTTTGATTTTTGTTTTATTTTATACACAAGAACAGTTAATAAAACTGTTAAAACTCCTATTCACGAAATATTTAAGTTGGTTGACATTGTTTATTATAAGAAATAATTGTATCGGCAGAGTTGGCATGAAGCTTGACGTGGATTAGCTTTTTTTGATTGCCATAGTGATATAATTCATGCTAGATTTCAAAATTAACGCTCAATAGGTCAAACTTTTGATAGCATCTTTTTTCAAGCGTAACGTTTATCCGTTACAAACGTTACGGTTACTAAGAGACAAAGCAGCCAACCTTGTGGCAAAATAAATTCGCAATAAATAGTTTTTTTTTTATTATACAATGATCATAAATACCATGATCAAGCGTTATATTGAAGTCTGAATGGCAATCTTTTAGTTTCCCTAATATATGTTAAAATCCCTGAATAATTCATAAAATCCTTTGGTTTCTTGCAGATTGTTTGAATGTGTTTGACATACCTGATCTATCTTCGAAGCAACTCGCAAATACGACAGGTTTGAAGGATTTTACGTACGTACTGATAGAATGGGCTTATCTCTATCTGATCGTTATCGTAAAGTATTACATCTTCTTAGCGGGTTTATGTAACGGATTGTTTTAAGTTCGAATTTACATTTCACTGTACAGTCGCCTTTGTGACGCGAATCTAGTAATGAAACAGCTTTGAATGCATCAACGCTGTCTGGCTGGGTTCAATGAGTTAATGTGTGCTTATTCAAATGTCCGGACGAGCAGAACAACTGTTCAAGCTAGCTAAATAAGGTGGCTAAATATTGCGGCTATCGTTCACTGTACGGTAGATGATAGATAAGGAAGCAGTAAATTATTTGTCTCTTTGGGCTCTCTAGACACGAGTCAAAAAGGTAGAGAGATAGAAACAATAGACGCAACTTACTTACTTAACTTACTAAAAAGAGACAGAGAGTATGTTGAGTTGAGGTAACGATCGTTGAAATTACACTAATTGTTTGAAGTCTTGTATGACGATCTTCCAGCAGCAGATGGTTACGATTGTACCTTAATGTTGGGTAGCATTTTATGCTATCGAATAGCTTTATTTTGGTTCTTTAGGTTCGTTTGGAACAGGATTGATACTTTCCGATTCTGAACATAGTCCAGGCAGCGTCGGATTGCGCCCGGTAGTACATTTGGAAGCAACCGCTCCCGCTTTGTAGACTGGACGGTCAGCAATGTTTGTGACGCCATAGTTACACACGAAGTAGTACGTCTGCCAGTTGTCACTCATCCAATTCTGCATGGCACATCCAATTTTGTCGCTCTGATCACTGGCCATCTGCGTGAAATGTCCAATGGCAGGGCTGTGAAGCAAGCACAACACCACCAGTTACAATCGGTATCGTTTCAGTTCTTAGAAATCCCAATTACCCGTAATTACTTACCCTGAGTAGCTCGATGGATAGGTGTTGAGTTGCTCTTCCCTAGTAACGTTGTGCTCACTCCACCAGGAAGCGATGCTGCTGCTTATAACCTCCGATACCGTTTTGTTCATGCCGGAAGATTGCGACAGCGCAAGGTTCTGTCCGGCCCAAGCAAAGACGGGCGTGTTACGGCAGCTATCGTGTTGGTACGTACAGCTGCGTGCATTATTGCCCGCCTGTTTGGCAAGTTCCTCGTCCCAGGTAAGGGTGGGCATACGAACGGCCGGTTGGAAGGGTTTCAGTTCACCCTGCGCCAGTTGCGATCGGCGCTTGTTGTGCTCGGAAAGGATCAACGTTTGTTCTTCGGGGCTGAACGTTTTAACCTCTGCATTCAGACCAGCGCAGGCCGGTCCACCCGGACTGGCGGGGGGATTGCAACCAACGTTCTGACGACCGTTCCGGCAGTAGCTATTGGCACAGTAGTCAGTTTGAGCCTGCAGTACGCTGACTAGACAGCTCACGATCGCAACTAGAGGGAAGCAAATAAGACGCTCACAATGTGTCACAAGGTACCAAACATGGATTGGGAAACCCGTTTCCACCTACCGAATGTCCAATGCCATTGATGGGCCATTTTTCCTAAACACTGGTGCAGAACCTTTACCGAATCCCGAGTACACTGTAACGTTACACTCACGCAGCTGTGGCATTTTATAACGTTTCGAATCAAACAATCCGCATGCTAGCAAAACACCGAGTTAAGCTTGTTGTAATCCAGTTGTAGCAGTGTGTTTCTGTTTTTATGTGTGTTCTGTACTAGCGCCTAACAGCGCCGAATGTAGTGCGAATCTAAAGTTACAACCTGCTTTACAAAAACAAAATTATTAACAAAACTCGAACAGTGCAACTTTCATCATGAGTGACAGAAAGGTAATAATTTATTTCAATAAAAATATCCAAATATAAATTCAAAGCAATGTACGTCTTAACTGAATACTCAAAATTGATTGAATTTGGGGAAAGATAAATTTTATAAATTTAATAAATTTTTTATAAATTTTGAATTGTAAGTTAATTTTCAAAAGTCCAATTCAAACAGATTGATTTTTGAACGTCGACGTTGCTCACTATTACTAACAGATGACTGTGAGCACCTGCTCCCAACATAGCAAGCTGGAAGTATTTAATTTTATTCCGAAATTGTCAGCACTATGGTTGTTGCTGTTGCCAACGGGAAGGGAGATTTCTCTTGTCATAGAAAGTTCAATTACCAACCCATAGTGCGCGGCATACCTTAACGTGAACTAAAGTTGTACATACGAGAAGAGTGTTTTGTTTTAGCAAGCTAATTCGATTCGTTGTAAATGAAGGTTAAAAAAATCAAACGGCCTTTTTGTATGATTGAGTTGCTCGGTACGTGCATTGTAAAGTAGTTGCAAATCTACCAGGCACGTTACATGTACTATTAAGTAGTAAAGCTTCAACTGATCATTTATGATCTATATATGACAAATGTAACAAAACTTTGATCGCCCAAGGGTTTTATTTGTGTTTGACAAGCTATGTCTATTGACAAGTTCATTCAAGACATCTGTTGCTGAGCTCAAAGAGATTGTTTAATACAAAGATCAAAGAGAAGGTTCTTAGTTTCACTGAATCTGTTGGGAAAATGTCTCGACTGTTTGTGACATGATGTCATAACGTAAAAAACAAGTAATTCCCTGACGGAGTCTCTGCGATACGATGACTTCTAGACACTGAAGTTGTTGTATTATATTGAGGTAATTGTATTTAATTTATTACTGTAAAACTTCCTTCAAGAGGTAAATGAAATGAAATTGTTCTTTGGTTGTTGAGCCACTCTAGACAAGCATTCACTTATCTCGTGTACCCTGGCACAGTGCTAAAATGTCTTCAATTTCTCCTCACAAAAAACTCAGTTGCGGCCAACACGGTTGGTTTAATTACTGTCCAATACAGTAGGCAAGTCCGATACGGTGCTGCTATGTTCCGTATTGGTAAATCCACGTCGTCTGATGCAAGTAAGTTGTTGTTTGATAACAAAATGACACATTTGCATGACCCTTCGGCTGAATGGCCGGTTTGATTTGATATGAAAGACCAACCTCGAAGGCGAAGTTCCAAGAATCAGCCACCCGGCGGCAATGAAGATTGCTTCAAAATTCATCAAATCGACTAATCCCCAGCTGTTGCGAACGAGTTCTGCGAAGGTGTGATAAAAGCATCGCATAAATGAGTGTTTACCGATAACTTTCATTGATTGAAGGCAATTCTTTGGAAATCTGAAATCTGCACACATTGATAATGCGTGGCTTATCTTCGTGCATGGTGGTTAAGTGCTCTGATTGTGGTTCCAAGATGAGGTATAAATGGTCTGCCTCGTACCCAGCGACATACAAACCAAACCATACCCTTCCAAAAGTGTAGTTGAAGTCCAGTAGTGAGACTCACAAAATGTTTCGTTTTATTCTTGGTACTGCTTCTGCACGCCTTTTACACACATAAGACTCCTTTGCAGCTACTAACATTGAGAGTTGTTTTCTCTCCCTCTCTCTCTTCCTCTATTTCTCCAAAATTATAGCATCTCTTCTGCTGATCGGTCTGATCGACAGCATCTACTCGATCGACTACTGCACCGCGAACCTGTGCAGCAGCGGACTCCCCAATGTTGGCTGCAATCCTCCTCCGCTCAGTGGCGGTCCGCAATGCTTCGGCCGGTCGCCGGTCGTGGTGCCGATTACGGCGAGCCTCAGGTCGCTCATCCTTGACCAGCACAACAGCCGCCGTTCGCTTATTGCAACTGGCCGCCTGAGCCCGTTCTTCCCAGCCCGCCGCATGCCGACGCTGGTGTGGGACGACGAGCTGGCCTCGCAGGCCGGCCACAATGCCCGGTCATGTGTTTTCCAGCACGATCGGTGCCGCAACACGGTCGATTTCCGCTGGGCAGGTCAGAACCTTGCGATCAAGCAGTTCTTCGGCCAGACGATTACGGTCGAGACGCTGATCAACGATTTCGTGCGCATGTGGTGGGATGAGCATTTCGATACCACTACCGGACAAATCGACTCTTACCCGAGCAACCATGTGGGGTAAGTATGCAGCTGGAACAGTGTGTTTGGAGCTGAGTGTTTTATAACCTATTCATTGGGTGCGTTTGCTGCGTAGACCCGCCATCGGACACTTTACGCAGATCGCCAGCGATCGCACCTGGGCGGTTGGATGTGCGATGCAGAACTGGCTGCAGGATGGCATGTGGATCACGTACTACTTCGTGTGCAACTACTCGTTCACCAACATCGTCAACCAGCCCGTGTATGTGCGCGGCACCACGGCGGAGGGCTGCACGACGGGACAGGACTCGCGCTATCAAGGGCTGTGCTCGGTGAACGAGGTGGTACAGTCGGTACCGTAAGGTTGAAAACCATTGAGTGGGAATAAAATTATCAAGTGTAAATTTAAATATTAGCGTTTCACACGCACCTAAATGCAGCAATACATATCATATCGCTATCAGCAGACGAAAAACGTATCTGGTTCGTACAAAATCAGTAGCAACGGTAGAGATAAAACCTGTTTTTTATTGACAGCATCTTATTACATTGATAAGATAAGTTGAATTTGCTCGTTTTTTCTTCTTCTATTGCTGGAGTGTTTATATCAGCCCAATGTACTGATTATCGTTGCTTTTTTGCTTGAAGTAGCTACCATAAAAATTATGGCTGCGTACGTCAAACAACCCTTGCTTTATCGTTCATTAAAGCTAAATTTAGTTCCAAACAATGGTTATCTCAAATCCAAAGCACCGAGCATTTCCATTCCATGAGAACATCATTCGCGTTTCAACGAACTAATTAAGACCGGCACAGGTGTACTGGGTCGCGTTGCGTGTTTACGCTAATTAATTTGTCACCAGTTACGGTCAGTTATTTGACTGGCTGCAAGCATACGCGTACGCGACGATGATGATGGTTGTGAAGTTGCTTTGCGAATTGTCCGCTAGAGTGTGTGTGTGTGTGTGTGTGTGTGTTTGTGTGAGCTGAAGTCCATTGATTCTGCTGAACCATATGCTACCGTCGGTCATGAGAACATCCATCCAATCCAAGCTGTCTGGCTGGGAACCTAAACCGATGGTGCAGGTTGTTGTTATTTAATGAACAAAAAATGGTCGTAATGAAAAGCGCGTGATATACTAATGGCTGCATCGAAACGGGAAGGCTGCCACTTTCCAGGCTGAATCCGTCACAAAACATGGCAGAGATCGTAGGACGAGTGCGGCAACACGCTCTACTATTTATGAGGGTATTATTGCGTACGTTTTATGGGGCGCTGTCCAATGTCCAATATTCTCGCAGCTCTAGCGGTCACAACCCAGCGAAACGATGATTCGCAGGCATGGTATTGTAGTGCGCTTTTCTCGAAAACTCGATCCCGGATTTATGAGCTGCATATAAAAATTAATCACAATCCACGGGTAGCGGACATATGACAGCGGTACCGGATCCGATCAATACAGTGTCCGGCATCGAACGGCATACCCAGGTCAAGCCGGTGGGGCTTGTGCATACATATTATTGCCTGGGATTAATTTGTGACAGATAGCAGTGAGCCAAAGGCCGGGGTGGAAATAAATGTGTATGAAGCGTTCATCCTTCTCGTGGGGGGGGGGGGGGTGAAAAGCCACCGGAAAGGCGAGACCAAAGTTCGTTTGTTGAATGATAAGTTAAGCGTGCGAGCATAATGATGCACCGGACAAAAGTGCAGCGTTGGGTGTTTTTGTTTTTTGTGTACAAACCATGCCAGATGCACTATCATTGATGTGAGTTATTCCGTATCCAAATCGGAGGTATTTGACATTGTTCATTTCAGGAAAGTAGGTAGAATGAGCGGTTACTTTTAAGTTGAAAATTCAGAATTCTTAACGGTTCTTAAGTAGTTTTTTTCTGAAAAGCTCTGAGTGCAATTCGACCTTATAGACACCATAAGGTTTGAACTAAACCATCAATTTAATCTATTATTTTTAATAAAAAAGGTAGGAATAGTTTTATAACTATTTCGCCTTTAATTTAATAACCTAATTAAAGATAAGCAGTTCATTTCTTGTCACATCCGCCCAGGAGCACTAAAAAAACGCCTGAAGGTATGCAATATTGTATTCTATTTATTTGTTTATCATATTTAAGCTATTCGTAGCAAATCGTTTTGTTGTTTTCAACCATGTGTGACGTTAAAAAAAAATTATATGATTTAAACTATAAAAAATGCTCTACGTAACCATTCGTTGGTTATAAACCCCTGAAAGTATGCAACCGTCGTAAAAATCTGGCCCCATTTACGATTTCGGCGGAACAACACGTTTCAAATACGCTGTGGAACTTTTTCCTTCACCCTCACAAAGACGCATTCAAACGTGAAGAGTGAATCGCATACACACGCAGACAGACATAAGTGAATTTTATTGCATATCTTTGCTTTCTTTCGGGATTTGAGCAGGAATTTCTGCTAGCGAATTGGAATAATAAAATGCACTCCACTGTCTGCTTCCCCCCCTCAACTATACGCGTTAGTTCTCTTCCGGTAAGCAAATCGCAAACGTAACTACCTTAGAGCGCTGTAAGTTAGAGAAAGGAAGTCAAACCAATAATCGGATTGGTGGTGGTGGTTCAGTCGTCTCGTGCTGGCGGTTTGGATTTTGGTTGCATTGCTGCCGGCTAATCCGTCCCGGTTCGGTGAGGTTAATATGTCGTGGCAAAGGAACTCTGTACTCTCTTCCCCAATAAGTATCCAATATGGCAGAATCTGCTGCGTTTATGCAACTTCAATAACGATATCTGACTTGCCTTGCATGGTGGGAAGTGAATGATCGAGGTCAATATCTTGCTTTTTCTGAATAACATTTATTTGAGCAAAAGGCTCCTGTGGGGACCGCACACCCCACAGGACGCAAGATTATCTCCATACCCATCATAAAAGCGCCTTGTTCATCCTTGTATCCCGTCGCTTCGCCCGCACAGAACGCGCCGAACGAAGGGAAAGGGCCAGGCGAAAGCTGTTCCATTATGCACCATTAAGGTTATCGAGCAATAAAAGGTGGTCGTTTTGCCATGTTCTTTTTAAATCATGAGCACACTTTAAAAGTCGTCTGAGCGGTACGGCATAAATCGTTGGTTGCCTTGTTGGACGGTGGCATAGATTTACGAGGCCATCCTGGGACGCCACAAAGCGAAGGTTGGTCTCACCTGGCGGTTCGGTGCAATTTCCTTCCCGTTTTTTGACGAGCTGTCGACGTCGCAAAAATCACCGGTCAAAAGTCAGGTCTCCTGTTGTGTGTATGTTGCTCTTTGTCCCATTGCATGAACTACATAAACGGTGTGTTGTGACGGACACCTTGCACCTTACCGCACGCAGGACCCTCAAAACAACCGGTGACGATAAAATCCAAAATCCGGCACGAGGACGCTTTGAATTGCTGCATCGAACGTCGAAAGCAACTCCTTCCTTTATGCTGGTGCCCGGTGTACGGAATTCGGAAACTGGCAGCGAGACACGTTTAAAACGGAACTGCTTGCTCTCTTTGTTTTTTTTAGTACCATCCAGACGTATCCTGATCGATACGATAAGCTGTCCGTGTGTTTGTCCTTTCTTTGTGTCGGAAGGGCAAACACGCGGTGATGCTGCCAGTTCCTGGTCGCTGGCCGTCCGTCAGTGCTCAACCGTGTTTACCTTAATCTATAATTCTACAAGGATATGGATAGTCTTTATGTTTGTCAGCCACGGGACGCCCAGTTTTGGGGACGCTTGCCTTTTGCTTCTTGGTGCTATTGACGAGAACATCCTTGGGGATGGATCGCTGCTCGCACGTTGATTCGAATCAGCTGTCCGCGTGGGGCAGGCAGGCTTAGAGTAAACCCACAAAGTCTACTGTGTACTTCATCACGAAAAAAAAGAAAGAGTCTAACTCACACCGGTCCGCTTCGACACTGGAAACTATCGGAACAAGTAGAAGGACGCGCGCCCGAAACAGCGGCAGCTCTGTAAACTGTTTGCTCACCAGACGGGACAAACATTCTCAGGGCAAAAAATCCGCCCAAGCTTAATGTTGTCGCATGTCGCACCAAAACATTTCATCCGTCCACGGAACATGGCAAACGCTCCACAAGGAATGAAGCGAACGGAAGCACAAGCAGCACACGCTCGCAGCTCGGAATCTAATCTGCTGCCGGGAAAATTACATGACTCGTAAAAGTAAATTAAGTTGCATGCAACCCGTTGCACCGTTGCCGTGGAATGGGTGGATGTGAAACGGGCTTTCCCACACACACACACCCTTACCCTGCAAGCTGCTGCTGTGGGACGCCTACAAAGCCAATAAAATGTATTCCATTTCATTGAATTAATAACAATTAAATTACTCCAAATCGAACGGATTGATTGGTGGTGATTGCGTTTCAAGTTCGTCCCTGCTGCGTGGTGCATACAGTTGTGTGTGGGGAGATTAATAGCAAATATTATTAATGATTGCGGTTCGGTTAGCAGTGCAGTTGCCCCGGTTCGCTGGCTCATACGGACTTGCACAGTTGATTATACGGCGTGCAATTTATGCACCGGCATAAATCGAAATATGCTTCGCTGCCATGTTGCGCTATCATTAGTGTGGAAATGTCTTGGAAATTAGTAGCCAAAGCTCTGAATGGTGAGTTGTTGTCTTTGCAGAAACGATCCGGCACAGTCACATCGAATGCTAACCCATCCCATCCAATCCATAAAAGCATTGTTTGTTTATTAAATCTTCTCATGGCTGTATCTCGAGCTGTATGCCCACCACGTTCGCCGTCTCTGTGCCGTTTTAGAGCAGCCCCATAAATGCTTGTTATGATCGGAGAAGATGATCGATTAGGAGCATCCGGGCAGCTTAACTCATAATTAATTATTCTAATAAATCCATCACGGAGGGGAATGTGTGCGATACGAGCACGCTTTAACAGGCTGCACGGCCATAACTTCATATCGGGGCAAAACTTTGTTTGATTGAATATTGTTTCCACTTCCGCTTGCCACACGATGATAAGAGAAGCTAAAACTTCGCGGAGAGCGAGAGAGAAAGCGTAGAAAAGAATGCCCTTGATTTCTTTGTGTTGCTGTTGGAAAACTTTTCCCTCTACCCTTGCCTTCCACAACAACCCGGGATGTATCACGCTTCGCCATGGGGAGGATGATGGTGCATTTGCAAACCATTGCAGCGAGCTGTTTATTTGATTTTGCTGCTTATTGTTGATGTTGTTTGGTGCAAGCATACAGGCACGCTGCTTCACCGCCGTGCCATCCCTTTGCTTTGTAACGTTCCATCGGTTTCTCTATCTTTATACGTGGATGTATGTTACTGTTTTGTGAGTTTCATCCATCGTTGGATGGTGGTGTGCGGGTAGATCGGGTGGAAAATGCAGCGCAAAATGGGCAACACTCTTCACGCAAACTTCCACCGTCTAGCGTGGACCGTTCGTTTGATGAAGAGGAGTAAAACATGCTATAAGCACGATGTATTCGCGCAAACAGCAGTCTGGTGTTGTGTTCATCCAATTGAGGAGCTAAGGAGAACGTAGGCAGTGGTCTATCAATTGTCGGCGGTGTGTTTCATTTAAAGATTTTCTGACCCAAAATATTACAATTTGTGGAAGTTTTAAAATAATGAAGTTGAAGTTTTTTCTACACATTAGCAACGCTGACTATCCCTTAAAGTTGATCAGTTGAAGTTTTATACGACAACAAGGTGAATTTGTCATATGAACAAGGTGTTACATTCAGCGTGAAGGCCATGGTTGCACAGCAAATCCTCATTTTTACAACAGATACGTAATGTTTCGTAAATATAACGATAAAATACTTTAAATAATTGATTTTTATTCAAATAATCTCAAAATTCGTGAATGAGTTTGCAAAACGATGCAAAAAGCCTCTTAAAAAAATACCTTGAACGTTTTAAAAATCATATTGCGCCTGTGAGAATAGCAACAGTGCGGTGAAACAGCAACTATTGACAGGGAAATTGAATCTTGAGCTACTCAAATTGTTTTGATGACATTCGATTATGCCCTGTAAATTCCTATAAGATAAGGATTTGCTATATCAAACGACATATCAATATAATTTACTTAAAGAACTGTCCACTGCAGTATAAATTGCATTTTTGTTAATAAATTCAGCCAAAAAGATCAGAATGTTCGGCACAAATCGTATCAAATAAGTAATAACGTGTATAAAGTACTAAATTAAATATAAATTACCGAGTTATCAATTGCATTTTGGCCGAAACTTGCGCTGATATTTCAGTTACGCGGATTCCTCGGGAATGTACAAACCGCGTAACTCGGGAGCAGAATGCGCATAAAATGTGGCGAGATCTTTTTTAGACCGGCAAAACCGTGAAGGTGGTACAGTCGTCAACTTGAAAGACTCAATAACATGCCCGTCATGGGTTCAAACCTAGAATGGACCGTCCTCCCGTAGCAAGGATTTGACTATCCGGCTGCGTGGTAATGAATTAAGTCTCGAAAGCCTGGTATAGTCCAGCATGTCCACGTAGAACGTTACGCCAAAAAGAAGAAGATGAAGAATCACGAAGGTTGTGAAGTCACCAAGCAGAATCCTATTTACAGGGTTTCCCACGATTTATTGGACAGTTACCATGATTTTTTGGTGCGTTCCCACGATTTTTTAAACGTATCCCATAGATTTTTGGTTCGTTCCCATAATTTATTGGTATTTTCCGATTGGATATCAATACAATTGGACCAAAAAATTTTGGGAAACGGCCAAAAAATCGTGGGAACGCACCAAAAAAACATGGTAACCCACCAAAAATTGATGGAAACCAACCAATAAATCGTGGGAAACCCTGTATTATTTAAATTAATTTAAATTATTTGGTTTGGTGTATCCGTAAATAATTTAAATTTGATAAATATTACCCTTTATGGACCGAATTAAAGGCCATTGAGCATAACTTATAATCAAAGGTAGTTACAAAAAATAAAAATAATAATAAAAAGAATAAATAATGAATAATGATAATGATAAAACCATTTTGACAATATTCATTAAAAAAAGTAACAAAATATGTTTTAAATTGCTAAAGATAACTATAATTTTGTAGAGTGCAATCGTTTGCCAAAGCATTATTTTTAAATATTAAACATTATTTTACGTCTGATAAAAGCAATAAAATATTTTCAAATCGATTGTTTTATCGTGATAATTAACAACACACCACACTAATCATGAATTGATGATCTCATACCACCGCCTCATATGCACCGGTACTGGCCGGGAATGAACACTTGCCGGGCATTCATCCATCGTCAGCCGGCAACCTTTGTTATTGCTGTCCGCTTGGTGCGGCAAGTTTTCCCCCCACTTCCCAATCCACATTACTGTGCCCTCCGCATCAGTAATACCGTGAAAATCCATTAGCAAGTTTTGTCGTGCCAACCGCACCACACTCACACACGCACCATCCGTTCCCCTTCCCCCCCCCCCAAAACAAACCGATGTGGATTATTTTCCGGCGATAAACAACCAGCTCGCCGGTTTGCCGTCCCGCTTCGCCCAGTTTCAAGTGCATCCGTGCGCATTCGCATTCCCACGGCCAAGGCACGAGCACCTCTTTGTTGCCAGGGTTCATCCGACCGTTCGGCACAAGCCGCGTTCGTACGCCGCACGCCGAACGTCGACCAAAACAAAAACCCGCTTCCGAGCAGTCTGGTCCTGGCGGTCCCGCACACAAATGCCGGCTCAGTCATTGGGTGAAAGACGGCGCGAACGGACGCCTTTTTGCCGAACGCCGGGCAACACCGGAAACGGTTCAGGAGTAACACCGCGCGTGTCAGCAGCATCCCTCTGGGCTGGGTTCGTTCGTGTACGGTTGTTGACGCGTGCAGCACAACACGTGCGTGTGTGAGAAGGGTCTTTGTGGTAGCTTTAAAACGTGGAGCAGAAAGCATTGCCGGTCCGGGTTTATGTTTTACAAAAAAATACTTTACAATCGGTGAAAGCAAAAAAGCATTTAACTGACCTATAAACGAAACTCGGCCGCTGGTGTTCTTTGGTTTGTGTGTGTGTGTTTTTGTGTGGTTTTAAAGATTGAAGTGCGACAAAAAATAAAAAACAAGTTGACCCTTCACTTCCGGTCCTGCCGGTGATCGCCGCCGGAGGGTGAAGTCATTACCGGCTCCGCTGTGTGAAGTGTGAAATTTAATTACTTTGCCTTTTGGCAAGTAAGCAACAACTGGGTACTGTCTCCTGTTTTTGGTTTGTCTTCTCTCCCTTCGTCTGACCCGGCAGTGGACAAACCGAAACAAACCGTAATGATCTCTAACGCAGCAGCAAATACACAGCTCGCATAAATGAGAACGTAAGTGTTGGTTGGGTGACTGCATGGTTAAGAGAAAGGAAAAGTTAACAGGAAGGGAGGCAAAAATAACACACAAAAGATAGCAAAAGTTGGGAAAGTGTGGATGTATCAAACCTAGGCAAAAGAGGAAAGTTAAAGCAACGAAACAAAAACAAAACAAAAAAATAGACACGCAATAAAACCGATCCTCATTAGTTGATTTTTCTGCTGCATAATTTCTGGCCTGGACCGGTCCAGAGGCCCACCGGGAAACGGGGTTTTTGTGACGGGTGTGCAGTTGAAAAGGGAGCAAAACCAAAAAAAAAGGAGAGAGACAGTCAGGCCCACATCGCATAAAGTGAGACAGACGGTCGATGGTGATGATAATAATAATAATGATGATAATAACAATAATGATGAAGGAACAGTCCGTCAGAGGTTACTGACTGCAGACGAATGTGTCGTTTTTTGCCACACTTGCTCTCTCTCTCTCTTGCCTCCCATCATGTGCCATGCATCGCCCCGAATTGGGTATATCCTCTCGGTGTGTGATACCGGAAGAGATGGATAATTTGGCACAAGTGACGCACATAACAACACCAGCCGACCGGTTGCCGTCGACGACTAAATGTACATTCAGCGACGACGATCCGATGAACCGATGAGGCCGGGTAGTTGGGCGGGACTGTCCAGAATAAATAGAGCACCGGGGAAATTAAAAATAAACAGTTACACCCCCACTTTCTTCTAGCCGTTTGGGGGAAGGAGAGAGGAGGAGTGTGGATTGGTGTGGTAGACGTGGTCCGCTGTGCCATTGAAGGAAACGCAGCAGGGACAATGGCAGCGTGCAGCGTCTCAGCGTAACGCGCTCTACCTTGTGCTGCTGTCGAGCGCCCACGACGAGCGTACCACGACCGTGAATTTGACTTTTTCGGCGGTCAGTTTCTGTTGTGTGTTCGATGTTTTGTATCGGTTCGTGTGTGTACTTCTGTGTGTGTGCGTGATGCGTTCTTTGTTCAGTAAACACGAAGCAAATCATTTTCATCCAAAGGAGTAGTGTATTGCATGTTAGTGAAGCTTTCGAACGGGTTTGATGGAGATCGGTATGATCGGTTCGGTGCAATAGGAATGATTATCTCTGCTTTGCAATTATAAAGAACTGTTGAAAATATCATGTCGCTTGTTCTCATTCTCTTTACAGGGTTTCCCACGATTTATTGGTCGGTTCCCATCAATTTTTGGTGGGTTCCCACGATTTTTTGGTCGCTTCCCAGAATTTTTTGGTCCAATTGTATTGATATCCAATCGGAAAATACCAATAAATTATGGGAACGAACCAAAAATCTATGGGATACGACCAAAAAATTGTGGGAACACACCAAAATATTTTGGGAACTGACCAATAAATCGTGGGAAACTCTGTAAGGATTAGAAGTATCAGCTGAATTTTTGGGATATGTTTTTAAAGCGAAAAAGCCTCATAATTAAATCAGTTTAATACGGGATGAGCTGACATTGCCATACGAAAGAGATAATTCTTCTAATATCACCATGTTTAATGAATTATGTCTACACTCAACGAAAGTTGTAAAAATTACACGACTCATTAAAGCAACCTACAAAATAAGAAGCATAAAATACATTAAAATAACCTTCATCAAAAGCACACTGATTGAATTGTTGCAATGGCTTTGATTTGAACTTTGCCCAAAATGGTTTTCGGGGAAACAAACTAATAGCGCAAGAAAACAAGAACGATTTGACCTCCGGGGCTATGCGTTTGTGTGTGTGTGTTTATGTCTGCGCGCAGCTGTTTCAGTTACGCTGGAAACGAACAATAACGCACTGTCGAATCGACAAATGTGTCTAGCAAACTTTCGTGTCGTTACTGGTCTGGTCCGCCAGAAGTGTCTGGCAACTGTCAACTGTGGAGCAACAGAAAAAAATGAACTGCTCGTGAAGCAGCCGCATTAAAACAGACACTAATAATTGTGTTTTGTTCGTTGTTGGAGTTTGTGTCTATGTGTGAGTGAATTGTTTTTGATTAAAGATTACAACAGTTACGACTAAATGCTGAACCGTGTAGCTTGGGCCGTTAGGTTTAACATGACCTTTATTGTTAATACGGTTCCATTTGTTTAATTTTACCAAGAATCCTGATTGTTATGCCTTGCTACTGGGCGACAAACTGTTTCAATGGAAAAATGGTAGCCAACCCTGTTAAAATTTATTTAAAAAAAAGTCAAGCTAAGAAAGTCTAATATAATTTGAATTTTTTTTATCATTATTTCAGCACTTAAATGAAAATCTCTATCTCGATATTGTTTCTTCTTGCCATTCATTCACATCACAATTCTTAAGCACGATGGCAAGTATGCATTTTATTGATATAGATTACAGTGTTTTACAGCAGTTCTCATAGTTGTTGGACACTTTCTTGAATCTTTCTTATGTGAAATGAACTGTATGTGATTGGAACTGGTCTTTGTAGAATGCGTGTTGGACAAATCGAATGGCAATTTCCAATAAACCTATCTGAAAAGGATAGCATAGAGTCCCATTCCCCTCATATAAAGTTCACTTCCCATTGGAAAGAATCAAGTTACTTTCCATCTATGAAACCCGCTGGAAAACCCTGTAAAAAGATTTTGAGGAGTGCAATAGCTGATAATAGCAAACATGTTAAAAAAGTTGCTGATTGATTGAAATTGATGTTTAATGACTAGAAATTGATGAGATTGATGTGGTGTCTATGAAGCATAGGTAGTTCAAATGATATTTTTTTTATATTATAACAGTAAAAGATAGATAATTCTTGAACTAAGAAAAAAAAATTGAAAAAAATTCTGAAATTCTGACAAAACAAGAAAAAATCTCCGCCATCACACCCGTCCGAAGCACACATAACGATGATCGATCTGCCGTCAATGTCCGAGTAAAAGATCAGGCGTCTCCATTATTGCGCATCTTCTGTCTGCTTATCTCTACCGTTAGCATTTAGTAACCATCTTCTTTTCCCTCCCCCAAGCGTGCATCCTCCAAAAGTGATGCGAAAAGTTTTACCCGGACAAAAAAAATGCCCCCTTCATGCGTGGGTTTCGTTGGCGGCTCGCCCAAAACCAAACACCCCTATCGGGCACAATCCAATTCGCACCAGCAACTGGTCCCGTACCGTTGTGGATCAACTTTCTGCTCACTTCTACCCCGTTGTCCCCTTTACCCCTTGCTTTTTGTGTTGTTTTATTCTGTTTGTGTGTTTATTGATTAGCTGCAAAACAAAAGGTCACACGCATACAAACACCACCGGGGCAAACAAACACCAAACCCCACGTGCCCGTAAAACCCGAACGGTACGCCTATGAGTTATTGAAAAGTGCCACCATGCCAACTCGTCTGAGAAGGGGGGTTTTGGAGCAGAGAGAGAGAGTGAGAGAGGTTATTGGAAAGATGAGCCGAGGTTTTCCAAATGATCTAATCAGGCAGAACTTTATGGTCAAACTTTTGGAGCCATTCAAGCCAAGGTAGGTTCGGGTTTCAACGGGGCTCGCAACAGGGGTTGCGACCGGGAGTTGGATGTGGGAACCCCTATCGGTGTAATCGTATGAGCAAATCTCACATTTCAGCGTACCTTTTTGTACGCGTGCTGACTGTTTTCACCATCTGTTTGTTTGTGTGGGCCTGAATGGCATTTCAACACTCAGCACCCACCTATTGCACATTTAGGTTTTGTGCAATGTTAACCATAAACCGACTGTCGAAGCCTGAAACAGGGATGGCAAAGTGGAAAAATCGATCCAGAGCAGCAAAATTCATGAATCAAGCGTAAGCTGCTTACATATTTATTAGCAGCGCTCAGAAATTGGTTCGACTCGATCATGTGCGATAATCGTGCAGCATCAAAATGAGCATAGGTCGATTGTGGGAAAAAAAAAAACATTATGCTTTGCGTTCAAACACTCGTACCATTTTTTAGTTGTATTAAAAAGGTTGCTAGAAAAAAGCAAGATGAAAGCTGTTGCGAAATTATTCAACATATTTTAAATTAATTAGTGCGAAAACTATACCCTACGCTTAGCCTTCATTGTCTCCCGCATCTTCGGAAATGGGATAATTAAATTTGCTCAATAGACAAACATATTTTTGCGAATGCGTTTATTCGAGCAAACGAGTCAAAATGAGTCGTCTGCAACGTCCCACACATTTTGGAGCTCGGATACAAACTGTGCTATTTAATTACACACACACACAACAAAGGGAGCACACGAAACTGCCAGCACTCAAGATAACCATCTTGATAACCCGAATCGATTCAAAATGACACTAACAAACGTGTTGCTACCATCAAACAAATAGCGGCTTTTGAAGTGTAGTAGAAAGCCGGCTTTTGATGCGATTACCGCTTCGAATGTATGTGTGTGTGAGAGACAGAAAGAGAGAGAGAGAGAGAGAGAGAGAGAGAGAGAGAGAGCAAATTGGTGGTGCCTAGCATTGGTAAGCATCGGTAGGTGCAAAGGTGAAAAACAGTTCGATGAGTTTTATGGTAGCATTAATGTCATCAAAGGAAAGTTTATTAATGTCAGCATTTAAATTAAATTTAAACAATTTAACTTAAATTCAAAGTAACGAGTGTCGATAATGTTGAGTATGGATGGGTTTCTTAGTGTGAAATTGAAAAAAGTACCTAGTATTGGATCCACATACGAGCGGAGAAAAAGATCAAAAAATAAATTCGTTATAAAATTCAATATTTGAAAAAGCTTTTATGTTTAATAGCAAAGCTCTGTTTAATGTGCTTTTCGGTTTAAAATTGCTTGTTCCACGTAGGGAAGCAAAACATTTTTATTTTTCCCAAGGCTATGATCTTTTAATCTTTTTAATTCAACAGACTTTTCATTATTTTACGACCTGCGAGTATCGCATAAAAAGGATTACCCGTTAGGTTTTGCCGGGAAATACGCTTTGTATAGATTATCGAGATAACTGGAGGAACATTTTCGGTCGAATGGGCCAAACCAAACAATGCGAATCAACAAGTCAATGTGAAATAGTGTATCATTAAGCTATCGGTCCCAAAGTTCTATTCAACAGTGGGCTTTTTCATAGTCAGCCAGCAGCTTTGATCGAAGTGCATAAATAATGGAAAATTCGATAATGAGCTCTTTTATCTTATGGCAATATTTTTTCGTTGCATTATATTATACAAGCTGCTTGTTTTCTATATTGAATTGATTTTCATTTCTAACTAAAAGGCTTCATAATTCAGGCAAACTAATACTATAACATAATCGCTTAGCACTATGATTTCAGTTCATTCGTTGAAAGGCACAAAAAGCAGATTCATTTCTTGATAAGTTTCATTTTATCGTGAACAATTAACTTATTTTCAAACGATATGCTATATAACTCATAAAATTAAATGTATACATCAAACGAATACAGTTAGTAATAAATGAAAAAGGTAAACAAAAGCTTTATTGTGAAAATTAGAACATTTTTAAACAACATTGAAATGCAAAAGAAAAAAAACTGAAAAAATCTTACCACGTGAACTGATATAATGCTATTTGCCTATCGATTGCGATTAGTGCTCTACTTAAGATGATTTTTATTCTATAAAATCCTCAACAGGTTACTATTGCCTGTTTCCTTTCCCAGACATGATATTTTTAATTCGTGTTTATATTAACATTATTACGGTTTCGGCCATATTTTCTCCTAAACATGTTATTTGCGATATGTTTAATGCTGCTAATATCATGCTCCTGATTATTCAACAGGACTAGAATTTCACCTGCTTTGTGGTCTCATATCTAACTCCTTACATTACTACACTATGTACATAATAAAATATAATGCCCGTCACATAACACCCTGAAAAAATATCTTGTCAAACCCCCCGAAAGATCCCTGCTTACATCCTGAAGGGTTTTTATTCGTCCCAAGAAACCTTCCGACCGATCACGTATGATTGTCCTTTTCCCACCGAAGCACATGCGTAAACTGTGTGAGTTTTCCAAATCCCTGCCACAAACACGTACTATTTGCATGGTTGTTTGTGCAATTATTTATTCTACAAACCCTGGCACGTGGCTTGTGCATAAGCAAATATTTTACATCCCTCCCTTTTGGTGGTGGCTGGGAGTACGGAACGAAGAAAGAAATTTCGGTAATTGTTTTCTCTTTTTCGGGAACAATATTATGGTTTGCTGAAAATAAAAAGGAAATCCTCAGCATCGCTCACCTTACGAAACCAGGCCAAAAAGCTTACGATGGATTAAAGCACTTTATCGAGCCTAAAATACACCTATCAAGCACATGGTTTTGGAAGCAATGGTTAAATAGAAACAAGAAAACAACGAAGGAAACGGTTCCATTTCCGCACGGTCTTAAATTAATTCGAGCAAATTTCAAACACAATGGTCGTTTTGCACGCTTTTCTACGCCACCCGTATAACACGCAGACATAATGAAGGCGCGTGAAACACAATGTGCCACATGCGTTACGCTACGTCCTGGGTGTTCGTCGTTCGCCGTCTTTATTTTTACCGCATCGATTTATTTTAACACCATTTCGTTTACACCTTGCACCAGCGGGCAACGCGAGCCAACGTTACTTTTCATCAATTTTTGTTTGTACTTCACCCGCAAACCACTTCATCCATTCGAGCGCAAGGTTTATTGTTGGTGCCGATGTGAGCTTGCGAATATTTGCTGAATTTATTAACTCTACCGGGTCTGTACAAGCGGGCACGTACGTGTGAGAAGCTTCACCAGGAGTTGCGCGGAGGAGTTTTACACTGTTGCGGAACACACTCCTGGGTGGCCGGTGAAACCAATCAGCCGTCCTGATTGATTTAATCGATTGACCTGATTGAAGTATGATTGCACACAGGGTGTGTGTGTAACGCACATTGTCACCATTGCCATTGTGTGTCGGGTGACGGGTGATGAGGTTTAAAATAAAAGCTGGAGGTTGACGAGAGGCGGTTGAACCACGTGTCGGTCCGTACCCGTACCAACTGTTTCGGGTCGGGTTGCTTTGCACATAGCTGGAAGCCTTCGTACGTGACCATCATACTGCACGGTTTTTGTGGAGGTCGAGAAGGGGAATTTATTCCGCCCGAGTGTGTGGGCTTAATTGTTTGTTACGTTTGTGCAAAGTTTTGGGACAACTCAATCGGTGAAATCGAATCATAAACCCCGTTGGCAATGGGCTTTTTTTTTAATTTGAAATGAAAATGAATTAAGTGAACATATGGCACATGGTTTGTAGTAGTGTTTGGAGTTGGTTGAAAGATGTTTGAGTATTTAAGACATTTTAAACCGATGTGAAGCAAATCGTCCTTGTTACAAAGCTACATCGCTGTAGCATCAAATTTGTGTAAAGGAGTTCTTGTTATGGATTTTTTAGCCATTTTTAGTCAATATCAATTTCAATTGATTTCGATAGTTAGCTTAGAGAGGTTAAACAATACCTTTACCTGGTTTATATCTAAGGAAATACTAGCTTAAAAACTAGTTAGTGAATACAACGTATCCTGAACAGTAACAAGAAAGGGTATTCATAATCTCTATAACGAAAGCCGGTTTGAACGCTAAGCGTGAGGGAAGAAGAGAAGAAGGAAGTTTGATTAAATGCACGAACACAAGTAAGTAAAGGGTCTTTGGATCTGAACACAGTACGACGAAAATGTCATTCAAAGTATTCCGCACTCTTAGCTGACGTGCAGGTGCTTACAATTCCAGTGATCCAAGGAGTGCCGGTGCGTCAATGCTGCCATCAAGAATTTTGGAGATGAAGCCTGCATGTGCTGCAGTACGTCGGATCACCACAGAATGAAGGGCTAACAAGGCCAAAATTGAGTGTCATAACAGGGCCTGCTGATTTGAATCTGCATGCAGGTAAAAAGCAATTCTGATGAAAAGATTTAGCACTTTTTCCAGTCTTGCAGTCGTTCAACCGGCGGTCCAGCGGTTGCTCGAATCTAGAGTATTGGTAGCACTATTGACAAGACTTTCAAGATGTTGATTGAATGTAAGTTTGTCTTCTAGGATAGACATCCTATTATGACGAAAAAGGAAAAAGATATCACTGAAAATTTGATTTAACAAAGGTGTAGAATGTTACTAGAACACCATTGGGTTCATCTTTCTTCTCACTCCATTCTTTTCAACGTCTTATAAACTCAAGGTTATTTCTGTTCTCTTAAACGATACAAAGTTAGGCGATGTTATTCCCTGGGGCCTACGGAAAGAAAATGTTACACATGTTACATGTTACACTAAAGAACTATCATCAGTTTGAAACGAAAAACAAAACTGTTTACATAATGTAAAATTTAAAACGAGCATCCTTGAGGAACAAACTATTTTGATTCATTTGCAATTAAATGATAGGATTAACAAGAATAGATTAGATTAGACTAGAATAGAATAGATAAAATTAACAAGAACAAACCCTCACAATCTGCTCATCATTTCACAACAGATAAACTTCATTTGCAAAGGTTATGATAAACTTAAGAGTATCAAAAAGCATCAGAAGAATTCATTGAGTTAATTTTTTCTCAGCGTCAGTAGCCATAAAGGAAAATGATGAAATAAAATAAATGCATCATTTTCTGTACTGTTTAAATTCAATCTACGATTAGACGAACGGTTACAAGCAAGTGTGTATGCACGCCATAAAAAATGCCTTCCAACGAGCACCATGACGGCACCGCGACCGTTGCATTGGAAACCTACCTACACGCGGGAGCGCTGAAGAAAGGGCTTTTTCTCGATTTAAAGTCGTCTTTTCCGCACGAACATATTGCACCTCCCCATTACTCCCGAACCCGACGACTTAAAACAATGCGAAATACGTTTTCCACACCACCGATCGTAAACAGTAACGGTATCATCAGAACGGAAGTTAGCGGGTTTTGATGACGGGATGACATGCGGGAAAACCGAGTGTTCACGAGGCTCCAACGTTCGCTTACACTGACGGCTTACGTTCCATACCATTCGATCCCGACCGCAGCTCCAACTCCGGAGGGGGAATGTATGCAAATGCTGGGCGGTGGTTTGGGGTAAATGAGGAAGGGAAGACAAAGGAGCGGGACAAAGTTATAATATATTCAGAAAACTATTCCGAAACCCTGGCCCCATCCAGAACCGAACCGCATTTGTCCAGCATTCACAGTCTGCCGGAGAGAGAGAGAACTGAGGCCGTTTTTACCCTTCGTCCCATTGGAAAGCTGCTGAGCAATGGACAGTAGATGTGACTGCACTGGGGGCTACAGTTGCGAGCAGGGCAATGGGCGGGTAAAGTTGTAGATGAATTTATGTTTCTTCATCACCACCACCACCACCACCACGAACCACGAACCACTGGTTGGTCGGCTAGCGCGTTGTTGGGTCGCACGCGTGCCTGCTAGCTGTTGCACGAATCCATCATAAGCTCCCCGTGGTGGGAGAGCTTTTCTGTTATTTCGCTCATTGTTGCTCGGGTGAAATTATGACAACAATTTACGAATCCACTTGTACACATTGTCTTGCTTGCGAGCTCCTTTTTCGCTCCTGTGTGCTGGAAGTTCTCACTCTTACGCCGATTTTTTGAGCGCTCATTTTCCCTTTCTTTCCGTAGGTCAAAGGGAATAACATCGCCTAACATTGTATCGTTTAAGGGAACAGAAATAACCTTGAGTTTATAAGACGTTGAAAAGAATGGAGTGAGAAAAAGGATGTAAACTTTAAAGCTACGAGCGGACACTCTTTCATTGGGGTGCGGACAGATAATTACTGATTCTTATAAATGATCCTCAATAGACATGATTGAAATTTATTTATTTTGGGCGGCTGTAGCATAGTGTTGTTTCATAATAATAGCAAGTTTCAAGCCAAATGCAAACAGGTTTGTTTATATTGCCGAAAAATTTGATGCTTTATCGTTACAGGCGATGCATTAGATTGGATGCATGATAATTCAATAGTAGTCTTTAATTGCTACTGAAAAAAATATAAGATTTTCTGTAATCTAATTTACTTTCTAGTTCTATTAAATCATTGTTTGCTGCGCATCAATTAGCAAGATAATCTAATAGAAGCTCGTAATAAATGTCAAAAATCACACTTAAAAGCTTCCACACGCAGGCTAAAGTACCATAGTGCGTCATAATAAACGTCTTATTACTTTTGCAACATGTTTAAACACCCTTAACAGCCACTAATTGGAGTATATTTGAGCTATATTTACAGCACACACACGAGTTCGCGCGTTTTCGTGCGAATTGCTTCACGCGTGTTGATTAAGTGATTTTGTTTTCCTGGAGGTCTATATTAATTTGTGTGCTGTGTGCTCCCCACGCTACGCATCGGATGCATGAAACGAAAACGAATTTCACGCTTGGTTGTTTGGTATCCCATTTTTTGTGAGAGCCATATGATTCTTGGAGTGAAAGGTGTTTCAGTGTATGTTTTCGTGTTCATATAGCACAATCCAGTTCCCAGCTGAAAGGCTTCACCGGTGTGTTGCACTGCAACCCCGAGAAGAAAGGCAAAAAAATATCAGCATTTTCAGAAGGCTCACAGCGTCATACTTTCAGCCCTATTTTTAGCGCATTATGAAAACAACGTTTGTTTATCCTCACCAAACGTCTTCATCTTTCCCACCCCGAGACTGAAAAGTAAAGCAACAATCACGCCAATTCCTGGCCAAAAGTCAAAAGTTTAAATCAACTTCACCTCCTACGCGACATCGCGGGTCGACCCCAACGTCGCTAGCCAAAGGCAACGGAACGATCTGGAAGAAGCACCGTGACGCGTAGCGCGAGTGAAATTGCCAGGACTTTCGAGCGTATCGGCTTTCCCGCCGCCAGACGCACAGCCACCAGGCCAACTTTAATAAGTTCTAATTGATGTGGCGACAGCGTAATTTGATCGCTCGAGCTAAAATCGCTGTCGCAGTCAATTGAGTGAGCCAGTGTGACGGGTGAAATCAAACCCGATTGCGGATTGATTACCGTGTAGCAATCGATTGCGGTCCACAGAACTGGGAGAATCGTGACGCAGCGTGAGGTTCTACCGTTGAAGAAGCGATTTTAAGTTTTAGTATTGTTTCTGTTCGTTTTTATTACAAATTTCTGAGACACAGCTGGGGACTAATTGAAAGGAACATTAAGCTGGATGGGAAGAATTTTATTTATTTTTTAATGAGTCTCCGCTGGATGATTCGGTGTAAATAAGGATTACACCTCGATAGCCTTGCTAAACGCCTGAAAGTATGCAAATAAAACAATATTTAGTACAGTTTAATTGGAAACGGTATAATTTATTTGATTTAAAATTTGATAAAAATGATAATTCAAATTGGAGCGGACAAAGCTTATAAGAAAGCTTATATATAAAAGAAAGCTACTATAATGAAATAGTTTTATTAATGTTCAGTTATTCTATAGTATTTTCTACTTCTAAATTTGACTTTTCGAACAAATCCATACAACCCGTTGGACCAAACTACACAAAAGAACAATCTAAATATCTTCTTTGTAATTGAACCGTTTCCAATTTGTGAGCTTTCACTCCCCAGCGCACCGTACCGGCAGTTGTGGTGGAAGTGAAACATTTGGCGAGAAACCTACGCAAAAATGCTTGCCACAAAACTTTTACACCAACCCAGTCACCCCGAGCACTGGTTTCGGGACGCCTGCACACGCCAGAACATCGGTCCAGTGTCCCTTTGTCACCGGCAAGTTGTTGTCAGGCCCGAAAGCACAAACGTTTCGCCGTGGTAAAGTGTTGCCGTTGCTTTCCAAAACATTAAAAAAACGGTTCAGATGTAGGTTGATGAGATTGTATACTGAAAATTACACACCCCAAAATACCGACGCCCGGTAGTTGCGAGATAGTTTTAACAGACTGTACACAAGCAAAGATATGTGGCTACCAGATTACCGGTTTGAATATTACGCAAAGCAAAAGGCACATTCAAATCGCGGCAAAGCAAAGTAAACCATTACAAAATGAGGGATAAAAATCACTTCAACGACGAGTGCACTCGGAACGCTGGAAAACGGGAAAGTATGTTAAAATGAACATTCCACGTTGCGTGTCTTTTGCCAAGCTGGCACAGATATGTAGGTGTTGCCGTGCTAAAACATTTCGCCGTACCTTTTTCTTCGCCGTGTTGCTCATTACCGGGGAAAGCTGGAATGTCGATTTGAAAATGCTTGAGTGAAACAGATTTTTTTTTTCGTTTTTGTTTTGCTGGCTTGTTTGAAGTGTGAGGATTTTTAATTTAGTTTCTTTTATGCGCCACTCAGCAAACGCGATCAGCCTTTTGTCTGTGAGTGATTGAAGCTAAGCGAGTTGAGGGGTGCTTAGGAAATGTTTGGTTGTGTTTGTTAGCGAGTAATAAATCGAGAAAGAGAGAAATAAGGAAAAGAAAACATAATGAGAGGAATAAAAAAAAGAAAAGAAAAGAAAAGAAAAGAAAAGAAAAGAAAAGAAAAGAAAAGAAAAGAAAAGAAAAGAAAAGAAAAGAAAAGAAAGAAGAGAAAAGAAAAGAAAAGAAAAGAAAAGAAAAGAAAAGAAAAGAAAAGAAAAGAAAAGAAAAGAAAAGAAAAGAAAAGAAAAGAAAAGAAAAGAAAAGAAAAGAAAAGAAAAGAAAAGAAAAGAAAAGAAAAGAAAAGAAAAGAAAAGAAAAGAAAAGAAAAGAAAATAAAAGAAAAGAAAAGAAAAGAAAAGAAAAGAAAAGAAAAGAAAAGAAAAGAAAAGAAAAGAAAAGAAAAGAAAAGAAAAAAAAGAAATCAAACAATTATATTGAACAAGAAAAGGCATGTTGTTAAGTTTTGCGAGCTGACGACTGGACCATGGAACCCAAACCCATTTATTTCCTTTCAATGTTTATATACATATTCTCTATTTATCTCTCTATCTCTCTATCTATCTGTCTTTATTCAAAATTTCTGAACCATATCCAAAATTCAAAAATAATGCCAAATGCCAATTACAATCCAATTACACAAAAAAAATCATTTAAAATCGCTCAAACAAATGAAACATTTTTTCATTAAAGCGTAATCAAACATTGAATTTCATCCAGAACACAAACACCGAGCTAACCTTTTAGCTGCCCAGTCCCACTCAAACGAACACTCACACACCTCCGGATTGTTTGAATTCCATTTTACACAGCGGGCAGGAAAGCATATTATAATACCAACAGCCTTTATGCGGATACTTAAACAAACTGCACCAACTCTCTCCCTCTGCCATCAAAGCCTCCTAAAAAAAGTAAAGACACACACACATTTACTGGTATATCAAATATTGCCTCCCAACGCCGGTACGGTTGATTGTTTGCTGCCCTGGAGCCTTCGTCAACCGTCGGGCTACAAGCCAACGATCCATAAAAGCGTTCCTTACCAACCACCCAGCACGACGGCCCAGACGACGGCAACGGTAACGCGGGACATCTGTACGCGATGCGCTTTCGCACATGTTCGCGAACCGCGTGGGAAGAGGAAGAAAAGTTGTTTCCTCTATCTGATGGGACTCTGTTGCTGCTGGTACCGGGGACCGGCGATGCCGTGCGTGTGTCACTCGTGGGCTAAGGAGCATTCTTTTACGGTGTCACGGTTGAGCTGGGGCTGTAATTGATATAAGCGTTCAATTACAAGCTATCACGGCATTGGAAACGATGGCGACCCATAACGGTAACGTTCTACGAGCAAGCAAGCAAGCGTCGCCACAGTATGATTGCTTCGAGTTAAAGTCCAATTGAAACTTTCTCCACCTGCTCAAGACGGAGTCCAAGTTTTGTGATTTAAAGAAAAACAATTTATTGCTACCGAAACCAAACAAACAGCTCGCGCCGTTCTAAGCCAAAGCAACAACACACACTCCCATGCAAGCAGCTACCAGTCGGAGAGACATTAGATCCTCATTAGATGTTCATTGTGGCAGCTGTTTGTTCAAACGTGTGATAGTGTTTTTCACCCTTAGCTGTAGCAATTATCTCCGTTCCGGGCGATTGTGTGGTACGGTACGGCACGCGCGTGAGCCCGTAGCCTGCCCCGGTCTATCATAATGCGCTTTTCCACGCGCTCCTCGGGACGGGCGCAAATGTTACTAATGGGCTACATTTAGACCGATCCTACTCCAGGCGCACACGTACACGTTCCAGTTTTGTATTGATTTGTTCCATGTAGCAATGTGATTGTGTATGTGTGTGTGCTATTCAGGGATGGGAAAAGGGGCATTCTTTACATCAACAGCAACATGCAGACAGCAACAGCTGATGGATTGCTGGTGGGTGGAAAGAAAAAGATTATTGGATGATTATTCTGAATGCATGGGGCGCAATACAAGACAGTAGGACATTTATGAATGAAACATGATTGTCAGTTGTATGCGATATGATGTAGCTGTAGCGCGCGTGTTCAGCGGAAATAGTTGCATTTGAACGACATTTAAAAATAATTATGAGTAAACTAGAAGAAATTAAACGGAGAAAAAATTCGATTTTTCAAATAATTCAATTCAGGTGACGCAAAGAGTGTGATGCCTTTCAGCCATGCTAAGCAACCATATGATCGAAAATAATCATTAAAATCGATTGCTCACTAAAAGGCTTCTTAGAAAAATTGGGTTAAAGTAAGGCTCAGCCCTCTACGTTACATAGGAGAAGCGTTACATGCCATGAGACATTCCCAAGTACATTTTTATTATAGTTTTGTCATCCACGCGACCGACCAGAGTCAATTTTTAAATGAAAAATATTTAAAACTGCGATGAAAATAAAAGTTTTATGTTTTAAGATTAACCAATATCAAGGAAATTTAATTCTGAAACACAAGTTTTATACATAGTTTATGAAAAATAGCCAATAAAAGTTCGAAAAACTCTTGAAGCCTTAAATTGGAGTATAATTTCCAAAAGTATAAAATAAAACAACATGTAAAATATATTTAATTAAGTTAAATGTATGACATGTATTTATTGTCTATGAAATCTACGGTTCTGGCCATTTTAAATCATAATTACATTTAGTTTAAAGGCTTTTATAAGGGTGATGAATTAGGTTAATTAATAAATGTACACAATGATTATAATTCCAATATCATAGTTTTACCAATATGCCGAGGCTAAGAAATGTATAAGTATTTTAATATTTAAATTGTTTTAAAAGTAATTATTAATATTGCTATAATATTAATGAATATCAAAAATAGTAAAGGAAATAGTCACATATTTTTATTTTTATTTTAATGAATTATCAATGAATCTAAACCTTATAAACGATTGCTGAAAATTCATAAGATTTGTATTATTAGACATTATTATCTATCAATTTGCTTATCTACGACGGTTAAAAAAGGCGTTCAAATAATGCTGCTTGGATTTGAGATAAACAGGCGTTACGCGTAACGCTAGCGTAACGTAGAGGGCTGAGCCTTACTTTTACCAAAAATTGCACATGAATCAGACATGATCATTTGTAGGTAAAGGAACCAATTGACAATTGAACGATCGAATGATTTAATAAATGTTAACTATTCCTTTGTACGACAATGCATTGCAATCGTATCATTATGAAAAGAACGCTATTTCAAACAATAATGCTGACCTATGCAAATTGTGTCTGTTACACTATGTGCGAGCGCAGTTCAGCAATAGAAACTACATGGAATTATGAATGATTAAACCAATTAGGAACGATTGACAATAGTGTATTACAAACAAAAGTTTAATTACGGACGCGTTTAAAGTCAACGGAATAACATTTGATTGGTTTAATTATACCTGTCACATGTTGAGCATATGTCATTGACTAAACAATAGAAAATGTACAATAGGCAGTACTCAGAATGACAGCAATAAATCAATAGCAAAATAACGCGAAACATTAAGCATTCGAAACATTAAACATTTAAAAACTAGATTATTAAAAAGCAAAATTTATCATATCTTGTTGTGTGAAAACTACCTTCAGCATATTTTTTTTAGATAATTGAAACCCGATAGCAAACTAACAGCACATCTCCTGACAAGGAAATACAACCAACACCATACGGACACTAAATTCAATACACAACGAACAAAACCGTTGTGCAACAGAATGAATACGTGTCATGTTAATGGAACGATAACGTCTACCTGGAAATAGGATATAACATTTCCGGTGAATTGTATTTTCCAGTGCGCTTCTCAGTGAAGAAACTTCTTTGTCCCTCGCACAACTACAACAAGCACCAACAGGGGCAGTAGTTCCCAGTGCTGGTTGAGGCGGTAAATCGCGAGCAGCGCGGCTATACTATTTCTATACTTGTTGCCATCCACCAAAACGCGTACTATTTCCAGCCTTATGGGAACAATCAAACGGGTGTGCATGATCTGAACAGAGAAAAAGGAACAAAATTGTACCGCAAAAACACTTTGCTCGGAAACCATCCGAATGCTCCAAATTTACACCCTCCCACGTCCCAGCGATGCAGCAGTTGGTGGCTTCGTTTTGCATATGCGCCATTGCATCATTCGGTGTAAACATTGCAACTCTCTGTTGCGCATTCCCACCATGGACCAGGCCGTCTTGTGGCGAGAACGTACGGGTTTAAGCGTTCGGAGATGGTACTTCAAAGATAGTGTTCACATGTTGCAACCGCTGGCGATGTTTGGAGAGAAAATTCACTTGAAAACTATTTGGCATCGTCCAATAAGCAGGAAGCTAATGAGCATGCAAACGGTACGGTGCGTGTGCGTTAGCTGCACCGTACCGTATATCTGTACGATGTTTGTTTATCCACGCAAACACACATAGGGAAAGGGGTCCGCAAGTATTACACTGCAGCACTAGCTTCCCTGCAGTAAGCTGCAGCAAAGGTAATGTGGCAACTGCACAGCACATCAAACCTCAACCCCACACAAGAGGGCTGTAACAATCATAAGTTTATTGAATAGGCACTTTAAGGTCGTGCATTGTACGGTTTCCAACCAGTGGCGGATTTAGGGTATTGGGGGCCCTAAGCGTTAAAAGGAGTGGAGGCCCCACGGTTGGTGTCGAGTGGGGGGGGGGGGTGCATATTGTTGCATTAGGTTTTGAATCAAACACACTTTAATGGTTTGCTGATGGGGGGGGGTGCTCAGAATTCTCTGTGCTGGGGCCCTATAGTTTATGAGTCCCTTCATCCATTCATCCCTATCTAGCACAGAAGCTCTCGCTGATACTACTGTACACATTGTTCTATATGCTGGAATTACCATACACGGGGCCCCTACATTGACGGGGCCCCCCGCGGCCGCTCAGTCCGCGCACCGTTAAATCCGCCACTGTTTCCAACCCAAAAACAGGAGGGCTTGGGCATGTGGTATGAAGTTTTTAAACAACCCCTTTTACAACAGTTTCGTTTCATCAGTTCCGGGAAAATCTGAACATTTTGGCTCCGACTTGCCTCCCTTTGGTATGCTTTTATCGCAAAGCACCCGAAACTCAAACTCCACACCATGGCTTGAAGTGCCGCCGGGCAGGCAGAATAAATCTTTAAACTTTGCTAACGACCATTTTACGTACAGTTGTGCCAAGTGCCAGCCAGCCCTACCGAGCAACCACATGTAGGTAGGATGAAGTTTTTATTTCGGTAGTTAACATACGGAAGTGATTGTTTTTTTTTCTGTATATGTATAAAATTGGATGCTTCTGTTAGCACCTCACTGGAATTGTTTTAAGCTGTCAAAAAAATAAAACTAAAGTGCTTCAACAAACGGGAAAAGAAAACAGAGCAGCACGGCAGGGCAAGCCATTTCACGTGGTTCTCTTTGGGAGGCCAACACAAAAAGAATTGGTGGAGCTTGCAAAGAGTTATCCGAGCAATGCAAAGCACGTGAATCAGGGTCGGCAAACGTTCCAAAAAGGAATGACAAAAACAGCCTCCCAAAAGGTATGAGCGAATGGGTTTTGTGTTTTGTGCTTTTTTTTTGTTAATGTTGGGCTTTTAAACAGCCCACAAGAAGATGGAATTTTTGGTACGCCAAAATAGGACGCTTGAGTGAGATGAGTTTCGCGTCCAGACAAGTGAAGTACAGTATGAGTTAACGGCAAAATGGAGAAATTCTGCTCAGTTGGGGTAGTAAACGGCACCTCAAAAATGCTCGTTATTACAACCACAGACTATTCAGAACTGTGGTAGATGTTATCCAGATCAAGAAAAATGGAAAACACAAGGTGGCAAATGCTTGTTGTATTTTTGATTGCATATCGGCCTATGGATTACATCAAACAAGATTGCAAATATCAAAAACCGGTCTTAATAGTGAAGCAAAACAGTGTAGTAAATGGTTTTGTAAAAGGAAAATATTCTACATCGAAAAACAATACAGCCAATATCCGTTTTATGATTTAAAATTAGACTTCAACAGATGTGATTTGTGCTGTTAAATAAAGCTATGGAAAAGCTATTGTGATGTTACTTTTAGCTAGAGAGTAGATGTTTGAATCTTAGTAATAATAATAATAATAATAGTAATAATATAAGTAAGTAATAATATAAGTAAACTTACGGCAATTAGGAAAATACAAATTATTTTAAGTCTCTTGAATTGTCTTAAAATATTCATTACCATTAGCGGAATTAGATCGTTGATATTAGCGTCAATCGGTTTACATCAATTTCAAACTTAAGTAATATGATATAAGTAAAAAAAAAACAATCCAAAACAATTAGCATCCTTTGGCGAGGTAAAGGCGGACGAGCAAGTAATAATCAGAGAGAGGGCACAGGGCTCTCACTAATAACCTACAGCTCATCACTTGGCTTTTATTAGTAGAACCGTCAGCTTACGGCCTACTGATGTTGTGCAAACAATTAGCATCCTTGAAGTATTTAGTATTCTGGTAGGATTTCATTATTTTGCTTTATGGGATTGCTTTAAAAAAAGACTGCAAGTAAGAGATATCTATTTTGGTATACAACATATGATACGATTAAAATTCGATCGATACGATCGAGTTTGAAGTGCATTTTTTATGCATTGTATTTTCATGCTAAAGAACGTCTAACTAATTCTATACCCTTCTCTTCGCTTATCTTTCCTCACCAATAGGATTCGCTGCGACAGTTGCATGCTAGCCTTAACCGCGGCGCGTTCTAAGCAACAGTTGAATATTTATAAAGCCAACCTTCGAGCGTCTGGCAAAGCAAAACATTTGCCACCCACCCGCACGTCCACGTAAAGCGATGGATTCCGGCGAATGGAAAAATCCACCGGTGTGCCGGAAAGCGTAAAAGTATACCCCCCGAACCCAAACGGTAGTATGTTTAATGTCGGCGGAATTCCAGCGCACGGCGTAGTGTTGAGTGCGTTTGTTTTAACTTCCACCGCCACCACCAACGTCGCCCTGTTTCGGGGCACATGTTTAAAGGTCATTTCGTAGGCTGTGTCTCGGAGGAAATTTCAGTCTGCCAAGTAGCAGTTTGTGTGTGAGAGAGAGGAAAAAAAGGACTACAAAAGCGCACGGAAAACTAACCCATTGATGGTGCTTTTAAGTAAACAGCTTTAGATCGAGCGTGCGTGAAAGTGTTTGTGTGCTTTTATATTGTGTGAGGAAGTTGAAATTGCAAAAGGTAAATCGAACACGGTCAGTGTGTGTGTGTGTACCTTGACGGAAAACAATACAAAATGGCCATCCTGCATTCTTGCTGCCTTTGGCGAAGCGTTCGCCGGGGAAGCTTTGCGAGCGTCATCTACACACTGGTAAGTATGGGCAGATTGTTTGACTAACATTGGTAACCAATTAAAGTGATCATTTGAATTTAATTAATTTAAAGCAATTTGGCATTTAATTATATGGCAAATATGTGTGAAAATTTATTAAATTACTAACTTTATTTGAGATGAATTATTACCCAACTTTTCTTACTTCAAAGCTCATTAAAATCAGACGATGTTGTTAGCTTCTTAAAGCTGCCCACCAATACAAGATTTACCACAACTGCCTAACCTTTCGCTCTCAATTCAATCATCACGTTTTACTACCGCGTCTCGATACTCGCATCTAGAGGACTCAATCTTTCCACCGTGGTCCACCATAAGCTCCACCCGACAGTGCGGCGGATAAATCACTCCTAATCGATGACACGAACATTGTCAGCGGTGGATAGATCGATGAAGTTCGCTCTTCCCACTTCCACGACAAAACGGACTCACGGAAGGGCATTGATGACCGAAAACAAAACAAAAAATGGACCACCGCAGGCCGTGACCCAGCACGATTGACACGTTTATTAATAGCTATCAGCGCTCTAATTGGCCCCTAATAGCGTTGGCAACATGCAGCCCATAATGGCAAACCCGGCTGGTGGGGGCAGTTGGTTACTTAAATTATCGCACACACTCACACACACAAAGTTCGAGTGACCAAGAGGATGTCCGAACGGGCACCAGAAGGAAGTAGGAGGTGAAGGCTTGACCGAATCTCTTCCGTTTCGCAGTTTACGCGGTCAAACAGCT
The DNA here is from genome assembly GCF_017562075.2 of Anopheles merus. Taxonomy (NCBI): domain Eukaryota; kingdom Metazoa; phylum Arthropoda; class Insecta; order Diptera; family Culicidae; genus Anopheles; species Anopheles merus. Next base: position 36,293,924 of record NC_054083.1, read on the forward strand.
CGACAAGCCGAGTTGCTGAAAATGTCACCGTTTTCTTTTGATGTTTGTTGATTTACAAATACCGGGAAGATGAGAACACAGTCCTCGTAGTGAAATAGCAGGAAGGATATGTATTCAAATTTAGAGCATAATTTTGTGCGGCGTGAGAAATGATAAAGAATGCGTCCGGGGCTATTTTTAACTATTTTAACACCGGTCGAGCTCTGAGAAGTCATTTGAAAACAAACGTACTTCTACGAAGTATATAGCTAGACCAAACATATTGGAACGGATTAGTACTAATTCAATGGTTGGAACCGTGAGAAGTAAAAATCACTGAAAAGGCATGACATGTTTAATGTAACCAAAACGAATGATTGAACTATTGGCATTTTTAACATATTATATTTAACATATTACACACATTTTATGAACATAAAACATCAAAAATGGATGTTTAGTAAAGAAATAGCCTTGAAAGTATCGAAATGCTCAGTTTTGCGCGTTTGGTGCGAAAGTAAGCATTATGTTGCATACCTTTAGGCGTTTACTATTGCTCTCATGCCTATTAATCGTAGATAACTTTTATTCGTTTTCTTTTCTTGAACGTTTTGAGTAATAACTTATTTAATATTTCTTATAAGCAATCCCCGATTATGACTGTGGTTCGTTCAAATTCCATTCTTGAAATTCCCCTAGAGCTGCGTCGAAAAGGTAATTTGTTTCACAATGACCACTACCATTAAAGTGACGGTTGATGAAATTAAATCAAACCGTACCTGCTAAACGTACCGGCAACCAGTCGAAAAATTGGACCACACCCAGGGGAGAGGAGGCGCCAGTGCAGAGGGAAAATTGTTTCCCCGTACATTCCACCGTACGGTTCACGTCCAAACCTACAAAAAAAAAAACGACACAAAAATCAATCAATCATTAATCATTACGTTTCCGTTGATCGTTTCTTCAAACGGAACGCTGGCCAGTGGGATTTTCTTTTCGCCGACCAATTTCGCCGAGACGGGGAGCACATTTTGCTGACCTCATTGGGGAATTTGGTGCACTGTATGTGAGCAGTGTGGGTGTGTGTGTACGTTTTTGCAAAGGTTTAAGGACTGTTGGCATAGATTCCGCGTGAAAATGAACCAAGGACAGTTAATTTTTGCTGTCACCCTTGTGGAAGCGCAGAAAACCCCGGACGCTCGCTGGTACCGACCGGAAGCGGGGGCCGGTTTTAGGGGGACTGGAGTGCTTAGGGGACTGGAGGGTAACCTGATTTTCTTTGCAACCTAAATTCTATAGCCCCATTCCGCCACTGTCCGCCACGCAGGTCAATAGCGGTGGGATTAGGGGACATCCTGCCCGAAACTGTTGTTGTCCCCCGTTCACCCAAGTGGCCACCCTAATCCGGGAGCGTTTCCGTCCGTTCCCTGGCGATAATTATTATCCGTCCGTTCCGTCGAAAACTGTGCCATCGCTCCAGAGGAGCGAAAAAGGACCGGGATAAGCAGTGCAGGCCACTCAGGATCGACCAGGATTTGCCTGGATGACATATGGGCGTTGCGAAGGTCCTCGGGAAGATTAAATTGCAGCGACAGTGTGGGAGCGAAACTGTACACGAAAAAGATCTCTCGACCCAACCAGCAGGGAGGGGGGGGGGGGATGGGGAGGAGGATTAGCCTTGGGAAGCACTAGAAGCAGCAGCTTCATGCATGTTTTCGCTAAAACCATGGTTCGGCACCATTATTTCGCTGCTTCAGATTTTGTTTGTGTCGAGTGCTTGAGGAGTTTGACGCTAGTGGGAAGGCTACCCGTCTCTTGTTACCCGAGCAGGTGGTCGCGCACGGTTCAAGTGTTATCAGAGACCTGCTCCGGGAAGAAAATCTGACCGTGCATTCAAATCACGGCGCACCCCCATCCCAAGCCAAAGCCACCTCAACACACCACGACCACTTCAAAATAACTACTGTGAAAATCCATTCAGCAAAGAAAAACAGGAAGTCGCCGCGGTAATGGAATGCTTTGTTAACTGTTCAAGTGGGCCCACCCTTATTATTGGTGCCGTCCACTACAATCACTCACTTCAGTGGACAGCTTCGGTTTGGGTTTCGGTGCGCTCCCGTGCGCTGGTCCCACGGCAGTTGCTCCCTAGGGGTGCACTCCCGGTGTGTATCCGGCGTGCCACAACAATGCAGCACATCGACTTCTGTTCCCGATTGTCCGTTGAATGGACGCTTTCGAGCGAAAACACATTCACACACACAAACATAATGGAAATAGTTGTGTGTGTAGGGAGCAGTGCGGTACGGCAAGCAAAATAATAGGGATCAGTTCCACAATAGGAATTTGTGTAGTCGAATAGGAATAAAAGCGCCGATGGACAGCGGTATTGCAAACGGTGAAGGTCATGTTTTACAATGGATAATGTTGCCATTATGCTATCGTTATGGTAAGGAGAGCAAACTAATCCCACACATTATGTATTGTGCAAGGGGGTTGCACAATGCTCGGCACGAACTAAGTGTTGGCTTCTTGTGCAGTTGACAGTTTCGTTTGGGGTAGCGTTTTGCTGCTTTTTTGCGTTGCGAGAATACTGTTTTTCCGCTCCTTTCTCGGTACCTTTACGAAGAAATATGTGTCTTTTTACCATCACATAAATATCAGAGCACAATTGTGCATAGATTTAGACAAATACATGTTTGCACACATTCAAGGACGTTATAATGCTTTTAAAGTATGATTTGAGTTTTATACCTACAGCTTCATCTTTTTTCAACACTTTTTAGATTTACATTATTGTGTTTTACCAAGATTTTACAAATCAAAGTTGATTACGATGTAAGAGGAAATCATAGTTTTATGTTGCCAACTATCGACTGCCACTATTACGCAATGATAGACTCACTTCATGATGATTGTTCGTTTATTGGCAAAGAGTTTAAAATTAAACTGTGGTACTGTGCTTTGTCCACTGTTTTCCCAGCAATGTCTACTTAAATTTCCTCGTTATCTTCTGTACTCGTTTTCAAAGGGTATTTGCGGGCAGTTGTGACAGGCTTGTAAAGCTCCACCTTCAGTTGATTGCAACTAAAACCACTATATGATCTTCTGGGCAGCAACATGCTAGGTGCACACTACATCTGCTCTTTCATGAACCAATAATTGTAGGAGCAAGTACTAGGAAAAGGGTAGCATGCAATAGGATAAGAATGGAATATAATTGGAGCAGTGACAGAGTTGCTCGAATGAGGTCTCTTTTATGTCCTAATATTGAGATGTAACTAGTGACAGTACAGAATCAAGCAAATTTATTACTGATGTTGAACACAATTAAAGGATATAATAGCAATAGGTCTACAAATTTAGAAGTTAAAAGAAAGAGATAGATAGATTGGGAACCACATGGCAGTGACACATGCACGTAATGGAGTAAAGGACATAAGGAACCAATCTAAAAGATCTCTGCATATTATTTCCCTTTGGAAGGCTTATCTAATATATCTCTTCTTCTTGTTTGGCTCAACAACCGATGCCGGTCAAGGCCTGCCAACCCCACTTGTGGGGTTGGCTTTCAGTGACTTATTGATTTCCCCCCATAGCAGGATAGTCAGTCCTACGTATGGCGGCACGGTCTATTTGGGGCTTGAACCCATGACGGGCATGTTGTTAAGTCGTACGAGTTGACGACTGTACCATGAGACCGGCTTAATATCTAATATATAATTTATTAAAACTTTGTATTAAAATTTGAGCTCTAAGAGTCCTTGTTCCAGTATAGAATGTCTTTGTTTTGAGTGTTGCCTTGACTATGGACAATAACATCACGGATTGCACCGTAACTCAAACGATTGCTGTATAATTATGACATTTTCTGCCAAGCATTTTTGGCGCATCTCACTTTGCTCTGATTTGATGATGGGAGAATTGCTTCCAGAGCATCCACTATCCCAACATTACAGACAGTTTCCTCGTAGCTTACGTTCACGCGTTCCAGTTAACCTTGTCCGCCATTTGCAACGACATTAAAATTCCGATTCCAACAGGTTGAAATGATTGCAACAAAGAAACATCACTCGGAGCGTACAAGCAGGGGCATATTTTGTCCGATCCCCAACACTTGCAAAATCCTGCTGCTCTCGCTCCTCCTGCGGTGATGTGCATCTGTTGACTACTGATGCTGTACATGCCGGTACCACCAGTGACACCAGTTCGCACTAGCAGAGCTATGTGCATTCAGTGCAATGAAAACATTCCCAAAAGAGAGCAAGGAACGCTCGGCCGTGCTCTCCCTGTGCGCTGCAAAGCATCCGAGGCGAGTCCCTATTTCATCCGTCGCTTGTCGTCGCTCGTACGCGCGCTGAGACATGTGCAGTGCAAAAAGACCACGGTACGGTGGTACCGGTACCGTACAGTATACTCCGCCCGGGAAACCATCATTGCTTCCCGGGGATTAGCGATTTAATTACGCGCGCCCGCCCGTATCAGGAAGATGATGGTTGATGAGTGAAACATTCCATCTAACAAGATGATGCGCTCGTTGGTGGAAGGAATATGTTCGTCGGCGCGCGAAGCAACACTGGTTTGGCGCTACATACGGCGAGAAATAATTATCCTGATAAGAGGAATGTGTTAACCAGCAGTAAAGGATGCCCGCTTTCCACTCATTCACAGACGGTTGGAGAGTTTAGTTTAATTGGAATGAGGCTTTTCAAAGGAAAGGAAGAAGCTAGACTGCAGCAGCCAACAGAGGCGTCTGCATCTGTACGAACGTATAAGGTGTGTTTTTTTATTCTATTTCTCCAAATTAATTGGATTATTAAACAGGGAAAGGTCATCAATATCATGCCAAATCATTGCATTTATTTAATCCGAACGCCCCAAAACGAAGATCACCCTGAACAAATGTGTCAATCCCGCCCAAAATGGCACGTCCTCGTTCTCCATTATTATCCCCAAGCTAATGGGATGGGAATGGTCAATTCAGGCCACAGGCAACCTGTTGAGTTTCCGGTTCCTGAAGGAAGCGAAGAATCTTAATGCTTCTCCACCTTCCATCGTGCCGTTTCTCGGAATTCTTCCACCCCAACGGACAAGACCGATGTGGCCGATGCGTGCGAGAGAATTCGGTAACAATCTTGCAAAAGGCAATCATCATCCAACCACCCACCCACCCACCCGATAAGATCCATCCGGGAGAGAAATGGCAGCGTATGTCTATTTCCGGTTCAACATCCGGAATATCTGGTTTCGTGTCCTCCATTTCCTTGCAGCCGTGTGTCCTTCCCTCGTGTCCTTCCCAATTCCCTTTCGGTCCTACCATCGCAGCCACCCCTCTTGGCAGTATGTGGAGCAAACAACCGTCAGCGAGCGAACGAGCCCAGCGCCGACTTGACAGAATCCATGTCGTTTATCTTGTTGACTAATGGCAGCATTCAAGTTCGATTCGATTTCTCCCGCCAGCCAGCCAGCCAAACCGTCCACCTTGACGCAGATGTTTCGTGTCACATGGTTTCGGAGATGGTTCGCCGTTCTGGTACGTACATTCCCGGCACCAGCATTCCCATGCGAAATGGGTTTGTTTACTTGCGCCCGCTGGGTAATTAGGACAATCGGAGTACTCGCTCGCGTCATAACTGCCTGACGAGTGGTCGAAGTAGGATGGCTTCAGCGCACTATGGACGTTTGTTTGCGGTCCTGTGTAGCGGGCAGCAGCAATGTTCTTACGGGAAGATGTACTCGCTATTTTTACGCTTGAATTGCGGGCAAAGTTTTAATGACTTTTAAAAGCTATCACTGCAATTAGATTTCTAGTTTTCCCGAAATAAGTTGTAACAATATGCGGGAGATGTTTTATTAAGCGCCGCGTGTACAACTGTTCCCAGGTAGCAGGTTTAACAGTGCTTGTAGCAATACTGCATTCCAGGAACCGTTGCCTGCTGGCGATGGTCTTTTAAAGCTTTTGATTGTCTTTTTGTGTGTGCTCCCTTCGTAGACTGTCAGTTCGTAGGAAGTATCATAGAAGAGTAAAAGTTTTGTATTAATATCCCAAGAAACATGTTTGAAATTTGTAGCGCGTATGTCTTCCAAATTAATAGCAAATGCTTTTAATTGCATCTTGTTTACTAAATCGTGTCAATTTCCAAAAGGGATTCAATCTTCAAGATTTTGATATGCTTTTTCAACCGGAAATTGGTCAGTTTATTGAACTATGAGTGGTTGAATGAAAGAAAAAAACGAATTGATCGCAATTAAAAATGTGACATTTTCCCTTTTGACTTATATCGGGTTTATAAGACTCGGATTGGATTAAAACTTTGATCCCAAGTGATGTATATTTGTCCAAACAATCAAAGGGCAACTGGTCATCATCAATAAACATTGAGGGAGTACCTGGTAGATCGGACATCATGGTAGATTATATATCTAATTGCTTAAAACCACATGAAAGAATAATAGATTTGGAGAAATTGGACAAGTAATTTTGAAAAAAAAAAACCCATCTGATGTAGCTGTAAGCAGTGCATTTTTTGTGAAGCAACGAGGAAAGCTCTTTTTTAACAGTTACAGGGTTTCCCACGATGTATTAGTCAATTATCGTGATTTTTTGGTGTGTTCCCACGATTTTTTGATCGTATCCCATAGATTTTTGGTTCGTTTCCACAATTTTTTGGTATTTTCCGATTGGATATCAATACAATTGGACCAAAAAATTCTGGGAAACGGTTAAAAAAATCGTGGAAACGCACCAAAAAAATATGGGAACCCATCAAAAATTGATGGGAACCAACCAATAAATCGTGGGAAACCCTGTATCAGCTGTGTTGCCAAAGTTTATCACAATTTGGTCGTTACTGCCATGGCTACGAGCTATTAGAGTTAGCTTCGATCGTTAGACTTCGGAAATACCCAGTCTCAGGCATCAGTGCTAAACGTTGACAACACTAATCGTATGCTGTGTCGCCCTCTGCCGTGAATCACGCGAAGCAAAGACTGTGCAAAGCAACCGTTCATAATGCTTAAGAAGATGTGATGTGATATGATATCATAAAGTATCTGTTAAGCATCTCCTACCACTTCACTTCACTTTACATATCAAACGCCCCGATAAGCGTTCAAAAATTGCATAACATTCACAATCAATCCATGTTTCGTTTGATGTTTATCCTATCATCGTACGAAAAAGCGGAAACCATAATGCTTCAATGCACTCACTACTGCAATGTTCATAATAATGCAATAGAGAAGCGTTAGAAAATGGTCAAGTCACCTTTAAATCACACTCATTAGTTGGCACACGGTGTCGGTATCGTTAATTGGTTCAACTTCAAACTGAAAACACTTCAACGAGCAAGACGGAGGTGCTCAAGTGTACCTTTCGTTGTTGTTTGCGTCGGTGTGTAATTATATGCAAAACGCAATGCCGGAACAGCTTGCATGCTTCTTTCCGTTCGATTAAGCATACTGGGAATTGTGCGTGGTCAAGAAATAATTGCACAAGACTTTGTGTGGGCATGACGGGCCGGACGATACGTTGCGGAGATGAAAATGTGCTATTAGCATGCGATTTCAAGCGTTGGTAGAAACGCTGCACATAAAATTCTAATTGGATTAGCATAAGCTGTCAAATCGAATCAAAGCATTTGTGTGTGTGTGTGTGTGTGTTTAAGTAATGATAAGCAGACTGTCTTTTGTAAGCTGATGCTTTAAAGCGTGACACTGTTTCGCAACAGATCTTCAATTTTAAAGACAAAAAAGGCAATCATGAGTTACAAAGGTCTGTCGAAAAAGAACTATTTGTTTGCTACAAGATGTGATTAGTCACGATTGAATGTGAGACAAACTTGTAGACAAACCTAACACACTCAATTGACAGCGTCTAGGGACTACTGTTGAGATTGATAAGGCTCCATCACCGAAAGACGCCCTACTTTCTCGCTGTGGCTCGTTCCCGTATTGACATGTTCACGTCCCACGTGCTGTTGATGTGAATGTTTTCGTCTCTTTTGTCAGAAAACAAAGAAAACAGACAGCTGGCTCTCTCGATTGAATTTGTCAGCAATTCCATTTCGTTATTTTTTTTTCTTCTTCTTCATCAAACCCCGTTATAAATTCGATGCCGGATTCATGGCATGAATGTTCCGGCAGCAAAAATCTTTTTTCTCCATAAAAAATAACAATGCAAAACAATTGTTCCCCAATCAGGGGGACCCTTTTTTGCCGCTTCCCATGTGTTTGCATTATTACATTCTCATGGTGTCTGTGTGTGTGTGTGTGTCCACTTTCTCCTTCATCCCATGTTGATACGATTGAGGTGGAATATATTTATGGACCTGTCACTCCTTTTTAGCTACTCCCCATTTCCCAGTGTTTATCTTTCGGGGGTTCATCTGTCACCAGCCGGCAGTGGCTTTAGAGCTTGATTGATTTTGATGTCTTAAAGGAAGTCTTAAATCTTGGCGAACAAAGCACGAATGCCGCACAACAGCGCACGTGCACTGCTCGTGAAGGGTCCCGTTTCCCCCCCTCCGACAGAACCACATCAAACATGCCCGCCTTTGCGGTCATCATACACAGCACGTGTTCGATAAAAGCTTTTTCGAATTCCAATGCTGCTGGTGCTTTATTTATACGCCACTAAGCAAAGCCGGTACGGTCCCGGGGTACGGTCGCACTGTCAATTGCAGATTTGTCGCTGGACGCTACACGGCAGGGCAGTGAAATAGAACGATAGTAATAAGGAGCGGGCACTCCGGGCGTTGGTAACAAGTTTGCCCGTCCGCTCTGCTGCTTGCGACAAACTTATTCGATTAAGGGGTGCTTTTTTTTGCTTTGTCTACTCTTTTCGTCATCACTCGACGGGTTGGCTGCAAACGCGGGCCGTTGCGTTAATGGCAACAAGGTAAATTACGGAACAAAGTTTATTCGCTGTCTGTTTTCATTCGCCTTTTTTTTTTTGAGTGTTTGTTAAAACTCGCCGTGCTGCACTTGTTGCTGGCTTGGCCGCCAGTTGAAAGGGACATCATTATAATCGTAGGATTAATTAATGTATCGCGTCATTTGCATTACTATCGGCTAAAAATAACACAACACATTTATGTGAAAATGTAGTCATGTATCCATTAAAAAATATCGGAAAAAATATCCGATATTTTTATAATTTTATGAATTTTTATGAATTTTACATTCATGAATAATTTAATGTATTTATGTATTTATGACAAAATAAGGCTTCTTGTTTCAATAAACAAGGCTAATGGCTTTGTTGTAATCTTGTATAAACGTCAAAACTCAATATAAAACGATAAATGACATTGTAAAATAGTACAAGAAACGCTGATAGTCCTATGAATGAATAAGTTCAAAGAAAGAAACAAAAGTTGAGGAGCGTAAACCCCACAGAAAATAAGCATTCATTATACACACATCAACCTGTACCGAGAATTCCATAATTATGGTTCAACAGAATGTATGCATGACGACAAATTGCTTGGTAAATAACGTGATAATTGGAAATGATGTAATTAGGCTACATTGTGTACGTGCAATCCATGATTGCCTTGCTCTTTCTCTATCTCTCCCTCTTCAAACAAAAACCTCAACCTTCATCATTGCTATGAATTATACATATTCCATAGAGTTCGATTTAAAATATTTAAACTTCCTTATCAAAAAAAAAAAACGTAAATCGTTCATCCATCAAACGATCTCGCCCGACAGTGCAACCGCAAAAAAAAAAATTGGAAAAATCCAATCAAACATGAAACAATATTAACGACCCGACCAACCATAAACGATCACCAGTATTTGAGCGCTAACTTCATTACACTTTCAAGTGCTCTCCGCCGGTCATATTACCCGGAAAGGCAACATAATACAACCGGGCCGGGTGTAAAGGAAAGAAAGAAAAAAAACAGCCTGTTTATTTGCGGGTCGCGTGAAGTGGGCATACAAAATTGTGGAACAAAAACTGCGCCGCCAGGATCAGTTACGCGGGACATTGAAGTTCTCGGCTTGCTGTGCTGATTCTGTTGCTTCGCGGCATTGATATTTATACATCGGCCTGGTGGCTTCCCATGGGGTGAGATCCCAGTGAAAGCTGAGACCGTTTACAGGGAATCAGGCAAAGCAGACGAGCACGCACACGCCTATTTGCATAAAATAGATAGGAAAAGTTTCAAAGTCACCGGATTTCGCATGCTTTCACAGCAAAACAAAAAAATACTGGAGGATTATGTATCTCCCGCTGATCGCTGTCTCGAGTTCACAGCTCAGTTCAGTTGAGCCCGGGCCCGGCACAGCATTCGAGGTTGCCAAAGGTGACAATTTTCGGTGGGGCAAAAGAGGAGGCTTTGACTTTTGCTTGGCTGCTGATCGATAGTGAATATTGTAATGCTGCGGTTCAGGCTGGGTGTTAGTTGAAAAGCATGTTTAAGCACGGTGTAAGGCGTTGATTAGTTTGGTGGTTTGTGGCCGGTTTGAAAGTTGAAATCAACACCGTACGCTGTGCTGTAGCGTTCCTTTCATTCCTGCGGTAAGCTGATAGTTGGGAAGAATGTACATACAGCTTCGAGGAGTCTGCTAAGTGAGTATTAATGTTTGAAGAGAAATTATGGTCGGATGGTTTCAGATTTGAGATTCAAGTATGTCGCCTTCAGGGCGATGAAGCTTGATCGGTTAATTTAATTAATGCAAATCCTTTGGTCGTTGGAATAATTTAATTATCACTAATACTGAATTATTTGCGGTGGATAAAATATCATTTTATGGATGACAATTATCTTGAAACATTGTCCATAAAATAACTATTTATGTGAATATATTGAGCATCTAGTCACAAAATCTTACAAAGCTATGCTATTTTCAATTTGAATGAAGTAGAAAAATGTTTATTTTGCAAATCACTGGCCACACCGAGTTTAAATAAATGGAAAAAGCAATCTGACAGTTACACAAATATATTATCACTCTTAGTATGCTCCTCATTTTGATGGACGGATTGAAAAAATAGAAATATAATTAAATTTTTTTTACAAAATTTGTAAAAACAGTTATGGTTTTCCAAAGGTAATTAATTGAATCTCACAACATTTGTTAGGGTAATTGTACTAATAGTGGTGCAATTTGTAGTGATACAGATATGTTTTAATGGATCTAAAGTGTCTGGGAAGACAATTTCTGATTATTTTAACACATAGCAATTGCAATATGTTTTATCTTCGCCATCACAGCCATTTTTACCATGAAATCCATCAAATTTACGAAAAAATACATATGTTTGTGACTGATTCGTTGTATCTATAATGGTGGCATGGTTCCTTTAGTCGTCGTATTATGTTCCTTTAGTGGTGGTAAACAAAGATACCTCCAAAAAAGGTATAATATTAATGAAAATTAGTTTCGAGGCTGTTTTCGTATGGATATCAAGGATTACTGCTATAATATTGGTTTCTTGCGTAATTTGATCGTAAAAATGTATAAATTTGATTGATGAAACTATTGACAAAAGCACTGCATCACACCTAGTCGGCAACCCACACCCGGAAAAGTGTGATTGATTTGAAGTCAATTTTTCATTCAGCCGAATAAGCGAATTTTGGACTTTTTTTTTGGTAAATTACCGACAAAAAACTCATTTCTGTTGCTTATTTTAGTGAAAACAGTACGACATGTCAAAAATATCATCGAAAAAATCTAAAATGACCTGTTTCAATAAGATTTTATAACTACAACCACTATAGGAACATGTCTGTTTTGTGTACCTTTAAAGGGACTGTGGTAAAAAACACTTAAAAATGTGAATTACGAGAGGCGGATGCTAAAAAGCCTGATAAAAAAATAAATCAACAACAACAACCTTTAATCGATACGAATGTAAAACTAAAAGTATGGAAAAAGCTGTGCGTGCGGCGTGTGCTGGAATATTCAAATTTATTAGGAATTTTCATGAATATATGATAGCATTTTTGTCGTGATTGTAGATAGAGAACAGCTAGGTAGATGAAATTGTTTGAAAAGCTTTCTGTGTTCAGTGGATCCATGGACATGAGTATATCTTTTCACAAAATAAAATTCCAAATAATGTAATGCTATTCATCCTGACAGCAGGAAGAGAGTTTTTACAATATTAAAACAGTCATTACACAACTATAGATAACAGCCCAGTATGCCCAGCTTTCGGGCTGAATGACAAGGCTAGAATATCTGGAGATAGCAATTGAAATTCAGGGTTTTTTAATGCTTTTGAATAAGTTTTTTTTTCAACATGAAATTAATCCGTTCTTACAGAACGAAACACATTGTATTAGGCAGCGCTGAACACATCCAACCATTTTCATGACACACTTTTAATTTGCCATTTTTCAACTGCTCCCAAACGATATTTGAAAAGCTATCGTTTGCTATAAGCGTCCATCAATAGAATCTATACACGTGCGTAAGCAAAATGTATCATTTGTATCTGTTTTGCCTCATCCTTTCCGTAGTGCTTTACGCCCTTTTGCAAGCACGGGCACCAATAAGCTGCGACTTATGATGCGAATATCCTATCACCCATCCATAGCAGGATAAGTAAAGATCATCTTCCAAATTGATTTGAGTAGCTTCTAACAGCCATCCAGTGGTGAACGGGAACTTCATGTTGGGCGAGAGGGGGAAAACCGGCCCCATCACACCCATCTGGCCGGAAACGAAGCTCTTCCCACAGCACTGCAGTGAATGTGGCTCCGTCCCCGTTAGCATACGAAGCAATAGCCGGTCGTGTAAGCTAACATTTACTGTCCGCCTGACGGACCGTAACGCCAGGGCTGCTTGTATGAGGCCTAGACGAGATGTCCTGACCATGTGTGTGTGTGTGTGTGTGTGTGTGTACTGTATGCAGTAGGAGAGTAATTTTCCCATGGAAAGCTGTTGGTGAGTATCGGGCCACTTGTTTGGTGCGCAAGAGGCCGCTTGAACGTTCATTGATTCGGCCGGTGAGCCGTAAAGCATAACAACATATAAGCAATAAATATTGTTTGATGTTATTTTCGTACTAAAGGCTCAAGCCGATTTTTGCATTTTATCTCTGTGTGTGTATGTGTTTACTTGTTTTTTTTTTAGTACATCACACTTTACGTCATCTTGTATCTCATATCACACACTGACTTTCACACCGAGCACATGATTCCCATTATCGTTTGACCGGTCGTTCGTTCAACGATCGTTTGCCGGTATCGTTTGGTCCGTTCGTTTTGGCAATGCTCTCGCCATACATCGCAACGAAGAGTTTTGGCTGCTTTTGCCCGACTCAGTTCCTCTTTAATTTGGGCAAGCTTCTGCACATCCACCTCTCAGCGGGAAGCCATCAGCGTTACATAATTCATCATCAATCAACGCCAAACCGACGGCAGTTTAGCAATCGACGGCATGGAAAAGCAGATATCGGGCGATGTGCGATGTTCGCTCTACCGCAAAGGTGATACCTTTAAAACGATCCTGGAAGTATCCATGGCTGTGCTGGAAGCCAGGACACTGGGAGAAACCCCAAACAGAGCCCTAATGTATGCGCTGATCTCGCTCACAAGTTGAATCAATAACCTTAAAGATTTGCCAAAATCCGGTAAGAGCGGTGGCAAGAGAGAGAAAAAAAAATAAACAACAAAAGATGGGCCATAAATAAAGACTTGTTCCGGAAGTTGGCATCGGTGCCACTCGTTGTTTGCTGTTGTGCTTTAGCTTCGTTCGCACGTTCTTGCCTTGTTGTTCACTGGCGCTGCGCATTTGTTCATGTGAACTTGATTATATCGTGCGCGATACACCGAGTGGCAAATTAATCTTCCCAGGCAAGTGAGCATTCCATCTTCGGCAAACCAAACTCGCAAAGTCGTGAAGATCCGGCGTACGTTCCGTCGAGATGAGTCACTTTAGAGCAGATGACAAGGGGCGGTTGTGTCTCGCTACTTCACTGTGCCAACATTATGATGCATACCCTGGGCCTCGCTCGCTCTCACCCGTGCCGCACTGGTCGCAAGCTTATTACATTACTCTCGAGGCTATCGCGTACTTTTTGCACGTTCTTGGAAGCACTTTTACGCCCAGCATTAGCGGGGCGACGGTGCGCCTGTTCTCGGATAAACCGTAAGCAAATGGTGTTGCTGCAAGTTTCTTACACCAGAAACACTCAAGCTTTGATGGTACAGGGAGCAATGGGAAGTATGCTTCGGAGAAGTATAAACAAACTGTAAATGGATTGTGCGTTTGCTGATTAGCAGGAAACAGTGGGATGTTCGACGTACTGAGGAGGGAACTTGTAGAGGGAAATATTGATAAAAACAAATTTGCCATGTTTGCTACCCAATATTATTGTTTAAGCTGCAATTTTAAATTTAAGCAATAGGGTAAATCTACCAATAGTGGTGTAATTTGTAGTGGTACAGATGTCTTTTAATTGGTTGAAAGTGTTAGGAAGGTAAATGTATGAACCATCAAACACAACAAATTTTTGGAAAAATTTATATTTTTATGACTGCTTCGTCTTATAGTCGTCTTGTTGTGTTCCAATTGTGGTTTTAGTCAAAGATGCCTTAAAAACTGTGTATAATGTAAATGGAACTTAGTTTTTAAGCTGTTTTCATTTGAATAGCGAGGATCAATGCCACAATATTGAATTCTTGCGTAATTTGATCGGACAAAATGTATAAATTAGAGAGACTGCAGTCAATCCACACCGGGAAGGGTGTGCTTGTTTTGAAGTCGATTTTTCGCTCAGTTTGATATGCGAATTTTGACCTTTTTTTTGGTGAATTCTTCTTCTTATTCTTCTTTGGCACAACAACCGCTGCCGGTCAAGGCCTGCCGCCAGTACCCACTGGTGAAGTGAGCTTGGCTTTCAGTGACTTATTGTTACCATAGCAGGATATTCAGTCCTACGTATGGGGGCACGGTCTGTTCGGGGCTTGAACCCATGACGGGTATGTGATTGAGCCGTTCGAGATGACGACTTTACCACCAGATCGGCTTATGTTACGGTACGATAGGTACGTTTATCATAATTAAATAAATTTAATACTGGGTAATATTTCTTCGATAATTAGTATTTGGTCGATCGTTTGTTTTGCCAATTTAAGGATCTATTCTTCACCAAAGCTATCGTTGATGAGCTTATGGTCTGTTTTTAATATGTAGTTCTGCTGTTTAACTCAAATAAACGTCTTCTGATAGTTGATTGAGTGACAACTTGCCTGTAGCACAGGAGTTAGTAATAAATAACTGGTGAGATTCTACATTGAGTTGTATTCGATATTTAGATGGAACATTTACAACATCAAACTTGTACTGGCGTCTTAAAATCAATCGTATAACGAAAGTCATGTTAGAGCGATCTGAATGTGTGTTTAAACAGTTTATAACACAATGTTTCTCTTAGCAACGCGGTCATGTCGACATATATAGCTTATAACCCATGACGGGTATGTGATTGAGCCATTCGAGAAGACAACTATACAACGCGACTAAAAACAGTTGATATTAACTGTTTTTTTTTTACTATACAATAAATAATTGTTCATAAACATCCTTTTGTAAAGGATTCACTATGAATTTGCATGAGTAGAAGTGTAGTAGAGGTAGAATACAGAGCATAAACGCATATGTTTCATGAAACGGAGGTTAATTAAAGACAAGCACACAAATACAATTAATTACGGGGAAACAGACAAAAACACGTGAGAAACGCTGTATGTTGAATTTCAAATTGAACTGAACTTCAGGCTTATTGTGATTTTCCCATTAACAGGGTACAAAGGTTCCCGCGTGCTACGCAGGAGATGGAACAACCAGTTTTCAAACCAAACGCATCAATGCATCTGTTGCTGTTTGACGCTTCGCATTCATTGGACCTAATCACCAACGAAAATCGATAAAATTTATCCGATCGGTTAATATGCTCGAATCCACCGGTGGAATTTATTTTCCACCGGTGGATAATTTCTCCACTGGTGGATAACTCTTTCCGATTCGAGTAGCCATTGGTTTTGCCTATCTGTCAAACACAATTTTGTTTACATTTAGAGGCGTTGTTTTGCGGAATGAATAAAATAGTAAATTTGGCCTATTTATGGACCATCTAGTAAAGAATCCACACCAGAAGTGGCCTTAGACAGTACCGACTGTTGGCCTGTTCAAACAATCCGGGTAAAGTGTAAATCGGGTAGTTGGCTGAACAAGTCTAAGTGAAACAAAATCGTATCAACTGGAGGACGAGGTTTGAATCCTTTCTGAACTAGCCGCCTTTGCTCACCCTTGTCCTGTGCCGTGTACCATGTGCGCCCATCAACTCCAGCCACCACGAACGTTGGATCCGTGAACGTCCGTATTTTACGCTCTTGTGCAAACATATTTTAAAACAACGCGGTACACTTATTCCGTGCAATAAGGAGTGTCCGAAACCGCTCACGGTCTCCCGCCCTCGCCAGTCCATTATCCTGGCATTAATGGCTGACGCCTCCATGTCATCTGGCCACTTAAATTTAAACCTACAACGCCTCCCCTCCGCAATGGCGGATTCAACGGTAAGCGGACTGAGTGGTCGCGGGAAGCCCCGTGGATATAAAGTCCAGCATATATGGTGTGTACAGTAGTCTCATCGCGGGCCTCCGTGAACGATAGAGGCTCCATGGACGAAGGGACTCAAAGACTACAGGTTGCCCATATATGGAGGATTCCGACCAATACCTCCCACTTTCCCAAGAAAAAAAAATTAAAGTGTATTTGATTCAATGCCAAGTGACGAAATCAACCCCCCCCCTCCCCGCAAAACTCCTGGGTTGTTAGTATCCATGCGTTTAACATGGCCTGTCCACTGAAGCTTGCCGAGCTTGATACGACAATGAGTGTGCTTCCACACATACGATGATGATTTCGTCAGATTTGATAAAAATAAAATAACTACTTTAAAATTGTAATCGATGTGATTCAGTATAGATGCTATCCGAACATTCCCTTGCTGTATCCATCCTTAAGCGACCCCGATAGTCCGGAAGGTACAAGTAGGCACAACACCTTCGATAGGTGCAAGACGACGCAAACGATTCCGACCGGAACTCGAGGCTCCAACGGATATTAGTTGCTTACAGGGTTTACCTAGCCAATCCGGCATCGTCAAAGCGTTATCGGTCGCCGTAAATACTTTTTCGGGCGACGTAAACCCTCAATTGGGCACTGTCATTTCTATTCGAGCCTTGTGAAGTTGAATCGGGCAAAGCACATAATGAAAGCGTCCTACTCTTGAAGGTGTTAAATCGATCGCTCCGTTGTGTTTGATCCATCAAGTTGTTTAAAAATACGTATTTTGCTTGTTATTTAACTGATTATGTATTATTTTAAAATGTTTACCTAATTAAATCATCAAACATATTATATTTTAAAAAAATATATAAAACCAAATTGCATTGTACGGGTTTGAATTAAAATTTTTAAAAAATGAATTTGAATAATTTTTATGTAATTTAACTTTAAAAAAGTGAATTTTCTTACATATCAGTTAAACTACTCGCAAAAAAGTATTGTTTTATAGCTAGAAACCAACAAAATATAAAGTAGGCCCAATTCATTCTACACTTTGCCCGATTCATACTTCACAAGGCTCGAATAGAAATGACAGTGCCCAATTGAGGGTTTACGTCGCCCGAAAAAGTATTTACGGCGACCGATAACGTTTTGACGACGCCCGATTGGCTAGGTAAACCCTGTATAATTTCTTGTACCTAGTGATCCTACTGGTCTTCTCAATCTCGTTGCAATTACTTGTCGGAACCGATTCTAACATGCCATAAGGCCATAACATAAGGTTGGATAAACGAGAAGGATTAGAAGAAAAGGTTTTCTTTTGTTGGTTTCCTATTTCTTAGCTTGAACTATAAAAACTAGATACCTATTATAAACCTAAATTTATGTGTTTTGATTGTTTATAAAAAAACAGATAAATTTATATTTTCTAAAATATCATATTTGGCCGAGATTGTAGATAGAGAGTTGTCATACACCACAGAGTTCAATGAAGTTTGTTTTTCTTTTCAAAACAGCTCTTCATAAAAGCAAAGAAATTCCACACACATGGCGCTAAAACGTTCCAATGTGTGCATGTGAATTTGAAGAGTTTTATCTCCTAACTTATCATCACTTACACACTACAACATTCCAATACACTACACATACACACATTAAAACAATAAACTATCATATGGCTATGGTGGAACCCACTTTAAATGGGTACCTCATCTCAAGAAATCGTTTCCCAACAGTCATCAATCGTTGTGTGCAAGCAATCCAACGATCGCGGAAGGCACCTTGTAGTAATCTCACTTATTTAATGCAAAAATAAAAACAATCCAACCGCCCCGCTGTTTATTTATATCAACATGTAAAAGCGTCAGACATCACAGAAGATCCCAGCATTGCACAGGGAGCGCGCGCGTGTGCACCTTACAAACAGCTTACAAGTCAGTGCACAATCTGTCTTGGCGCAACCCTCCCGCCAATCACAAACACACGTCACACACTGCAGGTGAATAAATATTTTCCCCTACAGTGTGGTTTTTTTGTGTGTGTGCGAGTGTTTGTTTGTTTGTAGTCTCGCTGCGTTTCGGAAGAGTCAAATCCCGCTGAGAGCCTGCCCCGAGACTTGCATGACTAATAGCGGCGCATCGTTGTCTGAATCCAGGTTACAAAGTCGGACACCTTGGCGTACCCGTCGGGGCTGGCCGAGCCGCAGTAGTTGATGATAAAGTTAGCGACGCCGACGAGCTGATTGTTTAGTATGGCGGGACCACCAGAATCGCCCTGCACGTGTAAGAGAGTGATAGAGAGAGAGAGAGACATGAAGTTACCAGATCACGTTTTGGGGTGGTGGAAAAGGAGAACAGTAAGACTTACATTGCAGGCACCATTATTCACCGGTGAGGTAAAGCAGATAAGTCCGGTCGAAATACCGGTGGCCATGCGGCACTGCTGATCCGCCACCACGGTAGCACGGTTGTATCGAAGCATGGTTGATACGGGGCCACCTTGGTACATACGGCCCCAGCCCGAGATAACGACCTCACTGCCCGCCGGCACGCTGCTCGTTCGAAGGGCAATCGGTCGGATGTAGGCCGAGCTGGGCAGCGACAGTTGCAGCTGCAGCAGTGCCACGTCGTTCTGGAAATTGCCGTACCGCTCGTGCGGTATTACTCGAGCCACCGCACGCCGCACACCGTTGCTTAAGCTGACCGATCCGGCCACCACAACGATCGACGATGCTGGAACACTGTTTGGGGTGGAGTTTTCCATTACAAAATGCCAGACAATGCCACCGAACACACGCACTTACACCAAGCCACCGTTGTAAACACAGTGAGCCGCCGTCAGCACCCAGCGACTTTCGATCAGCGATCCTCCGCAGGTCAGTGCATTTCCGCGCAGTAGCGCCACCTGATGCGGGAACTGTCCTTCCGACGCAACGGATCCTCCAACTATTCGTGCACCCTGGAAGAAGGGACGCCGTGCCTGGGATCCACCCGGCAGCACATCGTTCTGCTCGCTGAGATGAAACCGTACACCGGACACGAGCGCGAGATAGGCAAGAGCGGCCAGCGCCAGCGGTACGCGATCGGTGAAGGTCATTTTTTTCCTCTCGCTGTGGGAAGACTAATTTCCCTCGAGCGCTGGGCAAGCTTATTTAAGCGGGTCGAGAATCCCCCGGCCGGAGCTGTCACTTATCACTGGCACACCGCTTGTCCAGCGCGAGCAGTCGAGTGGACGCAAGTCATCAAACATCGGGCGCACACACTCACGCATATGCCCCACTCGGGTAAAAGTGCGAGCGGAAACGGTGTGACCGCCTCTTTGCTTTGGATGTCTTTATCTTTCCAACGGCGGCGCGTCTTGGGCTGTAATCGCGATGGTCGCGATACGGTAGCACGGTGGGATTGGGACGTTGTGGGATGTATGGTGGACAGAAATGAATTCAGTGAAACACAAAAAAACCACAAGGACATTCGAGTGACGACGTGCAGATTCATTTGCAAAGCGTCGCTAGAGTTGCTTTCGATGTACAGTCGTCGTTAGGCTATAAATTATTGATGAGCGATGACGGCGATGTGGGCGGCCGATGGTGATGGGCTTTGGAACAGTTCGGATTTTGGGGCACATACTTTAATTAGAATGCTCTGGTAGGTAAACATTTCAAGATATTGGACGGATTGGTAAAAAAAGCCCATTATCATTTTAACAGCTTGAATCTAGCTCTAAATTGGCGATGTTTAATTCGATGTAGTGGAAAAATTTACAGGTAAAGCGATATAAAAAACTTTCAATAAACGGATGCTTCATAATTGATGACTAGGCAAGGAGCCCAAAGGGTAGAAGCTAAGGGTATAAAAGGTTAAATTTCTCGTTCAATATCAATACAAGATTGATGTTATTTTGTATTTGAATGGAACGTAATTGAAAGACGTCAAGCATACGCTCCATGTCGATTTCGAAATCTTATTTATTTGTTAGTAAGCAGAGAACTTTAATGTTGATATATAAGCTAACTAGCTATATTCTGTGATCTTGATTTCGTAATATATGAAAAAGGACAAAAAAGCAGTCGATGTCAATTATCAAATAATGAGTTTTACTACATGGCTAACGTATACGATCACATAAAGCACGTCGATTTAATAGTCTTTGTCGTGTTGTAAAAATAATGTAATACGATGCTATATAAACTACACAATAAAAATTTATAGTATATAAAATGATGTCTTATATTAGACATATATAAAGATGGAAATAAAATGAAGTTAATATTACTAGAAAAACAATTATTAAAAAAGAAGAAAAATATAAAGTTTATAAAAGACGAATTTAACTAAAACATGTAACAGTAAAAGCGAACAAGCAAATAAAACAGAGATAAAAAGAAAAAAAAATGTGTGAGAGAGAAGAACATAGCAATTGAAAAAAAATTAAAGAAGAAAAATAAGAAGAAGAAGAAGAAGAAGAAGAAGAAGAAAAATAAGAAGAAGCATAATGGACAAAGAAAGAAAAAAAACATAAAAAGAAGAAGGAATAGATAAGAAGAAGAATAACAAGAAGAAGAAAAAGAAGAAGAAGAATTATAAGAAGAAGAAGAAGAAGAAGAAGGAGAAGAAGAAGAAAGGTAAGAAGAAGAAGAAGAAAAAGAAAAAGAAGAAAAAGAAGAAGAAGAAGAATGGACAGAAGAGAAAAATTAAAATATAAAAGAAGAAATGGGGAAAAGAAGAAGAAGAAGAAGAAAAAGAAAAGTAAGAAGAAGATTATTTAGATGCAAGAGAAAAAGATACAATGGAGAACGCAAAGAAGAATGAGACGAAGTAGAAGAAAAATGGTAAATATAAAATGAAGAAGAAATGCGATAGATAAAAATTAAAAGAAGAAGAAATACAAACACAAGTGATAATCAAGGATCATCAAAATTATTGCACTACCGAGTATAACTTATTAAAAGTACGTTAATATAATGGGGAAAAGTAACACAATTTACGTTAAAATATTTAACTTAATTTACACAAAACAACAGTCCATATGCTAAACGCTCTGTAACACCGAATGGACAAGAGAAGTGAACACACGGCAACAATCCAACAAAGTAACAGTTCCATTGCAAAGGGTAAAACATTCCGTCGTTGCCAACCCTTGTTACCCGATCGATAACAAACGATAAAATGTAAAGTACCATTCGAGCTAATTGGTCGATATCGTCCTCCTACGTGTGTGTGTGTTTAATTTCACTTTTACACTACCAACCGCTCTGCACTATTTGCACTACACTCGACCGCGGTCTGCTATTCCCGTTTCGGACACCATAGTGTAGCCCCCCACAGATCGTAGCGACGGTTGTCACACTCGCAAGGTATGCAAATACTTTCGCACGATAAGATACCGAAACAAGGCACGGGAATACAGCACACGGGCCAGATGATAATGTAGCTTCCTCCATGTTCGTAACCCTTTCGCAAAACCCCACCGCTTCTCAATCCCAATGATGCTGCCCTCTGATAAGATAAGCTAGCGTCCAGCAGCTAAACCAACAGCGCGTCATTCAGAGAGATGAGGAGCACTTTTTTGTCTCTTGTGGAGATAAAACATCTTCTTCATCCAGACAGTGACACACACACACACACGATGACCTTACCTTGAGAAAGTGCGTACACCAACCCATCATAAGCTTCTTCCAGTGCGTGGCAAGGCTACCAACAGGAAAGGGTCACGGTAAGCCGTCAGTAAGTCATCCAACGGAAGGTCGTCCGTTTTGCGTTTGCTTTGCTTGCTGGTTCTATTCGTTCATATAACTTCCTCCCATTCATTCGTTCGCAAGCGTTTTAGTGTGTGCAAAGAAAGCTCCAACTGAACGCATCTTCGCTGGGCAAACGGAGGGCACGCTTATCTAGCTGCTCCCGCTTGTCTTTCGGCTACCGGAACAGGGGTCGGGGCGTTACACTGACGCTTCGCCAAGCTATTCTGGGAAGATATTAAATTCCACACATACACCGATGCACGTGCGGTCTCCTTTTTTTAAGAGGGTATTTGAATGCGGGAAAACAGATTCTGCTGGATTCAGCTGCCCGGGCTGAGCGAAGGAAGAGTGAAATTAAGTTTAATTATGTTTGGGATTTAACGCGAAAGCATTCCCCCGAGGGGAGGGAGAAAAAGCAAAAAAAAAGAAAGTCTGCTTTTTTGTGTGTGCGCTAAGGCACCTAAGCCGCTTTGATGAGGAGTAAAGCATAAAGAGCCCGTAAAAATAGAGATTCGGGGCTAATAAATGCCGTAGTGCGCACGGGACGGGACGGAACATGGAAAACAGTGGAATTTACATCGTGCTACAACCGCGCTTTTCCGCGTAAGTCCGCTTCGGGATGATTTTTGTTTGCTTTGTGTGGTACCGTGGGGTTCGATTGAAAATTTTGGCTTTTTTTCGTTTTGGCGCAGGAAAAGTCCCTTGAAATTGGCTGTTTAATTTTTCCTTTTTGTAATTGAAATTGATAAAGCTATAAAGCGTGTTCAAATTTTGTCGTGACCTGTCCCGCTATTTGGCGTCTACATTCCTTCTGCGAAATTGGTCGTAATAAGGCACAATTAAGCTGCAAGCACAAGCTCACCACGTGATCGTGTTTCGAACAGTTTATATTGATGCCGGTACGCAAAAATAAATTTGCGCAAATTGAGTGCTGAACGACATTGAACGATGAAAATGTTTCATTTCAAGTCGGTTTCGCGAAGCAAATAACAATTCCCCTATTAATAATATTGACTTCGGGTGGATTATCCTGCTCCCTCATTAGCATGTGCTTCGATTGATTGCTTTACATATTAAACGAAAAAATAATAATGAGAAATGGGAAACCACCACCAGCAACACCACACCCTAACAATGTTATCACACCACGTACGTTTTACTCGATTCGATTTCACTTGCAGATCTACTTCAGCATATCCTGCATCACGATGTCACTGTTTCTGCACGAGGAGCGGCGCTATCTGCGGGGCGAGGTGGACAAACCGATCGGCGAAAGCTTCCTAGAGCGGGACACCATCTCGGGCGGTGCGTATGCAAAGTTGTGCCTTTTTTTTTTGCTGTGCGTTGTTTTTCCTTTTCTTGGTAATCTTTTGCAGCACGGTGAATGAGAATCGTTTCTACGCAGCTTAGTAAATTGAAGTGTCGAAGAACATTGGTTGAACAATGTTTTAGAAACGTTATTAAAAATAAGAAAAATTTAAGCTAATAAATTTAACCAGCACGACAATATTGGACTGATCGCCGTAGTTATGGCTCGTCGACGATTGTAACTATGTTTGCTTTTTGTTGCAGTATCTTATGTAAAAAAGATCTATTAATAGTAAACCCATGATTGCAATATTGGAGGTAAATGTAGCTTTAAGCTTCGCTACGTAACAGAGGCTTTCATTCGTTTCTACTAAGCAAAGTTAATTTCCTCACTACCCACTCATAATAAAATTCACAAGAGTGACATGACATTTTTGCTTCGAATCATTATGATAGCAATTATGGGCCTCCGAAGTTAAATTTGCTACTTCTGTAACTTTTTTACATAACGTAGGTTGCAATGGTTGCAAAAATATAAAACAAAACGTAACGTAACGTATCAATAGTAATAAGCTTTATGAAGAAAAGGTTTTTTTTCATTAAACTAACTAAAAGATATTGACTTTTCTTGCAAAAACCTAAAGTCGTTTCAATGTGAATACTTGACGCTTGACAGCTAAGCATGTTTTAGCGAAATTCCCCATGAGGCTGCGGGAATAGCTCTGCAGCGCACGGCGCTCATTTGTATGTGTTTGGGCACAGCGTTCTCCCAAGTGACGACGACCAACCTGCTACGGTTCTTTAGAAGCATAATTTACTGAAAGAAAGGAAACAAACAAACGAATTCAGGCGAAACCTGCCTGTAACTGAAATGTGGAAATGGCTTCCTCAGTGTTGTTAGCCAAGTGATAGACAAGGATCGGTGGAACCATTCAAAAGCTTATGAAACGTCAAACTGTTGTCTTCATTACTATGGCAACCTGGAAGGGCAGAACCACGCGTTCAGTAGAAGAAAAAAAACACCTTTTTTATCTGTTTACACTTGTAATATAAACTCATTTCTCATATGTTTGACATGAGTACAAGCGAATGCAGCTATTGTACTGATAAGCTTGTCAAGTTGCGTGAAGCTGCTGTCAACCGAAAAGAGAGTGAAATGTGGAAGTGTTGCTGTCGTTTGCAAAAACGAGTGACATGACGTTAAGCAACACGTCCAATAGTAGCAGAATGATATCATACATGGAAATTGAAGCTTATTTAATATTTATAGGAAGCAAATAAGCAAACAGAATAGAGTTCAACAGTGCAAGCAAGCAAAAGTATTTATACTCACTAAAGTAAGTAATCGAAAACTGTGTCACAATTACATTTTACCCATCTCGTGTTATCAAAAATATCCACAAAACTTAAAAAAAAGTCATCCTGTCTGTACAAAAAAAGCTAATAGTCTATTCCAGATGTATAAATTGACAGCATTACACCTAAAAACGTCCATATTGAACAGCTTCTTGAACAAATAATACTGCCTTGGATGATTTTTAAAGGGCCAAAAAGTAATCCAAGTAAAATCCATTTTTTACGTAAAAAACCTCCATATAAAGGTGATCCTTTACTGCTTTTGCTCGACTGCATTGTATCTTGCCAATCACGTTCCGTCACTTCCCACCAGCATCCATCCCTGATACACTTCACCTTCGCTGAATCACCAATTAGCTCATGGAAAATGCATTTCAACAGCATCTCGACCGAACTGGCATCCCTAGCCGGCTGGCCAACAGAAAGGGGACACTGCAAAATTGAAGCTTCCCATCATCACCTTGTTAATTTTCCAATCATCCTTACAAGTTTTGCTTCCTCCCTTTTTTTGTTTGTTTCCCGGTCCGTACCGCAAGCCAATCCTGCCCATATAATCGAATCGAAATTCAACACTGCACACATACAAACAGCGGTATCGTCATGATACGGTTGAGGCTTTTGCACAATAAACAGATTGGCAGTACAGAACGGGAGGAAGTAAAAAACGGGATGAGAAAGGAACCGCTTCATCTTCAAACGAATAATTGCGATTGCATTATTAATGCAGCCCAGCTGACAGGGATTGCAACGGGGGTGCAGTTGTAATTGTGTTCGACGGGAATGTGCGAGAAGTACTAGGCCGAGCGAGAGCGATGGACACCCCCCCCCCCCCCCCCGAAAGCTTATTTACAAAAGCATTCACTTCCCTTCAAATGAGGCAAGCCTGATCCGGGGGTTTTATCACATGGAGCGTAATTTTTGCGCTGGGTTGCCCAAAAGCAAATAAATACTGATTAATTTTATAGGTTTTTTAAGCCCTCTTAATTCTTTGGGTAGGGAGCATGGTGTAGAAAACAAAGCAGTCGAAGCCGACTGATTGACAAATGCTTCTAAAAGCTATCAAACCTCACAGAACGGTTCTCAAAATGCACAGTGCAATTACCTGCTAACAAGCACAAAGCATGTTGCCAAATGCGAATAATCAAATGAAAGGAGCAGAGCAACAAACACAGATGACACACACCCACTCGCTTGTGATTTACAGTTTGAACGATATTTTGTGGCATTTTAATTAAAATGTGGCCAACGCAAACAAAGAACGGTAGACCATGGCTTCGAAAAAAGGATTATTAACATTATCGAAGTTGTATAAGCTCACCTACAACGTTAATCAAAGGGAAAATAACAACATTTCTCCCATTCAAGGACACCGTCCTTTCAACAGCATCCGTCCAGCGGTGTTGGAACTATTGAACTGGGAAAAGCAAATAAAAGCTCGCCTGTTGCATGTGGTAGTCCCTTAGCTTGGTTTGCTGTTTTTTTATCT
Source organism: Anopheles merus (assembly GCF_017562075.2). Lineage (NCBI taxonomy): Eukaryota > Metazoa > Arthropoda > Insecta > Diptera > Culicidae > Anopheles > Anopheles merus. The sequence goes on from NC_054083.1 coordinate 36,320,329, forward strand.
GCAAAAACAAAATACTTCAATTGCAACTATTCAAACAAAGCAATTTTTCGAATCAAAATTCCACTGATTGAATATTGGGGCTTCCTCTTTGCTCTGCTCCACCATTCACATCCATCACACACCGGGAAGGCAAGCTTCAAAAGCTTTCACGAGTGTTTTTCTGTTGTTATTTGTTTATTTGCCTCTCCAAGGATACTGCGCCGCATCGATGGATCGTTTTGTTATTTATTAAGCTCAATTTAATCTTCTTTTTTTGCTGTGTGTAGAATGAAACGACTACCCGTCGCCATTTCTCAGTATCGTATTAATGGCCGTCTCGAGAGCACTGCCACCTGCCAATGGTGGCGTTCAAGCAGCAGCAGCAGCAGCAGCAATCGAAGTTGATAAACGGCATTTTGTTCTGCATTTATCACCGGTCTGCAATTAAAAAATTCTGTCTGCCAGCGGGCTTTGAAATCACACACATACACTGCCATCCTCATGACGTTAAATCATCTCTCTTTTCAGTCACGGTCAAATTCAACGTACTGCTGCTCATCTTTGCCACCTTGGGCGTCCTTTCATCCGTGCTCGTTCTAATCGGATTAAAAATGGTACGAATCAACAAGCGCACCTTGATCCCCTCCCGCAAGGAATTCCACAGAAAAGATTTTCTTTTAAACTGTTTCGCCTTTTCTTTCTTTGATTGCCTTTTTTTATTTATTTCTCCCGTTCTTCAAATCTCTGTCCGGTTTTTAACCTTTCTAAACCGGGTTGCTTCATTAAATGCTATCGTTTGTTTGTTTATTTTCTCTATCCCTCTCTCTCCCCCTCCCTCTCTCTCTCTCCCCCTCTCTCTCTATCCCCCTCTCTCTCTCTCTCTCTCTCTTTCTCTCTCTCTCACTCTCTTTCTATCTTTCTCTTCTTACATTTGCAGAACAACCGTGGCCTACTGTTGCCATGGATTGGGGTCATGATAGCGGATCTGCTGGTCGAGTGTGCACATTTTGTCTATCTCATCGCTATAGAAACGGTACGGTAAAGGGGTTTGCCCTTCATTGTGGATGTGTTATATTTAAAATTTCATGCTACAGTAATAGAATAAGCAGAACCTTTTTTTCTGTCCCTTTCTCCGTCAATGAAGTCAGTCGGCAACATTGTGTGACTTATGTTTGTTTTTGTTACCCCTTTTTTCTATACCTTTCAGCTTAAATTTGAGCCATTGACGGCGATGCTGTTTACCATTGATTTTTTCATCATGTGTCTTAATGTAAGTAACCCTGGTTTATTCCACCTAGATTTATTTCAACACAGACACGATATGTTACTGATTAATGTAGGGATTAAGAACAGCCAGGCGTCAATTTGACGGGAATAAACAATTAGTATCATGCCAGCCATTCGAAACGATGAAAGTTTGAAGCTTTCCAGCTGTTACACATATAAATATAAGTGAAAAATCAAGCTTTATTGATTGAGGCTCCGTTTGATGTACCGTGATGCTTACTGTGTGTCCTGTCTGTGACTATTATATATGTATTATTTCGTAATGGAGACGCCCAGTATATCATGTATATTTTAAAAAATGAACATTTTTTAAAATTATATGCTAAGCGAATAGTATGCTCAAAACCTGTACTTTAACTTGTAACAAGGTTTTATGTATAGGCCCTGTTATAAACTGGGATGATATTTTTTTTCCTTTTTTGATAGTAATTATTTAGTTAGTTCAATAATTAAAAATGCAATTCAAAATACACAAAATGTTAAATGCTTATCAAACTGCTACTGGAAGATTATCTGACAATGGAATAATTGAATCAACCAAGTCTCTAATAGTTAACACGAAGTAATTATTTTTTGTACTGTATTTCTTATCAGCACATTTATACGATGGAGACGCCTAGTACCTCATACTTTTTTCAATTCAATTTTTCTCATTTTTATTTAACTTATTTTAAATTTTATCAGCTTTATTCAATGGAAAAAATAGAGACATAAAAACTTAATTTATAATATTATAATATTAAAGTAACCAATCATTTCATTGGGTATCAAGAATAAACAACAATTCGATAATTTTAGCCCGAAATGTTATCGATTTCCCCAACAAACTGCACGTGTAACGGAATTTTTCCAAAAAAGCCAAACAATCTGCTCCAAAACTAATGTTCCCTTCCCCCTCCAAGCGCGGCATGTTGTGTTTTGTTCATACAAATGTTAACAACAACCATCCAGCAGCATGATGTCTGTTTTCGCCAAAAGCAAAAACACAATTTCACGTTGGCGGGTCGCTGGAAGCAACCCAAACTACACAATTTTAGCGCGAAATTGTTAACCCTTTGCCCCCGTTCTATCGAGCACCACAGACTGTTAGCTTTATCGCCACGAGCCTTACGCTCACCAAACAGCTTCCTGCAACCCGGCCCGTGCCTTTCTACATCCCAATTTCTCGCTTTGTTCTCGTTGCAGATTTACTGTTTGCTGTGCGTGATATCGCAGTACCAGGAATATAAAGCTGGCCGCGGACAGGCCGATGACGATTCGTACACTTGCGTAAGTACCCACATTGCTGTTTCCCGGTTTATGATTGAACTTCTCGCTAAATCCCTCCAGTACAGTAGCGCGCAATCGATACAACCAACCTGCCGCCGGTTAATTACATTTCGAAGAACGCACGGAAGAACGCTTCTCATCCTCAGTCCTGCACATAATTATTGCGTTTGGCTTCGATTGGCCCAACAGCTTTACAGCTGTGCTGTTGACACGCGCCCTCTGCTACGGTGCTGTTGCTGAGTTCTGAGAAGCGTCAAATTAAATAGATACATCGTCTGGGACGCAACATTGCCACACGGTTGTTTTGTTTTATCGGAAGCCAATAAAAGAGAACAACCAAAGCAGTGTCTGTTTAGATGAAAAGTGAAGAAAATCAATACGCGAACTAGCTTCAGCTTGTTTCTGAATCACTTTATTTATCCCGTTCCGGCTGGCTGATCCGCTCATTCGCAGCGTTTTATCAAGATTAAATTATATTCAACACGTTTCCATTGCACGAAGCTTACCCTGAAACGGCTTGCCCGAGCGGTTGCAACATTAACCGCTCCAAGAGTTCAAAGTTTCCGGAGTTTTGGGAGTCGGTGGCCACCATTTTTCCCTGCTGCCGACCAATAATTCATAATATCCGCGGGAAGTGCCGGACGCGAAAAAAAAGGCGGAACAGCGGAGCAGCGAGGAGAAATTGTACTCAGACCCATTAATCATAATATGAACAAATAAATTCCGGCGTTGCACCACGACCAAACCGACCGGATTTAATCTCTCCGGCGGACACGGCTGGAAAGCGGAGGGGAAGGCGGAAAAATAGCCCCTTGCAGTGGTAGGGGTTTTCCCCTCTCGCATTGTGACATTTTTCCACGAATGATTTATCCTTCTAGGGGGTGTGGAAAGTAAACCGGGAATTGGTGTGGCGAAAGGTTTTAAAGAATAGCACAAGAAGCCTGCAATGCTTACGATCTTCCTGAGTAGTGTGTGTGTGTGTGTGTGTGTGTGTGTGTGTGTGTGTGTGTGTGTGTGTGTGTGTGTGTGTGTGTGTGTGTGTGTGTGTGTGTGTGTGTGTGTGTGTGTGTGTGTGTGTGTGTGTGTGTGTGTGTGTGTGTGTGTGTGTGTTTACGTACGATGTGTGTGTGTGTGTGAATATACAATAATGAGCTTTTCGCGCGATTATCATATCAAACGCACATGGAAGCGCTTTTGATTGACAAGGTAACAAATTAAACATGACACAGTGCCAAATAGGATGACGTGTTACATGTTTGTGATAATTGAATTCAAAAAATACCGCTTGAAAAAAAGGGATATAATTCGCTTTTTATGGGAACTAGTTGTTGAGTATGATTAATAACTCAATCGAAAGTCAGTAGGTAATTCTGATTTAATTAGATTTAATGTGCGATTTAAATATTTGAATTTGAATTTGATTAATTGAACAGCTATTCTCTAATGGGATTACCACTCAACCAAACATAATTCCTTTTTTTAGATTTACAGTGTTTGCTTACTGTGAAAGCCCGATTTATTTTTAAACCAATGGTAACGGTTTGTTACCATCATATTCATGGTCATTAAAATGTCCTTAAGGCCGGTGGACATTGTCCGTACTCGCTAGTGTAATTTCGATTTTCACTAGCGCATCTGGCGGCGGCTGATCGAAGCATTTTGGCAAACAATTTGGAGCCGCTTCAGAAAATATGTTATTTTCCATTTTTTTTTTTTTACTTAAATTGGACTGAAACCACCGACAAACCGACGTGACACTTCGAACAAAATGAGCTTCAAAAGTTGTCTCCTTATTTCAAATGAAAATACGTTAAACACTAGCGCCATCTTTATAATGATTCGCTTACTACACTGACACAGAGAAGAAACTGCTAAATCCCCTTTTTGTTTTTCTTCGCAAATTCTAATGCGTATTGTTTTATGTAGTTCTCACATCTTTTGCACTGATTTAGAAACATATAAAATTATTTTCCTGGGTGTTTTGTCCAATAATTCTCACAAAATCGTGCCTCACACTTCCTTCGCAATTTGTATTTAGAAAAGTTGTTTACATCGAAGCAGCAGTGAACAGAGCTTACTTTGACAGAAGTGTTCGCCTCACTGGTAAATGACAGTACTTTCGTGTGGGACACTTTTGTAACACCAGTGTCACGTCGGTTTGTCGGTGCTGAAACAGCGTTGTAATTGATAGATAAATATGTTGGGCAAGTATTGCAGCCATTTTCAGCATCAAAAACCACATTGCCCGTACTCGCTAGTGTATTTTGATTTTCACTTGCGCATCTGGCGGCGGCTGGTAGAAGCTTTTTTTGGTCGTCGGGGGAATGGTCGTGTTGGATCTCAAAATTAATTAGTTTTTTGACCGTTTTTTGATGCGAAAACTGCTGAAATACTTGCACAACATATTTATCTATCAATTACAAAGCTTTTCCAGTCCAGTTAAAGTTAAAAACATGAAAAAATAACATATTTTCTGAAGCGGCTACAATTTGTTTGGCAAAATGCTTCGGCCAGCCGCCACCAGATGCGCTAGTGAAAATCGAAATTACACTAGCGAGTACGATCAATGTAGCCCGACCTTTAAAGGCCGGTGGACATTGTCAGAACTCGCTAGTATAATTTCAATTTTCTCTAGCGCATCTGGCGGCAGCTGGCGAAAGCTTTTTTTGGTCATCAAGGGAATGGTCGCACCGGAACTCAAAATTAAGTAGTTTTTTCATCGTTTTTTGATGCGAAAACGGCTGAAATACTTACAAAATATGTTTATCTATCAATTACAAAGCTTTTCCAGTCCAGTTAAACTAAAAAACATGGAAAAATAACATATTTTCCGGAGCGGCTCCAAATTGTTTGGCAAAATGCTTCGGTCAGCCGCCGCCAGATGCGCTAGTGAAAATCGAAATTACACTAGCGAGTACGATCAATGTAGCCCGGCCTTAATGGTTCCATTTGATGTTTCGTACTATTGTCTGGCTAGTTGATTTTGTTTCTACGTGTTAAAACCATTTTGTATAAACATGCTACTAATTAAATCTATTAATTAAAAGTCAAAATAAACATGAAATTTAAATTCTACGTAATTTGTAAATCAAATATTTGACCTCCAAACAGACACATTACGATGGGCATCCGCATTGTATTGCAAGCATTTTTGTTCGTCTAAAAACTTCCGAATTCCATCGTCCAAGATTAGCCGAAGTATGAAAAGGCTTGCAAAAGCATGTCTTTTTTTTTTACTCTACCGAATTCCTACCGAAAAAAATGGTCAACCCAACCGTGGAACTATGATTTGCATAAATGTGGTCACCAGAACGCGTACACTTTTTCCCATCCGAAGAATGCGCGACGGCTTGATAACCCTACCGGCAGCCTCTTGTTTGGGACCTTTTTCGTTCTCTCCTTTCCACCATTATCCCAACCAAACCCGGCAGTACCCGGCACGGTCATCTTTAATTCGGTTCCTTTTGATTTTTGTTTTTCTTCATCCACAGCCCACCAACATACAGTACAGTCCGCCGGCGCCCACCTGTCTACCGCAGGCCAAAACGACAACGCTCAGCCCCGTCATCTGCCCGCACTCCAACTGCACCCTCATCCCGGAGGAGACGCAGATCAATGGAACGTTCGTGGGAAGTATGCTAAAAACCCGCCCACCAGCCCGGGACCCGGTTCAGTAGAGTCTCCTAACGGTTCGAATCTCTGTTTCCGCATTTTGCCCCTCGCTCGCACAGGTGTAGCATCGTCCCCGCTAAGGCCGCCGCCGACGGTCCGTCCGCCGAGGGCGTCGCTGCTGAAGAAGCACGTCAAGTTTTCGGCCAGCGATAAGCCGAAGGGCTGCTGCACGGGCATCATCCATCCGGAGAACATCATCAAAGACGCCACCAAACCGAACGGCCACATGATGGTGTCGATCGAGACGCTGCCCGGTAAGTGAGGCCTCTGTGTTGTTGTTGATTTTGGATTTGTTGAGGTGTGTTTTTTTGTTGTTTTGTTTTGCTGTTTTGCCGTGTCGGTATTACTCGCTTAAGCAATTCCACGAACGAGACGAGATGAGTTTTTAATGGAACCCGCTGCTGCCCGTGCTGCTGGTGATTGTTAAATAATCATCCTTTGCGGGCGTCTATTTGAAGGGTTTTGCTATTTGTGTATGCTTAATTCGTCCTTTTGCCAATCTACGGTTAATTATATCGCTGCATGAATTGAATTATAATTAACATAAAATAGCTCGACCGCCTCTAACAATCTTATCAGGTGGTGAAAGTCTTCAATTAAAAACTGTCACAACTTTTCCCAAGGAATTACAGGTTTCCTCCTGGTGTATGTCAAACCAGTGTAGAGAGGAAATATAGTACACTTTTTATGGGGTAACATTTTACCAAGTATAGAAAAAGTTATCACGTTACAGAACATGTTTTTGTTTGTCCTTCCTAGTGCGATGAACGTTCCCGTTTTGTGTTACTAAACATCACAAATTAAACCGAATTTCTATCTGCAGCGTGTGCGCCAGAAGCTTTTACGAACTCGCCGGGCTTACCAATTACCTAGAACCGGTGAGGCTCTGTCTCTGCATGAAAATAGATGTGGAAAGCTTTCCAAAAATTCGCTACCATGGCAGCTATTTAGATGGAAAGCGATTTATAGCCACCTTGAAAAAGCGGACGATTTTTGACATTGGAGAAAAAAACGGATAGAATGCCTGGAACAATGTTTACTGTCTTTTATCAGACAAATAAAGCATTTGGAAATGTTTTGTGTGAGCTTGTCGAATTAATGATTCATTGAAATGTTATTTAAATTTTTTATAAATCTAAAAAAAATCTAAAATCTAAAAGCCCTAAGCTAATGCAGCAAGAAATGAAATAAATTTTGAATGATGTTAGTTGCACATATTGAACTATTCTGAAATGCTTTGAAGCACAGTTCATTTTTATTTATTTATAAATTTTTTTATTTATTTAATTTTTTATTTATTTAGTTCGTTATTATTTATCAATTTGTATATTTATTCATTTATTAATTTATTAATTAATAAATTTATTAATGTTTTAGTTTATTTATTTATTTATTATTTTATTTTTTTTATTTATTTTTTTATTTATTGATGATATTCATTTATTTATTTTTTTATTGATTTATTTATTTATTAATACATTTATTTTATTTTGTTTATGTAAGTATTTATTTTATTTTGTTTATTTATTTATTTATTTTTATTCATTTATAAATTTATTTATTTGTTTATTTATTTATTTACTTTTTTATTGATTTATTTATTTAAATATTTATGTATTATTTTTATCAATTTGCTCATATATTTTTTATTTATTTTTATAGTTAATAATTTATTTATTTACTTTTTATTTATTTATTTATTTATTTATTTATTATTAATTTATTTAATAACAAAATCGATCATAAACAACTATAGACCTACACAAGTTATTTCTATGCGTTACATTACATCACACTTATAAGATAAAAGTGATAAAATAAATATTGAAGAAACACATGTAACAAAAGATCAAACAAAAGTCGTTTAAATGCGCTTCGTTGAGAGTGAGAGTAAGTTTGCTGCTGTGTAGGAGTTCATAAAACACTCGCGAACTCAATCGATTGGACGCACGATAGCGCAATACAAAGATTTTAAGCTGAAAGGGTCTTGGAAATATTTACCAGCACGCAACATGAAACCTACTAAGCGGTTCGGGTTGGCAATGCAGAGCTTGTAATGATCTGCTGCCAGCTGCGCACCTGAATCACGCACAGAATTAGTTATGGGAACTGAATTGTCTGCGATTTTGTGGTTGTACAGTATTGGAAATGTTTTTTTTTTTCTCTAGAACGTTGACGTTAACACTCTCGGCAAGAGACAAAACTAGTTATGTATTAAAACCATTTATTCTTTATCCATACAATGTGTTGATAGTGCTTGAAATGAACTGTAGCACTATCTAGGAAACAAAACAAAAACTGGCAAAGCAAACCATTCGGTCCGGAAATTAATTCTAGAATCATCTTTCAGCTGTACTCTAAGCAAAATAAAAGTTTTTTTTTGTTTTTGGTTGCTCTGAACATTGCATCCACTTTTCAACATTCAAAGTATCGATATTACTTTCAAATAGGAATTGATAATGAATGGCTACTAAACGTAACGTACGTGTTAAAATATTCCAAACATCATCATTTGCTGAGTTTTAATCATTCGTAGAGAAAAATTTTCAAAGTCATCCTTCACCTAACGCTAGTATTTAGTTAAAATCGAATGCAGTACACAATTTATCTAATCTGCTTCTAAATGTCCGCTCACTTCTCACATCTCATTCCCAGAGTACAGCGAGGATAAGCTTTCCTGGCACGAGCAAAAGCTGTCCAACGTCAATCAACTGTATCCGAGCGGCAAAGGCTCGACCGCGCAGCACCATCAGCAGCAGCCCGAACACTAACCATTCTCTCTCTCTCCCATCGGTGAACAACCCACACCGTGTCAAACTGTGGCCATAATCGAATTCCTTTAGGAGTAAGCACTCCCTCCCCGGAATTCGATCGTACGGCGGAAGCACCCATCATAACAGGGCACAGGGCGCTGCTATAACGAGCAACGAGCGGAACGGAAGAAAAAAAAAACAAGCCAAAACGATCACTGGAATGCGTAAAACGGCCACAGTCCAATCTAGCTTTTCGAGCGCTTCACAGCTATCATTTCGCAGTTTTACGACCCCCACCGTTCCTCGTGCTGTTCGATAGAGTTTCGAGCGCAAGGGCATAGTTTTTACTTTATTTTTGTTTTCGCCGGCCAAACAGATACCGGGCAGTAGTGATACTTTTCTTTTAATGTCCTTCCTCACAGCAAAAAAAAAAAAAAAAAAACAGAGGCGATTGCCTAATGCCAATGACCGTACCAATGACGATGGCGCCATCAACCCCCGGGGGGAGAGCGTATATTCATTAACACAGGGAAGGACGCTTGTTTTTTGGGGAATTCGTTTGAAAACAAATTTGCAATGACCACACCGCCTAACATAGCACACCATAACCATTCCAATTGGATGTCGCTGGACATGGAAAAGAAATGAACAGGAATGAACGAAGGTAGAAAACAAAGCACCAAATAGTCTTTACAATTTTGGGCCATTAACTGGAAAGCAAAAACACGCCACAGTGATCAGGCCACTCTTCAGGCTGTGGTTTTGTCGGCTGGCTGGAGGCTTTCAAAAACGATGGCCATTTTGAAAGCATGAACCGGCGCCGGTAAATCATTCGAAGTGGAAGTTAAATCAATGCGAACGAGTGTCACTCGAAGGTGGCCATTCTAATGTCCTTCCCTTTCCTGCAAGATGAGCCCCCCCAGGTTGTTTGTTAGTATTATTATCGGGCAAGCATTTCTAAATCATTATCCAGCATGTGATAAATGAGTGACGCACAATGAGCGCTGCTGTGCTTTACCTTTTTGTTTACCCCTCCGAATGAGCTCGAAACACCGTATCAGTATTGCAGATCGAGGCACGATTTCACCACACCACTTAATCAGCACGGTGAGCAGCTCACCTGCTCATCTGCCTACAGCTTCTGCCCACAGCTTGTTCGTTCGTTAGCGCAATGACTGGTTGAATCAGCGAAAATAGAAGAAAACACTTTTAAATGGTCGCGGGTGGTTTTTTCCTTTTTTTTTTTTTTGGTCTTGTGCCCAAACCCTTGGTTGGGCGAGACATCTCTCAAACTCAGCGCATCATTATAGAGCGCGGCTGTCTGGTGCCCTTGTGCCGTCACCTGTCGCCTTTCTTTGCAACCGGCGGACCAAAAAAAAAAAAGCGAAAACCGCAGGGACGGATGGATGGAAGCAAAATTTGCCACCCTCAGCCTTTTGTGTCGTTTCATCCCATTGACTCTCTGTACATCCTCCACAGACGCGTGGTTGCTGAGCGCTTCCCTGCGCCTCGCAACGCGCCTGAATGTATGCAAAATGAGCGCAAATTATTTCTCAAGTGGCTGCGGGCTGAGCGTACAAAAGAGGGGCGAGCTCTAGACTGTCACAAAAAAAAAAGAAAAACAAACGGGACACACGCTGTCCATGTAACCTCCTTCCCCTTTTCCTCCTTTCTGTGGCCCTCCTCATCTTCCCTCCCAAGTCGTTGATGTTGCCAATGTACTCCCTCGAAGCTGATCGCAGGAAATGCCGCCAGTCAGGATAAATGACACTTCCTTGGTGGGACAACGGTCACCACCCACCGCCTCCCCGCCCAACTCCCAACCCCAAAGGGTCCAAGGAGCGAAGCAGCAATTAATTAGTGCACGGAAAATCTCGTTGATGTTTTTGGTTTTCCCCTTGTGCGAGACATTGCCTTTGCCGCCCGAGTCCCTACCCGAACGAAGACCCGGGCCGGCCATTTTAAACTGCTTGCGCCCGGGGCCCAATGTCAACTTGTTCGGGGTCAAAACGGGGGAAGGGTGTCGATGGATCGAATTACCATTTCACCATTTCCTTCCGCATTTCGCACTGGGCAAAGCAGAGGGAAGAAGTGTGCCTTGGGCCGGCCCCGTTGCCGCGCGAGAGGGCGTGCTCGATCGAGGTTAATTGTAATCGCGCAATCAGCGTAAGGTATGAACAGGTAGAAATGCAATTATTTTATAATGAATCAATGCACCTGCACTTGCCGCTTTTTGTGCTGTCGCATGCTCTTTTCTTGCCTGTGCGGTTGCTGCAGCTTTGCCGCGGTGTTGCTTTCTTTTGAGTGGGGTGTTGTCTTTTTTTTTTTATTGTTTTTTTTTGTCGAGTTTCAAGCGTTCGGTTGAATAGCGCTTCTTAGCTAAATTGAGTGTGTAGTTCGTGGCAATGTAAAAGTGGTATATGAACACTGCGCACACACTTACAATTATAATTAGGACACGATTTTCGGAGGAAAGAGCAAACCATTGAACGAGACAAAAGTGATGAAGTGATCTCGACGAACGATCGTGCGTAATAGGATGAAATAATCATATTTATTGCTCTTTCGTAGAAGAAACACAATCACGTGTCTTGAGGACTACGGATTTCTGTCCCACGATCGAGTCGTGAACGAACCAAACACCGTGCATATATACACGATAGCGTTAAGCAAGCAGGCAGAACACATAAAACATGAACTGTGCTGATGACACCGCGCACGCTTGGGCTTTACTCTCGGGCTGCAACGTCAGCGGGCAACGCAAAGCAAGCAGATGCGAGAAAAGCTTGCCAAATCCAAAACCCTCACTATGAACTAAATTACAGGAAACCGGTAGCGACTGTGTGTGCGTGTTTTTAGTTTTGTGCGTTTCATTTTATACCAAAGTAACGGGAGAGGAATGTATGTGGAACAGGGGAGACGGTAGAAGACGGTAGACGGAATGAACACAGCTGAGAGCAGCTGTGGCAAAACTGTGTGATATTTAAGAGTATTTACAGATAAAAGGGAAAGAAGGAAACCAATTGATCGTAAGGGATAGGACGGGCGGAAGGGTGTAGCTGAAGAAGGGATGTGTAAAAACGTGAAAGTGTGCGAGGAAATATATTTGTATCCGTGCCGATTCACAGAGCTAGCCATTGAATCGGGTGTGTCTTAGTTGGAATTGGATTTCTACTTTTATAGCGCGTGATTTTTGAGAGAAAGAAATGAATTCATAAAAACGGGTAAGTGTTGATGTGACATCAAAAAGATCTGTAATAAAACGAGTATTGGGGCCCTTTCCGTTGTAAGTTCGTAGGCTGAAATTTCAGCCTGTCAGCTGTTAGCATTGTATAGCAGTTTTCGAGCAGCTATCTAAGTGAGTATAATATACAGGTGGGCTTATCCCAAGGTGTATGAATTTAGAAGGCTGATTTTTAACGCTTCTGTTCCTGAATGAATATTTTAAGAGTGTTTTGAGTATTCGTCAAGCCTCCAGAAAGCTCTTTGGAGCAAAAGTGTTCACCCATTCTGTTAAAAAATGATATTCAAATTTGGTTTTAAAAACATGCTATGAGACCACCTGGACTACATACACTTTGATTCTAGATTCCACCACCTGATCTCTTTAATGCACCTTGGGGTAAATGTAAACAACACCGTGTTTTCGAGCAGGTACTCGAATCTAATTCTAGCTTTGAGGCTAGAATAATCTAGACTGAAAATTGCAGGCTAGTTTTTTGTGTGGTTTTGTATGAAGTGTTTACATTATTTCAGCCTCCAACTGTCAAACTCCATACAAAAAACTGAGTGGAATTGTGAAGGGCCCCATTATCAGTTTACTTCTTTTAAATTAATAGTTTTTGTAAACAAAATGCTCCTAAAATGTGATAAATAAGCAAACTGCGTATTCATGTGATTGATTATTCTGGGTCTGAATTTATAACCTTTTTTCGCAGCAATTGATAACAGATTAGTTATTTAAACTTTAAGTAACGAAAACTAAATTTAAACAAAATCGAAACCTTGCTAAGTAGTTCATTAACATGCTCAACTCCATGATGCTTCATGAGAAACGTTTGTATTTAGCGGAGAGAAAATCATCAACCATTATGCTTGGTACAAATATGCTTGATGACAGATGTAGACTAATTAATCAAAGAGGCCTAAAGATGTGGTAATGAAATGCCTTCAACAGCCTTAAGATGCGGTTATATTTCAAACAAGCCCGTGAATGGTGTGCGTTGTTACTTGCATGAAGTAATAGATTCAACGTTTCCTGGTTTAGATAAGCTGAGAATCGGACAATAATCCACCCAACTCCAAAATAACAGTAACGTTCCGTATCCCTGTTCATTGTACTGATGCACTACAGGTCATTCGGACTATAGAGCTGATCTAGTACTAGTCCAAGCCCTGAATTTGGTCACCGTATCTTTTCCTATTCCTGGAATGAAGAGTTTGCTTGCAGCTTGTTACTGAATTTCTACTAATTACAGTACAAATTTTGCATGTCTAGTCTCCAGTTTTACCGCTGTTATGGTCTAATGATTAAAGTTTATTTGCTGAATAAAACTAATGAGCTTATCTTGCTATAAAGCATCTTGCTTGTACGACATTCGAACGAACATTGAATTGTTAACTCAATCATCAAGTAGTAAGTATAATTAATTGTACTTTTTTGGACTTCAATATTTCAACATTTGCAACCATTACATTCAACGTAAGAACTTGTATAGCCTCAAATAGTGCCCAAGCTTCCAACAACAATCAAATGAACTATTCAAAGAGAATTATGTGTTACTCAACCAAAAAAAAAAAAAAACAGGTTAATCATTTCCTCCTCCCACACTCCCGCACTGACCACAGTTGCCAACACACTCGTGCTGGCATTACGATACGGAACCATCAATTCTACGGCGAAACGATATGACCATTACCGGCGTGCTATCAAGAAAAACCTTTTCCTGCCTTCAAACCCACCTTCACCGGCTTCCACTCCATCTACGCTGTGGGATAATCAAACCGAGACCGTAGATAAAGACGCCAGCAGCGGTACCGTGTCGCTTGCCTTTCACCCAATCAAAATGGACAACGCCGGTATGCCCAAAATACGCATCCTGCAGCTGTACGACGTCATACCGTCCCGATACCATACCGGTGGTGGTTTTGCTGCGTAGTTCACCCTTTTTTTTTTTTGTTTGCTTTCCTTCTTCTCTCCACCACGGAAGAAATGGCTTGAGAAACATATTTTTTAACGAACAAACGACACACAAACCCGCTGCCGAATGGCCGATATAGGAATGGGAGGTCGGAACCCGGGCCCCTTTACGTCCGATTTTCCGCAACATCGCGTGAATGACGCGTGTATTTTCGTGCTGGTGACAATCAACTGCTCGGTCGGGTTTCGGTTTATGGAGCGAAGAAGGTAAAAAAAAGGTAGTAAGGAGGTACGGACCGTAGTGACCGTAGCTGATGAGAGGAAAGAGCTTGCAAAATATACAGCCATTGGGTGTGAGTGTGTGCTCCGTAGAAAGGGGAAAGAACTATAAGAATTTTGAGCTGAAAATAAGCTTGCGTGTGTGAGTGTAGATCACTCACTTCATCAAAAAAGATGTGTTATTAAAGCTATCTTATACGTTTGAAGGGTTTCCTCACCACTGGAAGCGTTTACGCCCTAAGGTATGCAATACGTATCACAGCAAGTTTCAGTAGCCGTGTTACTAAGCGACTCACCATTGGATCGTACCTATCGTGCACTAATTATAAGCTCATTCATCTTATCAAACGACGGAGGCCGTTGATTACTGCTTTAGCTCGATATCGTGATAGCTGTAGCAATTTTTAATGAGAGAGAGAGAATGGAAAAAAGGAAAAATAGCTCATGAAAGTAGTTGTAAGTTCGAGCCCAACCATTACCATAGATCTATAAGCTTTAAAACAGAAATGTTCTATTGTCTAGGTCCATCTTGGTCCATCGACAGGTTTACACACAAAGAAAAGCAAAGCTATTCACCTGGTATTATGGCAACAATGCCTTGCGAATCCTACCAGCCCGCTCCGCACGACGCTGAGCAACGCATTCTTATCAACGGTGTGTACCACCTTTCGATCAGTAGAACGGGAAGAGTTATTGGATTTGCTGCCTAATGACGAGACAACGAGACAACCAGCTGTGGTCGAGTGGTTGAGCGGTGATACAACACACTACAAATCAAAGCTTCGTAGTTCGATTGATAACACCAGCACCAACTTACACCGGACGGATGATGCGATAGTTGGCGTTGGCAGTATAAAGATTGTCCAGCGGCAAATGAGAATAATAGTAAAATGTTTTTTGGCACGAAAAAAAAAGCAATATAATCTCTCCTCTAAACACTGCTACGCTCCGCTAGAAAGTAGTGACCATCGAAGCGTACCGGATGTGTTCCATTGATGGGGCGCGTGTTACGGGCCAGATAAAGCAACTATTACTCATTTGGTTTTACACTTATTTCCGGTAACCATTCGTGAAGAGCATACGCATACTTCAAACGTAACTTTATTGACACTTGTTGGATATATTGCCGGCTTAAAGTGTGTCGGATTCCCCGCAACGCTGTGGTCCAATCAGCGCTCTGTTTGCACCATATATGGAACCTAACGATCAAGTAGATCAAGAATGATCGATTTAAACAGTATAGAAATCGAAAATCTATTCAAATAGTCGTCTTATCGGAACAACAAAATAAGACACTAAGCAACGAAGTATGCAAGTAATGTATGTAACCGTGTCGTACGCGACCAAACAATGACACAGTAAAAATTCTACTCCAACAATGTCCAACATTCACGTTGGAAGAAGTGTGTCTGAGTCTGTTTTGACGCTTTCGTTGTAGCGAGGAATCAGCTTCAGTTGGACAGTGCGCGTACAAAACCATGGAAAGCTACACGCCAATTGCGACCACTTCAAATCTGTGCGCTGTGAGCACTGGCTTCACCGGGTAAGAATTGCAGTGCACTTGACGGCCGATGCCAGTATCTTCCCGATAACGACCTGCTTCAGGCTATAAAAGTGCTGCATCCTTCCTCAAACACGTAACAGTGCGTTCGTAACCGTAAGTGGGACGCTTTGTGAGGGATTTGGGACAGCAACAAAACACACGCTTAGACAGTGAAATAGTGAACAATGGTGAAATGGGTCGGTGTGTTAGTGCTAGTTGCAGCTGCTGCAGTAGCCTTCGCGGATGAACCCCCCAAAGCGGCTGAAGGTGAATTTTGGTTTTGTGCCACGTGAACGTGATCGTGTGGGCTAAATTCTTGATTTGATCGTTTTATGCTATCCGCAGGCAAGAAGGTGGTATGCTACGTGGGAACGTGGGCCGTCTATCGGCCCGGCAACGGTCGGTACGACATCGAGCACATCGACCCGTCGCTTTGCACCCACCTGATGTACGGGTTTTTCGGCATCAACGAGGACGCGACGGTACGCATCATCGATCCGTACCTGGATCTGGAGGAAAACTGGGGCCGCGGTCACATCAAGCGGTTCGTGGGGCTGAAGAATGTGGCGCCGGGGCTGAAGACGCTCGCCGCCATCGGTGGCTGGAACGAGGGTTCGCGCAAGTTCTCCGCAATGGCGGCAAGTGGCGAGCTGCGGAAGCGCTTCATAAGCGACTGCGTTGCGTTCTGCCAGCGGCACGGGTTCGACGGGATCGATCTGGACTGGGAGTATCCGGCCCAGCGGGACGGCAATCCGCTGATCGATCGGGACAACCACGCCCAGCTGGTGGAGGAGATGCGAGAGGTGTAAGTGATGGTTGGAAGGGTTAATGTGCCGCTCTGTCGTCTCTTTATACTTACCCGCGTGCTGGTTTGCAGGTTCGATCATTACGGTTTGCTGCTGACTGCGGCCGTCGCTTCGGTGGAGTTTTCGGCCGGCGTATCGTACGACATACCGCGCATTTCGAAGAGCTTCCACTTCCTCAACGTGATGGTGTACGATATGCACGGCGCTTGGGATAGTTACTGCGGCATCAACGCTCCACTGTACCGGGGGTCAGCCGACACGACGGACAGGCTGGGCCAGATGAACGTGAACGCCAGCATCCAGTTTTGGCTGGCGCAGGGTGCACCGGCCGAGAAGCTGGTGCTTGGCATTCCCCTGTACGGACGAAGCTTTACGCTGGCCAATGCGGCCAACACGCAGATCGGAGCGCCGACGGTCGGTGGCGGGACTGCTGGGCCTTACACGCGCGAACCGGGCGTGATGGGTTACAACGAGTTTTGCGAGAAGCTGGCCACGGAGGCGTGGGATTTGCGGTGGAGCGAGGAGCAGCAGGTACCGTACGCGGTGCGCAACAACCAGTGGCTCGGGTACGATGATCTTCGATCGGTTCAGCTGAAGGTAAGGATCGAGTTGAGCGTCATAACCACAGGCAGGTCTAAAGATGCTTCTTGCTGTCTATTTTCTCCCCTTGTTAGGTAAAGTA
Source organism: Anopheles merus (assembly GCF_017562075.2). Lineage (NCBI taxonomy): Eukaryota > Metazoa > Arthropoda > Insecta > Diptera > Culicidae > Anopheles > Anopheles merus. The sequence continues at coordinate 36,337,739 of NC_054083.1, forward strand.
TCTGCTGGATCAAGGTCTGGGCGGTGCCATGGTTTGGTCCCTGGAGACAGACGACTTCCGTGGAGTGTGCGGTGGTGGACGGTACCCGCTGATGCACGAAATTCGTTCGCTCGTTAATGGTGGTACGCCGAGCACAACGACTCGGCCACCATCTGTCGCACCGATCACAACCACTGTCGCACCTGGCACCACAACAACCACTCCTACGGGGGCAGCTCCGGGCACAACGCAGCCTCCAACGAGCGATGCACCGAATCACACCACCACCAGCACTACTACGGGGGCAGCTCCGGGCACGACACGGCCACCATCTGGCGATGGTCCGTGTGCCGGCGGGCGGAACGGGTTTGTGCCGCATCCGACCAACTGTGCCCGGTACTACATCTGCCTCACGGCGGACACATACTACGAATTCACTTGCCCGCCGGGGACACTGTTCGATCCGGTGCTGCACATCTGCAACTGGGCGGATCAGGTCAAGTGTCCGAATGAGTAATTGAGCAGATGCTTAGAATTAGTGACGTTCTCTTGTGTTAATAATATTTATAATGAATTTTTGTGATAAACTTGGATGGTCTTGTGTTGCAACAATTATTTTGTAAGAAGTTTCCGAAAGAAAGTAGGGTAAATGTATCAGTATCGGGCAGGTTAGTGCAGCAGTTTCACTAAAACAGCTCGTACACTTACAATGTTTATTATTTTTCTTGAAAGTGACATTATTATGGACGATAAGCTATCGTATTATGTTGTGCTATTTTTTATTTGCCGTTTCAAATGCATTTTCTAGCGATATTCATGAAAATGCAAACATTGTTTTTGTTCCTATTTTCGGCAGTTTGGTCCTATTTTCCGGCAGGCTGTGCTCCTATTTTCGGCAACACGAATACGGATAGGTAAATGTTTTAATCAATGCCAATAGGTAGACAAAAATGTTTAAAACAGTTTTACACCCTCTTTTTCCTAGGATTAGTGTTGAAAAGTGCTTAAATTATTAATTTTATGTTGCCCAAATTGGGCATTTTGCTGGCAATTTTTACAGTCACTTTGATGTGAGTTACAAACAAAGTAGGCATTGGAGAAATGAGACTGCCTGACGGCTGTAGAGTACGGCTCCGACTGGCTCACAAATTATTATTTTTCTCTCAAGTGTTTGGATAATTTGCAGTGAAATTGGTGATATTTGACACAAAAAATATTGTTTTATTTTTCGACATACGCATTGTAGTGTTGTGATCAAGTTATAAATGAATATTCAGCCAAATCAAAAGTGTGTTATTGTTACGAGTGTCGGCAGGAGCCCACAGCATTGATTGGTCGTAAATAAATGTACCAATTTTCGGCAGTATTTAAAGAGAAAAATAACTTATTTTTCGTGATTTTAAAACTATAATCAGGCTAGTATAATATCTGCAACCATAGAATCTATCATAAAAACCACACATTCATTGTTTAAGTGCTCTGGTTCTCTTAATAATGAAACCTGCCGAACTATTGGCTGACAGCAAATCTGGCGAAACATGTTGAACTCTGTACATTTTGTTTGATATTTTGAAAAATATGCAAGGAAATGATGTGAAACTTCGTGTATCAATAACAAGTTGTTTTTATTACCATTTAGTACTCCTGAATATCCATGGTTGCTTGGTACACAAATAATCTTGCAGAAGATGGGTCACGGGTCAATAATAAGCCATGACAGTGGGCCCTGTGGATGGAAGACTCGGACCCATATGTCATATGAACATGTCATGACACTTAATAGTAGCTTTTCCATAAGTTAAGAATGACTAAATTAAATTTTCGTATGTCCTATCTTCTTCTTTGGCTCAACAACCGTTGTCGGTCAAGGCCTGCCTGTACCACTTGTGGGCTTGGCTTTCAGTGACTAATTGATTTCCCCCCATAGCAGGATAGTCAGTCCTACATATGGTGGCACGGTCTATTTGGGGATTGAGCCCATGACGGGCATATTGTTAAGTCGTACGAGTTGACGAGTGTACTACGGGACCGGCTATGTCCTATATGGTTGTGAAAATGGTCAATGCTAGCGGAATGGTCAAACATGTTCTTCTTTGCCACAACAACCGTTAATCGGCCAAGGCCAGCCTGCGCCACACCGGGGCTTGGTGTTTAGTGACTTTTTGATAAACCATAGCAGGATAATAGTCAGTCATACTGGAAGTTGAACCCATGATTGGCATGTTGTTAAGTCGTACGAGTTGACGACTGTACCACGAGTCAAGCCGATAGTCCAACATGTAATGGAAACACTAACATTTGTAAATAAGATAAAAATATGGAAGGGCTATAAACCGGGATCAGAATAGGATGGAAGCCTGTACCAGGATAGCAACATGGTCATAAAAAGTAGCAGTAAATAGAAATCAAAAGAGAGCAGGATTGCTTATCTACATGTTTGCATGAAAACATTTGAATGTGCCCTGCAGTTAGTATACACGGCTTAGGTTCTGTTGCGTAAACCTGCAACCGGGCCAAATTAACTAGTAGTTCAAAACGTAGTTTTAGCAGCATCACTCCAGAAATCACTTCTAGGGACATTGAAAAGACTAATTATGAGTGGAATTCATACATCCAAGCGCAATTCAAAGACAACGATATTGTATACCCAAGTAACATTTTAAATCTTATCATAGTTTTAACATTGTTGTTACGGTTATTCCATTAATCCTCCTTTTTTCATTTGAATGTCTTGTATGACCTAATAAGAATATAATAAAACTCTCTTAAGACTGATTAGGCCCATCTACAGAACTCTGTTAAGACTACGTGTTAAAACCATTTCTAGACCTTTAAGATGTGAGGCGTAAATAAATTATCAAAATTACAGCTTATTGCTGTGGATATGTTCTTGTGACGGAAATGAAGTCATAATAATGGTTGATAATTATTTGAGAATTATGATGTTGTCTTTTAGTTTTTAGCCGGTCTCATGGTACAGTCGTCAACTCGTACGACCTAACAACATGCCCGTCATGGGTTCAAGCCCCGAATAGACCGTGCCGCCATACGTAGGACTGACTATCCTGCTATGGGGGGGGGGAAATCAATAAGTCACTGAAAGCCAACCCCACAAGTGGGTTGGCAGGCCTTGACCGTCATCGGTTGTTGAGCCAAAGAAGAAGAAGATGTTGTCTTTATTTTTTCTGATTCTGAAATCGCTCGCGTATGAGCAGTAATCCATGTACGAAAGTATCTTTTTCAGGATTAGCCTCATCAATTGTGCGCTTAATTGAGCGTGGATATCAATACCACCAGTGATAGAAAACGGATATTTTAAAATGTTAATTTTACGTATTTAATGGTGGTTACATACTTTTATTGGTGCAGTGAACTTATTATTAGTTGATTTCAGATAAAACAATGTCAAAAAGTAATTTTTGGTGTAAATATCCACGAGTTTTGGCTTACAACCACAGTTGGTACAGCTATGGCGAATTGCTAGGAACACTATAGCCATAATTGGCTCGCTAAACATTGAGTAACAATAAAAATACTCTCGTGTTCTACACATTGTAGGCTACATAAAAACATGAATGAGTTTAAAATTTTATCCAACACTTATTTTTACAGGCGCAAAATCGGTATCTTGGTGACATATTACAGCCATAATTGGTACACTTACCCTACAGGCGGTCCCCGAGATACACCTGACTTCAAGCTTCCCTGAAAATTTGAAGTCATTTCAATTACTAAAACAGAAGTTATGCACAATTTACCACGCAAAAGAGTAATTTCTCATACAAAATGTATGACCTACCCGGGTAGGTGGTCATAGAACTGAGGGGTAAAAAAAGTTGAAATAAAAAAGTATATGAAAAATAATTTTGAAAATTCTTATTTTTTTATACTGGAAAGAACAAAGTTTTATGCAGCTTCCCTGAAAATTTGAAGTCATTTCAATAACTAAAACAGAAGATATTATTGGAATTATAGTAAGCCGTATTTGGGCTACGAGTAATTTAATTATAGTAACCTATGAATTTGTGTAGCTATAAGTTTTTGTATGAAATACATTTCATTCTGTTTCTAACCGACCGTAATCCAGAAATGCCAATATAATCTGGCCACACTGGCTCGCAGGGCAAAAGCTCGCTCGAAAGGTCAAAAACCGTCGCAAAACGTCAAAACCGACCGTCGCCAGCGCCTCGAAATTGTCGCGAGTTTTGCTCGCTGGCGACGTCGGTTTTGACGTTTAGCGACGGTTTTGCGACGGTGTGCGGATGAGCTTTGGCTCGAAAGCTTTGAACCAAGGTGTATGGATATTAGGCGTGCTAATTGTCATTTAACCGCTCAAAAAGTAAAAAACAAAAAAAAAGTAGCTCAATTTTGCAAACAGAGCTACTCGCCGCGCGCGACAATTTTGCTTCATCCGAATTAATCGAATTATCTAGTTTTTTCACAAGCCAGATTAATGCCAAACGCAAAAAAATTGATTTGAACATATTTTAACCTATTTTTGTGTGTTTTCAAATATAAAACAAGTTGGTTGACTGAGTCAAATGAGCTACTTTGATCTACACAGAGTGAAATTTTGAGCTATTTTTCGTCGCGCGCGACGTTTTCGCTCTATGTCTATTGGAACGGTAATGTTTACAGGCCGCTCCGTGTATGCGTGCCCTCGTGTACCTGTGTGTGCGTGTGCGTACTTTATTCTGTTTTTGCACCCCCTTCCGAGAACAACATCGCACAACGTCGTCAGCTGTATAGTGTGTGGCAGGGAAAAAAACAATACCGCAGCATTGTGTAGCATAAAGAACTCGCCACCCCGATGCGGGCTGCCAATCGACAGTGCTACCACATCATGTACTGCTGCTGATCGGAAGCGATTTCAAATCATAAGCATTACGGTCACCAACAAGCCAACCAGAAAGCATTCCGACCCGCAGAATGTAGCGATCGATTGCGGGCGTCTGGATTGCGGAAAGAAAACAACCAACGGGCCTTCCTTCGTGGCAAGTGTTCAAGTGCTTCGTAAGTTGCCAGGCTCAGGCTGTGAGTCATCGTTTAGAATCGAACGCAACGTAGCGTGTCTGTGAGTGCCCCCGTCGCGAACGACCGAGCATTTTAGCGCTCTTATCAGCTCGTTTAGCAACCATCAGTGCGCGTTTTTTTTTTGCTGCTGCTTCTTCCTCCTGTGCCGAGATTAAATGTTTGTTGAACATTTTTCGATTACATTGTTTTCCTTTTTTTTTGTTGCAGAAAATCAATCAACGCGAACAACAGCAAGAGACGAATCGAACGAACAACCCAACAAACATACAAACCCACAAGCGGAGTGGGAAGGGAGGCGTCGGTACTGCTGCCACAAGCAGTAAGATAAAAGAGAGCACCAGCAAGAGCGAGCGAGAGCGAGCACAAGAGCTGAATGCAAAGGGCTCGCGTTCCGTCCACCGGACGACAGCAAAGGATGAGCTCGACCTACCCGTCCGCCCCGATCGGCGTCCGGCTGATCAGCTACCTGTCCGCCAAGCTATGTCCCCGGCTGCAGGTGAACCGCGTGCTGTGGTTCAAATGTTCCGTCCTCGGGCTCACGTACCTGGCCTACACCTGCTACCACATGACGCGGAAGCCCATCTCGGTGGTCAAGTCGGTGCTGCACCGGAACTGCTCCACCGTGACGCTGCCGCCCGAGTTCGTCACGCCCGGGGGTGGCGGCGGGAGCGATCCGACCGTCCCGCCGGCGCTGCCCACCGATGGCACCTGGTGCGACTATGCGCCGTTCGATCAGCCCGACTTTAACTCGCTGTTCGGGGCGCTCGATTCGGCCTTTCTGTTTAGCTACGCGATCGCCATGTTCTTTGCCGGGTTTATTGCGGAGCGCGTGTCGCTCCGGTACTTCCTCGCCCTTGGGATGGCATTTTCGGGCCTGTTTTGCTACCTGTTCGGCATGGCGAAGGTGTACGACATTCACGCGCTGTGGTACTTCGTTGCGGTGCAGGCACTGGCCGGCATGTTCCAGACGACCGGCTGGCCCGGCGTCGTCACGATCGTGGGCCGCTGGTTTGGCAAGTCCAAGCGGGGGCTAATCTTTGGCATCTGGAACAGCCACACCTCGATCGGGAACGTGCTCGGTACGCTGATTGCGGCGCACTATGTGGAGCGAGACTGGTCGATGTCGTTCGTGGTGCCCGGCTTTGTGATGGGGCTGTGTGGGTTTCTGATGTTTCTGTTCGTGGTCGAGCGGCCGGAAATTGTCGACTGCCAGGAGAAGGTGGCGGACTATGCGCAGCAGCAGCGCGGTTCGTCTGCCGGGTCGAGCGTCCGGCGGATGGACGATTCCGTGAGCGATGTGGAGGATTCGGGCGTCAGCGCGGAACAGGTAAGGGAAGGAGAGGCTTTTCAAGTGTTGTTTAATATTTGTGTCCGTTGTTCATTAACCATGTATTTTGAATATAGAAAAAGAAAGCGACATAGATTAATAGATACATTTTTTTCTTTTTTTTATCATTCTTTTTTGTCGCTCGCTTTTTTCTCGTGCTATGCCGTGTAAAAAATTGCCTTTCTTTGTGCGCCATTGCGCCATTCCAATCGCAGGACAATGTTTCGACCAGAACCTTACGCGGCAGCTATTACTCTGTAAGTGCATGTTGTTTGTAACCATTTTGGGGGTCTAACTTGGTGTTGTCGGAATTTGTTCTAATCGTGTAGCGCACGGACAATTATAAATCGAGCACAGTTAATCCATTTTTAAGACAATTCTTTACAACATTAGCATCAGAAATAACTGCTTTTTTGCCGCAAATATTACTCTAAATACCATCTTTCAAAACCTCCCTTGCAGGAAATCAACGAACGAACGCCCATCCTCGGCAGCATTAACCGTGCGCCACCGCAGCACGATGCGATCGGATTCTTCGGCGCGCTGCGCATTCCCGGCGTGATCGAGTTCTCGCTCAGCCTGTTCTTCTCCAAGCTCGTCAGCTACACATTCCTTTTCTGGCTGCCGTTTTACATTCAACACTCTAGTAAGTGCACCATTTCTATGTATAACACATGAATTTGAACATTTTTTCCATTATTTTTTTTTGTAGCTTCCATGGGCGCCAAGCTGTCGGCGGACGTATCGACGGTGTTCGATATTGGGGGCATTATCGGTGCGATCGCGGCCGGCATGCTGTCGGACGCGTCCGCCATGCCGGCGACCACCTGCACGGGCATGCTGGCGATCGCTGCACCGCTGGTAAGTGTCACCGTTGCCATCAAAAGAGGCTCATCTTCAACATATATTAACGGGTTTTTCCCCATCAAAACAGCTACTTATCTACCGGTGCTGGGGCAGCGTTTCGCTGTCCGTCAACATACTGCTCCTGTTCGTGGTCGGGCTGATGGTGAACGGACCGTACGCACTGATTACCACCTCGGTCAGCGCCGAGCTGGGGCAGCACAGCTCGCTGAACGGCAACTCGAAGGCACTCGCCACCGTCACCGCCATCATCGATGGGACCGGCTCGATCGGGGCGGCCATTGGGCCCCTGCTGGCGGGCATGGTGTCCGGCTGGAACAACGTGTTCTACATGCTCGTCATATCGGACGTGCTCGCGCTGGCCATGTTGCTGCGCATCAGCAGCAAGGAATGCTCCAGGCGCAACATCAACCGACGCTACAACGTGCGCATTGAGTGATAAGGGGGGGGGGGGAAGAGGAAGAAGGAAAGGAAGGAATTCGAATACGCGCACAAAGGTCGCGGTGGGTGTACGGCGTGGGTTTCGTGCGCGTGTGTACAGTTTTTACAGCTAGCTCTCGATATATACACAATTGTATGGTCTGATATTTTCGAGCACTAAATGCGTGGGAAAGGCGCGGGGAAAGAGGATACAGTGGGGTGGGTTTTGCTTTTTTTATCATTAATGTTTAGTGCGTTTTTTTGTTCGCTGCCTGCAGTCGATAAGTATGTTTATCACCGTGAGAAATAAAGGCTCTTTAAAAACTGGGTGGTCTCATCTTACAACAAAGTACTTTGGTTCGGTTCATTTTCATGCGATTTCACGACAAGCGAAGGCTTTTCTATTTTTCTTTTATTCATTATTACGTTAAAATCACAGCAGTCTTTTAATGATAAACTTGTTCAACTGTTTTTGTGGTTTGATTTGTAAGGGGGAGCTTTTTCTGTTCTGTTGTTGCTTTCTTTTGCAGGTGAAGAGGCGCTATTTGTTTGTTGGTTTGTTTTTTGCTATTAGTTATGGTGTACTCTCTCTCTCTCTCTCTCTTTCTCTCTCTATTGTCCACTGCTTGGTGGTTACCGGGGGGGGGTGGCGGCGTGGAGGGAAAACCTGGTCAATTTTAAGACGTGTTAGTAGTTTGAGCGCTTAGTTACTTAGTACAAGCGAAGTGTTTGCTGTTTCGTTACTTATTGCAGCTGTGTTCATTCCAGTAGTTTAGTTATTTTGTGTCCATTTTTATGTTTCTGATTTTGTTATATTGTTTGTTTTGCTTTAGGGCTATTGAAGGAAGGGTGGTGTATTTTTCTGTGTGTGTGTTGTTGTTTGCATTTATTATTTGTTTGTTACTTACTAATTTAACCATTAATCCATCATTTTGTGGGGCTGTCTTTTGTATCTTCTTCTTCTTCTTTTTCTTCTACTACTTTCTCTTGTTCCTAGTCCTTACGCTTCCGCTTGTAGTTGTAGTCAATGTAGTAAACGCTGTAGCGGGGTTCATCAATATGGAAAAATACTATTTAGCCAACTAGGCGAGCCTATTCAGTATGCAATTTTGTATGTGTAGGGGGGGGGAGTGTGTGTGTGTGTATATATACGTAGGCTAAACCTAATCACTTACATTCGAATGTTTTGACGCTTGCATCTTTCCTTTTTTCGCCCCCATTTTTTTTGATCCACTTCTATCTTCTCCTTTTTTCTTTCTTTCTTTCTTAACTTGTTCGCGTTTTGTATTCAAACAGCACACGCTTGTGTGGCGCAGTTTTATCATTGCTCCCTTTTGCCCTATTTTGCCCTGCCGTGTTTTTTTTTCTCTCTCCAACCTTCAACGATCCCATCTATTTGCACTTTGTGTCCACTGTTGCCGCGCACCAATGCGCCATTGCCTGCGCCAACAACACACTGCTACACTGCGTCCTTTCTTCTGCAATGCGTTGCTCTTGCGTACACGATTTGTTATTAGCTACGCTACATACTACACGCTCTACAGACTTTAGGAGATACAGATAGACCAGTTGCTTGCTTGCTTTTTTGTTTGTTTGTTTAGCTTCCTTTTCCCTTACTTATTTGTATTGGTTTTAATTTAATGCTAAAGTTTTGTTTGTTTTACTGTTTTTGTTTTTTTTTATAGTTAGTGATTTTTGTGTTTTACCTCTTTCAGTTGATTTGTGCTTGCGGGCTTGGGAGCCGCCCCTTTTTCAGTTTTACAAAACAGCGAACAGAGTTATACGACACGCTTTTGTGATCGGGGCCGGTGGTCCCCTTTTTTCCGGCCGGGCGTTTTCCGACACATTACGACAATCAATAAATATAAATCATTCGCGCTATTAGCTCGCACCCTTTGACAGGGGACGGGTCACACCACCGGCTCGCTTTCTTCCCCCACACATCATATTTCACACCACGTGGAACAGTCATTAGTTTACATTTGCTTTAGCTTTTGTGTGTGTGGTTGTTCACTTTTCTTTTTTTCATTACATCCGGAATGTCCAGTTCAGTTGGTTTGCTTTGCTGTAGAGTCCCTATGCTCTGCCCACCATTTTATGTGTGCAACATTATTCACATAAATTATTCTTTTTTCTCCCCTCTGCGGGCGTTATGTTGTTGATGCTTGCATTTTGCATCACCCCGCACATCACAACACACAACGCACACGAGTGACACAGTTACACACATTTGGAATGTATTCGCTTAGAAATTGCACATCATTGGTTCAGTGTATGTGTGTATGTGTGTTTCTCTGTGTGTGTGTGTGTGATTAAAGGGACACAAATCATCACAAATAGTTTTGTTTTTTTTCTGTTTGCTCCGTTAATGATGTTAGGAATTAATTGTTACTTTTGCTTTTGCTCCCCGCCCTTGTTGTACAGCTTGTTGGGCAGCACCTGCAGCCCTCTCCCGCGTTAAGGCTCTAGATGCACCACCAGCATCGACATGTTTCGAAAGCATTGCACGGCTACATCATCCCGCACACTTCTGCTGAAAACAAGGCTATGTTGTGTAACACAAAACTAACTGTACGAGATATCCATTGCACAAACAGTGCGGCTCTTGCGACAACCGAAAGCCGGAGATCGTTTTGATTGATGACTAAAACACGATCGTCCCCCCCCCTGTGCCCCCCACCCATCACTCTTGTCAGACTGATCGCCACTTTTTCGACAGAAGGTTGGAAAGGTTTACACAGTAGTAGGATACTTTGCACCATATTTTGGAACGTATCTTTTGCCGTTTTGGATTAGCAGCATTTGAACACAAACCGTTTGTTTTGTTTTGTCTGAGCTGAATCGCTATCGATTAAATAAGTCTTTCTACGGATGATGATTAGGCGACGAACCTCTGCTGCCATGAACATGAACAATAGCTCGATCCATCTCACGAAAGTTATGCAGCACTACAACAGAACCGTGTATTGCATACGAACGTAACAACTAAAACATCAACATATGTCTTTGTCTCTAGACTGCTAGTAGCTAGCGTACACCATCATCCTTTTAAAACAATTCCTAAAAAACGTTAAGAAACGTTCCGACGTTTTAAAAACCAAAATCATTTGCTCCTCGTAATAATGCAGTATTGCTGTGAGACAGAGCCGGTGTGCTGGGAAAGGCCTAATCGCTCATCCCATTCTTTTTGTCTACTGTCCCAGTTCCGGCTTACACATGACTTTTGCGTACTCGCGTTTCTCTCTACTATATTAACAATACTATACACATACACGAACAAGGATATAAACTATCTACTATTGGCTATTGCGCACGCGGAGCACGGGGAAATTCCCTCATTGGCAAAATCATCAAGGCATAACTCGCTCTTTCTCTGTCTCTCTTTCTACACCCTAGCTTACTGTTTGCCCTTCAGGTGTGTCTGTGGCATCTAACGCTCCCTACTCCTATCGCCAACGGTTAAAAATTGGTCTGAAATCGAATAAAATGATAAACCTAATAAAAATTAACGAAATTAAATCACTTCCTACTTGCTTGGCGCGGCGCGACCCCCTGTGGCCATTAGTCTACTATTAGCCATTAGTCTTGTTTCATCATTGAACTAAAACCGGTGTTCACACATACGCATAATCACACACATACACACACGGTGAGATTTAAAAAAAAAAAGTAACAGCACAATGCCTGATGCGTCTGCTTGACGCACTCTTGTGCATGCTTGGAGTGGTGGTGGTGCCCTGCCTACCTACGGTTGAATGTGTTTTGCTCCCCATTGCCCGTGAACCAGCAGCAGCTATACTAAAGATTGCTTTTGTTGAATGGAGAAAGACAGAAAGCCAAAAACAAAACAAAAGCACCGTCTACACCGTCAGGGAGGTAATGAGCTGCTGGCAGAGCTTGCCGTACTCGTACTGGTCGCCCGAGATCCGCCGCAGCTTGATGCCCTTGCTCGTATTGCTGTCCTTGCTGTTGCGGCCCTCGTACACCTGCAGCTCGATCTGCAGGCCGCCGGAAAACTCCAGGCTCAGGTTGGACCGTGCCTCAGAATTGGCCCCGTTGCCACCGCGGGCCGACCCAGTCGTTCCATCCGCTCCGACGAGGGCACCATGGCTCGATCGATCCTCTCCGCCAGCAGCAGTCGATCTGCTACCACCATCGCCCGGCTGATTCGAATCCATCCCACTCGCCGATTTGCTGCCATGACCTCCGCCACTGCCCGTCACACCGTAAACGCAACCCTTGGGCGGCATCGTCGAGTCGAGCGTCCGCTTCACCATCTCCAGTATGCGCACCGAGTCCAGCGAGGAGCATTCCTGCGGCAGCGGTAGCTCGTAGCATTCGTCCGAGCTGCGCGCCCCCCCATCGCCGAGCGAGTCCGGGCTGAGCCGGCCACCGTCCTGCTCCGAGTACGAGTCGGCACTCTTGAAGCCCGAGCTGGCAGCCGAAGGTTCCTGACTGGGCGATAGGTTCGAATGGTTCGAATCGTTGCTCAGACTGTCGTCGCTGAACCCGAGCGACTTATCGCTGCCCCGCCGCACGTACGACTCGCTAATGTCGGACGTGTCCAGCTTCGCCGAGTTGCTGCTCGCCGTCGCCGTCGAGTTGTTCTCCGTGTCGAGGCTTGCCTTCCGCCCGACGCCCCGCGTTATCGACGGCATGTCGCTCGCCGGCTCGGTAATGAGCAGCCCGGAAAAGCCGAGCCCGCTCGTCGTGGCGCTGCTGCCCCCGGTCGGACAGTTGAGCGAATCGTCACTATCCCCGTGGCTCGAGTCGGACAGCGCGACGAGCGTGATCTCGCTGCCCTGCACGTCCGTCAGGCAGATCTGTGGGTGCGTGTGCTGGAAGCTAAGATCCTCCGGCGACCCGCTCGCCGAGTGGCTCTTGAACGCAGTGCTTGCCCCGCCGGCGGCTGTCGTCCCGGCCGCCGTCGGGTGCTCCTCCTGGATGATGCACAGGTTGTTGGGCGAGGTGGGCGGCGTCGCACAGATGCGCATCGTCTGGGGCGGCGGTGGCGGCAGCAGTCCGTAGTTCTTCGGATCGAAGTAGTTGACCGGCGTGGTGGCGCCCGAGTAGCAGCCCCCCACTATGCGGCCGGAAAAATCGATCTCCACGCTGTTCACGATGTCCATGCTGAGATCGAGCGGCTCGTTGCAGGCCACCGAGGGCGGGAAGGCGGACGTCACCGCGGACGAGGTGCCGCGCGTAATCGACCCGCCCGCCATTGTGGTGCTGCCGGTGGCACTGCCACCACCACCCGTATTCAACGTGCTGATGCCACGCGTAATTTGATGCATTGGGGAGGCAGCACCACCACCACCAGCGCTTGCCGAACCAGTCCCGCCACCACCGCCACCACCACTCCCACTGCCGCTCATGTTCCCGCTGCAGCCGCTCACGATCGAGGCCGGCGGACCGGGAAGGATCGGCGAGGAGCAACCGCTCGCGTAGTAAACGGGAGAAGGACAGCCGCTGTTGCTGTTGCTGCCCGGGTACTCCAGCCCCGACAGATGGCACATTCCCGTGCTGGAAGCATTCACCGTCGACATTGCGCCGCCCGGTGCCGCCATCAGGTTCTGGAACGCGTACGGATTGCCAAACGCGCCGCCGCCCGCAATGTAGCTCGGTTGCATGCCGCCACCCAGCATCGGGAAGCCGGTGGGCCGTCCTCCTGCACCACCATAACCGGCCCCTACACCACCACCAGCGCCACCACCACCACCGCCATGATGCCTTAGCGTTGCATTCAGCGGCGATACACTTTGGCTGTGCTGCAGCTGCAACATGTTTATGCCGGCGTCCAGCAGCAGCGTTCCACCGCCTCCTGCTCCGGCCGGGCTACCACTACCCCGCACCAGCCCCAGCTGGTGGCCCACCTCGTACGGCATGGTGCGCGTGTGCAGGATGCTGTTGGCCGCGTCGATCTGCAGCCGGTTCTCCTGCACCAGCTTCTCCAGCCCGGGCACCAGCGACAGCAGCACGTCGTGCGGCACGGTAATGTCGGGCAGGGTTCCAGTGGTGGCGCCGGCACTGCTCCGCTCGTCCACGAACGCTTTGCAGTGCATCGGGGAGCCGGGCAGGCTGACGGAGTTGTCCGCGAGCGGGGGGCTCGGCGTTATCAGCAGATTGTTGCTGCGCTGCTGCTGCGACGCCGCTATTGCGGCCGCGTGCAGACCCTTCTGCAGCTGCTGGCACTCCTGGAACGGGCCCTGGAACTGGGACGTGATGCGGGAGCCCTCGGACGCGCGGCGCACCGGGCTGTAACGGCCTGCAAAGGTGAAGAAAAGGGTATTAGATTGAGGGTTTTAGAATTTAGCATTTAAAAGAAGAAATGGATGATATTGAGTTCCACTGCAACTGGCTACGGGACACATAAGGACAAAAAGCGTGCAATTGTACAACAGCTACTACACCAACACAAACGTTTAGCGCAGATTTAAACACCAGAAAAAAAACAATCCACTGTTACGACTACAAATCTTATTTCTAATTACAAAAATGACGAATGAAGAAGGATAGCCAGGCGATTTACGAATGCTGTGTTAGTAGTGTGAAGCGATTGATCCGTAATTCCTCGTTGTCTCCTCTCTCTCTCTCTCCCCGGTTTGATGACGACGACTCCCCCCGAATGGTTGGGTTAGTTGGGCTGTGTGGCGAGAGATGCATCCTTCCCGAGATGATGAGACACGCGAGTTCCGCCAGACACGGATCACTTACCGATTTCCTGCACCGTCGGGAGCTTACATGTGCGGGTGGCGTAGCGTCGGTTACAGAGCTGCGACTGTACCACTACCACCGCCTGCTGCTGCTGCTGTTGCTGTTGCTGCTGCTGTTGCTGCTGCAGTGGCTGCTGGTGGGCCGGTGGTGGCGTTGGCACGGCTGGCGGACAGACCATCGGGGGCGGGTGCGATTGGGGTCCGTGCGGTCCTCCCATGGCGTCCAGTGGACCGTGGTGCTTGGCCATTGCCGACGATGCCTGCGAGCAGACGGGCGGCAGCAGCGAGGGTGGCAAATAGTCGCGGTTCATGCGTGCCTCCACCTCCCGTATCAGGTCCGGGCTTATCACTGTGGCGCGCGCGCGCACACACAAGCAGCAGCGTGTGGTAGTAGTAGGGGTGCACACGCATTTTGGGTGTGTTTGAGGGTGTATTATTTTGTTGGGTTGGGGGATAAGGGAGCAGTGCAGTTTCGTTGTTCCGTATAGCAGGTATTTACGGGTTTTTTTGTTATAAACAACACCAAAAACAACATTGATGCACAGGAAGTTGAAAATAACATATTTACACGATAACATACAAAAAAGAAGAAAAAAAAGAGGAAAAAAGGGATGAGGAAAAAAACAAAATTGGTAAAAAAAACAAAACAACGGAAAAGAAATAAAAGAATAGTATCACACGAGGAGACAGAAAAAAGAGGATATAATATGTAAACTAGTGATGTGCTCTTTGGACGGCACTTACGACTCCGATCCGACTCCGGCTATTGTTAGTCCGGTAGACTCCGGCAAAATCCGAACCACTATTTTCGCCCAGAGTCGTAGTCGTCTTGGGTCGGAGTCGTCCGTGTCGGAATCGTTCGGAGTTTAAAGTCATAGCCCAACCAACCAAACCGAGCTCTTTCGAAGCAAATCCTTCCTGATGAGCGAGAAAGCATGTCACGCATCTCTCGTGTTGCCATGCGAACAGCTGCGCGGGTAGATGTGTGAGTGCGCGGAGAAAAATTGATGGAGGAAGGGGAGGAGCTTCACTCTGTCGAAGCATCTGAAGGGGGGCCGAACGCTCTCTTCACATTTTGCGAAGAATCAGTTTAACTCAAACGCTTGGCAAAGAGGATATACTACTTTGAGGCACTAAATAATTCAGGCAATGAAGTCGTGGTCTATTAGTATTAGTATAAATTATTTCCCTTGCCCCATTTATGAATTAATTTAAAGGAATAAACATTAATCTGAGTAAAATTTCAAAAGTCACTTTTAGCGAAAAAATTTAAAAAAGTAATAAATAAATCTAATATTTCTCCTTCCAATTACAATTAAACACATAATCACTGCACATAAGGTAGGAAGATAGATCAGAGGAGGAGGAAGAGGGAGGGGCTATAAACACGTACGTAAATAGGGGGCAGGGCGCGCGTGTGAGCGAACGCGGGGCAGCAGCAAACGAGAGAATTTTTTCTTTCTCTTTTGTAGCATTTCGGCTAAACACCCGAGCTTAACTTCGGTAGGAACTGCCTATCAAAGTTGGTACACCTTCGGTAGAGAACTTCTATCGAAGCTATATCGAAGCAAATTTACTTCGAAAGCGCACGGTTTGGTTGGTTGGGAGTCGTCTGAAGTCGTCCGGATTGGTCCGGAGTCGTCCGGAGTCGTCCGGATTGGTCCGGAGTCGTCCAGAGTCGCCTGGAGTAGTCCGGAGTCGTCCGGAGTAGTCCGGAGTCGTCCGGAGTAGTCCGGAGTTGTCTGAAATCGTGCGGAGTCGAAGTCGTCCGATGTCGTCCGAAGTCGTCCGAAGTCGTCCGAAGTCGTCCGAAGTCGTCCGAAGTCGTCCGAAGTCGTCCGAAGTCGTCCGAAGTCGTCCGAAGTCGTCCGGAGTTGTCCGGAGTGGTGCGGAGTTGTCCGGAATGGCCAGGAGTCGTATGGAGTGGTCCGGAGTCGACCGGATTCTGAGTCATTTGAAGTCGTTCTGAGTCGATAGGAGTCGTGCGGAATCGGAGTCGATCGGAGTAACAGCAGCGGTCCGGTGCAATATGCTGGTGATCAGGCATTTGATTTCGCTGTGTTTGTGTCTTTCACTTTGCGCGTGTACTTCGTACACAGGTCTTTGTTTCGGTGACTCCAACCAATTCCGAATGACTTCGGACGAATCCGGACGACTCTGGACGACTCTGAACGATTCCGGCCGACACCAGACGACTCCGGATAATGCTTGACGGACCTACCTTCCGGAGTCGGTTGAGAAATTGTCGGAGACGAATCTGAGTCGACTTTGGATTTTTGCCAACTTTACCCATCACTAAGTGTAAACACATTTCTACAAAACTTCAAACAAAACGTAAAAATCTTCTTACGGCTTTGCTTGTGCAAACATAAAAGAAATATTCAACAGTGTCAAGTAAGGCAACAACAAACAGTACTTCTAAATTTCTTGTGTTTAAGTGTGTGTGCTAGCAGTAGTTTAGCAAACATGCAAAGGAAGTAAAGATTGTAACGAGACAAAACAAAAAAACACACACACGCAACGATCATTCACTATTTCGCCTGTTGCGACTTTAGAAACCGGTGACGTTTCGAGCGCACCCCGAACCATTACTTACCGGGCGGACGTTCCATCACGGTCAGTAGACCGGTACGCCGAGTGCGGCCTCCACCGCCCGCACCGGTACTGCTTGTGCCGCCCGCCGACGGGGCCGGCGAGTGTGCCTGCGGTGGTTCCATCGGTGACGCGTTCCCGGCGGACAGATCGTCCGTACAGCCGACGGTATGCCGTTTGGTGCAACCGCGTCCATGCATGTATCTATGGAAATGGGAAAGCGAAAAGGTCAGTAAGTTATCGGGGCGTGTAACACATCGGTACATCATAAAGGAAAAGAAAAATAAGGGCTTTGTTAAGCAGGACGGACGGATGGAGCTCTGTTTGCATGTACTTTGCATTTCCATTCGCTGGTAATGTCTCCATTGGTGACGGTGTTCCACACATCATTTACATCCGAAAAGGCGCACGGCGGAAATGGAAATTCATCCCCGACATATATCGTCGACGTGACACGCGCGGTGACATAACATTGACCACACACCACGCGGACCCAGGGATTACGCGCAAAAAAGGGAGCGTTATGGCATCAGCCGAGTGGTGCCACTACTACAAACAAGCTATCACCTTCTCCGCCATCTAAATCCAGTTAGAAAGCAATTTGCAGCCAATAAGACAAAATCGATCCCAAATTGCATTGCATTCGAATTGGAATAGAAAAAAAGGTGCGTTTAAAACTAACCTTTTATTCCCCCGTCGACAAACAAACACACACACACGCGAAGATGTGCGTACATCTTGCCAAAAGGGGGTCGGAAATGACGTTTATCGTACCGTGCGTTGTGTCGGCGACAGATAAGACCATTTCTTTTATCGCAAAGGTGCGTTACACATCTGCTGTTCGCGCGAAATTCGAGCTTAAGACGCGCGCAACGAATACGCACAGCGCACGGCCTTAAAAACTCTTTACCGAAACTACGCGCTGCAGTAGAAAAATGGACCATCCATCCATCTCCAGTACGGAAGGGCAGAAAGAAAGAAAGCAAACAAACAAACAAACAAAGACGCGCTGCGGACACCCGCCGTTCGATCGAAGGGCTTCGGGCTTCCCATGTTCGTGTTTTGATTTGCTGGCAGCATTCGCTACGCTGACACAGTGTAGCATTGCCCTTCACCCCATTCCAGCACCTCCAAAAACACGCTCAAGGGCATGTAAAATAAACAGCAATTTTAATATTTGTGTGTCGATAGCGAAAGAACGGAACCTTGAAGCTTCTCTTTTTTGATGAGATAAAAACACAAATAAAACCTTCAACCACACCTTCCTGACGCACTTTTTGATAAGCAGCGTGTTTTGGGAGAGGATGGATGAGGGGAACCCCCCCCCCCCCCAACCCCCCTTCAAACAACATAGAAAAAACGAACAACAATTTCAACCGGCGTGCGTTTCCAACTGTTTTGCAAATGAAACGCTTCAGCTTACGATTACCCCCGTACCTCTGAATTTCATCGTTCGAATCATCCGTGCCCTCGCTGTTGGGCGTCTGCAGCATCATCACGTGGTCCATCATGAGCGTGGAATTGTTTACCGCGCCGCTAATCGGTCCAAGGGCGGAAGTCGGCCCACTCGCACCCAGCAACGATCCGTCTGCTTGCTGCTGTTGCTGCGCCTGTTGCGACTGCTGTGACTGCGGCTGCTGCTGCTGCTGGTGTGAATGATGTTGATCGTGGAAGTTGGTAGACGACGAAGGGTAGTAAATTTGCAGATTCGCTCCACCATCCGATGCCCGGCGGCCAAAGGAGCTCGCTGAAAAGAGAAACAGAGAGAGCAAGACAAACACACCCGAAAAACAGGGCAATTAGCACGCGCACTGACGATCCCCCTTCGGGGGGCAGACGCCTCACAACTCACTTGCACCCATCACAGTAGGCGGCTTCAGCAGATGCTGATCCTTGATGGTCAGATTGTGGATCGGTTGGTTCTGCAGCGAAGGAATGTTGATCGGCACGTTCGGTGTCGGCGGTACCGGCGGTTCGTGCGGCCCAATCTTGAAGCTGATCGGCACCACGTTCGGGTTGACCAGTACCTGCTCGTGCGCCACATCGCCCGGTCCGACCGTGTGCCGGCGTGTATTACCACCACCACCGCCCGCCCCATTTGCCCCATGGCAGCTTGGCGGTGGGAAAAGATGATGCTGATACTGCTGCTGTTGCTGTTGCTGCTGCTGGTACTGCTGCTGCTGCTGCTGCTGATCGCTACCAAGAGCCGTCCCAACGTCCGACTGTCTCGCCGGTGCACCGCCGGTCGGTGTGGTCGCCGTGTCCTGGTCGTACTTCTCCAGCTCCTCCGAACCGGCCAGCCCGGATGATATGTTCAGTATGGTCGAGCCGACGCTCGTCAGCGGGCTCAACCGTTCGAGCGAATCGTTCTTAATCACCTCGGTCCGGTCGACCACGCCGGTCGTAATACTGGTCTTGCGGGAGCGCGAGTACGCCAGGCTGGCGTGGTGCTGCAGCCGCCCCTTCTCCTTCCGCTTCTGCCGCAGCTTGTCCACCAGCAGGTTGTAGATCGCGTAGATATGGTCGAACCGGCTCTCGTGCACCGACTGCGCAATCATGTCCGCCGTCAGCCCCGGCAGCTGCAGCATGTGCGTCATCACGACCGTGTCCAGGTTCTCCGTCTCGCGCACCACCGGTCCACCCGCACTGCCGAGCCCGTAGTCCCCCGCCTCCAGCATCGGGATCGAGTTGTACTGCGCCAACCATCGATGGTGCGCGATCTGCTTCAGCGTGTACCGCCGCTCCGGCTCCACCACCAGCATGTGCCGGATCAGCTGCTCGCACTCCTGCGACATAAAGAACGGGATGCGGAACTTGCCCGCCACCACCACGCTGCGCAGATCGTGCAGTGTCGTGCCGTCGAACGGCAACGCTCCGCAAACCAGCACGTACAGCACCACGCCCAAGCTCCAGATGTCCGACTTTGGCCCATCGTACTCCACACCCTGGAACACCTCGGGCGCAGCGTACGGCGGCGACCCGCACCACGTGCGCAGCGGCTGTCCCTCCACGAACGTGTTGCTGAAGCCAAAGTCGGCCAGCTTCACGTTCATGTCCGTGTCGAGCAGCACGTTCTCCGCCTTCAGGTCCCGGTGCACGATGCCCTTCCGGTGGCAGTAGTCGACGGCCGCCACGATCTGCGAAAAGATGCGGGCCGCCTCCTCCTCTCGCATGCGCCCGTTCGCCACGAGGTGGTCGAAGATTTCGCCCTGCGCCGCGTGCTCCGTCACCAGGTAGATCTTGTTGCGCGACTCCATCACCTCGTACAGGCGCGTTATGTGCGGATGATGCAACACCTTCAGTATCGATATTTCGCGGAACGTCTTCGCCAGGTTCTCCTCGTCCAGGCATGTTTTATCGATTATTTTAATTGCAACCTGCAAAAGGAAAGGACAGAGAGAGAGAAAAAAAACGGATGAGTGTGTGAGCGTGATAGTAGTGAAAGAAAAGGCAACCAGAGGCACAACAAATCGCACACATTAACACTAGAACCGCCGATGGGACTTTTTGTCCCGTTTGTTTTGTTGAAAATAGGAGCGCTAACGCTAACTTGCCAGTAGAGGCGTGCCAAATGAACCAGAACCGAACGGTTCATTCAGTTCACGTTAAAATTTGGATGGATCGGTTCACAAGAACAGAACGCTATGGTTCTTTTGATAAATTGAAATAAAAATAATTAACGTTTAAAAAAAAATTCACTTAAGAGAACCGAAATGCCCACCGCTGAGTGTCCAGTGCTACAAAATGTCATGAGCATCACGAGATTTTCACCAACGAAAACAATGAACATATGCGTGGTAGCTTGATGCTCATTGCTGATACTCAATGAAAGTGCGTCATGACATGCCGAACGCGACATGCGAATTCTTGAGTCCAACGCGATACTCTGACTGACAAGCTTAGCTTAATGCCGGCCCAAGCATAATCATGATCATTTTTTTGGCTGAGAACAGTGCTGCCAAATACTACTGTTTCAGTCACCAACACTCATGACTGAAACGAAGCTCAAATCAGCTCACGTACACAACTGAGATGGTCAGTGACGAGACTCAAACAGTTGGAGGATCAATCACATGCTTGGTGACATTTTAATTAACTCCCAACTCTTGGACACTCACTTGGTCACGACATTTTTGTCGCTGATTATCACAACCTTCTTGAAATATACTTGGCCTGTGGGCTCAAGCAAAAAAATGAGCATGCTTTCTCCCTCTGTCTGTTTTGATTATTTGGCGGATCAAACAGAGCAAGAAGACATGCTCATTATGTTTCTTGGAACCACTCGCAAGCACCGTATAGCTCCTATGGCCATCGCGATGATCACCGACATAAAATGTCGCAACCAAGTGACTGACCAAGAGTTGGTTGCACACAATGTCATACCAACCATGTGATGGTCGCACCAACTGTTTGAGGCTCGCCTCTGATCATCACAGTAGAGCTCGTGCCGGCATATGATTTTGTTTCAGCAGTAATTTGTCATGACTATGTCAGTGACATTTCGCAAAACTGATCACAGTAAAAAAAAGTCATGACATAGTGACTGACCAAGCGATGGTCGCAAAAATGTCATGAAGCATGTATTGGTCACACCAACCGTTTTGAGTATCACCTCTGATTATCACAATTGACGTGATACGTGACGCTGATATGGATTTTGTGTTAGTCAGATTTTTGTATGACATTGACAGTGACATTTTGCAGCACTGCCCCTGTGTCAAATGCTCAGAGGTTCTCGTCAGCGCTACCAGGTTCAAATGTCTTGTTTCGAGGGCAAAAGTGCTAACGAATGCTTCACATGCAATAGAATAGTTTTTCATGACTGTACTAAAAGAGTTTTGTACGTATGCGTTTTTTTTTATGTAAACCAGATTCTGATGAAGCAAAGATGTGTTATGGATGCTTGAAATAATTTATCTAGGTGTTCCTTTTGATTCCGAAAAAAGCCTTTTCCTCTTCGTTTGGGCATTAAAAGAGCTGTTTTGACATCGAATTTTTGTCACAGACGCTTGCGTAGACCCAAACAACTTCGAACAATAGACTTGTTGTATTATCATGAAAACTCTACTTATCACTTGATTGTTTAAATAATTTATAAATATAAGCGAAGATTTACTGTCTTTCAACCCTCTAAGGAATCATTAAAAAGCGTTTATCACTAGAAGCTCTATAATATTATATTAATGCAGAAAGAAAAGTGGCCTCAGTCTCCTTGGCATGCGGTTGGTATTATCTCAATTTGATTTTTTTTTCATATTGATTGAGTTGCTAATAAAACTTCATTGTACCTAATTATGATGTTTATTAATTATTTAGCCCAAATAAACCTTTAGGAAATAATAAACATGTCTAAACATGTATATATAACGAATGGGACAAAATTGTCCCATATGGCGGTTCTAGTAAGGTTGAAAAGTCCGGCGGTTCTGTGTGTTAAATAACTGAACGGAAGGGCGGGCTTCCTCACCGGTGTGTCCCGATTAAAAAAAAGCTTTTCTTTTATCTCTTCTTCCTATAGTATGTTGTTGTTGTTGTTGTTGTATTATGTCCATCGAGGTCGACCGGGTTATATCAATAAAGCGTGAATATCGTGAACTTCTCAAACCCACGCTCTTTCCCCTTCCGCCGGTTCTGGGTCACCGAGCGGGTGTCATAAGATAGGGCACCACCCAACAGCCACCCACCCACCAATCCAGGTGAAAGCTAAGCAGTAGGGTATGTATAAATTATTCAAAACATCTGATTCAACCCCACCGAGGGGGGTGGTGGGAGGATGGTTTTGAAGGAGGGGGGAGTGGATTGCCTCATTACGGCTAAAAGTGAGGTCACAACACAAATCGGACCAAAATGAGTGCAAATATTTCTTTTCTCCTCAACCACCTCACCCCCCCCCCCCCCCTGCCCTAAACGGGGGTCCAGCAGCAAAAAAGCAACCAAACGGAGGTCTTATTTTAAACTGTCCCAAGGCATAAAATTGGCCGACCGCCTTGAAGAGGACCTTCCCTTCCACCACCCCATCCACCCAGACTGAAATGTGTTATAGAATATATTTATGGGTCACACACACACGCCCGGTGTGCCTATGGTTTGTCGTCACCAACTCAGTGACCCTTTCGCGCTTCTTACTCCCTCCTTCTCTAAGATGGGAAGGGATGAGGTTGGGTGGGGGGGGGGAGGATTGACCAGTCATGTCAGCAGTGTTGTGGCAGGTTACAACCCAACCTCGCTGTTACACAACTTCCGCTCATGGCTCGGCCTGGGGCGAGGTTCGATCGGTTCCCAGTTTTAAGCTTCCGCCCGGTCCCGCGAGGTCAAGCCTCCGCCTTCATCGTCGTCGTCATCGCCGTAGTAGTTGTTCCGTATTTATAAAGCAGCGGAAAGGACGAGCCTCCATGCCTGTGCCATTTCTGTGGCAGGCAGGCATGGTGTTGGTCGTCCTGCCACCGGCTTTGACCATAATAGATGGATTTCCTTCATTTTTAGGTCATTAAAAGTTCACCACTTCCTACTTCCCGCCCGTACTGCGCGTGGGACGGGAAGCTGACGAAAGGGAGCTTCTACTTTCTCTCTCTCTTCCTCTCTTTGAATTCTTTGCTGACGCGCGGGTCCGACTCCAACACACACTCGGACACCGGAATTGCATCGGTTTGCGCTCGCAGCCATATCCTTTTTGAACGCCCAAATGAGGGGGGACTGGTGGCAAGTGGGTGGTTGTGACGCGAACTTAGGGTGGCCTGCACACACATACACACACACGGCTGAGGCCTGCATACACTCACACACAACACACCGGCTGATCGATTCGTCGTCGTCGTCCTCGGGCCCTTTATTTTTTTGCACAAATGGTGCATTATTTCGAGGCTCGCCGGGCATGTGTGTGTGTGTTGGAGTTTATTTGTTCGTCATTCGACGACGATCGATGCCCAACGGCATTCTGTGTCCTCCAGCGCTTGGACCCAATCCAACGTTTTCATAATCCATAGCAATAAGCAAAAATGAAACCAAATTGGGTGTCTGTATGGGTTTAAATGGTTACACAATTTCATCTGCACCTAAAAAAAACATACAAATAAAGATCGATTATGTTCCACCCGAGGTATATTTGGTGGCCTCAGACTGGTCAGATGGTGAATTATTCGCCCTTTAAAGGAAGAGTGGCAAGAAGATGGCTCTTATTTGTGTCTTTCTTCTGTCTCTGGACAGCAACCGGTCACAAACACCACAGATAAACAACAGGCGTGCTTTGTGTTTGGGATGAAAATTAGCACGTCGCAAACCCCCTTCCTTCCCGCGGTCCCCGGCCGGCTGCGATCCGTTGCCCTGCCTACGGGTTATGCGACGCACGTGATTAATGCTGCCGTTACGCTGCAGGTGGTTTTTTTTTTGTGCGAACGCGATTGTTTTCGCTGTTGGTTCCATCGTTAGACAGTACTGTTGCGCGAGCCAAAGGAAGCACAATTCGTGCGAAAAACAAACACTCGCCCGGGCACGAGACAGGAGGAAGTGGGCAGTAGGAAGTTTGCTGGAGATCAGGTGAGGATAGATAACGTTATCTACACACACACACGGTTCAAAAGTGTGGAAAATTTCCACCCATTGCCTGCTTTGCTGGATAAAGCGGCCGGCTGGTTACACATTGGCTGAGCGCACGCACTGGCACTGTTTGGACACGCCGTTTAAGGATGTTTTTATTAGGAAGAAGGTACTAACTTCCACCGGATTGGGAGGGATGGGGAAGGTGGGGGTAGCTTTACTCAATCGTTATACAGCAGTTTTTGAAGGGGACCGAATTTTTGGTGTTCTACCCCAATTGAGTTCAGCAAACACCTCATCGGTGTGAGAGAGAGGGAGAGAGAGCAAGAGAGAGAGAGAGAGAGAGAGAGAGAGCAAGAGAGAAAGAGAGAGAGAGAGAGAGAGAGAGAGAGAGAGAGAGAGAGAGAAAGAGAGAGATGTACAGCACAGAGAGCAAAGCTAAAATCATTAACACCCTGGCGTCACTGATCAGCGCCAGTGGCCACGCTTTTACATGCAAATTATATCCATCATATCGTATCGTTTCTCTTTTTTGTCTCTCCACATTCCTCCGTGGCTGTTTCTAGAGTGGTAGAGGGGTTAGGGTCTGAGAGAGACTGGTTTTTAGTTGTTGCTCGGTCAAGCGGCTTGGTAAAAATCCCACCGCTGGAAGTTGACACAGTGCCTTGGCGCAAAACTTCACCCGAAAGCTAGCGGCACTGGTGACCTTTGACCTCGTGTGCCCGGGGATGACTTCTCCTTGGAGGGAGGGGTGGAGTGGCGTTTACCAAGTGTTGTGTCGATTAATCGAGTGCGATTTGGCAAATAATGGATCGCATCGATCTGTCCTCCTCCTTTTTCCCCCCCACTATCGAAGCTTTAAATGATGCTTATTTCATTTTAATCAAACATTGTTTTTGTTACGTAGTTCATCGTGAAACCTTTTGCAAAGCAAGGGGTTGAGAGCCGAACGATGGGACGATAGTTTCCCCCATTATAGTATTGCAAAGATTGCGCAAGCTAGACACAACATCCAGGCGCGCTTGGTCAATCAAAGGAAACGGAAAGTAATTAAGCAGCATATCGCCGTGGTCACATACATACGCAGAAGAAGGGAAGAAAATAACGGAATAACGTAAACAAAACAATTTACAATAGTGGCTAGTAGCAATTGAATATAAACAGAATAATTTACTTTTTCTGCAGTGTAAACAAAATAAAAAAGAAAAAAAGAAAGACATTCTGCTGATGGAACTAGATGAAACGCTTTATCTGTTGAATGTGGGCAGTTAATAAGAAAATAATCATGTCACAACGTTAACAATTATCTCAATCAAAGGCTTTAATTGTATACATTTGCAACCTGGCATATCAACCTGCCTGTTTGTCTACTTGTCAACTAGGTTTAATTCAAACTAATTTTGTTCTAATTTAAAAGTCAATTATTAATAAAAGGAATTGGCAAATAAATTCTACTAAATAAACTATTTTCAATGAATCAAGGCACAAACTACAGTCTAAACTCCGAACAGCAAACGGATTACCTTAGGGGTTTCACTTGTTTAGTAACGAATGAACAAAGTTCCGATAGGCATTAGTATTTAGTATTAGTATTAGTTTGATGTCCAATGTTTACTTACAGTCGAGCAATGTGCAAAAGCAGCTTAACATTGTTTATTTACGCTCGAAAACGATGTAAATATTAATTCTGATTGATCTTTCAGAAACCTTATTATCATTTTCATTAATCAATCGATTCTTCTTCTTCCACTGCTAGGCGTAGCGTCCCT
Organism: Anopheles merus; assembly: GCF_017562075.2. Classification (NCBI taxonomy): domain Eukaryota; kingdom Metazoa; phylum Arthropoda; class Insecta; order Diptera; family Culicidae; genus Anopheles; species Anopheles merus. Next base: position 36,363,970 of record NC_054083.1, read on the forward strand.
ACGCGGATATGCCGACCTGTACAGGCCTTTTTTGGAGACTTTTTAAGTACCACGCAGCCGGATAGATAGCCAGTTCTAGAGCTACGAGCGGACGGTTCATTCTAGGCTCGAACCCGCGAGGGTTATGTTATTGGGTTATTGAGTTATTGAGGAAATAAGTAAGATTTAAATAGTAATTTGGCGAAAGATGCTTTCATAATGAGAACATCACAAGGAGCATTACAGCAAACAACATGGATGACTAAAACATAATTTAAAAATCATAACAGCAGAACGTTTTAGCATGATCTTTGACACACAGTTGAAACTTATATGTTTAGTCAGAAACGGCGCAATAAATTGCAAATATTGCAGAACTATTCTTTAGATTTTTGATGTTTTTTTTTTTCAACAAAAGTAGGATGTTTAACGCTTCTTTACCACCACGAATGCAATGACGAGGACAAAGTCTACTTAACTTAATGGTCAATCGTACAAATTACCCATTGATGTATCATCGCGTCAGCATTATACAATGGGTTTAATTATTGTAGGACACCATGTTTTAGAACAAACCATGTCATTAAAAAATACGCCAAACATTAACAGCTGAGTTTATAGCCTTTTAGCAATAAAAATGGAGTTGATCCAACATGGTCGGACTCTGACCAAGGAACGAATTAATACTGGAAATGCGTAGCGAGTGGGGCACACTACGCAGTGGATGAAGCTTGGAAACGAATCTTATTTGATTCGAAAGCACCAACAAAACGTGTTAGAAAATAGCTTAAAGAAACCCACGCGCTCAAATGGTTAGAAACCGTTCTCCTACACGCAAAAGTATGCGATCTTATGCGTGAAATTATGAGTCCCGGCAAATCATGACCCTTCAAAGGACCGTTGGGACTATGGAATGGAGTAAGGAGTAAAAGACTATATTAGCAACTAATAAAAAATAAACTCAACTAAGACCCTTTACCGGTCAGTGATACACTCAACTCGCTACAACTTGCCTCAGGGTTGAGTAATCATCCCCTGGAATGCTATCATTACAACAGCTGATTGATTTAATAGCCGGTTCCATTCGACGGACGTGTATCGGAAGCCGGTTGCTTGCTTGGTTGTAATATGACACGTGACAAAAGCGTGACATTCAAACGATTCTTCTCTAGCAACAGACAGCATCACGTCAGTTGCAAAAGGAAACCCTCGCAGGAAGGTAATTTTGCATGATCATTACACATTTCCCAGTTAGCAGGCCATATTTTAAAATGTAACCTTCAATTTTGTCTTACAGAGCATATAAAAACGATCACAAACCGCATTTGCATTCGCTTTTATGAAATTATGAAACCTTGCTGAAACGCTTAATCAAACACGCGGTGACACCGATTACCCAATCGCGCGCCCACTCACTGCATACCCCCGGGATGTTTTTAATCATACTGAGGTTTTACTTCCTCCATTCGAACCATCATTACCAAACACACAAACACACGTGATTTTGATTGATTTGGTAGCATTTCTCTCGCACGATATTCGGTTGCCGCCGTTTCCCGCAGAGCGCATTCGAGTACCGAAAAATAAAGCAAAATGTTAGCACAATAAAACAGCACAAACAAATCCGTACCTTAGAGTTTGTGATGACATTGGACGCGAGCTTCACCACGGCAAAGTTGCCCTTGCCGATCGTCTTCTCCAGCTCGTAGTAGCCCACGCGCACCAGCTTCTCGATCGACATCGCGCCCGGCTGCTGCTGCTGGTGGTGGTGCGGATGATGATGGTGGTGCGGTTGCTGCTGGGGCGGTTGCTGCTGCTGCTGCTGCTGCTGCTGCTGCTGTTGCTGGTGCTGCTTGATGGCGGCCATACCGAGCCCGCCGAGTGCCGACGGGAACGATTCGGTCATTGCCGCGCCGCAACTAGAGTATCTAGCCCCCCTCTGCTCTGTGTGTGGGCTTGTGGGTTGGGTATTCAGCGCCGCCGGTTCCCGTCGTCCGTAAGCAGAACCGCACCGCCGGTGGAAAGCGCATCCACCACCAACACTACTACCACCACCACCACCAAGCGGCAAAAGTGCATCCGTCGTTTGCGTCGATCAGCTGTTGTCGTTGTTGTTGTTGCGGTGGGTGGCGCTGTCGCGGTATGGTGGTGCAACATTGGTGGGAGGGGTGGCGGGCTTTACAGTATCGCCGGCCGATTCCCCCGTACAGCGACGCACATTGTACACACTTTTTCGGTGCTGCTTTAATTTCACACACTGTAGCACTTTGACGTGCCTTTGGGCAGGGTTCGGCGTCGGTAGGCACCACCAAACCAGCTTACTTCGATTTGGGCGATAGGCCCCGGGAGTCTCAAAACCCTCCCTTCACAAACCTAGCACGTTTGCTTCTTCTTCTTCTTCTTCTTGGACACGGGTCACTTTAGGGTTTTTTTTTATTATTATTTCGGCCCCAGCACGGCTACAGCCACAAGCACATCAGGGAAGGGAGACACACTTCTATCATCACCGGTTTACACACATACAGAGAGAAATAAACACATATGTAATAAAGGCGATCATACACACACACACGTGCACGGGTTTTGGGGCTGTGTTTGTTTGTGGGAAGTGGTAGCAAACAGAATGATAAAATAACAATTGAACGCATAGATTAGGGGGATGGATGGAGAGGGGGGCGGGGGGGGAGTCCGCGAGAGAGAGCATCGTACACCCCGGCTTGTTTCCGCGCGCGCTGTTGTGAGCGCCAATTTATATCACCAAATCATCGTTCCACCATCTCCCCCCTTCCCCATCAATGATCATCATCAGTTGGGGGGGAGGAGGAGATGTCGTCAATCGAATCGATCGCGATTTTAACACGAACAATGAAGCACCAACAACGAATAGAGGAAGAGGGGGGGGGGAGGTTGTGGGACAACAACCACAACCACAGACACACACACACACATGCAGCGACCAATTGGGATGAAACTGGTTCTGACCGAGATGATAGGATTGCTCTGATGACGATGTTGATGAAGGGAAGGGATAGAAAGATAACCATCCCTCTCTCCACCCCCTCCCCCCTCTCCCTCCCCTCCTCCCATCCAAGCAGGCCCAAAAATTACGATTGCGAGGAAAACAGCCACCCGAACTTTGTCGCCTACTTTGACAGAGGGCCAATGGGGAGCTGAGAGGGATGGAGGAGAGGTTGGTTGTTTTCACGCGACATGGCAAATTCGCATTTTAATCAAACAGAAGCAGGGCGGAAGAAACCACTCCAAAAACAAGTCCCACCAATCGATGATGCTCAACCTCAACCTTGGCAGATAAGTTGGCGCACCGGAATTCGCTCCCTTGCTGGCGATGGGGGGGGCACGGCATGCCTTCCCTTGCACAAGGTGTCGTTTCTCTTTCCTCGAAACCGCAGTGCACACGATTAAAACACGGCCGGAAACAACAACAAAAAGCAGTGGATGGACAGAAGGCTCCCTCGGCGAACCACTTCCGAAAGACAACAACAACAACACTGGTGGGGTGACATTTCTTCCCAGCGAGCCCTTTTCTTTTCGGAGGGGGGTTGGCAGCATCTTTGGGTTTGGGGCAGCCCGTGTCTCGGTGTGTCTGTGTGTGTTGAGGGGCTATACGCAGCAATCGATGCGTCGTTTCTCCTGCTGTCAAACCACTTCATTCACCAAAGCGCCTACGATGGACGAAAGACGGTGAAGGGAGGTGAAGGGTGGGGGAGGTGGGGGGCGCGTTGCAAAGGGTGAGAAAAGAGCGAACAAATAGAAACAGACACAAACACACGCGCACCCTTGGGCGCACACAAACCAACACACACACACACACGCACGCACGGATAGCACGGAGTGACAGAGCCCACACAGCCAATTGGTGTTGCTACTTTTTCTCTTCGGTCGTACCACACACTAACACACTCACACACTCGCGCGCAGGTTGTAATACTTTCGTGTCGGGGAGAGCCCACCCGTGCCCCGCACAACAGGAAATGATGAAGCCCTCCACCTCTACACGGCCGCCCACCGCATCACCCTCACACACACACACACACACGCACACGTAGACACGTACACACATACACATGGGAACAATATCTGAATTTCACTGCCGAAATTCTTCTCGCTCCACTGCCGTCCCCCTCGCCCCACTGAAAGACATGCTCTTATCGTAAAACAAATTCCTTATCCCCGAGAAACCCCGCACACTTTGCTTTCGCGGCCAACCCACCGACCGTCTTGAATGCCCACACGGTGCCGCCCCACACTACCACCATTGGGGTCGGTGGCTCCTTTACTCTCGACGCAGATTCTGGCTGAGGGTACCTTTCCACTCCTTCACGCACACGCACACAGACACACACACACACGCGCGGCACTATGTAGTGGAATGTTATCGCGTTGCTGCTGCCCGCAACATACCAAAAAAAAAAAAAACGTTCCCTATGTAAAGACGACAATGATGATGATGATGCACTTCTTTGCTTTTACTTGTTTCTTGTTTTTTCTCGCGAAATCGGACGAGGACGAATCGACAACGACGACGACGACGACGACGAAGGCGACGACGCGTCCGCACGGGTTGTTAGCAAGAACGATAAAACGGCGCCCCACAATTGCGAAAACAATGGGTAAACAGACCCAGTCTGCAAATGTCGTGCACGGCTGACAGCCCGCAGTGCAAGGCGAGTGTTGTTGACGTTCGAATATCCCTGCATCTCGCTCATTTTCACTAGCCGTCCTTTACTCGCTTACAGTGCTCGTTTCGAGGTGAGCTAACATGGTGTGTATTTCTCGCTCTTTGATCATGCCATCTCTTTCGTTCATGTGGAAGCGTGAAAAAAACGTAAACAAACTCGGCGGTGATGTGAATTAGAAATGCGCAGTTTTGTTGATAATTTGCATTGCAATTGACTACAGTTTAGTGCAAATGTTATTAAAAATAATGAGCAAGGACCGTAGGAATGCCACCGACAAACCGACGTGACTCTTCGAACAAAATGAGCTTCAAAAGTTTTCTCCTTATTTCAAATGAAAATACGTTAAACACTACCCAAGTGCCACAAATCCACTAAACGACCACTAAACGGCTTCTAAACGACTCAAGTTCTCTACCTAAACGGAATATAGAAAGACTTCGTTTAGCAGACGCCAAACGACTCATGCATTCTAAAAATAGCAAAAAAGCTGGTGGCGCTATCTGTTGGTGGGATACCCCAACCAGTTGAGCTTCATCGCTTGGAGGAGAGCTTTCCCAAGTAGCCTTAAGAAACTCTATTTGATTATTAACAGTTTTTTAAAGCCTTTAAAAATCAAATAGAGTTTCTTAAGAGAATATGACATTTGCCAGCGTTACATCATAACGACGTATTCCGTTACACTCGTTTTTTTCGATTCGGGTTACTATAACACACAGTGTTTTTCAAATTTTATGTACACCATTTCCAATTTATTCAATATTCGGAAAATCATTTTTCATTCTTATTTATGTAATAATGCGTATTTATTTTTACACCAAACTATTTTTTTATTAACTGTTTGAAAACTATGTGTTTTCTTTTATTCCTCTATTTGAAGCTGCGGTGATAATAAAAAAAGAATTTAAAAATAAAAAATTTATATTTCATATTTTCAAATAATACATGTGAAGAGTTTGATAAAGGGTATGAAATATTTGCAAATGAGAAATTTTTTCATAAAAATGTATATTTTCTTGGGCAAAATAATATGCTCTTGATGACGATAATTTTTGAGACATACTGTACATGGTCACGTACATGGCGCCTCCATTTCTTATGTCAAAAAGTTCGTCAAGCTTCGTGTGTGTAGCTTGTGTGTAGATGGCAACAAAACCAAGCGTCTGCGACAACTTTTATCAGCTATTGTTTAATTTGTGTGTCATCATGATTTTATAACAGGTCAGTGTATCGATATTACCATTATCTTCACATGAGCTACATAAGTTTTATATTCCGCAGCATATTTGATTTGGATAGCGTTTGGACATCATGCTTTTCGTACACGGCTGCAGCTGACCTCCATGCTGATATAATGGAAGAAACCCATGGAATGAAAGAAACTTATGTGATACAGTGACAATATGCAGTGACAAAACGATGAAATGTCGAATAAAAGTATTTGTGGTGAATTTATGCATTTATTCCATGAAATATTAACACCTTCTGTTGTAACTTAACGAAGATCTAGCAAATGCATATAGAATGAGACAGAGCAATACAGCCATCTCTGTCGATTTGTTCGTTGAGTTTGATATTTTTCGTTAAAAATACCGGCGAAATTTGAATTTTTAACGAAGCCAGGAAAGCGTTACGCAGTGTTTTAAGCCCTGAAATTACTGCTGTATGGAAAGCTAAAAGTAATACTTTTAGGCATACTTTTAACGGTTTCTTAACAGAATTGTGCTACTTGGGTTCTCATTTCCTCTGTACTGTTGTATGGTTTCGCATTGAAGTTATGCATCGCTAGAACTAGAACGGCGATACGATTGTTTAAATACTAAACTCCAATGGAAACCACCAGTACTGAAGCAAGTGAGATTTAAGTGATGGTCGTTGGTGTTGATACCCATGTATCTGACCACACGACCATTCATATAGATTTTTGCTCGGAAAGTTAGAAGGCTATATAGGTCATAATAAAATGCAACTTGTCGAAATACATTGCAAGAAAAGGATAGCAATATAATGATGAGTTGTAATACGCCATCTATTGATCAAACCAATGAAGCTGTGGAGCTTTCATTTTTTTTCTATGGATATTCAATTTTCCAGTCGTTTAAGCTTAATCTGTGGCGCTTGGGTAGCGCCATCTCTATAATGTTTCGCTTACTACACTGACACAGAGAAGAAACTGCTTAATCCCCTTTTTGTTTTTCTTCGCAAATTCTAATGCGTATTGTTTTATGTAGTTCTCACATCTTTTGCATTGATTTAGAAACTTATAAAATGATTTTCCTGGGTGTTTTGTTCAATAATTCTCACAAAATCGTGCCTCACACTTCCTGCACAATTTGTATTTAGAAAAGTTGTTTACATCGAAGCAGCAGTGAACAGAGCTTACTTTGACAGAAGTGTTCGCCTCACTGGTAAATGACAGTACTTTCGTGTGGGACACTTTTGTAACACCAGTGTCACGTCGGTTTGTCGGTGGTTATTATACATGCAGTACCAAACGCGCGAGCTATGGCCAACAACAAAAATGTGTTGCCTTCGGTCGTCGATGCCATGGCAATGTTGCGTGTTGGCTGGGAACAGCGTGAGGTGGGAAAATTTTTGGAAATCTATTTTATGCGATTTATTAGTTGAATAGTTTAAAGTTCAATACCGGCTTTCCCCGATTCCTTCAGCGTCAAGATCACTCGCAAATGAAGACTGTACATAACAAGCCACCACCGAATCAGCTAATGCAATAGCGGAACACGTATGAGCAAGTGAGACGGCGGAGCGCTGATGCTAATATGGCACACACATGAAATGTAGGACTCCGCGAGGTCAATGAGGGGGGAAGGTAGTGGAGTGTATTTATTTTTTTGTATTTTTTTTTTATTAATTTTACGCATCAGCACAATCGCACATCAGCGCGAGCTTTTTGGCGGCCATCTTGAACCCTCAAAACCCTCGCTCGAAACATCAAAAACCCTCACAACTACTTACAAAAAGCATCGCCAGCGAAGGAAATTCGCACCGATTTGGAGCGTTGGCGAGCTCGCATAAACCGGTTTTTGGCCTGCGGGCGTTGAAACGGTTGGTTCGGTTTGAAACGTTTCGTTAAATGTCCGTTACATTACCGGTTCGCATTTCGTTAACGGTTTTGGGTGGAAAATCATGGAAAATTTAGTATTTTACATTCTTCTCAGATTAAAAACCATAAAATTAGGATGTTTTTGGTTCCACAAAATACTAAAGTAATTTTATTACAAAATCAAAAGAAAATGAGTAAAAGCCAACGATCAAGAGTTTTGTTTTTAGTAGAATTGACTCTGCATCGTGATTGGTTTGCGATGGTGCAACATTTATTTTTAAAAATCTGACTGAGCACTTTATACAACTTCTGCATCTTCTCAAACACTTTACATGGAACAATCTTGTCAACTTAAATTAACAATTACAAAGTAACAAAGAAAGCAGGCTGTTTTTTCAACTTGGGCACTCCTAGGCTGTCGAATGCTTTAAGCAACGTTGAACTAATATGTAAAGTTGTGTACTAACTGAAATTTTACCTCTAATCGGTCGACCATCACTGTAACTCTATAAAAATCGATAAAAATCAATTAGAAATCAGTTTTGCATCAAGCATGGCATTTTTTCTATTGATGTGTATGTATGTAGCGCACAATGCAAAATTGCACAAATAGCGCTACCTCCATAATAAAATTATACAATATTATTCCAGATAGTAGATTATTATTATGAGCACCATTCTGTTAAAATGATACAAAAAAAAAAGATTTGCAATCTAATGTTCAATGTGTAATCTGTTTTTTTTTTTCGTTATGTTTAGAATCAAATAATGATCTGTAAAGGATCTTTATATTTCGAGCATTTGCAAATAGAGTAAATAAATAATTACAAAAGCTAGTAGGAAAATAGCCCCAAATTTACCGTAATAAAATCTTAAAAGAATCTAACAACTTCATAAATTTGCATTTAACAAACACATGATTAATAAGTAAACATCAAATATATTTGTTGAATTAATGAGAGCTTAATTTTAACTTTACCTAAACAATAAACAATTGTTCAATTGCTAACCTACAACTTTCGTGTTTTCTTTCGTATGAAATTAGCATCAACTAATATACACAATTATTTTTTGTTACAACTTTTGTAACGTGTATTTAATGTGAAGACCATTTTACTTGACACAAGTAGTCCAAAAAGTACTGAAGCTTGATCATGCACCATCCTCCGAGCGGTACATTTAATGGTGCTCTATGCGCTTTTCCACGTGCAGACTTCCACTGCCGGCTTTGTTGTTCAAAAGCTGATTGACTGCGGTCAGGGTAGAGATTGGAATCTGTAGGTATAAAATAATAATTTAAATTAGCTAATAGGAATTAAAGGACATGAGCATAAAATAAGCCCAACGTACGTTGAAGATATCGTTCCAGAAGTTTGAATTGTGGGTCGAGCTTGCAACGACGTGCGTGCTGGAGGATGCACCACTGTGTCCACCGCTATGCCCGTTGGACGAATCGATACGAGTGTGAATCTGAAACGGTTTTGGGAGGATGATAATGATTACCAAAGCTATTTGATGATCCTGTTATGGTCATAAACGGTGTGCCAATTGAATCAAATGAACATATTCACAATGATGTTGCAGTGTATGTGTGTAGTGTGCTTTCGTGGCATGAAGATGTACAAGCGTAAGCGGCGATGAATTAAAACGAAAAAGTTCTAAAATGGTGCTCTGCATTGCAGATTGCAAGCGACCGAAATCCAATCTGATGGTGGCTGTACCTCTTTATGGTATGTAGGGGTTTGGATCGGCTGATAGGACACTTCCTTCACAAACGTCTTTTGTACGATCGGTGCCGCTGGTGGTGGTGGTGGTGGTGGTGGTAGTGGTGCAGGATGAGCAAACTGTGCCCCCAAGTTGGTGAATGATTGAAAGTCGAAGAATCGAGTTAGGTCGAGCGGGGGAGGCCCTCCGGTGTGATGTGTTTCGTGTACGACGACCTAGACAATCAGGAAAGATCATGTTGCGCGGGTGTGTTTTGTTTTGTGTGGTGTTAAATTTTGAGCAATCCAATTTTGAGTTCACATTTCCTCACATTTTAGGGAGTAAAAGGGAGGGTTTTTTTTCTATATTACCTTATGCGGGTGGCTTATCACTTTCTTCTTGTAGATCGTCTTGCGGAAGGAGTGCTCCGGGGCAGGCTGCGGTGCTGGCGCTCTCAGCTCGGTGTGCACCTCCTTCACGTGATGATCGTCGATACGCTCAAAGTTTCCTTGATGGTGAGCTCCGGTTTCCTTCGAAATTACGACCTTTCAAGCAGAGCAAATGGTTCAAAAACAGTCCGATCGAGGTGTCTCTCCTTTCTTACCTCCGTTGGTGGAGCACCCTGGTTCGTTTGGCCCAGCCGGACGACCTTTTTGCTCACTCCTCCGGCGTGCGATTCGGCCCCGGCGCCTCCAGCACCGCCGGCACCATCGAGCCCACCGCCGATGGCAGCACTAGCTCCAACGCCATGTCCGGCCGTCGCTCCAGCGTACGCTCCGCCCGCGGTCCGTTCTGAGAATGGTCGTTTCTTCCGGTAAGCCATTGACCTTCTGAAGGGTTTGGATTAGTTATCTTTCCCCTTTTCCCGTGCAACCAATGCCGAACTACTTGCCGTGTGTTTAGTTGTTTGTTGTTGTGTGGTTAAATGCGTCTCGGATTAAGTACAAACAATCAAAAACACATTCAAGGTTAGGCAGCTTTATTCTAGAACGGTTAGTATTTTATTTTTACACATTTACCAGTTAGAAGAAACACACATTAAGAGCATGCAGTTAGTGATTTAACAATTCAGAACAAAGCGACAAATAAATTTAGTTTATTAAAAAAAACAACATTTCACAACTTTCGGATGCCTGTTCTACACAAACCGGTAGTTCTTTGTGTGCATCTACGTGTTCGTTTGTGTGTGTATGTGTGTCGTCAGCATGCACCGACACACAACGGGGCGCGTGTAGAAAATAGTGCGTGCGATTAGTAATAGCCCGGCGACCGTGCGAAAGCGCCCAAGAAGCCACCCAACACGCCGTTACCGTTGCCGCCGAGCAGTCCGCCGATGCCGGCACCGGCCTGCTGACCGTGGGGCGTGCCGGCCGAAGCAGACAAACCACCGTGTGCGCTGTTGCCCGTCAGCAGACCGCCCAAACCGGCCTCCGCATGGTAGCCGCCAAAGTTGACGCCAAACTTCCCATCGCGGAAGGTGAGAAACTGCAAAAACAGAGATGTGAAACCGGAACAAGCACGGGTCGGTCAGTATTTGGAGGAACAGGAGGGAGGAAAAGAGCGTTTGCAACATCCAGTTTTGATATCTTTCTCGGGTGCGATATTACACAATCACATCATTAATAAAAGGCACGAAACGAACAACGGTGCTCTGATCGCATCACATGATAATTGATCGTTCTACCTGCCGAGCGTCACCGTGTCGCACGCGTCACCACGCGGTAGTGTGTTCGATCGAGCTCTACGCTAGACGTGCATGAATTCCACGATCTTGATTCTGATAAATCGCAATCTGTGTGACGTGTCCGGGAGGGTACCAAGGGTGCAGCACAAATGCCACTGCTGGAGAGGGGGAATGATCAGTGTCGCAGTTTTTTTTTTTTGCAAAGCTTCTGCCACTTGAGGAGTTTCTCGGTCTGGCGATGGCTTCGTATGCATAAACAAACTTGTTTGAGACACTGGAAACTCCCACTCGAGAGGGAGAATCAAAAACTGGCAATTTATTAAGCAAATTACGGTGAAAAGAGAGGAAGATGAGTGCTGTTTCGTAAGTTCAAAGGTTCCAAAAACCGAATAAATTGACAATTTCATTCCTATGAAGCTATACCTTTGCAGTAATTTGAGCTGCAGTATTCTTCCTTAGATGGTCTGGAGAAAAAGGATCACACTGGTGACTGGTTTCTTAAGCAAGCAGGCATAATGGAACGTAAGCTCAACCATCGTCTCTCTCTCTCTCTCTGCGCGTAAACCTGTTTTAGCAACATTTAGCATTACTGACGGAAGTTTTATCTATCCTGCACGTCACATACATTCTCATACATATGTAGAAAACTTGTGCCATTCTCTGCCCATGCCTGAATGCGGCAACTTCCCTGGTCAATGTTTAATATTCTCTGAAAAATTCTCTCAACCGTCACGACGATTGCCAGCCAAGTATTTGTACCGCTTGTAGTTTTATTTTCTACTAGCGATGGCAGAAAAAAAAGCAGGCAGCAACCCCAGTCAGGAAGACGAGTAAATCGCAGTTGATTGCATGACCCGTTTGCTGAAACTAATCAATCAGAGATGCAGGGTGTAATAGGGGTAGAAGAAATACAAAAAAAAACAGCTCACCTATAAAATGACCTTCGAGAACGTTTATTTTTTTGTGACTCTTTAAGTGCACGGAAAATATTGGAAGTGTTACAGAAGCTAATGAAGGATTGATTCATCTAGAAGCATCGCAACACAGCGGGGAACACGTAGTAGGAGCAAAGTTCAGACCGACCGGCAGCAAGCGCTAGATCGGAATGGTTTAATTACTCAGATTACTGAGACAGTAAATAATGAAACAAAAAACAACGTAGATGAAGATCAGTTGATTCACCGAACGCGTCACTAACTAACTAAGTGTTAAGGAAAAGCCCCCAAAACACTCATTCCCTCTCACACCGCTCAAAGCCGCTGAGGGAGACGCTGCATCGAACACGACCATCGAACAGTAAGCGATGGTCAATGTCAAGTGTAATATCACCCAGCTTGTACCATGATCTATTTCCTGTCGGGCTGCAAAGGAGAGGCAACTTTTACTTTTATTTCGGACCAACTGCTAGCAACTGCAACCACGGTGCGTGATAGCGACAAACCGGCGATACCGATTTACAGCTTGCCTCAAAGGAAGGTTCGTCGCCTTTGTTTCATGCGCGCGCGCGCGCGCGCGCAAGTCTTTCGTTGTAGCGGCTGTTTGCAGCCAACCAGCAAAAGTGCTTTGGAGGCTGGAACTGTTTTTAGCATTAATATTCTCTCTCTGTCACATACACACACAAACCAGTTCACAACACAGACTCTTCCCTAAAGCTCATGCATTATTCAAATAATCGTACGGTGGTTCGCATCATCACTCCCCAAAAAAAAGCCAGATCCCGCAGAAAGTAGACCTTAAACAGTGTCACCGGTTTGTTTTAGCACAAATTTGGGATGGGGTAGTAGTAGTAGCAGATAAGTTGCTTTTTCATCCCATTTTCTTACATTGCCCCTTTCGCTTTGTTCGCGAGAGTGGATTCTGAAGCGTTGTAAGGCATAGTGAGACTTCGTGCGGTGAAACAGACACCTGTAGAAAACGGCGATTAGCCCACCTAGGCATGTAATTTAGCCTTCCATGTGGAAGTAGCAAAAAAAAAAATAATAACGAAGCGATGCCAACATCATCATCAGATTATTTTTTTTATCAGCTTTCTGCAGAAGGGCAGCGAACTGTGAAGCGATGCGTCCTTTGCGCTGATTGGATAAGAAAACTTATTTTGTCGGTGTGGGTTTTTGTTCGATGACTTTGTTTCTAATGCGCCATGGGGCAAGGTGAAGATTCGAAATTTAAAACAAAAAAAATTAATTGTGAATGATTTAACATGACATGTGCCAAAGGGCGTAAGTAATGGGCGAGCTATGACTAAGCAATTCTTGAGAAAAACAATCGTTTAAAAATGATTCCTGACAAGCCATGACGAATTGATCATGAGCATTATTTTTTGCATTAAAAAGTCTTGTAATTATTAGAAACATCTTTTTTTTGCCTCGTTTTTCACTTCAAAATTAGAGATCAAGCAGGAACATCACGATCACCAACGAACCCGAAGGTTCATCTTACTCCCGCCCCTATAATTATTGTACTAACACACCTATCATGAATCACGCGTTAACGACAGTTGAAAACATTCCTAACTACCTCTAGCAAAGCATACATATTGTATTGACAGTATGGTATTTTCCACCTCCAAACCGTGTCATCACTGCGAACAATGATATTAATTCATGGCCGCACTTTCTGATATAGGACACGATCCTAGTGAGAGAAGTGAGGGAAAAGAACCCACATTAAGGGAATACAAAAATGCTCACACTTCACCCATCCAATGGCTTTTGTATGGTAATGAAATGGATCGATCTTTGCAATTCGCTGCCATCTGCACCAAGTGGCTTCACATCGTAATGCTTCTCACGATTTTCAAACGACGACACAGTGCTTCAAGTTTTGAAAAAATACCTCACGACCAACGTCATATCAAACACTGTCCATTCTAGCAAATCGAAGCTGATCGTATCTCATGCGTGACACAGAAATAAACGAATAAAAAACAGAAAACCCCCACACACTCAAACAACTTACTTGAGGTACTGGGCTGGCCAGTGTGCACTGTACGATCACGAGGATCAGCAAAGCGATCGAGCTGGTGGTAGGCTTCATGGCTTTGTTAAAATGTTCTGATGCGAAACTTCCACTTCACACTGGTACACTTTTGTCACACAAAAAAAAACCGGGACGTCCGGACAGTGATTCGCTGCGAGCGATCCCAGCTATTCTACTCAGATCAGATGTTGCGCGCTCGAATGATCGACTCGCACTGGTGCGAAATGCTCGCGGGCTATACACTCTTAAGGGCGTTTCGTTCCGGTGACTTTGCGCCGGTCGGTTGGTCGGTCGGCCGGTAGCGGTGGAGTGGAATCGATATGAGCACGGCTGCGAGGATAATGACGTCGGAGCCTTAGTATGGCTTACCATCAGGGGCGAGAGCCATCGGCAGCAACATTAAACAAAAAGCAGTGTTTGCCACCTTCCACACGGGTCCAACAGAACAGCCCAATCCTTTGTCGCAACCTGCTCCCTTGCGTAGCTGGTTTGTTTGTGCAGGGCTGGTTTTAGGAAATGGATAGGTCGTTTGCAAAGGCACAAAAACTGGTTCAATCAAAGATGGGCCTCCCTCCCTCCGCTACCCTGGGTTGATGGGACCCAAGGGGGTTTTAGAGCCGCGAAGAGGACACCTGTTGGCGTGGCCCGTACTGTACGGGCGCGTAAATATTGAGCAGAATGATTGTCTACATTTTGGCACGCATCAAATCTCGTACCGCAGGGGAGCTTTTGAGTGGATTTGGATCGTTCGTTATTGTGTTTGTACAGCGGCTGACGTCACGTTTGGGGTGGGTTCTTAATTTGTGTTAGGGCAGTTGATCTTTCACGCAGTTTGCTTTGCTGGAGAGCAATTTCTGATGAATGGAGAATACCTACCACCCAGAGAAAGAGATGCCGTTGCGCTTATTTTTATCACTAGGACTGGGTTTATTTCTAGAACCTTTTGACGCGTTCATTATAATGGCACTGGTTATTGATAGGATTCACTCTGTCAAGTGCTTGATCATGCAAGAATTGCGTTGATGTATCCTCTTATTACTATTATAAGTATTATATTTAATTTATGTTTTCATGTGCATGTAAATAATCATTTGAGCTTTTTTAAAAATAGTTTTTCTTTTCAATCAATGAATAATTCTATTTTTCCGTTAAAAAAAAGTTTGCAATGAATACGTTTTTTTCGAAAAAAACGGATGTAAAAAACAGAGTTTTATTAAATAAAACCCTAAAAACCTAGCAAAAGAAGGATTCAACGGGTAGACTTTTTCCAGATTTTTTGTGTGCCCTGTCGAGACAGTTTTTCCTTATGAAGAATTCTCTTCCTTATGAAGGTTAATCCAGCCCATTTTATCACCATGTAGCCCATTGATGAGGTTGTCCTGCGCTGCATTCAATAATTAGTAATAGCTATAAACATATTAAAGTATCCAAGCATTGGGTGATTTCTATAGGTGATCCACCTCCAGCAATTTTCCTTGCAGTTTTTACCAACGTTACTAGTCTACTCTATTCGGAGTCAATGAATCGCGAAAAGCTGATTGTTCGTGATGTATGAATTTGCTTTAACCATATATCACAGTATGTTAAACCCCAGTAAAGCAGTTGAAAGTCTTCTTCTTTCGATCTGCAAACAAAGATTATATTTTGTTCTGTAGATTTATTGTTGATGGAAAAAGTAACTAGTTTAACGAATTTTACATGAAAGTAGTGAAAGTAAGGATGTGATAATCCTTTGCAGCAGTATTGCAAGGATATTTTTCGTAAAGTAAAAATTGTAAAATTAATTCATAAATAAAATAAAATTGGTTTTACAGCTATTTCAACTAGCAATTATGCAACAATAAATGTTAAATCTTAACTAGCCAGTTTACTTATTTAAATAAATTTAAGTTTTTTAGTATATCATGAACGAGGCCAGTGTGTCATAGCCCAATACCGTAGCACAGAAGTCAACGTGTGACCACTCTGTCATACAGCGTGTTGTATAACAGTTTCTAAAATCTTCACAGCTAATTGTGAAATTGAAGAAATTATATATTTTGGATATGATTTCTCATTCTTTCCTCTTATTTTAATACTTATTTTTTACATATACAATGCACACATACATACCCTAGGCTCAGGTTTATTGCATATTTTCCTCCTACGACTACAAACTTAATAAGCTGCTCTTTCTAATGCTACTTTCCTTTCTCCAGCGATGGCGAAAGGTTTCGCCCAAGTACATTCTCCTTGTAGACTAGCTTTTCCACATCGGTCGCCGCTTTCAGCCTCTCGTCGTCCGTAATTCGTTCTGCACGTTTCTCCTGGATGGAAGCTGAAAATGCGATTTATAAATTAAGCATTAAAATTTGCATCATACTGAAATTCATGTAGGTGTTCAGGAGCGTTTCTATCTTACGACTGTATGGAGTATATTTGTCCGAAAGGAGACTTTCGATGTTGTACCCTATCACGCCAACTAATGTGGCTATCGGGAGCGTGATGTAGGCAGCGTTGGACCGCATGAATTGCATAATCAGTGGCCACATCGTGGGCGTCTAATGCTAGCTTGATGGTTTAGAAATAATTAAGCACTGAAAAGAAGCACATAGTGTAGTTAATTAAACATTTTAGCACACTTTTGCAGCCACGAACCTGCGATGAAATAGCCTTTTTTGTTGTCTCGTTTGTTTTGATTTCAATCCGGTTTGTGGCTGACGTTTGTTTGTTGACAATCAGCTGGTGGGCCCGCAGGGCAAAAACCGATTGTCCTGAGCTCGCCAACGCTCCAAATCGGAGCGATTTTCCCTCGATGGCGATGCTTTTTGTAAGTCGTTGTGACGGTTTTTGACCTTTCGAGCGAGGTTTTTTGAGCGATCAAGATGGCCGCCAAAAATGCTCGCGCTGGTGTGCGATTGTGTTGGTGGGCAAAATTAAAAGGCCAAAAAAAAAAATAAAAAAATCCACTACTTCCTTCCCCACCCTTATTTATTCCGTGCTGGTTCTGACGAGGCCATTCGCGTGCCATGCCAATTTATGGTTTTGAAAATTATGGAAACCAACCAATAATTTGTGGGAAACCCTGTATGTGATAAAATAGATTCCGCTATGCATAAAATAGGTTTCGGAAGATTTTCCCACGTCACCCTGCTATTCTTCTTGTTCCCAGTCAATACGCAACATTGCCATGGCATCGAGGACCGAAGGCAACACCATTTTGGGTTTGGCCATAGCTCACGCGTGGATAATAACTACAGGCGGTCTCCGAGATACACAGTACCTCTTATACGCGGATTCGGAGATACGCGGTTTTCCAAAGAACTGTCATCTTTGAGCAAATTGTACTGATTTGACACATCCATTGTGAAATACCAAATAATTTCCGTATTGATGAATGTAAAATACCATTTCAAAAGGTTTAAAACTGTTCAATTCATTAGAAGCATATCAAATAATTAATTCAGTGGCTAAAACCACCCCCTACTGGCAAAATTGCACGAAAATTAGTGATATTTTGGCTGGAAATCACAAGATTCGACTTACGCGGAAATTCGAGTTACGCGGTATTTTGCTGCCGATTTCGGTCCCCATTAATCGTGTATCTCGGGGACCACCTGTACATAAAAATAAAAATAAATGTCATCAAGATCATAAAGGCCGGGCTACATTGATCGTACTCCGTACTGTAATTTTGATTTTCACTAGCGCATCTGGCGGCGGCTGGTGGAAGCTTTTTTTGGTCATCGAGGGAATGGTCGTGCCGGATCTCAAAATTAAGTAGTTTTTTCATCGTTTTTTGACGCGAAAACGGTTGAAATACTTGCACAACATGTTTATGTATCAATTACAAAGCTTTCTCAGTCCAGTTAAAGTGAAAAACATGGAAAAATAACATATTTTCTGGAACGGCTCCAAATTGTTTGGCAAAATGCTTCGGTCAGCCGCCGCCAGATGCGCTAGTGAATATAAAAATTACACCTCGGAGTACGATCAATGTAGCCCGGCCTTAACAATTTCTCAAATCTTTCCTTTTGATTGTTTCGTACAGAGTAAGAAAGAACGTTTGAAAATTTTGTGATAAGTTTTTATTTAAATTAAAGCACGATGTTCCGGTTTGCACAACGCATATTAGGGATCATCTGCCTGATGGAGGCAAGGTCAGCATGATACAATAACTGGTACATGTCAAATAGTGGCCGCGTGCCACGGGAAGAAGGTGATTGAGCGCTCTGCGCATCGATCTGCCGCATGGCACTACATGCAGGACACCACAAGGGAGCTAGAGGGCTGAAGCTAGTGGAGGAGCACCTGTCGCCGATCGGGACCAGACGAGAATGAAGGAAGGCATGCCTGTGCCGAGTGACCCGGAGAATGATTGGCATCCTGGCCATGCCAGCACGAAATGCTCAGCCGAGAGTAGTCCACCTAGAAAGACGATCATCGCATCAGAAGATCGCAAAGTTTCACGATTTTTTTTTACAATTCAGATGACAAATTAGTGCAATTTAATAATAAAAAAATAAGTTGCGATTCTCCCCAAAGTTTGAAATCACCAAAAACACAGAAATAACCGAATTTTCTATACGAATCGCATCAAATAAGTAAAAAATTGCGTAACTGAACTAAATTCATTCAAAAACTGTTATTACTCAAGCATATTTTGGCTGTAAAGCGTGATATTTGACGCATTATTCGCGTAACTCGGAGAAAGACTGTAGATCTGAAATGTAAAAGTGCATGAAGAAGCGTAAAAAGTTAAACAAAATTGTTCGCTCCACATACAAATTAGTCACCGAGTTTGTTTACATTTTTTCAAGCGTCCACATGCGCGAAAGAGATGGCACGACAATTCGAACAAAAACATACACACCACGGTAGCTCACCTCGAAACGAGCACTGTAAGCAAGTAAAGGACGGCTAGCGAAAATGAGCGAGATGCAGCGATATTCGAACGTCAAAAACCCTCGCCCATGTTGTACGGGGAAAAAACGGAAGGGGAAAAAAATTGCGATTGAAAACAACAACTTTCGTTCTCCTTTTTGCGTCTCTTTGTTTCGTATTATTCAATCGTGCTGTTTCTGTTGCAATTCCGTTTTTCCGATTTCCCGACACTTTCTCCGCACCACCATCATTGCGTTGTTCGGTCGCGAGGGTAAGTGAGAGTGTAGTCCTCGTAAGGGGAAGGAGTCCAACAAGTTCACTGTTTTCCCCACTTTTCAGCAGCAGTCGCCGTCGCCATCGTCGTCTCGGTGCGATGGATGAATCGCCTTCCGTCGAGTCGGTCCCCACTGGGGGCACTACCACCACAACCCCCAGCACCACCACCACCATCCAGTCACTGCCGACCGAGGTGTTGACGGCCATCTTTCACCACCTACGCGTGCCCGATCTGGCCTCGGTGCGCCAAACCTGCCGACACTGGTACGAGATAGTGATTAGCAACCGTACGCTGATGAGTCGGTTCGTGCTGTCCCTGCGCAACTTCCGGATAGAGGACGGTTGCGAACAGTGCCGGGTGCTGGGCGGCACGCGCAGCACGTTCGAGAAAGTGTGCCTCAAGACGTGCACGGTCGCACCCGCCCCGGTGCTGTGGCGAACGATCGGCACCCAGCTGGCGGAACTGTCGCTCAGCGACTGCACAATCACCGGCCAAACGCTGGTGGGCGTGCTGCGGTGCACGCGCGACAATCTGCGCACCCTGACGATCAAATCGATCAAGCTTGACGACCACCTCATCTACGACACACCGGTCGACTTCCGCCTGGAGCGGTTGCACACGCTCACGATACGGTCCTCGTTCGTGTACGACGCGCTGTTCCACCTGTTCAAGCGCATCTGCCCGAACCTGAAAGCAATCAAGCTCACCTTTTCCTCGTACGAGCGGTGGGGCGAAGAGCTGGTCAGCTTCGTCGCGACGCTGCGGGCCACCCTGGAGGCGATCACGCTCAGCTACACGAAGGCGACCGGCGTGATACTGCAGCAGATCGGGCGCATCGAGCAGCTGCGGCTGCGCAAGGTGTCGCTCAAATCGTGCTTCGCCATCAAGGAGAACGACATCCTGCTGCTGGCCCGGTTGCAGCCCACGATCGTGCACCTCAACCTGGAAAACCTGTTCTCCGCGAGCGAACAGTTCCTGCAAGCCCTCAGTGCCTTCCTGCCGCAGATGAAGCGCATCAAGCTGCGGGTCGCCCGCATCACCAACCTGCACCGGTCGTTTCTGGCCAACATGCCGCAGCTGAACTATCTGAAGATAACGGACGCGACGCAGCTGAAGGGCAATCTCGACCTGAGCGCGTACGAAAACCCCGCCCTCGAGAAGCTGTTCGTGTCGGCGGCAATGTTTTCGCGCAACACGCTGCCACGGTTTTTCGAGCGCTGCCCGAACATTCGCAGCCTCACGCTGTACCAGTGCACGTACGAGAACATACACGATCTGCAGCTGGCGTTTTCGCACCTGAAGGGGCTGGAGTATCTGAATCTGCAGCGGACGATCGATATCGGGGATAGCTTCTTCAACCGGGACGTGTTCGACACGATCGTGATGCCGTTCGAGCGGATACGGTTCTACCCGATCGCGAACCTGCGCAAGCTGTGCTACCTTAACCTGAGCCACTGCCGGGATCTGTCCGATCAGGCGCTGATGGCGCTGCGGTTCCCGCTGCTGAAGAAGATCGATCTGCGGGGGCTGCACGTGACGGAGGCGGGCATTGCGTCGCTCGTGCGCGACTGTCCCCATCTGGAGTACGTGCTGGTGGACGCGTGCAAGCGTATCTGTGATCAAGCCGTGCTGTACCTGTGCCGCGATCTGCACAGCCTGCGGCTGCTCAATCTCGAGAGCTGTAAAGCGATCACCGACCAGTCGGTGGAACATATCGTGCGGCACTGCCGCAGCCTGGTGTGGCTGAACGCGCTCAACTGTCCGCAGCTGAGCGAGGAGGGCAAGGCACGGTTACGGACGGTGCGGACGATACGGTCGCTGCATGTGTGAGGGCAAGAGACGCAAGAGCCTTTTCGAGGGGGCGGGTGCAGGAACAATAATCAGCAAAACCGTTTGGAGCGACAGATTTTCCAGTTCGGATCGGTTTTCCAACAGGAACACAAAACCACAACACCGCGAGTGAAGGTGTTTTTGTTTTTGGACATTGGCGTGTAAAGTACGGAAGGCAAGAGATTGAAATACGGATTAACATTAGCCGACTAGTTAAATTTGACTTTTATGACGCATATATCGTGAATAGTGCAGATAGCGGATTCTTTTTAAAATATTCTTAGATGTGCTCTAGAGGGGGCCGTTTCGTTTCGTTTTACCCCATTTACTGCGAAAAAAACGAAAAGCAATAAAGTAAACATTGGTTTTCAACTTATTTATACAAATTAAATGCATGTAGCGTGATTTAAAACCCAGTTTTTGGACATCCATTTATTGCTTTACCATTTTTTTAGAGGATCATTTTAAATAATTTAGATCCAACGTTCATTCGGCAACAAAGGGACGGACACGTTTCCTGGCCCAATATCGATTAAAGCGCACCCCAAACACTTCCGACAGGAAAGCACCGAAGCTGCAGCACCAACCCGCCCCAACCAGCACGTACAGTGGCAACAGATCGGCCAGCGTAAGCCAACCTTTGGTGAAAAAGTTCCGCTCCATCATCGCCATGTCCTTGCGATGAGCGGTCACGTACCGCCCTATAAGCCCACTCTCGTGCACGGCCAGCAGGAACAGCTCGAACGAGTTCTTGAAGGCAAAGTTCCTCCCCAGCAGATAGCTCATCGGTATTATCGTCAGCTGCTCCGGCAGAATGTACAGCTGCTTGCGGCCCAGCGTGGCATCGAAGTACTTTCCCATCCGCACGACATACTCGGCCCGCGGCAGGGTGTGGATCCGAGCGCAACAGCTTGCCGCCCGCTTGGCATACTCATCCGGGCGGATCAGTTTGGCGTGAAAGTTGGCAGCAACGGTCGGGCCAAGCGCTTCCACCAGCGGATCCATGTACTGCGGTATGAGGATGGGAATGGGGGAGCGAAAGAACTCTTCCAACGTTTGAGGATCGGACCGGAAGCGGCAGTAGAGGAGAAACTCGGTAATCTTCGCGAGGTACGCTTCGATCAGCAGGAAAGACACCAGCTCCACCCCTACTGTGGCCAGGCTGCCGAACGAACCAAAAGACCAGCGACATGTGAGCGTTTTCTTGAGATTGAATCGATTACAGCGACGTTTGAAGAAGGAAAACAGTTTCATCATTTGTCGGACCAGCAGGTAGGCAAGTACGATCGTCCACACTTCGATCGTGAAGGGTTGCAGCATTATGTTGGTCAGGTTTAGCTGGTCCGACTTTGGAACTACAAGTACCAATGCTTCCCACTCGTAGGCGGCCGCTACATCGACGTTGACGTACGAGCGGGACACATGTGCCCGGGGCATGTGAATGTCGATCGTGCCGTTTTCGAGCCGCTGACGGATCAGATCCATCCGGTGGAGAGCATTCTGTCGATTGATGGCCATATTGATGAGTTGGACCTCGAACCGGAAGCGATCACGGGCAAGTGTAAGTATGTAAGCGTCCACCCCTTCCCAGACAGAGGACAGTAGGAAGGCGTAAGGGTAGTTGTCGGAGAGCAGGGCGTTCAGTTTGTGGCCTTCTAACGTTCGGAGGAATGGTGGAAATAGTTGCTCGATTGAAGTGTGATTCAGATCGTGCGATTGAAAGTGGTTCGCGATCGTGTCGTATTTTAATACGGTAGGCTCAGTTCCGTGGGTGTTGGTGTGAATGATGCAATAGTTCAGAAGTCCTCGTTTAAGTAGCATTCCTGTAAGCGGTTTGAGGGTGTGATGACTAGGCGGGGAATCTATTATTACTGCAAGGAAAACCTTTTCAACATCTCGTGCGTGTGATAGAATGGCGCTTAGTACGTTGAGTGTTAGAAACTGTAATGAGTAGCAGAAGATTATTAAAACAAAGGATATATAAAAAAAGATCTAACATGGTAAAGAAGTAGCTGGTATTGCTAAACCTATCCGAATTCTGAAATTGATCACACATCTTTCCCATGAGTAATAGTTATACGGCACCTACTTTACCGCAGGACTAACGAAAGTTGGCAATAATCCGGAGTTAACACCGATCGAATTCAGAAAATTTTGGAACCGACTCCGGAAGGTAGGAGCCGTTCGGAGTCGTCCGGAGTCGGAGTCATCGGGTGTCGGAGTCGTCTGGAATCGGTTTCGGAGTCGCTGGAGTTGGAGTCCTCGTTAAGCTATTCTTAGAAACAAAGGCCTGTTTGCAAAGTGCCCAAGTAAAGCAAAAGTTGAAAACACTAAGCGAAATGAAATGACGGCCAGACCGTCTCACCGACTCCGAGCAACTCCGGATGATTCTGGCGACTCAGGATGACTCCGACTTCGACGGACTCTGGACGACTCTAACTTCGAATCCGAACGACTTCGAACGACTCCAGCCGACTCCAGCTTTCTCCGACTCTGAGTTAAATTAGTGGTTTCGGTTTTGCAGGAGTGGGAGTCGGACTAACAATAACCGGAGTCGGATCGGAGTAGTGGGTTCATCACTACTCAGGACCCAGCGGCGGATCAACACGAATGTAGGACTATCTGAAGTGTCGAGCAACTTCTCGTGTAAGGAAATCCGAACCAGAATTACAAATTTACTTATGGATTCCTTTTCTCGGGGGCCCCTTAAATGCTGGGGATCTCACGCGACCGATTAGTTTGCGTACTGCTGAATCCGCCCCTGTCAGGTGACCTATATAGGAGCATTCAAATTGATATGTTATACATCCCAACCCAGAAACGGACACTGAACTCATTCAGATCATTGAATAGATCTTGTTTCTGGAACTGATCCTTACCCCATATTCGCCTTGGAACTGATGCTAACTAAACTCCGATTCTCGGGTAGATTCATTTGCATTAACCAGTCCAAGGAAGTGGCTAGAGAGAGTTGCTAATTTTGAAATCACTCTTTGAAGATTCGCCATAAACCCTTTAACAAATCCAATGCGATTAAACTCACTATATGTAACGCCAAGTTACACAAAAAATTGAGTCATAAAAAACGCCAATAAAAAAAGCTCCATGCTGAGTTCAATCCATCCAATCTCTCAACTTCCCAAAATACTCTTACTCAGAGTAGAATCAGGTAATTAACACATATCGATTAAAATCATTTGTAAGTTAAGTAATTTATTTCATAATTATGTCACAATAAATGCTTTAACTCTCTCTCTCTCTCTCTCTCTCTCTCTCTCTCTCTCTCTCTCTCTCTCTCTATCTCTCTCTCTCTCCTTACTATCAACTCATTAGTAGAAGTTGATGATCAGGAGCGATCGCTTACTATGAATTTTGGCAAATAAATTTAGTGAGTTTGAGCTACAATAAGAACATGAATATATTGTATGGTCCAAGATGCCAACATTACTACAATATGATCATGAAATGAGTGAAAGCTTGATCCTTCGTCACTACCAATGCCAATACACTTTTACTCTAAATAATCCAATGGAAGCATTTTATCAACACTTACCTTAGAAATTTTCACGATAACAAATGCGTTTTCCAGCTTCCAACGGATTGTGTAAGGCTCCTGCAGGCTTATCATCGGTACATACGCGTTCCACTCACCAAACGCTTCATCGGGAATGCCTATAGCATACACCTGTTCTACACTATGATATCGTGAGCTGTATGCTTCTTTGGCCAGTCTTCCCACTGTTGCATACAGCGAGGAATGTTTGTTTGAAAGCCTTTGAAGCAGTCCTGCAAGCAGAACAGAGAATAGAACCGTCGTGTTCATTGTGGTGCACCGTACTGAACTGAAGTCGTTCATCGTTGGAGCACGGAAGTGGAAGTAGAATTTTAATAACTGAAAGTAACAAACAATTAAGCTGATTGATAATACAAACTAAAATCAATGTTATGATTGCGAAGCGTTTGTCAATACATCAAACATCAATCTGAGTGTAATTAAACTAAAACCATACTCTACGCTAAATGTAGCCTTTTTGTGTTTCATTTACACCTCGAAGCATTTCAGCACTTGTGTGTGTGGTATAAAAATTCACATTCACTTTGATTCCCTTCTCTGATTCCCCAGCAGGGGTGGTAAAGTATGAAAAGGAAGCGTTTCGAGGGCACACTCGAAAGAATCAAGAAAGTGTAGTACACCATTACACGTCTCGTTCGCCTTTCCAGCACCGTTGGACACACTCGGTTTGGAAATGGCAACGTGCTGCTGGTGAAAAGTCTGGTCTGTGTCTCTGTGTGTGTACATGGGCGCACATCGTGTAAAGGTGTCAAAAAGTGCCGCCGGATGTCGGATGGAATCGATGGTAAGTGGCCAATTCGGCACGAACTTTGGCCATATAGATAAAACTTTGTCTGCACAGCGCCAGCCCGGGGTGTATGTGTGTGTGTGTGCATACGCTGCCATTCCACCCCCCTGCCAAGGTGAGAAGTTGTGAAACTGTGAATCGATCCTACCCTTCCATCCCGGGTGTCTCCTGTTCGAGCTCGAGTGCGCGCTTCTTGACACGTTTGATGGACAGGGAAAATGATCGAAAAAGTTATAAAGTTGGGTATTTCTTTCTTCGGATGAGAAATGTTTAAAATCGAAACAAAAAACGAGGCACTAAGGTTATTTACATTTGAAGGTATTTAGTTTGAACAGTTTTGCACGTGTTAGAGCATACCGACTCTGAATGAATGGAGAAACAAACCGTAAACTATCATTTTCATCGTGTGTTTCATTTTAATCCAATTCATAACACAATTTTGTCATCGACACGCCAGCCGCTCTGGATCCACTTGTGTCGCTTATGAGTGAAATGATTTAAAGTAACTAACCGAAAACTGGTAGTTTCTCTCTTTTTAAGCCGCACACTATCCACACACACACACACAACTCAGACGGGAAATATAGCTATACAAACTCATATACAGAGACAAAAAAGTGTTCAACTCCGGTGTGCCCAGAGTTTCGCACGAAACTCATAATAAACTTTACCATCTTTTTTTTTTGTATTCCGTTTCTTCTCTCTTCTATTTTGCATTTGCGTTTTTGGACACGCTGTCGCGCCATTCTTCGAAAAGTGCTTCCGGTGGCATTTTTTATGCAAATATTTATCATACTTTTTGTTTGGTTTTGCTTTTGCGTTGCTGCTTCTTTTTCTGCACTACCTTTCTACCTTGTCTCCGTTGTGCTTTGGTTTTGCTGTTGCATTTGCTGAGCCACCTCATTGTTGGATAGTCTGCCTATGGCTTGCGGAATAGGGAAACCTGATTTGCTAGAGGCTGTGGTTTATAGTCGCTTTATCTACACGCTTCGTTTGGTTTGATGGTGGGGTAGATAGCATGCTGGTTTGTTGTTTTCGTTGCTGGGCCTTTTTTTCCCACCCTATCGATGCACCTCACTGTAGGTAGAAAGGGGCTTTCCAGTTTCCCTTGTCTTAGCTACGAATAAAAACTGCAAAATATTACGATTTTTAGTTAACAATCTTTTTTTATTTATTTATTATTTCTTAACTCATTCTTTAAAGGAGAGTTAAGGGTAATCTTTATCGAACGGTTAGAAAGTGACATTAAATATTTAAATACTATATTTTTTAAATACTTTACAGTCGTTACCACTACATTTTGACTCTAACTCACCTATTTTTGTCTCAAAAGCACCAATTTTTGACAGCGTGTCACGATGTTTGCCTCGAAAGCATCAATTTTCGACAGTGCGCATCAATTTTTTGCCTCGAAAGCTTCAATTTTTGACTGTGAGTCAATCGCTTTTTTTTACAAAATTTTACATAATTTCTGAACCTGTGTTTTCTAAAATGATTGAAATTAAGTTAAGCTGTAAATAGTGTTATTGATAGAATTTAAAATAAAACAATTGTTTTGCCAATTTTAGAAGTTTCAAAAAACTCTAAAAACAATCAATTTACACAGATTTTGTAATTTTTATGAGATGTAAGATCTTCTTCTTCTTCTTCTTCTTTTGGCTCAACAACCGTTGCCGGTCAAGGCCTGTCTGTACCACACTACTTGTGGGTTTGGCTTTCAGTGACTTATTGATCCCCCCATAGCAGGATAGTCAGTCCTACGTATGGCGGCACGGTCTATTTGGGGCTTGAACCAATGACGGACATGTTGTTAAGTCGTACCAGTTGACGACTGTACTACGAGACCGGCGGAGATGTAAGATCACAAATGTTAAAAATTGCTTAAATACCTTGTAAAATTGCCATGATTCCTATAGGAGTCAAAAATTGATGACTTACAGACAAAAATAGGTGCGTTAGAGTCAAAAATTGATGCGCACTGTCAAAAATTGATGCCTTAGAGGCAAAAATTGATACGCACCGTCAAAAATTGATCCCTTGAGGCCAAAATCAGGTGGCAATGACTGTATTTTGCGATGGAGGCGCATGGTAGCTGGTAAAAGTATGAACACTTTTTCTCAATTCAGAGGTGTAATATAAATTTTATTGTATGATACAATGGACTATGTGACAATGTCATTTGTTAATGTATCTATATTAGTTAAGCAATAATTATTAACCACATTGAAAAATATACTAAAAGACCATAGATTTATATTAAAACAACAGCGGCAATATGTGAGCGTAAAGGAATTATTATTGAATTGATACTGTGTGACGCCAGAAAGGTTCGCATTTACTATTCGAAGAACAAAGTGTTTAGGCGCGTAATAATAAATAAAACGTGTTTAATAAAACGTTTATTGCGCTTTCAATAATATTATCCCATGAGTCTGCAGACAAAATTTGACCCCTCTATCCGTCGAACTTTAACCATGGTGGCCAAAATAGTGAAGCAGCTTCGTTTAGAAGCGTGCGCAATCAAAGAACCGTCTAAAATGGACTCCGTGCGCTAGGTTGTAGACGCCGTATAAGCTTGTCCTGGCACCTACAACTTCTTGGCACTATTATGCACCAATCATACCATCTAACGCAAGCCCGGTTCCGAATGGCCGACGACCCTGAACGACTTGAGGTTTCTAAGGTAGCGGAAAATGAAGATCGAGGGAAATGTCGCTACTTCGCTGTGTTCACTTGGCCGGGAGGTCGATGCAACCGGTCAAATAGTGAAACAGTATCTGTAAAGCATAAACAAACATATCAGGAAGCAGAAATCGCCCACCAGCGACAAGCAATGACGCCAAAACTCAATGCGACTATTTGAGATGATTTTCGGCGGAAAATTGGAATGACGACATAATACCCTAGTCCCCTTACTGTCTGGCCATGCTGGCCCCAGCTGTTTTCCATGAAAATTTTTTGAACCAAAATTGTTGAACTGTACTTCTACAATTTCAACGCGGGCCTTCTACTGGCGTGCCTTCCGCTTTGGCCCTGAAATATAAACATTTGCTCAAATGCAGTTTGCATGGTCGTAGATTTATTTTTGCAAACAAGTTTAAAAAATACCTTCCAAAGAATGTTAAAAGACGTTAAAACAGCAATCGATATGGCATGGCTTATGCTATGCAAAGGCTATTTTTGTGGGGAAAACTGTTATATTTTATTTTATTCAGTAAAAATGATTGATTAGTCTCTATTTGGACCTACTCGTTCATTTATTTATTTATTTATTTATTTATTTAAAAGCACAACGGGCATGTTTTTATGTGTTTTGATATGAGTTGAGTTAATGACTACGCCATGTGGACGTAAACGGTCGATAGTAAATAGTTTAAAATAAAAAAATGTAAAAGGGAAAGTGCATTAACGATTCAATATGTAATATCTATGATAACACCAAACCAGAAGATGCAGTCATGCTTAAAGAAAGCCATGCTTTTTTACGAATAAATAGTCATCATAGTTGGCTATGCTGTAGCCCTCTTCGCAACGACAAAAACAAACAAAATACAGCCACTGACGACGAAGATGAGCCGCACCACCCGGCACCGCATAGGCCCGTCGAGGTACGAATTCAACGACCCAGCCGCAGCTGACGACCGGGACGAACGATGTCGCCTGCTGGAAGAGTTCGAGCGAAGCCAGAAAGCGGCCACGCAACGGTATCCCCTCGAACGCACCATGGACCGCACACTGTCTCCGGCGCTGCGTGAAAGGACGAAGCGTTGCATAAAGGCGGTTCCGCCCCGTTTTCAGCCACCCTCGTCCATTGCCACCCGCCCAACCGACGGCGATAGCAGCCGCCCGTCCCACGAACTCGGCTCGCTAATTCCAGCGCAAAAAGCGACCACGGTCCAGGTGACGATAGACCCGCGCACCAAACCGCGACCCCTTCCGCCGAGGGTGGAAAATTGGATGGAAAACTTTCTCCGGAAGCCGGCGCGTGGCCGCGTCCGGTGGCGGTCGAAGCTGCACGAACAGGAACCACGCTGCTCGGACCGGCCGCCGGCCGACCGGGTCGAACAGCTGATCGACGTGGGAGCGCAAGACTTTGTCGACTGGCTGAACACGCTCGGCGCGGACCGGTCCAGCCTGACGACGGACGTGGTGAAGCGACTGTTCTCGATCGAGTCGGCCGACGAAACGTCCCGGGCGCTCAGCATCGCACCGAAGGAGATACGGGCCGTGCCGGGCCAGGTGGCGACGGAGTGGAACGTGCCGCAGCTGGCACTGGAGAACCGTATTGCAGGGCTGATGGAGCAGGACCGGGCACTGGCAAGGGGTGGCATTAGAAGGACAGCTTTCGGGCGTGGATTGCCGCAGGAGCTGCGGAGCGGTTGGAAGCAGGACGATGCACAGGTCGGGTGCGATGTGGAGCGACCAGACGTTCCGGACGATTTGAGGAGTTTGAAGCGACTGTTCCGTGACATCTGGCACCTGCGCTCGGTCAAGTATTTGGTGGACTATTTGGTCGAGCGACCGGCACTGCCCCGGCCACGGTTTTTGGTGGAGAAGGGTCTGTTTGAGCGGCAGGCGGTTGACGCGCCGGTACCATTCTATCGGAAAGTTCTGTCCCAGAAAGCCATCGCGGAGAGCATCAAAAGATAGCGTGAAGTGGTGATGTTGTTGCTTTAGGAGAGCTAAATTGCGAAGTGTTTAAATTGTACCCAGTTTGGGGATGGCTAACAAGGGAAGCAAATGGTTGAAAAGGCAAATGGCTTCTTCAAAGAAAATCGCGGAAAAAGCGTTAGCGATTTTCTTCGAAGAAGCTATTTTTGAAGTCTATCGACAATCAAATTGTTTAATGTCGATCAGAAGGAATTAAATTTGAATTAAATTTGAATGAAACAAGTCCTATTTCCACTTCATTTTCCCTTTTCCTATGCTCTATGTTACTACATAATTTCCTGTATAAATTGATACGCCAAGGTATTGTTATTACAGGCGCTCGACTTTCCCCAGGAAATGACAGAATGAATCGATTGTTGCGATAGTTTGGCGGGAAAACGGTGAAAAAGGTTAAGTAGTTTTGTGCGGCAGAGTGAATAGCAGATGAACTGCATAAATATTAGATGAAAAGTATACATTGCGGGGGTTTGAATTGTAAGGTAGAATCCATTGCGAATGAAGTTTTATGCTTATTTAATAACTGGGCGCTAAGGGTAAGTACCACTTTGTGGTCTTCGACTGCAGCAAGCGAGCTCACGGTCTTGTGCCTTCTTCTGTCAATCCGTTGTCGCATTGGCAATATTTTCACCTCGTTCCGAGTCTACCACGTCTACTCCTCTGTTCTTGTGGATGACTTAAAAGGAGTTTATGGGCTGAGTCTTTCTAAGTTTTTGCATTGATTTATTTATGAAGATACGCACAACTTTCGTGGTTTTTATAGACCATTGGTAGCGTTCTTTTTTTTTATTGAGTGATTTCATATAAATTCAGCTATCTTTCATCATTTTGAGCCTCAACATGTGTTACAGCAATACTATTCTTTTAGATACTGATGTTTAGACCATATCATTCTATGCAATTTTGTGTCCTTGCACTTGTCCTTCTTATGTATTCTTGTTCCATATGCAATTCCTTTGATTATTGATTCAATGATAAGGCTCGCACGGTCTCGTGTCCGCCTTGAGTATTGGTTGGTTCATGTTCTCAATAGTTATTTATTTATTCATATATAATTGTCCTGTGTATTTATGCTACGACAACTTATTCAACTAACTTATTGTTAAGCTTCAGACTACTCCCTATATCAACGACTATTATCACCGAAATTGAATAGTAATAGGAGGGTCGACTTATACGAATCAGTAGAAAGATTAAAATCAAAATTATCAATGCAGTTGTTAAATTGTCTTACCATTGATAATAAAGGATCGTTAGATCATAAAGTGTGTACGTCTAGGTACGGTGTAGAGTAAATTACGCGATTGAAGTGTTGTAGCAGATGCATAAATGTTAAGCTTTTCCAATAGAGAAGGTGCATCCAATTCATTATTTATCAATTTGCTAACAAACACACTTTTGACTTACTTTTTGACGATTTTGAAGCGTTTGAAGACCTAATAACTAACCACGGTCCCTATTGCTTGGCTTAACACTAACTCCTCTCAAAGGTATAAAATTCATATCTAGTCTAGAAAATCTATGTTGTACAGCTTCTAACTTCTTCACCCAACTAGCACTATGCGGAAACCAAATAATATAACAATACTCAATATTTGAACGAACCAAGAGGAGGAACGAACATAGAGTGATTTTTAGGCAAAAGAGATTTGATGATTTTAGGCAAATTTGACGCTAAATAAACCCTAATAATTTATAAGCCTTACTAGCAATATTGTCAATGTGCAAGTGGAACGTTAAGCTTTGGTCCAAAGTTAGTCCTAAATCACACTCATGCTGTCGACGAAGTAACGTCGCCAGCGAATATTCAATTGGGTGCTTTATTCTGTGAAACGTTATTGTAAAGCATTTGTCTATTGCGAGTTCGAGATCATTATCTAAGCACCAAGACTTAAAAGAGTCTATGAACTGTTGTAATAGTTAAAGTTAAATTAGTTGTAATAGTGGCAAAAAAGCAAAAATAGTTTAAAATCGTCAGCATACATTAAACAAGTATTGGATGAAACACAAGTGGTCAAATCGTTGATAAACAGCAAAAACAACAACGGGCCTAAGTTACTACATTGGCGTACTCCAGATAAACTAACGAATTCTTCAGACACAACATTATCAATTTTGACTCCGTATCGACGATTTGATAAGTAAGATTAATCAATGAAACAGTATCATAAGATAAACCTATGTGCAGACGTTTCTTCTCAAGGAGTTTGTGATTCACACTATCAAAGGCTGCTTTCAGATCGGAATATTGTTGAATTGGTTGTATTGATTCAAGTGTATTCTATTCTAGATCTCTAGAATGCCCATTCTAGATTTGATCATTTAATTATCATGGAATAAACTCAGGCCAGCAGGTTCTGGGCTTGTAGAGCATAATGCGAAGAATAATACTCATTTAAAGCCCTAAGGAAGATGACAGATACCTTAGAACTGGTGGAAGTTAGTTAAAAAAAGTCTAAATGGTTAGAATTATTGCAAAATTGGTTGATAGTTAATGCCTGACTTCTACCTATATCGGAACTAATTCCAATGAAATGTTCTCTTTCGCTTTAATTATTAGCCACTTATCTGGATGTAAGACAATTTGCTATACTGTGTAGGACAATTTCTTGAATGTGATGGATACACTAAACAATTTTATTTGAGATAACTTTGTGTTATTTAGCATTTTAAATTCGCCTTCCCGTAAGCATTCCTGAAACTTCCCAAATGCTCCACTCGATTGTGCACATTGTGTTTGTCGGTTCAAATATTGGACCGATTTGTCCTGTTGCTCCAATAAAGCATGCCCGGACAGGTCGAACACAAACGCCCCAAAAGCGAACCTCACCTCGAGCCTTCGCCAACTTGCAATGCGCTTGCAACATCACTGCACATCATTTGAATATGAAACGGTACCGGTTTGGTGGTGACGTTTGTGTTTGACAAACATTGGTTCGACCGGCCTATCGTCCTGTTGGCCCTGCATTCCCCACCAGCAGCAGCAGCACCAGCATCGGGTGGAATCTTCGGCTACAAATTACCTCATACAAACCTGCCATGCCCTACCGATCGATCGATGCACCCTCAAACAAATGGCATTTGACTGGCGTTCAATTTTGTGTGCACAAAGTGCTAGTGTTGCGAGGTGCGCAGTTTAACCTCGTGCGGTAGTTTAGATCAAACAAATTGCCTGTCTGTTGGCACAAGCACACACACACACACACACATACACATCCACACCGAACGTACAGGAGTACCGCTGAGTTGCACGATTCGCACCGGTCCCAGCATTATTCATTGTTCGTTCGTTGGGGCCGTTCATTTTCAACTCCAGCCGGACGGATGTTGATGCAATAATTCATCCTTCAGTTTTTCGATGCTCGAGCGGAAGTGCGAGTCTTTGTATGGGCCATGTAATTTTGATTGTAAACAAAGAAACAAATGCTCTAGCTCAGTGCTATAACCGTGTTATAGTCCATTTTGAGTTTTACAACTCACTACAAGTATTACATTACATTATATGAAACTTCAATGAACGCAATCAATATTGAATGCATTTATTTTTTACTTTTGTTAGAATATCCTGGAATTTAACACCATTTATTTGGCTTAAATTCCCCTTTTAAAGTACATTGAAACTGATTTTGTTTCCCTGGGAGAGATGGTTACGATTGACGTGGTTTTAATTTATCTAATGAAATTTATCTTCCACCCATTTTATTACTCCAATAATCATCACATCACTGCCAAACTATATAATTAAACTGGAGATTATCAAACTATATAATTAAACTACAAGCAGATTGATTTTAATAGTCACACCGTGATATGTTCTACAAAATGTCTTAGCAAATTAAATCAGTTTTTCCGTTACCGTGCCACTTGGTGGCCACTGGTCGATTCGTGTTACACGTACAAACGCTGCAAATACTTGACTATCAAGGCCGGAATCGTTGTTTGGAATTATTTTCACTAGTTATCAGTAGTTACATTTAAATGATCACTAATAGACTTAAGCAACCTTTAGCTTCAATCAAACTTGTTTAGATGTTTGAGTAATAATTTATAGAGCAATTTTTCTTTAATCAAATATTTGGTTCTATAAAAGATCCTTCTTTTTGTGAAAACAAAATGTTATGGTGTAAAGCATCGACCCTTTGGTTACTGTTGCTGCACAACGTGTTGGCTCAATCGATCGTGCAAGTAGTGGAGCGTATTGTTCACCGAGCGTTTCACACGAAGGGATACGTGAATACCCTCATATTTTGGGATGGATCAGATCTTTTAGTGTCAAATCTCAACACATCTTCATATCCAAGGGTAGTGTTTGATCGTACCACCGGTTTGAAAGAAACATCATTGGGAGAAAATTGTCTCGTCATCATGGTATTGAAAGCTGTCAATGAAGTGAGTTGAATGCGATAGACGTGCAATCATTTGCCTACGTAAAACCCTATTTAATTTCATTTCTTTTTTTCTCATTCTAGGATCATACCTATGAACTTCTCAGCGTAGCATTATCTGATTCTGAAAATCATTATTTAGCAAAATATTTGATTATTCTGGATAAAAACCGCGCTGCAGAAGGAATAATCAGGATGATTACGTACATTTTCGAATATTTAAACATCATGAAATTTGCCATTGTGATCAATGATGGAACGAACAGCGATGTGGGATACATGAATGTAGACAAGTTCACCGTGCTAAACCAAACGGCGGACTTTGAAGCCATATTTGATGCACGATTGAAAAATCAGCCCTTCCGAGCGGTCATTACCGACAGTTTACCTTACTCGTACGTATCAAACGAAGGAAAACTGATAGGCTTAGACGTTGAAATTGCTGAAATCATCACCCAAAAGATGGGTGTATCATTATCCATAAAACGGATTGAAGCCTGGGAGTATCGAATAATTGGTAATCTATTAGAGTTCAACGAAATGGACATTTATCTCACGCGCAGAGGTTGCAATTGGAAACTGATTTATCCACAAATACATCTACAGGACAAGTTCAGCGTGAGAATCCTGATGCCTAAAACGCAGAAGATAAATTTCAACCTTCAATTCTTCAAGCCATACAGTCCCAAAGTGTGGTATTTGCTACTCATCTCAATCACAATTGCGTGCACTTTAAACTACGTCTTCTGGAGACGTCATAATATAAACATCCTAATGGTGATAATATATGGCTATCAACAGGAAACAAGTGGATTGAAGGCACTGTTGTTATTGGCGATAGAGTTTCTAAAGTTTATTCTGCTCGAGGCGTACTTTGGACAGGTGACATTGTTCATGATACAGCTGCGGTATCAGGCAAACCCACAGACACTGGAGCAGTTTTTTGCCACGGACATAAAGCTAAATGCACCTGAGATAATGAATCACTTTTTTAATCAGCTGCCAGACACTACACAACAGCGTATACGAAGCAAGCTCAAACAACGCCAAATGTTTGTCAACGAAATTGACACTTACAGCCCGGATTATGCTTATTTGATCACGCAGTATGGATGGGACGCGATGAAGGACGAACTTTCGTATGAGTCAAAATTCAATTCGAGCCATTTCTACATCATGAAGGAGCCATTGTATGAGACTAGCATGTGCTACATATTTGGGATATGGTCGAAATTTCAAGTGAAGTTTAAGGAAAATCTAGAACTGCTATACGCTGCTGGCATCATCAACAAGCTTACGAATGAAGCATGGCGACCGGCAAGTAAAGGTTTGGAAGGAGATTCATCTACTGTGCTTATGTTGCCTGATCTGGTTCCTGTATTTTACTTTATATTGTACGGCTGGACACTAAGTGCGGTATGCTTTGCAGTAGAGATAGCTATCAACAAGGTCAGAGTAATGTTATCGCATCTCAAAAAGAGCCTTGAGAAATTATTTGTGTGCTTATAATTATTTTATACCGAAATATAAGTGTTCATTTGAATATCAAGTAACAATGTATGTCAAGTTACGGTGTAATTTTATTGAAAAATAAGTCGGTGTGTGAAATTAAGTCTGTGTATGTGTTGACCAAATATAAGATCATTTTAATCTTAAATCTCTTTTTTTATTTAAAAAAAATATCCAAACTCTTGAGGACACCACGTTGTTCAGTAGAGCTTTGATTTACTGTTCACTCTTTGTGCAGCAAGTGTTGGGTCAGAATCTACAGACATTGGAACAATTCTTCGCTTCGAATGTCATGCTGAGCGCATCCCATGGAATGATCCAACTGTTTAACGATCTAACCCAAGTGGTATCGGTGCGAATGCAAGAAAAGCTCTAGCAAAACCACACGTTTACTATCGAGGGGAATGGAAGAAATCCACTTGGATATGCGTACATGGGTACAGAATACATATCTAATGCCTTGGACATAGGACTATCGTTTGGATCAATCTTTAATTCGAGCTATTGATCCAATTGGCTGTACGTCACTGGGGTTACGAGCCAACTGACCGACGAAACGTGGACATTTTGTGTTTAGTGGTCAAACTCATCCGTTTAAATAATCAATTGTTTATCACATGCATTTACCATCGTATGCATACCATCGTTACACAGAGATTGCCAAATTGCTTGCAATTTGACTGTAATCCACGTACAGATGTTTTACGAGATAACGGGAAAAGATTATTTTAATAATACGTATAAACAACATAATCAATTATTTATTTGAGCAGCAATTACCTTCGTTATTCCAAAATTCTATAAATCTATGACGAGTACACAACAGTTTTGTGTACAACACAACCGATTTGTAGATTTTGTACACAACCCTGCCAACCGGCATTTCGACAACATGTGGTGGCGCAGTGCTGTACTGTTTGGCATACTTTTTCTCCATGAAGGATTGGCTCAATCCGTCGTGCAAGTTATAGAGGATATAGCACATCAATCGTTTCGAACCGTGGGATATGTAGATACACTTATCTATTGGGATGCGTCTGAGTATATAGCATCGAGTATTAGCACACTGACTTATCCTAAGATCATAGTTGATCGAACAAAAGGTTTAGCCAACTTTTTCTGCGAAAATCGTCTCGTGATTATGGAATTGGATGGTACTGACGAGGTGAGTAACAGTTTTTTCGTTGTAGTTGCTTACTTGCTCAAGAAATGTATGTATTTATCTAGCAAAAAATGCATCAGCGTCTACAAACGGCACTGTTGGGCTCTTCATGTCATCATTTGGTAAAATTTGTAATTATTTTAAGCTATAACAGTGAGCTATCCAGAACGCTCCTACTGCTTGAACATTACTTCGATTATGCACACATCATGAAGTATGTTGTAGTGATTCATTATCCTGAGCTAGGTGAGGTAAAGGAAGTTGGCTATATGAAATCAAACATGTTCATTTTGCTAAACAAAACAGTAAATTTTGAAGAAATCTTCAAAGCACGGTTAAAAAATCTACCGTTCAGAGCGATTGTTACCAATAAAAGACCGTATTCATATCGTTCAAAACAAAACGAAGTGCAAGGAATAGACATTGATGTAGCTAAAATAGTGACCAAAATGATGGGTATACAATTATCTTTGACTCATTTGAATGACTCCAATGTTGCAGGATTGGAAGATTATTTTTTCCAGGACAAAATGGACGTTTACCTGACCCGGCAAGGCTGCAATAATGCAGCGCAACTACCACAGCTTGAACATCAAGAAAAATTCAGGATTCGAATTATGATGCCCAAGATACAAAATATCAATCTTGTTCTTGAGATTTTCAAACCATACAAGGCGGAGGTATGGCATCTGTTACTCTTGCTTATAATATTAGCCTGCGCTTTAAACTGGTTGTTTAGGAGAAGAATGCGTGTGAGCATACTGATGGTGATCATTCTAGGATATCATCGGGAAACGAGCAGGTTCATGGCTGTGCTACTGCTGGCAACTCAATTTCTGAAGGTTGTTCTACTGGAAGCGTACCTTGGACAAATGACATCGTTTATGATCCAGAAGCGATATGAGGAAAGGCCCCAGACATTGGAGCAATTCTTCGCCTCGAACGTTATGTTAAACGAACCTGTGGCAATGAATTATTATTTCATTCATCTTCCACTTGCTATATCGATGCAATTGCAGCCAAAATTCAAACCAAATTACACGTCTACAGTAGACCATAGTGGAGCATATGAGCCAGGCTATGCCTATCTCGTGCTGGAGTATGCCTCCGGTACGATGAAAAATGAATTCACCTACGAGTCATTGTTTAACTCTAGCTTTTTCTACATATTGCGGGAACCACTGTGTGAGATCAGAATGTGCACCATGTTTGGCGTTTGGTCGAAATTTTTTGCGAGGTACAAGGAATGTCTTGAATGGTTGTATGCTGCTGGAATAATTAACAAACTTACCGCAGAAGAGTGGAAATTTTCCAGCAAAACGTTAAACACGTTCACGGTTTTGATGTTTGCTGATTTAATTCCTGTGTTTCTGTTTTTGTGCTACGGTTGGGCAGTAAGCGTGATTTGCTTGTTGCTAGAAATAGGCTTTCAAAAAAAATTAAACAACTACAGTGGAAGTATAAATATCGCCACACAAGACTGTTTTTGCGTACATCATAGGTTGTCCTACTTAGTTGTATTATGT
Organism: Anopheles merus; assembly: GCF_017562075.2. NCBI lineage: Eukaryota > Metazoa > Arthropoda > Insecta > Diptera > Culicidae > Anopheles > Anopheles merus. The sequence goes on from NC_054083.1 coordinate 36,402,658, forward strand.
TTTTTTTTAATTTATTTATGTTTTATTCATTGAAAATCCGTAAGCCAATAACTACTTGCTTTTGAACCATGTATTTCTATCTTTTGAAAATAAATATAACGCCAATCTTTGGAAACCTATTCCCATTGTAATTGTGAACACTTCCTTTTCAAGTGTCATTTGATCGGCATTGTAAAACTATTCTCCTCTTTGTAGTGCATTATCAGGCACGAAAACAATAGCTACAATCAACTGCATTTAGCTATTTGTACAGCGATTTAGTCCATCCGTTTTAATACCACTAACAATCCTTCAACTCGCCAGCGTTCATGCTCAGTTAGTCACAAGATGGCGTGGCGTACAGCTCTAGTCCTCTGTTTACTGATACTTCAGCGAGGTTTGGTTCAACCGAACGCGGAAATAGTGGAGCAGATTGTTCATCGAGCTTTCCACACCATGCGAGAACTGGATACGCTTATATTTTGGGATTTATCAGAAAATTCGCTAATTCACACACTTCCATATCCCAGGATGGTGTTAGACTACAGTACTGCTTTCAAAGACGCATTGCGAGAAAATTGTCTAGTGATTATGGAAATGAAAGTTACCAACGAGGTGAGTATACAAGTAAATGAAGAATATCTAGCAAGTTTACAGTTGTTTTCTCTTTCAATAGCGAGATGTGCATAATCTTATTAATTCAGCATTCATCGAAGCTGTAGAACATTATTTGGCAAAATATGTAGTCATATTGCATTACGATAGTACAATAGCACAAACGCTGCAAAAGGTTAATTATTACTTCGATTATATAAACATTATGAGCTACGTCATTGTGATACAGTATCCTAACCAACGCAATCGTAGCACAGTGGGATACATGAAACATAATCAGTTCATTGTGCTGAGCCAAACGGCAGACTTTGGTATCATTTTCAATGCCCGACTACACGATCTACCGTTACGGGCGATCGTCACCGAAAGTAAGCCTTACTCGTATTTATCAAAGCGCTTGAGCATGGGTGGCTTAGACATTGAGATAGCAAAGATCGTAGCACAAAAGATGGGTGTATCATTATCGGTCATTTACTTAGAATACTTATCATATGACAATATTCCGAAATTGTTGAGCGACAAGCAAATGGAGATGTATTTGACGCGAAGAGCTTGTAATTCTGTCGTGAAACTACCAAAACTTCAACTACAGGAGAAGCTAAATGTGAGAATGTTGATGCCTAAAGTGCAGCGGTTCAATTTCAATCTTCAGTTCCTTAAGCCATATAGACCGGAAGTGTGGTATCTGTTGCTTTTAATAATATCAACAGCCGGTGTACTCAATTGGATGTTTTGGAAAAGAGTAAAAGTAAACATACTCATGGTGATCATTTTTGGATATCAACAGGAAACGAGTAGAATGACAGCTTTGATAATACTGATCGTACAGATTTTGAAGTTTATCCTACTGGAAGCGTACCTTGGGCAAGTGACATCGTTTATGATACGGTTACGATATCAGGAGAACCCACAGACACTGGAGCAATTCTTTGCCTCGGACATTATGCTGAATGCTCCAATCGGGATGAACCAATTTTTCAGACTTCTACCAGTTGCACTTTCAGAACAATTAATGGAAAAGATCATACAACCGAGATTATCTGTCACCCACGAGAACGATTTTTTTGAGCCAAACTACGCTTACATAATTACGGAGTACGCTTCAGACGCGTTAAAAAACGAGGTGTCGGAAGTGTCCATTTTCAACTCGAGCTTTTTCTACATTATGCAGGAGCCACTGTACGAGCTTGAAATGTGTTATATGTTTGGAAAGTGGTCCAAGTTTCGATCAAAGTTTAAGGAATGTCTGGAAAGATTGTATGAAACTGGAATTATTCTAAAGCTAACCGATGACGCGTGGAGACTACCTAACAAAGCACTGAACGCGGATTCAGCTACGGTGCTGATGTTTCCCGATCTGGTACCAGTGTTTCGCTTCATCGGTTACGGTTGGCTGGTAAGTGTTGTGTGCTTGGCTGTGGAAAGAACCATACAGAGAGCGCGAGGATTGTGTTTCATGTGTTATGATCGATTTGAGAGAGTGCGCTTTCGTTAATGAGTGTGATGCTGTATGATGTGATTTCTGAATATTAAGGAAGTTAGAACAGAAAAAAGAGTGCTCAATGAAGGCATTATAGTAAGGTTAATTTGTTGAGCAAGAAATGAAAACCCCGCATTTAACTAATTGCAAAACTCATGCAAAACAGGATACAAAGTTTTTTGTTCATATGAAGATTCTCTTGAGATGTATGTCTTTAAAATGTTTATTTAAATAATTACTGTTGTTAATTGTTTTTGTGTACTGGTTTGAACATGATGTTTCGCACGCTTATGAATATATTGGAATAAAAATCGTTTGCAAATACAAACACTGAGTTTTTATTTGCTACAGAATACCACTTATCATTCTCTTAGATTCGGCATAATCTGTCTTTCAAACAAACATGCTAAAAAACCTTAAAAGAGTTGCTAAACGAAATGAAACAATTCAAGTTTGTTGGAAAATGTGTTGCAGTTTTAACCATTATATTCATACGAAATCGCCATTACAGACTGCAATACCTTCTTTCATACAGAAAAGTGGCTATTACATTAATTTGAACGTATTATGAAACAAAAGAGTATTTATATATGAGATATGGCAGCAACATTCTGATGATCCATGCAAATCTAGTGAATAAATGAGAAAAACTCAATTTCCTTAAATGTTAAGAAAACGAAATTCCCTTTAAACAACACACAATTGTTCCCTAAACACCTACAAATTGAAGAAAAAACTTGCGCAATCAATGGCATTTAGCTGTTTGCATAGCGATTTAGTGCATACTCTCAAAAACTTCCAACATATCCTTCAGCGCACAATCGTTCCTGCTCACTCGGACACAGGATGGCGTGGTGTAGAGTTATAACCTTCGGCTTACTGTTCTTTCAGCAAGGATTGGTTCAACCGAACATGGATGTAGTGGAGCGGATTGTTCATCGTGCTTTTCACACGTTGAGCGGTGTAGACACTCTTATATTTTGGGATGCAGCAGAAGCGACGATTGTGAACACGCTGCCTTACCCCAGGATAGTGTTTGATCGCACAATTGCTTTTGAGCAGTTGCTGGGAGAAAATTGTCTGGTGATCATGGAGCTGAAACCAACAAAGGATGTGAGTGTATATCAGTGTGAAAAAGTACTATTTCTCTTACTGAATGATTTATTTTTCACAGCAAGATATGTACGATCTGATTATTGCGGCGTTTACGGGCTCAACAGATCATTATTTAGCAAAGTATGTAGTCGTGTTGTTTTACGACATCAAAGTACCACAAACGATCTTGAAGGTAGAACATTATTTCGATTATTTAAATATTATGTCCTATGTCATTGTGGTACAGTTTCGTGACCAAAGCAATGCAAGCATAGTGGGATATATGAAACAAAAGCAGTTAGTTTTACTAAACGAAACAGTGGATTTTACAAGCATCTACAAAGTGCGACTAACAGATCACCATTTGCGAACGATCGTAACCGAAAGTAAACCTTACTCATTTCTGTCAAAACAATGGCAAGTGGTTGGATTAGATATTGAAATAGCTAAATTAGTTGCCCGTATGATAGGGGTAGAATTGTCGGTCAGACACGTCAATCCTTTGAAGTATGCAATTATACCTACATTATTGATGGAGAAGAAAATGGACATGTATTTGACGCGTAGGGGATGCAACACAGCAGTGGCACTACCGCAACTTCGACTCCACGAAAAGTTCAACGTGCGAGTGCTGATGCCCAAAATGCAGAGGTTCAACTTCAATCTTCAGTTCCTTAAACCGTACAAGGCGGAATCATGGTATCTGTTGCTTTTACTTCTTACCATAGCTGGTGTGTTGAATTGGGTGTTTTGGAAAAGAGTAAGAGTAAACATACTCATGGTGATCATTTTTGGATATCAGCAGGAAACGAGTAGACTGACAGCTTTGCTAGTATTGGTACTACAGTTCCTGAAGTTTATTCTGCTAGAAGCGTACCTAGGACAAGTGACATCGTTTATGATACGGTTGCGATATCAGGAGAACCCACAGACACTGGAACAGTTCTTTGCCTCGGACATTATGCTGAACGCTCCAAAGGTAATGGATGAAATGTTTATTCATCTACCTGTGACGGTATCAGAACAATTGAAGAAAAAGCTCAAACAACCGAGATTATCTGTTATTTACGAGAACGATTTTTATGAACCAGGCTTTGCATACATTATTACAGAGTACGCATCCGATGCGATGCAAAAGGAGGTATCGGATGAATCATTCTTCAACTCGAGCTTTTTCTACATTATGCAGGAACCGCTGCATGAATTCGACTCTTGCTATATGTTTGGACTATGGTCGAAGTTTTGTAACAAGTTTAAGGAGTGTTTGGAAAGGTTATATGAAACTGGAATTACTCTAAAGCTAACCGATGACGCGTGGAGACTACCGAACAAGGCACTGAACGCGGATCTATCTACAGTGTTGATGTTTTCGGATGTGGTACCAGTGCTTTACTTGCTATGCTACGGTTGGGTGCTCGGTTTGATATGCTTTGGAGTAGAAATTTGCATTCTGAAAATCATAAGAGGATCGATGAGGTTTAAAAATTACTTTAAAAGCTTGTTTGATCGTAGATCAACCAAGATCACATGGTTTAATAAAACATAAAAATAATTGAATGATACGTTTGATGTATGGTAATACAAAGAAAATACTTTACAAGGTAAACAAACTTAGCTTTTTAAAAAAAATTTAACACTTTATACAATGTCACGTGTGTCCTGAAATGGTTTATAGGAATCTCTAAATATTCGTAGATCAATCATCAATTGATGTCAGTTGGAAGAGCGATACAAATGTCTATTAGTGGAAGTATGGGTTGAATTAGTTCATTAAATAGAATCATAAGTTTTGTCGTATAATAAATAAAAACAGTTATGATCATTCACAATGTTCTTTAGTTTCTTGTTGACAGACATGGTTTACTTGACATTTTGTAATTATTCATCAGATACAATACAGATTGTTCACATTCAAATTGAGGTTGAAGATGGTTGTCCTCAAATAAGTTATATTCTTTATCGGTTGGCGTATTTCCTGACCAAAGGTTTGAAAAAGGTAATTTTGCACGTTTCTTTGAAGTTGTACAATTTGTATGAGGATTTGCTTTCACGTTTCACAAACACACTCACTCGCTATACAACCAGATTGAATGATCGTTCCATTAGTAGTATAATTGCTTTGAAAGTGTTGCTACCACAACAGCCTGCGCTGAACCATACCGACCTGTAGACCGTATAAGCCGAAACGTGGCATAGAATGCATTTTACCACCTCCGTTATCGATCGTAATCATGCACACACAGGGGTACACACAGGCCGCATGCTGATGCAGTCGCACCTATCAGGCAAGGTGTTGGGTACGGGAGAAATTTCAATTTCACTGCACGACACATAAGCTGCATTGAATCGGTGCTGCAGCGTGTCGGGCATTGGGACGGAAATTCGATAACGCACACACACACTCTTTCTCTCTCGAAAAGGCGATTTGTATGAAGTGAGACATGAGGAGATTGTTTTCATCGTGTCAATCACTCTGGCCGTGTCGTGTGGCGTGCGGTGGCGCCAATGCTGATAACTGCACGGAACTGAATGGCGGCAAACAAATAGGAGGAGAAATAAAATACAATTTTTGGAGCATGGAGTTGAAATCAATTTGCCGTTGAATAAAGGCGGACCTGGATGCAGCTGACAGTTTGCACAACAGCACCTAACAAATTGGGTCTTTTTTTTGAACATCTTTTTACCAAATATTCACGATGCACAAGCTGTGCGTATCGAATTTTATGCAATCTCGTTCAAGTTGATGGAAAGAAATCTCTCAGTTATCTCTAGGTACAGCTTCCACCACCGTTGATTAATCATTCACTACCTAAGGCGAGTAAATTGCCAGCAAATGGATATTCATCACGCGGCAGTGCTTCAGCTAGTAGCGAGATAAATTGCACCAATATAATGTACAATTTGTTTCCTTTATTGAATTACCACCAACCAGCGGGTTGTGTCGACTAGCGGAGGAGAGATAAATCGATGCGACTAAGGAGTGTGATTGCTTCTTGTACCAATATTGATTAGTAGCTCATGAACCAGATCAACCATCGCAAAAAGGGTTAGTTTAGTCGTACCAAAATCGAAGAGCTTGGATTTTATTTGATTTTTTTTTTGCTTTTTATTAGGATAGATCCTCCAAGAAACGTTCCAAACAATTTGTTTTGTATTTGTACATACTTGTGTGTACTTCGAGTTACATATTTGATGTATATGAATGCTGTATTAAATTTTGGAATAAATCGATTTTTTCATCTTATCGGTCTCTAGGTGTGGCTAATACGACGGTAGAAATTTGATACAAATCGCCTGTATCGACTGCTTTCAGGCGAGAACCCAACAAAAGAACCCCCGACTTTCAAGATGTGAAGCATTCTCTGATATTGGGGTCCTTTCCGTTTTAGGTTCTTAGGCTGAAATTTCAGCCTGTCAGCTGTTTGCATTGTATAGCAGTTTTCGAGCAGCTATCAAATATTATACCCACATACAGGAGGGCTTATCCCAAGGTATATGTCTTTAGAAGACTATTTTTTATCGCTTCTGCTTCTGAATGAAGATTTTAAAAGTGTTTTGTGAATTCTTCAAGCTACAAGAAAGCCTATTTTAGCAAAAAAAACCCGTCCTTTCAAAAAGTGACGTTTAAATTTGGTTAAAAAACATGCTAAGAGACCACCTGGACTACATACACTTTGCATATAGATTCCACCACCTGATCTCTTTAATGTAACTTGGGATAAATGATAACCAAAGCGGGTAGAAAGGAGGTGTCGTCATGTAGAACAGTTGACCATCAAGGCTTTAGGAAAAAAAAACTCAAAATCAGGATCGACGCCAGTTGTCAAATGCGACGAGCGTTGTTGGTATATGGGTTTGATGGGAACGAATTGTTTGCATTTAATAAAAAAAATTGTTTAGCACATAAAACTAGTATTTTGCAACCTATGTGGTGGTTCGACATTTTCCAAGTTATATTGCAGCTGCCGCCTATAAAAAAATATCGATGGCTGTTTGTCAAACTGAATCTCAAAATGGCAATTTACCTAACGCTAAGAAGACAACTCCTCTATATTCCACCTTGATGATAACACGGACTAGTTTTGACATTGTTTCGTTGAATCGACAGACATAAAAAACACAGACAAAAGTTTTGATACCAACATTACGACGAAATCAATTTGGAGAGGTATATGACTCAAGCAGTCGGAAACCTAAACAGAGCAGCATATCTTTGAATATGTCTCTATCAAACATTCGTCTGTAGAGCATGAACGATTACATCCTGCTCTACAAAGACAAAGAAGAAGGATAAGAAGACATTGTTTCGAACAGGTACTCGAATCTAATTATACGCTTTGAGGCTGAAATAATCTAGGCTGAAAATCGTGGGCTAGTTTTGTGTTTGTCGTTTTGTATGGAGCTTTCAGCCGCTAACTGTCAAACTCCATATAAAAAAATGCTAGTATCGTGAAAGGCCCCACTGACAGACCAATGCTGGTGAGTCGTTGTTGAATGCTAACCTCCTTGCTATAAAACTTTTAATGGTAAAATATTGACCTTTAGAAAAATCTGAAAAGAGATACTTAAAATCTGAAAAGCGTCTTTAATCAAAAGTTCTTTGGTTTAGTATTCTACAGCAATCCATCATATCATTCAGCAACACTTAAAGGCTGTCATCCATTCTGAAGTAAGATGCAGTTTGATGCAGATAATCTTCTATTCCTCAGATTTCCATCGAGAATATACTTCGGCACCACATCGACATTCATTAACCAGCCATCCTAGACCCGGTCTATAGAAAAGCCAGGGGCACCGTTGCTAATGTTTATCCACGATACACCACTATCGATAGCATCGCACCACAACCAAAGCATCGGCACGGGAATCGAGTATGTATTATAAAAATGTCTGCTGTGCTGTCTCAATTGAGGTTGAATTGTTTTCCAACCGCGCGGGGCACACCCGTACGAAGCTACACGCGAAATCGCGAAGAGCAAGCGAAACCGAGAGCCTCAAAACTGTTGTTCCGTACAAATCGCACACATGTGTGTTTGTGTGTGTCGAGCGATGCAAAAGAGGAGGTAAAACAGGAAAACTCCCTCCCTCCCTCCGATAGAAGGGAAAAAACGGGGGCAGCCAGATAAGCATATTTTGCATCATAACGACTCCAGGCTCTTCGGGCGTTGGAAATGGGTGCGCTGGGAGCAATGCAGCACGGAGGGCCAAGATTTATGGAGCTTTCAACCGGTTCGCGGCGGTACGTTTTCGCGTGGTAAAAACGAACTGCACTCACACGCGCGAATAAGACGCTTTGTGGAGGTGAAAGACGGTACGATATGGGGGAGCAAGGAACAAAAATGAAAAGAAAAAAAAAACTTCATAAATTCAATTAGGTTATGCAGAAGAACACCAGTCTTTGGTGCACCAGTCCGGTGTCATCCGTGAACGGTAATGTCTTGTTGGATGCTATGGACTTGCGGGTAAAAGGAAGAATATCGTTTTTATTTTCTTTTACCACTGCCACTGCCGAGCTGTGTCTCACGGGTGTGGTTTGCAACGTTTGTTCTAAATTTCAATCATCCCAACACACTTGGCCTGGGCGTTTGAGAGTAGTGCAGCGGTGCATTTGCCCTAATAACTTGAAGGGGGCGAGTTTTTTTTCTGCAGCTGTCCTCTTTATTAGGGTCAACTGATTTCTTCCGGTGCCATGTGGAAATTTCTTATCAAATTTTTGTTTATAGCCACAAGGAGGAGCCTAATTATGGTCGATTAAGCCATGTTCTGTACGTGCGGAAATATAGGACGTGCAATGCTTAAAAATTCTTCGTTTGACCCATTTAGTGTATGTTTTCAATTCTTCTTTAAATTCCATATGGTTGTTCATTGGGGTTGGTAGATGAACACTTTCTTTGTGAAGGATATGTTTTACACTATTATTTGCTTTGTTTTTGTTTCGATTCTTCAATCTTATATCTTATAACACATATTTGTCCAGACGTGTTTGTATCAGTTTATAATCAGGCTTTAAGCAAAATACCAAAGTAAGTGTGCAGCTTGTAGAGTTATATGCTTTTATACATCAAGAACATAAGTGAACAGTGTAAATAAGAATTATGAAAGGACAAAAAAGACAAGTATTTCCAAAAAAGCAGATGATTAAACCAACTTAGAGTTATTTGCATTGTTTGTCGTACAGTTGAAATTAAAAGCCGTTAAATGAAACTGAAATGAAATGAAATGAGAGATGTAACATTACTTATTGTGCTTAATTAAAGCGAAATACGCTTGTTGTGCACTGGCACGTGAGGATATGCTATCATTAGTCTTATGCGCTTTGGAATGTCTCACAATAGAACCAGCTTAGATGGGCCAACATGGATGTCAAAATAAAGTAACGAGAGTTGGCTAGAGTTTGAATGGGATGAAAGTGAAAATGAAAATGGTTCTGCTAGAAAATTCAATTTAAAATACAGGAATACTGAAGATCTCTTTAGTGCCCCTTTCAGTAAGCTAGCTCATAGCTGTAAGCTTTATGAATTAGTTGATCATACACAAAGATGTTATAAACATTGAATTACCATAAAATGCAGCAAATTAAACAAAGCTACACAGTTTACAGCAATCGGCAAATTTAATTGCATTATTCGTCATCACCGTCAACGCACTGTTGCGATGAAAATTGAGCTGATTTGATTGCATTTTGCATGGCCAATTTACATGAATGCATACATTAACGAAAGTGGCGGTACGTATTCAATCATTCAAATCGCTTCGTATATAAATTCCCTGCAAGAGCAACAAAAATGCTGGACAAATAAACGACTGTCAATGATATTAGTTTGTCAATTATGTCCATTCGCGACTGGCGTTTGGTGCACGCAAATGATAAATGAGATTTGTGCAGTTTTGTTGTTTCTTTTCGGCTTCGGTTCGGCCTAACAAACGGCCCGATATCAAATATCGCTCAACTCGACCATAAAATCATGCTCGTTAGCCACCACAAATCCACCAATAAATGGTCATAAATAATGCATGAAATTATTATCGGCTCGTGAGCTGGCGCGATTCGTTGCAAAGCTGAGCAGATGTGGACGTGAAGAGCACGTTTTAGAATATTGATTCGATTTGGTGAGGGTGAGGGCATGATAACAGAAGATTGTTTCGAAAAGCAAATTGCGCATTGGGAAAAGGGTTACCAGCGGTGGAGTAGTGAAAACAGTGTTGCCGAGTTTAGAGCACCATTGTAAATTAATAAATGGTATTCCTATATCCCTTCGGCTCACAACATGAAGGAACAGTATTTTCAACATTACTTAACTTTGCCTCTCTTGCTCACACATGCAAGCAAAATGGATTAACTGAACATTCACTTTTGGAAATGACAGGCTCTTTGACCCAAATCAGGGATGAACTAATTGAAAGTTAATAACTCGAGAACATTGTCGAACAATCGAAGCATTTTAGCATATTTTCACAGGTTCGATGGTTGATTTTGTCCTTTCCATAACACTGTTTTTGGGGTTTGATGTGGGTTGCACCAAACCTTAGCACAAAATCAACCACTAACTAACCAGCTCGCCCAGAAAGCTGGACAGGTTGTCATGTGCAGGTTGTGAGGAATTTTCCTACGCCAATCTTCTAGCCTATGGCTTGATTTCATGGTCCGTTTTGGATATTGATCAAAAGTTTTTTTTTTAATTGTTTTAGAGAGTTTAAGCTTCTCTTTAAACGTGTGCGTTAAAAGTTTCCAATTCTTCGTATTCGTTATCGAGTGGGTCGGAGATGCTTTCGACGCTCAAGTTTAACTTTTCGCTTCAAAATTCATGGAAAATGAGCATGATTGATACGTGGATACCTTCTTGCAGTTTTTTTTTGTTTTTCTATTTGTATCAAGTAACGATGTGAAAGCTTATATTTGTAAATAAAAATAAGATATTGATTTTCTCATTAAACAGAATCAATTCTGCCTTCGACAGTACCAAGAAAATAGTACACAACAATAATGTACCGCACCGCTCTTTAGGATGACTTTGGCTATCTTTGGCAAACTTTTCCCCTCACAGTCACCGAAAGTGACGTAAGAGCAAACTTTTCCCCGACCCTCCTAGCCACACAGCACAGCACTTTGCACACTTGACCCGTGACGTGGTACGAAAGGTTACATTCTCCAACGGTTCAAAGGCTCGCTGTGCCAGAGCCAACCGGCCACCCTCATTAAATTAATGGCCCGTTTCATAAAGCCATTTTCGGTGGTAAAGTAATAAAATTTTAAGTGTTTTTCCAACATCTCGATGTGGTTTTATTTTTCTTTTACAGAAGAGGAAGAGCCTGCAAGGTGGCATTTTGCCACCGATTGCAGAAACTAATTGATCCCATGGTTTGTTTAGCTTACTGTACAGCAGTGTCTGGCAAGTGTGAATGTGTGTGTGTGTGTCGCCATCGGTTGCCACTTGGTCGGGACAGAAGCGATCATAAATTATGATAGAGTGTATAATAATTGATGCGGAAACCATTTAGCTTGTTGTGGAGCGAACGATGCTTACACCGAATGCTCTCAACTTGCGGTTGTTCAAAGTTGTGGGTAATTTTTCGGGTGCTGAAAAGCGTTGTTGTTGGGAGTTTTATTGGTGCTTCGTTGCATGTAAATCACTATTGGTATTTGTGCGGTAATTGATGATGGATGTTCGGTAATTGAAATTATGTTACTGGATATTTATCGTTTAGCAAAAAAAACAAAAATCGTCGCAGGGAAAAGGCAGCTCTTTTTATCAGCATATTTTATATAGGGGGGGGAATAAAGTATGGGATTTAAATAAGAATCGAGTCATATCTGGTGATAAATTTGACGTCTAATTCGTTAATCACTGGGCTGCTCCATTTAAATGTAATACTTTTGTGGTACATGAGTACATTAAGTATATTTCGAACATCGATATGAACAAACACAGCTTTAATAATTTCGTTAATTGGTCAATTATTACCACCATGAAGGTCTAGTCACCAAAGCTCAGCGCTACTAAGGCTTTGTCACACGTGTGTCCATCCAATTTACCGAGCCATTTTGTTTAACTTTACTGTATTTTACATTAATCCGCCGTATAGATGAGTTGGCGAATATTGTCTGCTCACCATTACAATGAAATATAATAGATAAAATAGAGGCCATCAAAAACAAATTTACGAAAATAATGTATTATTGACTAGCCTGGTCCAATGTTGTGGAGCGCCCATCATACAATGTTAGGTGTTTATTATTTGGAAACGCTGCAGCAAAGGAGGAGAACGGCTCAGTGTATATTTTTCCATAAGGAGATTGCTGGACTAGCCGTACGCCTCGTCTCTCCTATCTAGGATTAATTTCACTGATACTAAAAGAATGTTGAGGCCTAGGATTTTTTTAACTTCACATTTTCGATCCACAGTCTTCGGCACTAATGACCCGATGATAAGAATAATAAATTATTCTAATTCATCTAGTAACCAAATAGACTGGAATATGGCAATGAAACAGGTTAGACATTTTTGAAGATTTTATTTCCGTTAGCAATGTTCTTATTTTTCGTTAATTTATTTTCTTTTTTTATTTGCGTGGTAAATTGTTGGGCTTTGTTCTGGGCTTTGATGTGTCAAAGTAATGGTCGATGAAGATTCAAAATTTATGTGGTAAGTAGCCAGTAGTGTGCCAGATGACCTATAATTTAAATAAATAAATATATCAATCAATTGGTCAATAAAGTTTTATTACGTCTTTAGAACAAATAAAATAAAGAGTATTTTTAATACAAATTGAAAAATAAATTAAAAGAAGAAATAAAACTTTTCTAGAAGTAACAGTCGTACAGGTTTTTAAATAATTTAATACCATGACAGAAATCTAATTAGATCATATCAGAAAACGTCAAAACAACACATTTTGGTTGAGTACAATCTTTGAGTAAAAATAACATTACAATGTTTTTGAATGATACTTATCTTCAACAAGTAATACAAAAAAATTCAATATGGATGCAAAAAGAAAACGAAAAACAACATAAAATGTGCCCTTTTATACCATTGTAGCAGTAGCTGGTTGATGCTGCTCCTTCGCTTAAGCAAACAATTGCTTTCTTCTTGCTGCTTAATCTGCGCCCCCAATTGCAACAAACGAAACAAATGCTTCACAATCAAACTGACCACCCGAGTTGCAGCAGTGGCAACAAAAGCCTCGCAACCACACCCACCACTGAGAGCGGCAAAAGCAAACACATTGCCCGGGATCGAATGGAATTGCTCCGGTGCGAGGCAGTAGAAAAGACAGGAAGTGAGTGCGATAACACATGAGTAATTTATTTTCCTGTATTGAACCCAAAGACCAGCGGGTGGTGTAGTGCACAGAAAAGCACCAAACCAGTCGTTGCATCACTCGCTCACCCGGCAAATGCCGGCCAGCCAGCCAGCTGGAGGTGGATGAAGATTTGTCTTAAACTCGACAACCCGGAAGTCCAGTACCGTTGTATGTGACAGAATGGATATTAAACTGATTCCGTATCGGACGGTACATCCGTGTGCGTGAGTGTCTCTCTCTCTGTGTGTTTATCTTCAATCTACCCTTCGCAAATGCAATCGTTTCTGTGTTGTTGCCATTGCGGCGAAACACCGATAGCAGAGCGTCCAAGAAGTCCGTTTCCGGTTCTTTTGGCACCTTGGCCTTTTTTTTTGCTGGTTGGTCACCATCCCCCCCCCCCCTCGGTAAGCCAATATATTGGCAACAGAAATCCTAAACCCCGACAAACGACAAAAGTACAAACGAACGTACAACGGCACCCGACAACCAACCCGGTTGGTGATGAAAGGAGCAAGCTTTGGAGAGGGAAACAAAAAAAAGCGATAAGAAAATTGGGATAGCCGGGTGTGAGAGAAAGACGAAAAGAGGGATTTTATAAGGCAGCAAAAGCCGCCAGCCGGGTTGAAAGAAACCAGTGCGCCATAGCAATTAATTTCACGGTTCGTGACATTTAAAAGCAAGCTAGCTTCGGGATTTATGCTAAATGAAAGGTGAAGGTGCTAACGTACCGAGCGAAACAAGCCGTACAGGCGACCGATGATGGGGCGCATGGTGGAGGTGGCGCTGGAAGGGTGATGAGAAAAACTTTCTGCAAGCAGGCGGTTGTGTGCACCGTGTCTGCCATGGTAACGTGCATGGTTTGTGGGGGGGGGCTGATGTTTAAATACTCTGCACACTCTGTGTCGTTGAAATTTCAAATTTGTCAAGTGTATTAAAACCAGAGAGAGAAGGAAAGAAAAAAGGATTATTTGATACTTTTTTCCTGAAAAAATAATTGAGTTTGATTACTGTTTAATTACCAAAACGCACATGGCGAGATTGTTTCAGTACGCCGAAATATTCCAAATAATAAAATACATTTTATAGATTTTTAATGATTCCAAAAACTCAAACAAAGGAACCCAATCCTTCCTTTACAGCTACAACCAGCCTCTCGATTAAAGTCGTCCATGTGCTGCATTTTTCCATCACTTAAAACACGATTTTTAAACAAATCACATTATCACCTCACCACCCACCGGTGTCGATCGCCGTATTGCCGCCCAAAAACACACCGTTCCCAATCTGCCACCGACAGTGATTGGGACAAGCTGTTGCGGAAAAACTTCATTATTTTGGTGCACAAACTTTACGCTGAATTGAGCCCGAACAGAGCCGAAAATCGTTTGCGTCCTCGAGCGAAAAGGAAATGCAAAACGGGTTAAAGTTTTGCGGCGGGGCTGTTTGCTGGTGCCGGAAGCACTGAGACGAGTAGTCAGATTCCAATTTTTCTGTCCCGTAAAAACTCGACACCATGTGTGTGTGTGTGTTGCGTTTGGTGTGGGGAGAGGGGGAGGTTTACGGAAAGTCACGTAAGCTTCACGAAAATCCCAAAATTCGTCCCTCGATTGGGCGAAAGTTTGCTGCCATGTTTTTATAGGCTCATTTCCGCTTTCGCTGCTGCCGGTTTGTCATGCCTGAGCCCTGATGTTGGCGAGTTTTTCCCGAGCGCCAGCGTCATATGAACGGACATTTCCGCAAGATAAATTAAATTGATGTTTTGGGTAAATAGTGGCGACCGGTTGGGCTGGAACGCTTGTTGTGCGTTAAGCGAAAACTATTTATTTTAGTTAAAGCTAATCATGAATTTATGGCCACTAAGGCTGGAGCGGAACTTGGTCTAGGACCATTCACGGAAAAGAACTAATTTGTTATATTTTCATGGTTTGTGTCATGACTTGTGCTATTTCTTTTTCTCCGTACAACAGATTTTTTATCTCCAAACGTATTAAAACGATGAAAATTTGAACTATTTTGGCTTAAATGTTGATTAAAATGATTTGAAGTTAATTTATTCTACATCAATAATATAAAGACTCTCTTAGAACGTTCTTGAAATGCTATAATTTCTAAGCTACGATCAATTTAATGTACAAAAGCATGTCTGAACCCCTCTCGAGCAGAAGGGCCTTTTTCTTCTCCAGGTTCTTCAGATAGGTTGAGATCTACCATAGGAAAAATAAAATTATTCGAACGAAATTAATTCACTTCCCATTGTACTTAATCTTCAACAAAAGCAATACAAACCATCTAACCCATCGTTGGGCTTCAATTACTTGGACGTTGTCTAATCAGTTGCTTCAGTTTCGTTGTTCCGCACGATTGTGACCTCGGCCTCGTTCCCGTGTAGCGTATATCGCGAAACACACGCTCCTCGGGATGCGTCACCGTGTGAATGCCGCCTGTATATCGACCACCACCCAGTCCCCCAGCATCCTTCTCTCTTGGTATCAGGCAGCAGCAACTTTTCCGTTTCAGTGGTTTCAGTTTTGGAACAAACGATGCCATTTGTACGAATTTTAAAACCACTTTTTTACTTCAATTTGGGACGGATGGAGAAAAATTTACAAACGTTTGTGTTGTGTTAAACGATAGACTGCTGCTTTTCAAATGAATGCTTCGATTGTTCTTGCTTGTGTGTTGGATTCTGCGCCTACTTCTCTTCCTAGCTGTCGTTGGCCGAACTTTCTCCCTGCATCGTTCGATTGAACTGTACATTCACCTGCCGGAAGACACGTTCGTCCGGCTTTACGACCGTGTAGGAACCGCCACAGGTACGCGACCAGCGAGCGCCCGGTTTCAGCCGAGCTGCAGCGTCCGATTCTTCCAACCTTCGGGCGATCATTGCCAGCTTGGCGCTGGTGCGCGGTGCTAGATAGCGTCCATCGCGTTTCCGCTGCCCAACGTTATTTGTGTCACAGGAAAGGCAGCTCAAATTTTCACTCGCCGGTTGGGTCGTGCCGGCCGATTCTGCTATGCGACCCTGAGAGCAGGATCTCGAGGGAGTAATGGAACCTTTCCGTGAGCTGACACCACCGTCAGTCTGGAGACTTTTCTTGCTGCTAGTCATAAGCTCGCCTTCTCGTAGCTTTTCCTCGAGCAGAGCTTCGATTCGCAGTGGCAGTTGATCGCGATGACTTAAGAGCAGCTCCATCTGTCGTTGCAGTTCATCCAGTTTGTCGGTAAACTCGGACAGCTTGTCGATTTGGTCCGCCGTGCACGTGGTTTGCTGCACGGATGGGGTTGATGTTGTCTCCTCCACGCTGTTCTGCTTGCTCTCCACAACCTGTTGGAACTGTTGGAATTCGTTCGATAAGCGTTCGAGCTTTTGGTAGAATAGCTGTTCTATTTTCTCCAGCCGCTGTTTAAGATCGCCTATCACAGCGAGCAGTTTAGTTTCTTGCTCTTGGAATTGAGACGCTTGTGCATCGATTTCCTCTAGAAGTGCTTCGGAGGTGACTCCTTTCGGGGCGGTTTCCTTCGGTGAAGTGTCTTCTTCTTGAGGCTCACAGACAAGGGCCACACCACATTGTATTACTGCTGTCGGTTGCTCTTGACCTTCCTCTTCTACCGGCTCTTCTGGTTCTTTAAAATCGGTAATGGCATCCTCAAGAAGTTGAAACCGATCATCATTTGTTGTTCGAGCGTCTTCAATTTCTTGTGAAATCTTGCACATACCTTCGACCAAGTACTTTAGCAGTCGGTTCAATTCGGTACAGTTGATCACTCCGTCCGGCAGTGCAATGGCCTCATCCACCAATGCTTCTAGATCGCTTGGAGTTGGATCAACCATCTTACCAAGCTTTCTGCCAGGACGGCAAATGTGGAGTTAAAAAAACTCGAAAACACGAAATTACACTTATTAATTTTTAATTCCACAAGAAGCACATACACAGCCAAAGTCAATCGAAAACAAAGTGCCAAACTCGTAGCTCCACGATCAGAGCATACTAGACTGGGGAATGTTTATCCGGTGAGCTAAATTGCTTCACCGCCAACTGAGAACCTGAGCATTCCGCTAGCAGAACCTCGTCGAGGCTTTCAGATTCGATGGTCCCACAACCACGACCGACGGTGGCCTACCGGACACACAGCAATGTTTCCTAGCAACTGCACTTCCTCCCATACCACCACGACCACCCCCAATCCGTAAGCTGGACGCTTTCGAGTTTTGTCCCCGCCGTCCACCACCCTTGCCCAGCGAAACGTTCGATTGTGATTTTGGTAGGCGCGTTTCGATTTTCGCAATTTTTTGCTGCATCACTTTCAGCATCGTTTGCACGGCCTGCAGCTTCTGAAGGATGATTTCATGCTCCTTATCGGCATCCTTTCCACCCTTTGCTCCCGCCTTGGTTTTGGAAGTGCTGGACCGGGCGGACAGTTTCCCAGTTTTGCTGGTGGATTTTTTCAACGACCGTCCATCGATCGTTACACGGCTGGCCGAACAGCAGCAGCGGCACGGACCTCCGCCAGCGCCGGGCTGAATGAGGGCCGTGAGTTGCTGAAGCAATCGGCGCAACGCACCACAGTTGATGGCAGCTCCGGAGGTGACAAACACATCATCGATGAGCTTGTTGATTTCGGTGCTGGGTGCTGCGGTTGGGGCCGGTTTTAAGGGCGCGGGCATTTCAATCGGCTGGACACGGTTCAATTTCGGGACACTGCGGAAATTAATGAATGAAAACAATCAACAGCTCTCTGTCAACATTGCAAGAATTAAAATCTGTTCCCGGTTACTAACCAACCGGTGGCAGTAGAATCCAGGGCTACTGGATCAGATGATGCTCCAAGTTAGCCAGAGACTGTGAGCTTCGAAGAGTGTTTGGGTTATTTATTGATGTTCATTAACCAAAGTTGTTAGTCGTCCGAAGATATTGAGAGACCTTAGCGCTTCTCGAATATACGCATTTTCGATAAGAAAGGAGTCCAAAGTCAACGAGTTCTTATACTACAATATGAATCTAAGTAAATTGATAAAGCGATTTCCTGGAGTGTGGAGTGGTCCTATGGTACAGTTGTCATCTCGCAGATCTTAACAGCATGACGATCCGTCGCAGGTTCAAACCTCATTTGGACCGTCCACGGTAGTCCCCCGACAGACTATCGTTTGTGTAGTACTTACTAAGTCTTGAAATCATTTATAGGCCAGCAAGAACACGTAAGTCGTTACAACCAAATAAGTAAAAGAATAAATAGGTAGCTAGTAAAAGTTTAACTTGCACATCAACTGGTTCCACAGTTGTTTTCATTCGTAAAGCGGTATCAGAAAAGATTTTTCATCCATATTATTGATGTAAATCTTCCAGTTCTGTTGTAGTAATTTTGAATTCAAATTAGAACTTCAGAGCTGTTCAATTACTAATAAGCAAATGTTCTAACTGGAAGTTTTAAGAGCTAGATCCACCTCGTAATGTTATAATTTTTAGAAGAAAAAAATCTGAATTCAACCTGCGGGATAAACCGTTCTCGTTCATTTCAAACTAGCAGCAGACATTGCCTTAAAATTGATATATATTCCAGGATATTAACGATTAACCACATAAAATAGCTTGAAAAATAAAAGTTTCATAGTCGTAATTGGTAGAATATTAAATGATGAAATGCATTAAGCTAATATTTCTTATGAAACAGTCACATATTTTATATAAATAATGACCAACGAACTATAGGGAAACCTTCTCTTGCACTAAGTATTCTCATATTTTCTGTGAAAGGTTACTCTTTTTCAGTTTTTTTGTAATCTAGCTCTACGCAAAGTTTGAATGTATGTAGATTTTCTTTACAAATCTGCTGATGCTGATGGGGTGATCAATCTGTCATCGAAGATATTGGAGAGAGCTTAGGATATTGATATGGCATCCTTTCCCGCCTCTCCAACCGGCAGAGCTGATACGATTGGCTCCTCGGTGAAACCTTACTCCCAAGCAAAATATTGCTTCTCACAACCACTTCGCACGGGCGGGGCACGTCTGGTTGTGCAAAAACCACCTTACCATCATCGTCGTTAGCCTTATGTGTTGAGTTTTGTACTCTAGCAACTTTTCCCTCTACCTTCCCGGATGTTCCCTTGCAAGATGTGTACGGAAGCGAACCGTCGATGCATCTCTGGTCAGTGCGCCACGGGCACCGGGCGATACCGAAGTGAAGACGGGTTTGCGCGTCCACAGCTGCCCGATGTACGCTCGAGAAGCGTCCCGTCCCGTACCAGCTGCGATAATCTTCTTACGTGTTGCCGTGCTTGATTTTCCGGAAAATAGAATCACACTAGACCGCACCGGGGATGGGCAAAGTCTTGAAGACTTTATTTTGCTTTCCGTTCGGTTGCTGGGGTGCACGCGCGTGATGCAGGCGACGACGTGCCTC
Organism: Anopheles merus; assembly: GCF_017562075.2. NCBI lineage: Eukaryota > Metazoa > Arthropoda > Insecta > Diptera > Culicidae > Anopheles > Anopheles merus. The sequence continues at coordinate 36,422,535 of NC_054083.1, forward strand.
GGGCGCTAAGCGTACCATACCGTAACGATCTTTTCCGGTGGATTGGAGTGGAAAGTCTATTGCCGATTGGAGTTTTCCCAGGACGCCGGGCGCACACGGGCGCTGCTTTTGCTCAGGTGCCACGGGAATCATCATCATCATCCACCCATTGGCCATTTGCCAGGATCATTCGCCCGAGATGAACTGAAGAACTAATCAATTTATTATTAAATCTCACTTTTCTTCCCAGACGCGCTCGCTCGGTCTATGGTCGCCGCTCTTGCATGCACATTGCCCGAGGTTCGGGTTCTTTAGGGGGGTTTTGGGACCGTGACAGTGCGGGAGGACAGAAGCAGCAGCAGCAGCAGCAGCAGCCGATTATGGAAAAGGCAAAGGTGCGTGGAATCAACTCCCGTACGCAGAAATGATAAGTCGGCCATTGGACAGATATGATAATCAATGCTAAATGGAAACGGGCGTGCGGTTGCTCGCAAGATACGCGTGTTTGTATATGGTCGTGTGAGAGGATATCCCATGTGCATGCTGGACCCTGATTGGAAAAGAGATTATTGTGCGGTGATGTGTAATTGTACAATACCGTCGGCACGAGCGAGACGAGCAGGTTTGCGCCATGGCGCCACAGATCATAGGTAGCGTGTGTTCTTAATTGGTGTTGTACGGCGATACTTGACTTGGGCATTCTCGCTTGCGGACGAGTGATCGACTGGGGATTAACACAGAGGAGGCCATGATTCGGAGCAAGAGTTTAATTAGTTTTGCCCGGTTTATGATACCATGTGTGCGTGTGTGTGTGTGTGTGGATGACGCAATAGGCGGATTGAATGAAAGGGAGATGCAGTGCTTGTATGAGGTGATGCTCTGTGATTTGGGATATATGAAAAGCACTCGATTTTGATTTAATGAGCAAGACAAGTGCTTTAATCTTAGACGCTATTATCAAGCATATTACTTATTGCATATTTTTGGGAAATGAGTTAGTATTATTTGTGCCGTTCTTTATGAATGTGTACTCACATGTTGTGTATTAAGATGGATATTCTAGAGGATTGTAATTCATAATTGACATATTGTCTCAACATAAGACCTCAATCGATATTCTTCATCTATAGAACGCATTTCGCATTGAGTATCACATCTGTCCAATAGCCGACTCATCATTTCTGCGTACCAGAACCTCATCTTCAATTGCATAGGTTCAGAATGAAAGTATTGTTAGGAATAATTGGCAATTCTGCAATTGATTTTACTTGATGCAAGTAAATAAAACAATAAAAACACTCCAGTTGTCCAATAAATTCAACCACTTTTCGTATATTGGGAGATCAGCGTTGAAAGAAAATTGGTTAAAAATCAAACTGTCTTATACCAAAAGATTTGTGGAATCGTAAAGTCGTATAATCAAAGAGTTGAAGATTCGTATAATCTTAAAATCGAAGTATTACAGAGTCCAAGAGAGTTGAAGTGTAGTAGATTAGTAGAGCCCATGAATTGTACACTAGGATAGGTTGTTAAGTCAGAAAACCATAGAGCTGTAAAATTTAAGAGTCCATTGCGAAGAGTCAACGAGCGGAAGATTCAATCAGAATGAAGAGTCGCAATTGTTTTGAGTTTATATCGTGATCTAAACGTAATAGATTACAGACAGCTTATCAAAGTTTTATAACATGGTAAATAAGGATCCAAACCTTTTCTAAACAAAGCCTCTCATAAGCTTGTCTACCTTGTTTTACTACCGTTGCAGCTGCTAGTCACAGGTATTTAAAGCCAAATGTGTCTATTTCAGGCACGCATCAGCAACAGTTCTTTAATTTAATAAGAATTTAGAGCAAGGTTATATAAAAACAAAGCCCAAGCAAACGAAATGCTAGAAATATTCAAACCCATTAACATGCAACTCTATCATTCCTGTTCCTAGCGAACAAACCGGTCAAAATGCGATAAAAAGAAGGCTATCCAGGTTTTTACATAGCCGCACAGACTTACATCTTTATCTGGTACGATTTATCGAAGCTTTACCTGCGTCTGGTATGCTTTGTGTGCTGTGGAAAGTGGAATAATCTAAAAACATGCCCCCTTACCCAAAGGCTTAGCAAGGATATCATGACATTGTTCCGCTGTGGTAGTAGTTACAATGTTGCTATGTTTGCAACCTCTGTGTCCGCACCCCGATTCACCTTCACGAGCTGTGGGTATGTGTGTGTTGATCGCCTCTTCGCACGAGTGATTAAAATCACCACCGAAGGTCCGCTGAAACCTTTCGAGAATTGGGGAATGAACAACAGTGAGATCGAATCAATGAAAATGGTATAAAAAAAACACAGCAGAAAGGGTAGGGATTCCCGTACTTTCACCACCGCAATCCGGATTTGTTTGATTGATTTACGATTAATCTGAAGTTTGAAACATTCCTTCGCGTGTACGCTTTGGTACGGTGGTTGGCAGCAAAAAAGGGGTTTTGTGATTTAAAATTTATAGTCTTGCTTCGATGGGAATTGAATTGTTTCGCGATGAAGGTGCAGGGCGAGCGCTCGGGAGCATGGCCTGAGGTTAAGTGAAATTTGATCGGGAATTGAATGGTGGTTGGGAACAATTATTTAGCAGTAAAGAGTTTGATTGAACGGGATCTGTAAGTAAAAGAATGAGGCTTGTATCGGTGAATTAAGTTTCAATGAATTACGGTTTAATGGAATAGTACATGGACAATAACAATATTCCATCCTGTTTTGTATAGTTTTTGTATTTTTCAATAATAAAAAACCCACCCATTTACACGACTGTTATTAGCAAAGCTTTAAACTTTCACTTACTTCCATTACATGCTTTACATTGCACGCGCAATTCTCACGTGACGGTCTGGCCCAGCGATTTTGCCAACCATCGTCACCATCTTTCACAGTTCGAATGGTATGCGTCAACAGCCAAAACCATTCCCCGCATTCGTGGCAAAATGCGTCCTTCAAGTGGCTGTGGAGTCAGTGGTTGTTGTCGAGTGTGCTGCTGGAGTGAAAGCCGATGAAAAATTATCTCCCTCCAGCAGCCTCCAGTGTGGGGAGGCCAAAAGCCAACCAGGGAACCGGCTTGCATCCGGAAGGTAAGCCGAACAATTTGAGCATTAGCATCCACGGCACGTACGGAGGATTGTTTACAAGTTAAAGAATCTCTTGATGTTCCCCTCCCGACAAGAGAATGGTTCGTTCGTTCGTTCGCTTGCGTGATCTTCCCGACCAGACGATTTGTCTTGTGTTTTATGAAGATATGTTTTGTAGGTTGTACTGTTCTGCTGGAAGGGAGTGGGAATTTTCCGATGGGGGAAAACGGGAGGCTACTGTTTGTGTGGGCATTGGGAATATGTCGGTACACTGTGCATTCCACTGGTCGGTACAACATTAGGCGTGGGAATGTCTCGTAATTTGGTTGGAGTTTAGTTCAATGTTTGCGGATGGGGTGCCGAGAGTGTGTTGCGTATTTGTCGTAATTTAAAGCGTTGCATGAATTTTTAATGAAAAATATCATGGGGATTATAGTGTATACATACCTTCGGATGATGCAAAACGGGCTGAAAGTGCATGTACAGGCCTATAATGGTACATGGGAGAGTAATTTTGCTGACTATTTTCTTCTGTCGTCTATAGCTGAAAAATATTTTAATCGACTTAATTGACGCTAGTTACTCCAAAAGTTGTTCATCATACTTATTTTATTTATATGTAAAGCCATATGACGAGCAAATCATCAAAATTGATCCCAAAATCTAAACAGAATGAAGGATTCGATGTTAAAAGTGCTTTCAGTTCGATGTTCAAAATATGACCTGTTCGAAGTTCAAACAAGAATAAGGAACGATCTTCTTGCCCTCTATGGCTTATACGTGATGTAGGTGAAACTTATATGTGAAGATAAATATTGTCTTAAACGATCGCGAGCAGGGTACCATTGTTCGATAATCAATTTTAGCATATTTGTACACAGATGTTCACAATCTTTAATCTCCTTTAATAAACTTAATAATTATTTCCAGTAGTAAGCCATATACAGGGTGTTCGGGATAAATTTGACACCTGGCCTTTGGTTATACATCTCAGGGTTGAGTTGACGTCTCGAAATGATTAATATGTCATTCGATTGCTAAAAGTTGTGCGAACAAGTGTAAAAAATGTCTAGCTCCGTAAATATGTGGAACCCGTCCGAATTGTACAAGCGCGTAACGTGTGTTATGATGGTTCGTGCCGGCCATACGAATGCCGAAATTCGGAAGGCGGCGATGTGTTCGCTGAACACCGTAAAAACAATACGGTGGACAATGGGCGGCCGTACGTTTGGCAGCAGGATTCTGCACCATGCCATACGGCCGTAAAAACACGCCAATGGCTCACTGCCAATTTCGACCGATACACCAGCACCGACGTTTGGCCACCCAGCTCCCCTGACCTTAATCCTATGGATTACTTTGTGTGGGGCTCAGTTGAGCGGGACACCAACAGGGCGTCCTGCAATACCAAAGCGGAGCTGGTGGCCAGAATAAAGGCCGTGTTTGCGGCCATCCCCAGGAACATGGTTGTCCGGGCTGGCGCACGGTTCCGGAAGCGGGTGCAGGCGGCCATCGACGCGGAGGGGGGGTACTTCGAACAAAAAATGCGGCAAACATGGTTAGCTAAACTTTGTAGAACAAAATTTCTTTTCAATATTTAACATAAATTTGATAAAAATTCCTTTCCTATTCCCTCAGAAACTGTCAAATTTATCTCGAACACCCTGTATATATATATAGTCATGGGCTTGAAGAACCGGAAATCACTTTATGTAAAGTGGAAATAATAGTTTTGGCTTTACATGATCATAAACAGTTACGATCGCATCTGGCCCCCGTTGAGCTGAAGTTTTTGATAAACTCTCAGCTAAACTGCTTTTAACAGCACCCAAGTATTATCCTGTTACAGCACCCTTACACATTGGTAGTTACATTTTAAAAAGTTGGCGATGTTGGCTCACTCCAAGTGCTGCAGTTTTCAATCAATTTGACATTACACATAGCAAAGTATTTAGTGAAACTGTTTCCTGTACAGAGCAGGAACACGACAGCTACTTCCTCCGCAATAACTGGAATTGCAATTACAGTTTGGTGAATGCAAAGTGCCAGCCATACAACTTTTTGACACATTTCACAACCAAACACTGCCGGCAACCGGGTGATTGTGGTGTTGGGCCAAAAATGTGTTCGTCCATTTCTCTGCACAGCTTTGATTTGCACGATGAAAGGTTGGAGGAGAGGTTAAATGGTCTCAAACGAAAGCAAAAAAGTAACTACATGCTTTTAGAAACTTCCTGTGTGTGTATGAAACTGTGCATTTTACAGTTGAGTGACTGATTTTAAAATTGGATGTGAAGTCTGGAAGCCCTTTTTGAATGGTAATTAAAACACTTTCCATATTTCTAGCCGCCTGTTTTTAAAGCTCCCGTTGCAGTGATTCAACTGGATCTGTCTATGCATGAAGTTGGTCCATTTTCTCGTTTGGTAGCCTGTCCATCGACATCCATTGTCAAAGAAAGTGGAAGTCGAAATGGATTGCACCGGACGTTGGTGCTATTGTTTGCAATCCGGCAAGTGAGAATATTGAACAAGCACTAAGATATCCCATGCTTTCGCTTCTATACAGTACAGCAGTGCAGCAGTGAGAACGAGCTAAACCATCGAGCTGAAGCGTTTAGATCAAAACTCAAGCACTCCGGTTTTATTCAATAGCATTTTTTCCCACCTTCAAATACAAACATCATCCCGAATGCTGCTACGCCCTTAATGTGTACGGCAAAAGTCCACACGATTGTGTGTGTGTGTGTGTCTATGGTCAAAGGTGTATGTGGCCAAATCCCGACCCGGTGTGCGGTGTGCGCACCTGGAAAAATCCATTGTCCAGGATGAACTCTGCTGTTTTCCATTTATCAACCAAACGGTGCCAACTCGTGCCGGAGATTTTCACTGCTTTTTTCACGAATCTTCAATGGATGTGCACATACGCCCACTCTCTACCCCGGTGCACAGATTTTCAATGAGCTCGTATTGTGTGGCGGTTATTGTTTTGACCGCCGATTTTTGTGTGAGGGAGAAAATTTAGCATTTTTCTGTCTCTCTCTCTCTCTCTCTCTCTCTACGTTCCGTTCTGTTACGGCCGGAAGCCTTTAGCAGTGTGCAGGCGGAGGACTGTAAACGTTGGGCAGGTAGGATTGGTAGGAGGCGGTTGTTTACCTCTGCGAGTAGGGTAGGGTTAGTGCAGCGTGTATCGAAATGTATCCTTTGTGAGGCGTTCGTTACAAAACTCGAAACATGTTTTTAGAGGCTTATAAGCTTAGTCGGTGTTAACTGCAAAAATAGGTAAGTATTTAGTATTTTTAATTATCGCTGTATTGTGCCAGTTGGCTGAATTTATGTCACAATAGTTTCAGTTTTTATTGAGTTTCATAAACTTCCATTCTGTGATAATTCATGAGCAATTGAATTCAAATAGGATTACGCAAGTAATTAAACGTTTTCAATGGCATAAAACATTGCTTTAATGTATATATGTTAAAATAATAGTGTACTTGAATAAATTGCGCCACAATTACGATTGTGGAAATAAATTCTTGATGCTTTTAATTGCTCTATTGTTGCCTTTAATAGCGGTAAAATGTAATTGTTATTGGAACTTGATTCACCAGAAAATAAACATTTAATTTTGTTCAAAAAAAGACTTTAATTCCCTGCACATTACCAGCGTTACAAGCAACCCGGAGAGAAAAAAGTACACTGTTTTACCATGTGGTGCATTTTATGTCATTTTATGCTTAGTATTACATACTTCATCGAATTCAAACTCATAACATGAAGCATAAAAAAGGCTTGCAAACGTTATTGAGCAAAACCCACAACGGTGATGGTATCATATGTCCAGAACGACGTGCAATGACCATCGCTAATAATTATCCTGAATATTTTTATCCACTCATGCCTATGGGTTTTACGCATGCAATTTCATGTTTTAACAACATAAACATAGTTTATCACACAAAAAAATAGGCTGTTTTAGTTCACAAAGCATGAAACCAAAAACGCCATCATAAGAAAAAATAATTACACTGGACACTGGTTTAATAGAAACACTGTCTACACCAGCGAACACACAAAAAATGGCAACGGGCTGTCTATCTTTATCACATAAACGTTGTATGGAAGGAATTTAATAATTGACCAAAACATGCTCAACATTTAGTGGCATCTGGTCCACTTGCTGCCCTGTTAATTGTTTCACGAGCGCAAAGAAAAAAAAAAAACAAAACCGGATGAAATGCGATGCAACAATAGTACAAAACTAAGTAAACGCTTCGAGCCATTCAGGACATTCATAGTGGTGTTTGGCGGGGAAAAAAGGCGGGAGTAAAATGTTCGTACATATGTTACCATCCTCGTGCACCTAACCAACAATAGCTGACCAATGGAACAACGGTGTGGGGTGGTGGGGTGGGTGTGGTTGAGAATTAGTTGTCCTTTGGCAGCATGGAAGCTGCGTGGTTGTTTGAGTGTTTTTTTTGTAGTAAAACCACTTACGCGAAGAAAGCGAACGAAAGAGCGTTATTCTTTTCAATTCTCAAATAAAAACCAGTGGCAATTTAGTGTGATGGATCGATTAGAGGATTAATTATTGTAGTCGCTTTCAAAAGAATGGCCCTTTTTTCAATATATTTGAAATTATTTAAAGCATTCTCTCTTATCGACTCAATTTTACTGTCAACTTGTACGTTTAATAGGAGTTGAAACCGAATAAAATATTTATTTAATTTTAAAGAAAATTCCCAAAAATGGTTCAGTGACTACTGGAACACTTTTTCACTTCCGATATTCCTGATAGGATACGCATAATAAATGGCCACCACCAAAGGTTTAATGGCAATGAAATTCGGGTGAACGCATCGAACACTGCATTGCGGTTTGCTGAAGGCAGTGCTATGTTGCAAGAGTGCTGTCGCTCGATTTGAAGATTTATGTTTCCGACTGGGAAGTGGGTCCATTGTCCATTGTGCTCATAATAAGGTAACATGCAAAGGAAATTCCCAAAAATAATATGTATTTTATTATTCCTTTATTTGAGCTATCTTGCTACTTTTATTAAAATAAAATGAATAATTGACTCCAAAAATTGTACACTAAGAGAATTAAATTCATTACATTGCATTTCCTTTATTTGAGCTATCTTGTTACTTTTGCTATAATAAAAGGAATATTTGACTCCAAAAATTGTACACTAAGAGAACTAATTTCATTACATTGTATTGAAACATGTTACCTGAAGTACAAAGAAAGGAAAATATTCTCAATTTGTTGCAATTTTGTTGCCACAAAGAAAGGCATCAATTTCTGACACCAATTTTGCATACAGCGCAGAACAAAAAAGCGAATAAATGCTCTTCTCTCCTTTCAACGTCTTTCACGTGTTTATGGTGCCGTTTTTTTTGCCAATAACATGCCCTGTCATGGTTGTCAGCTTTTCCGACAGAATCGGGCAAACTTTTCCCTCGCTTTCTTCGAGACCAGTTTTGCGAGATGCGTGATGGTGTTGCCAGGCAAAACGAACGCCCGTGTTCGCTTAATTTTGATAAAGTGGTTTATTGGTGCATTGTGCATTTGCTGCAAGATATCCTGGCCCTGTCAGTGCTGGAGCTGAGTCATTTGTCTGCTTTTGTAACAAAGAGTGTCGAGTTTGTAAGAAGGGAAAACAACGTGCATCTTATTGGAGGTCAACGCACGGGCGAAAGGTTACGCATTTTGAATAATTGTAGTTGCATCAAGGACGGGATGGAAGCTTAGCACATTATTTATTTGTTTTCATTGTCCCAATTTTATTTTATTATAAATTATATATGATGTTGATAGCTCAAGATGGCCGAAGATATTGTATTTAATATAACATACAGTCAAAGGAAGCCAACATTCCAATGAATCATTAAACAAGCAACACAACTACGTGTATTGCTACTTCGTGCATTATAGAGCCTCTTTCCGTGTCTGAGTACAACTGCTTGTAGCTACGAAACCCAACAGACTGACCTACCATTGCCAAGAATTTAGATCCAATTCTCCTTCGGAAGTAAACGCTGTAAGCCCGATGTGTCGACCGAGCACAGCCGAAGCATGCGCATGCTCATGCCGTTCTCCAACTTCGATATGCTCCTTCTAATGGGAGATGATACTTGTTGAATGGTATTTCTCCTTCCAGGGCCGTTATTTAGATCACTTTCGGGCCAACTCTCCCCTTGAAATGGTGACATGTGTTTCAGTTTCGTTCCATTTCCTTTGACGCTTGAGCACAGCTTAAGTAGTTTGTTTGTCGTCTGCAGGTACTGGAGGTTAGTAGCGAAGGTGAGAGCAGCAGTAGCAAAGTGCGAAGATGTAAGTGCCATTGAAACTGAATATGATTTTACTTTCATGTTTAAGTTAGATCAATTGGACTTAAAGAAAAATATATATAAAATTGATTTTAATCCCTTTTTGACCTGAATAGAGCTCCGATTGATAGCCATCTTACGACTCTTTAACGATAAACCCACTCACCTGCAATAATTTTCCACGCACCATTTCCTTTATCTGCTCTTTAAGAGCATGAAACATCATGCTTCAAAACTTGCCAAACAACCGCCATCCAGTGCCCTCAAATATTTTCATCTCATTTCACCATCGCCCGCCTTGCTCTCCTGCCCCTTCACCGCCATTTGAACGATCGTCGCTTGACGTATCTCATCATGCCATTTTACATAAATTTAATGCTCACTTACTACTAGCTGAAGTGGCGCACTTTCGGCTTCGGGTACCTTCCGGAAATCAATGAGTACCGTGTAAACATTCAGCCAGCAAGGAGCATTGCATCCTTGAGGCAAAGGACTACCATCACCATCACCACCAACACCACAACTTCACATCCGTGCGAGTGAGCGTGATAATTGGTTTTTAGTAGACCAAGCTTCCTTCGGCACGATGATGCTTAGGTTACTTACCCGGCCTGCGTTGATGCTCGAGTGGCTCGATGGGGCTGATGGTTGTGAGAATTACCTTCCTGTGTGTAGAGCTGTGTGCATTTTTGTTGGTACTTTTGCCGATCGGAGAACGCGCTGCTGGGAAAGCTGAATTATTTTATCGTTTTACTGTTGTTTACGGACGTTGTGCGAGGAAGCATTCTGCTTGGCTCTGTTCAATGAAATTGTGCAGTCAAATGTTTAACAAGATAGTAATGAATGTAAACGTTATTTAAGACTCGTTACATCTTTTTCGATTAATTCGATTTTGCAGCAGCATGTTGATTGGTTAATGCTATCAGAAGTTGTAATGGATTACACATTCTTGACGATTTCAATGTTATGATATTTTTAATAGATGTGTATTATCAGTTGGTATTTTCAGTTTTGTTGTATAATGCTGCAATACAGTACAGTCAAATGATGATTTTATATATTCGGTTGGCCAATTTGAATGCTTTTTTATTGAAGAAGATTGTCCAAAGAACATACAGTGGCGGACCTAATATTTTCACCTTTTATCTGACCTAAACAGTTCCCAGGACCATTTTTCCGGAAAATGTATTAATAAAACAATATCAAAACATCATGTATAAATGTAAGAAAAGGTATGAATTTTATGCAATTCATTGAAAGTCGGACAGCCTCCATTCCTTGACAAAATGCCCATGTAGTGTGCCTAGATTGGCCAATTTGGATCTAAAATCGTTTGCTATCAGTTATTAAAGGCCAATCAACAATCTTGGATGGCCAGATGCCTGTTACATAGCCTAGGACAAGCACGATATGGAATCAATTAAATGAATTTCATAGTTATTTTGATTTTGAGGATATTCATATTATTCATAATTTTAATGTAACTAAATATTAAAGAAGTACCAAGAATGAAGTTTTCCGATAAGTGTTCCAGGGAATTTTCCAGAGTGCAACAATGTATTATAATATATAAAAAATTGAGGTTGCGATTTAAGGTGGCCATCACTGTAATTATGTCACATACAATAAAGCTACAAATTTCTCCAAATAATGCTTCAAGCCTAGTTTCAAAATTTGAAACGATGTGATGCCATTAAACAAAAACAGAAAGCTAGTACAGCTACATGGTTTATGTGTGACTAACTTATTTAAAATATAATTAAATAAAAAATCTTACAAACTAACTCCTGAACATAGTTGTTTTCCAAAATCCCAAAATTACAAGATAAAACCTTAGAGTGAACAAGTCCATAAATTCATGACATTCAGAATAGTTATTTTGTTTTATTAATAATACGATTTTTCATATGAAGTTCTATAGTTTGAACAGTTGTATATTTGCTTGTTACTTATTGGTTTAATATTCATTACTTTTAGTGATTAAGTAATAAAAGCTACCAAAGAACATTCTCAAAATGTCACTAAATTATTCCACTTACAATCGCATCGCATCTGTTACAGATTCGCCACTGCCTATCTTCCAACCGACTAAATTACTGCCGGAAATGTTGAAAAATTCATGCATATTAACTGCACAATATCAAAGCAGCATTATCTCACCGGAGGGATCAGCAATTATCGCAAACCACCGGTTTAGGGGACCGGTTGAATTGCATCATCGCTGCGTAAAATACCGGGTACTGGGGTTCGCAATGGCATACACACAGCAGCAGTTCACTTCGGTTTGTCATCATAAAACAAACTCCCCGGAGAGCAGAGCACACGCTGGAGGTGGTGGATTGCATTTACTTCCCCTTGCGGTATTTATGCTGAAAGTCAATATTAAATCTGCGATAAGTGAGATAAGAGACGTTACTTTGCTTTGCTCTGGCATGGGGGACTACGAAAAGGAAACGGCTTAATAAAAGGATGCAGTAGAATGAGGAACATTTCCGGGAAAAAAAGAAATCTCTTTCTAGTTTATTTTTGTGATTAAAAGAAAGGGACTAGTCTAACGCCTCTTGTGTAGCATTCCACGCAGGGTGAGAAGTAATTGCACTCCTCACACTATGTTTGTTTGTGGTTAAGTCTTTTGACTGTCTCAAGAGCGCATACCTTTCATCGCAAGTGCCCAGCCCAGTAACGCTTATTATTATTATTATTTATTTATATGCATTTATATTATTTATTATATGCATGCAAATTTATTCGTCTGCAGTAAGAAGCAACCGAACGCATGGTCACCGGCTCCTTCAAACAGGTGCATTAAATTAAGCCATTAAAACTAATTTTCCAATTGGTATCAGGCGAACCAAATTACTCTGGATCTGTGCATGCTTCGGCAACGTTTCGTGTTCGTGTTTGCACGTGGCTACGACGGACCACGACTAGCCCTTCTTGAAGGGTTAATTTTGTCAAAGAGCTTGTTCACGTTCCTTACCACGCGAAGGAGTTTGTCAACTCAATCGGACGGTACGGGTGCTCGTGGTGCTGGATCTGCTTATTAGTCTAGTTATAAGGGAGGATATTTCTACGTTTTTTTAACAATCCCGACAAAAACACACGTTAGATTTGGCGTGTTTGCCCATCGTTTATAGGGCAATGATTAACGCGCCGCCGTCACGAACCACCCGAAACGACCAATAATTCAGCGTCGCGTCATGGACGATATAATAGGTGTATGATGAAAGTGGTTAGAGCCTTTCGAAGGAGCATGGAGTATTGGAAAAGTTTAAAAAGGTGCCTTGAGGTACAGTTCCCTCTTTTGGAGTGATCCATGAGTCCATGAGTATGGATTAGAAAACGCCACAACACTTTCAGGAAGCGTTGATTGGAGCACTCAAAACTGATCGGTTCTCAAAACACTTGTATGTCCCGGGGAGTCACAGACATTTTTGAAATAGCTAAACTTTCTTCCTTGATCCGGAAGCCATGTTCTACCAAGTCACACATACACAGCGTCTTGTGTACTTTTTTGCTGCTCGGATTTTCTCCAACTCTCCGAAGAAAGTTATCTCATTAAAAGCAAACGCATTCCCCGTGCCGTTTTGTTAGAAAAAAAAAAAAAAAAAAAAAAACCCCAGTCAAACAAACCCTGCGACGCCTGTTGTCTTCGCAAAATTGTTCGCTGATATGATATTAGTTCAACACTCCCCAAACAACGCGCTTGCGAATGTTGTTGCACCCGTACACCATTGTTATGCCCGATTGTTTGTTCCGAGTTTTCGCAGTGCTCCCCGTTCGACTGCGTGCTTTGCGGAAGTGGGGACGAAATTTCGAACCGGCAAAGCAAAGAAGATGCCGTCCCAGCCGCGAAAGTTTGTCTGTTTTGACTTCATTGCTCGGGCGGTGGATGATAATGGTGGTTTCTGGTTGGTCTCGTGTTTGTGGGGGGGAGTTTTTGCTGTTGCTGGCAGATTGATCAAACCAAATATTTGCTCCGAAGTGGAGAGTGTATTTCAAACGATCAGTCGCTGTTGCTATAATGGAGTTTTTTTCTTTCTCTTCTCTTCTGTCCACTTTCCGTGCTGCTTTTGGTGCTGCGCCTAGTCAAGGCGATCTTTTCAACAGTTGCTCAAATTTAGATTATATGTTTCGTGGCATGATTTGGAAACAAAGAAAGGGATTATACGCGTGTCAATATTTGTTTCCTATAGATGTTTCTGCAAAGGCAACTTTTGGGGCATTGAAATAACTGTGTGTGTTGCAATAAGATAACATTTTGAAACAATTATAATATGTTTAATTTTTTTCGTATCTTCAGTTTCTCCTATTGGTATTGAAATAAAAACTAATTCAAAAATAATCAAATTATAGCAGTCAGATTGTATGGTTAGAAATAGTTAGACAAGAATATAAAATGTAATTCATTGCAATTACAATAATAAATATATTATTTCGTAGCATTTTTGCACAATAATAAAAGCTTTCCATACTGCTTTCTGAAGCTTTAGTGTCGAAATTGAATCAACTAATTCAAAAAAAAAAAAATACCTAAAGCCTACATTGTGCTTTCGTTACGCTTCTTCATTCACTTTCCCGCTTTGAAACGTGACACTGGCCAGCAGACCAAACACACAAAAACATTATTACGTTTGCCATTACACCAATCTGGTCGATGTTTGTTGTGCTATTAGTATCAAAGAAGCTACCGAAATGAAAAAACGTACCATTGGGCAGGGCCAAATTGTCCAAAGCATTTTGGGCCATTGCTTCGCATCGTTTGCTCCTTGGCAAGGCAGGTACGGTTTGGCGAGTTTTGCGCTGCGACTTTTCACTTCTTTTAAGTATCGATGGCAATCCAATTTTCTGCTCGTTACAAACACAGAAAGCTATGGGATAGAAATAATTCGCCAGAGGGGCAGGAAACGGTTGCGGAAACGATGAAACTTTTTCACTTATTTCCCGGGAGCTTTTCATACGGTGGACAAACATTTTGCTCATTTTCTCGTGCGGCTCTTATTCCATTAGGAGTACTTTGAAAAGCGTTGTGCCACACATGAAGGCATGGTGATGGTTGGAAATTGCTATAAATGTATAATGGTTGAAAGGCTGTTTTCATTCAAGCTGCTAAAATAGAATTGAAGGTTCTTGTTGCGATGAAAATGTGTTCGAAAAGAGTGTTTTGTGTTGAAGCCAAATAACGCTTCATAACATGTTTGTTGCCGAAACACAATTCATATCTTTCAGTAAGACTTTACGCAATTATTATCACGTCAATACCTTCCAAAGATCGATTCTTCTTTACGACACCAACAGAAAGACAATCCTTTTCCTATTTCAAGGCTCAATTTTGCTTTGTTCCCCATTTTGGGCCAACGACTGTCATTGCTTATTATGGGGACACTCCGAGCGCTCCAATCGCACCGCATTTAGACTTTAGGCGGTAAAGTTTGCGTGCCGAAAGGACATTTCACACGCATCCGACACATGCCGACCTTCCTTTTGCCCGTCTTGTTTGGGCAGCGATGGAAGCAGACATTTCAGGTCCAATGGCAGAAGAAAATTCGACCCAGCGACTGTCTTCACAGGGAACGGAATCAAATGGATGGCGAGATTCGACGAGAAAGGCCTGTGCGAATCGTTATTGTTTTGCTTGTTGTCTTTCGATTGAACAATGGCAGGATTCGTTGGATTGTTGGAACGAGGGTTTCATGTTTATGGTGTTTCGTTGATGATTAGAGAAATTTGATAAGCCAACTAAAGCTCCGCTTACAGAATCGATACGACTGGCTCGGAAGGTGTCTGGTCGTGGAAGGTGTGAGCGTGTTTATCTCGTCGGCAAATCGGGCGTCCGCTGTTGTTGGGGGGAGCGTTAGAAGTACGCTTTCCTTTCATTGAGCTTTGGATTAGAGTAGCAAATCGTCAAGAATTAAATGAAATTGTGAGCTTTGTTTCTATCGTTTTATCGTTTGTTGTAGTGTTTTATTAATAGTTTCCTCCTTTTCATGGTCATCAGAAATGAGTCTTAACATTGTTTGCATTAAAAGAACGCCAAAATGATTTAAGCAACGAATTCCTTCCGCATGTTGCGAACCGTTCAAGAAGTTCTTCCCATACAAATGCTAACCTTCTGTTTATTTAGCTTCTAGTAACCACACTGACAAGCCCGCACCCATTTGCAGCTGCTTCGGTCGTCCCGACAAACGACAAACCACACCGTGACTTTCTCCGGTGGTGGTGAAAGGCAAAGAGTTGTGTCACCGTTCCGAACCAAGTCCCGGATCCCATTTCTCATAATGGACAACGGGGAAAAGGAAAATGGGAGCTCCGTTTTTTGTCGCCGTAGTTTTCGGTCAACCGATAAGGGATTGGTGTTGAAAGGAAGCTGTGACTGAAATGGAAGTAACTTTTTGCAGTGAAAATCTCTCTCCATTCCTTCCACTTTCAGGGTTGGGAACCTGTGGTGTTAGGCTAATGCGTTCGTTTCGGGCCCTACTGCCAGAGCTGCTCGTTTCGAGCGTTTCGTTTTAAAAACGGATGTCGTGAAAATTCAAAATTAATGATGATCGTGCACACCAGAACCCGCTCGGTGAAGTGTCCATCATTTTTTTGGGCACAGAGTTTTGTTTCATTTGCTGCAGAAACTCTGCCGTGTTGAAAATAAATAAAAGTTGCTTAAAACTATTGCCCCGCCGAGCCCGGAGCTTGGGTTGAAGTTTTAATTTGGTGCCGAGGAGGGCAAAGTTTTGCTTGTTTCGAAGGTGTCGAGAAGTTAGCAGACGATACGTACGTTCCGCAATCGCAGACGTCTGGACAATTGGTGGAAATGAAATGAAGTTTCCGTACGTGGTATTGCTATTGTCCGTTTGCGTAGTTGCCTCGGGTGAACGATATCGTATTAATGCGTTGGAAACATAATACTTTTTTTGCAATTTTGGATTGAGAATGCTCAACTTTGACAGAAGAAATAGGAAATGGTATGACTTCTTTCCTTCATTAATGTTAGGAAGCTTGCACTCTTTTGTTGCGTTGAAATGGATCCTAAGCTCTGTACAGCTCAAAAAGATTCGTTCAATTTTCCAATGACCTATCACTTTGAGCAGCTTGAAGCCTCCCCGTCGTCATCGTTAGTGTATTGTTAGCAAACACTAAACACCCCACCGTTTCAATCAGATTATTTTCACATCCACTTCCTCTTTTCGAAGCTCAAGTCTCTCAAGCAATGTCATCGTAGAAGAAATACCTTTTCTATCGGATAAAGAGCGTGGTGTAGCGTTTCTCGGGGAGTTCACAGCGGGACAAAAAGGAACTTTTTTGTGAAAAAAATGACTGGTTTCATCTTTCCGGGGCTGCGACAAAGGACACTCATTATTGTTATTAATTTTTAACTAACACCTCTGGCACCTTTTTTTTCGGGGGGGTAAAAGTACGTGCCGAATGTGTTTGCTAGTCACCCTGCGATACTCGGACACTCGGTGTTTTAGTGAAGGATGTGGAAATTTCGTCGACAGCCAGGAATTCGTTTCGGTTGTTTAGGCTGCTTAATTAGAGAAGTTTGTTCCCTTTAATGATAGGTTTGCCTTACCTTCTGGAAATTTTACCCCTGCTTTCATCAGCTCGTTTCCTTTCAATATGCTTGAACAAGCTGCTGACAGGGGTTTATGTGTTGTGCGTACTTCGTTGAACTGGAATACGTTTACATGCTCCGGAAGAATTTGTAAATTTTACCAACGATTCATGAAATTACTTTTTTACTGATGGTGAAGCACCACGGGCTAGAAGGCTCTACAATCACTTTCAACTGTGTGTCTACAATACAAGCGCGATTGGGAGTAAAGTTGATGTCAATCAGTCGCTGTGTAACGTTCTTTTTTTTTTTGTTTGGCGTTCATCGACATTCCGAAGGGAGCAACAACTCAGAAGGCGTTACGATTGACACCCACTGGCATGGTACGTGCACTGATTTAACGTTAATCGTGTGCCACAAGGGGAAAGCGTACATGCGTTCGGGTGGGAAAATTCCTAATTTCTATTCAAATTGCTTCATTGTAAATTCGGTGACAAATTTCACGACACGCATGACAAACAGTGTTATCTGTGGTGGTGATTAAAATGGAATTTATTTCAATTCGAGTCGCAAACGCTGTTCAATTTACAACAATTTAAAATAATGTTATTTTTATTAAAATAACTTAATGGTTAAAATAATTTATCAGTGAAAAAAAAAACACTTTGGCCATGAAAATGAGTCCCGTAACTTGATGAAAATTGATTACAGTCGCACTCATTAGACAGGTATGACGTGTATAATTTGATGAATGAGCTTCCCGGAGAGTAATTAGGACTTTAAAACGATTAGGTAGATTATGTCTGTTAATCTCCCTACCAAAGCATCCGCCTTTTCTCTAATTGGCTTTGTTTTAAAGTAAACTGCCTGCTTTTATGAGAATTCAACTAAAAAATTGAATGAAAGTGATAGCTTTAAGGATAAAACCCCACACAATGTGGTCTATCTGAGTGCAAAAACTGGTCGTTATGTGACACAATGATATTTAAAGCCCCTTTTTTGTGCTTATTCACTTTGCTTTCCCATCACAAAAAGTGTAATTATTGTTTGGTAAACCTTCGGGAGGCACTACATGTACGAGAAATGATAAATAACCAAAACAATTTTGCTATTAGCTCTGGAATGGCTAGCTGCTGTGTTTTGCAACACTTTTACTCGCAATCTCTCTCTATAACAATCTCCCAAAAAAAAAAAACCAGTTACGCTTACCACAGCCCAGTACGCCTAGAGAACCTATTAGTGGCAAATGGCTGCTGTGCACAGTGCTACTGATAGGGAGTGTGCGCGCGGTTGGGTAAATAATGTGGAATTCGGAACGCCTCTGGAATTCATCCCCAGCCAGCCAGCGAACTGTGAGCATGAATGCAAAATTACTTGCTCGGGCGACAAAAAAAAGGGCGACACAAATGCACCGTGCAACTTTCAGGTACGGGGGTTCGATTTTGAAGTACGAACCTGCAAACCGAACGTTGGGTTTTTGCTGCCACCTCTCGCTTGTTATGAATGCCAAAAAGCATTGTAACGTGATACTGTTGAGGGATGAATTATTTTATATTCTGCTGGGAGCAAGCAGGCAGTATTAAAATAATGGTTATGTTTTCATTTTGTAACGATGGACAGTCGTGTTTTAAATGCGATTTTGCAGTAGAGTGTGTTACGTTTGTAGTGAGGGCTGAGGGCTTTGTGACAGAGGCTGTTCGTGTAGAGTCGTTTTTGTCGTTATGTTGGAACTTTGTGTATTTTATGGGTGGTATGCGATAAGCGATATCAACTGGCATACTAGTAAATTATAAATAAAAACTTACTCCGGAACAAATGATTCTCCATGAAAGTATGAGGTATATTTTACATTGAAGGCACTTTATTCTTTTATTTTCCTATTTTTCTTGTTATTTTCTTTGCTTGAAAGAACTGAATTCATGCAAAAAAAAAAATGAGTTTAAATGATTTTGTCAAACATGATTTAATAAATAGTTCAGGCATCTACTATATAACATCAAAACCAACTTTTAGTTAGGAATAACTTCAGTGATACCAGCAGAAAGTGTTTTGTTGGTGTGTTTAATTTCAAACCCTTAATATCTATTTCAGTTGGAGTTTTATTCATAGTAGTATAATTTCTATCTTGAGATTGAGAAACCCTGCAAAATCCAGCATGTGTACCATGTATCATACACATTTACAGCCCGTTTTTATTGCAACCATCGTACATCGTTCTAACCACCATTTCACGCACATTAAACAGCCCCGGAGAATGTTCACCCGGAACCCGAAAAGCCCCCAAGTCAAAACTGTGCAAAACTTCCAAAGATTCTGCAGCATCATCATTTTCCACCGTAACAGACAGCAGCGCATCTCATCCCCGCGTGTCATGGATAGATGACACGCAACAACAGTGCCATCACTTGCAAGCTTTCACACCAACGCCTCGCCCAGCCCAGGGCCTGCGAATGACAACGCCCAAAAGCGCGTCATGGATATGATCGTTTTCTAACCGTCTCGCAAACGTGTTGCCCCCCCCCCCCCCCCCAAGACACGCATCATCGGTCGATGCATCGGTATGCATCCTGTCGAGTGTTGGGAGATTTGTCTCCCTTTCGAGATGGTATGCAAAGCTTACCCGCACAACAAAACGGGAGCCAACTGGAACCGGTGAAGCGTGAGCTGCCTGGTGTCAGCTCGGTTTGTGCCCGTTGCTATGGGTTTGGAATTTATTGCAATCGGGGTGCGAGATTTTGTAACTTGAGTTTACCATCAAGAGGCACCAGCTGCCTACCCGACACGACCGGCCTGGCTGAGCGTGGTGTGATAAATTTTAGACCACAATATAGTTTACAACCATCACGGTTTGTTTGGAGCAGCGATGTCGGACGTCGGAAATAGAGTTGTGAAGTTTAAACCAGATGAACTGTTGGACAAGTTGAAAGAACTTACTGCGAGACTTTCGGTACAATTGGTTACTCTAAATAGAGCTACAATTGAGGTATTAGCACATTGCACTCAGTTTACGTTCCAATTTCCTAACATCAAAGCAATTTCTGGGGAAGAAAAAAGCTTTTATCATACAACCACGATGCAAAAGTAAGTTTACTTCCCCAAGCAAAACCTTCGAACCTCACCAACTGGGAAGTAAAAACAGTCAAACCAACCAATTCATCCAATCAAGCAATGCAACCTTTCTCCATCTCGGCCGTTACTTCGCCGCATGGTTCGTGGCTTATCAAAAGGGGTACATTTTGCACTGTAAGCTTATCGGCCGGTAAGATCCAGGGCCAATGTGATTTCCCCTCCACTGTGAGAAGAAGAAGTAGTAGTAGTAGCAGTAGTTGCCGCGGGAAGTAAACGCCACGTCAGCATCATTATCATCATCAGGCGGGAGAAACTGTTCGCGCAATAAGCTAACCGAGTCGATCATGTTGAGGTTTTTACCTTAGATCCACGAGCGAGCAGCACAAGGGAAATGCATTAGTCGTGCTGGGTCGTTCGGGGAAGGAGAGAGCAACACACACAAAAAAAAACATAGAAGAAGGTTTTTAAGGTTCACCCACATTTGGGGGAATGTGACTTTCATCTGCATCCTGCCTTTTATGTTGTAGCGCGAAGAAGCGCCCCGTCATCGTCGTCATTAGCTGGCGTGTAAGGAAAGGAAAGCGTATCTTCTAGGAACGGCGGGTTGGTTTGGGGACGATGATCATCATCACGAACAGCTCGTCCCAGTCTCGACGGTTAATGTCCTTTGGCGGCTGCTGACGATAAAATGTCTGCAACGATTTTCTTCCCGTTTTTTTTCGGTGCCGGTATTCCCTCCGCTAAGAACCCACAAGATAGTGCGCCGTCAGGCAATGGGCGGTGATCCATCGTGGATCGTGGAACCTTATTTTGGCTGTTTTTGTGAAGCGTTCCGCACAGATTGGCTTTCGGTGATGTGCTCTGTGGGAGGAATGTATTCACCCCGGACGATGGCACTATCGTTCCACGATGGCAAACAAATATCAAATACAGATTGGCCCCTGCTTTGGTTGGAGGAAATTTGAAGCCCGTTTGCAAGCTGGCTGAAACAAGCAAAGTGGTATCGAATCACCGGTGCAAAGTGGGTGTCGGGAACAGATACTGCGACTATGGTGCAGCGCCGTGGGAAAGGGTGTACCAGGAGTTGCACAGTCATTCCATTCCATTCGATTTTACAGCTCATCGATCAAAGCAATATGCACATCTGCACAATAATTGGCAAGTTGTGATACCTGCAAACTGCATGGTTCAATGGGTTGTGTTTGAAATTGATGCTGCTGCTGCTGCTGCTACAGTTGCACTTGAGGCCACACCATTAAGGTTTCGGTTCGATGTTCGCTCGTAATAGACATCAAATAGTTGCCATGAATTAGTCGACTGTGCTGGTTTTGTTGCCTAAACTGCCACTTTAGCATCAGGACCGGTGTTTGAACTATTATTGTATGTGGTTTGGTAAATGTTGGAAAATTGAAATGGAACGCATTTTATGACTTAGAAAATCTTGTGATTTTATCTATGCAATGGTTTTACTTGCTTATTTATCAAGATCCTAATTGAAAAGTGTTTCTATAAGTTATCACACATTTGCACAATTTGTCTTAGAAAATTCGATAAATCAAGCTGTTAACTCGAAGGAGAATTTCGGATAAAGTCTTGCGCGTTTCTTTCTATATTCTAAGCTACCAATAATTACAAATCTTGTAACGACGATTTGACAGAGAAAAAGAGGACGAAAAAGCCTTTTCTTCATCTATTTATTAAATCCAGCCCGCTAGTGATGTCAGCGCAAGTTAAAAAATGAACGGATTTGTTTCCGCTCCGCTTCGAATTGCTCGAATCTAGCAGTTGCTACTCACGATAAACATTATAATATTACTATATAATGAATAGGTAAGAAGAGTTGTATTGGCAAAACAGATTTTGTCTTTATCGGAGAACAATGATTCTACTTTTTGTTCCAATAGAATATGAAATGGTGTAGCCTTGCATCTCAGTACAATTGCTATGTTTGTTGCTCCTTTTAGTATCCAGTTTTCAAATGTTGATCCAAAACCTTCCACCGACTCAAATTTAGAAAAAATGAAAAACGAATAGCGCCTTCACGAAACGAAAACTAAAATCGACTCTCAATGCCTTTTCCATTGCTTATCGCAGGCGGACAAAAACTATTGCACATGTTGCAAAATTCATGAGACATTGAATTAAGTAGTGTTTTGCTTTCATTCGTATTGGATGGGAAAAAGTACTTTCTATTCATCATCTCCCCGGCGATCGATTGCGTGGCGGGACGTTGACGGGAGTATTTGCTTCAGAACCAATCGAAACACAATACTCCCTCACTAAGAAAGAGATTTCAAACAGTCATTCAGACACTCGCATGC
Organism: Anopheles merus; assembly: GCF_017562075.2. NCBI lineage: Eukaryota > Metazoa > Arthropoda > Insecta > Diptera > Culicidae > Anopheles > Anopheles merus. The sequence goes on from NC_054083.1 coordinate 36,444,888, forward strand.
ACAATGGTAGTGAAACTATAAAAACCAAATGCCAAGGAATGGCCACAAAACGAAGGCCAGGGGAAACGACTGTTCACCAAGTTATGCTCATAATCAATAAGCAATGTTTGCTATCAACTATTTTATGATACAATAAACTCTTCCCTGTGCTTTTTTGAGGCACTTAAACGTTGATAGCCTTCACGGGTTAGTTTACCATGCATACATTGTAATTGAATCCAGGCATTTCCTGCGGTCCTTTGACGGCGGTAAAGCTATCTATTCACGGCAACTACTACCGTCGGCCAATACCTATCGATGAATTACGCCTGTACAGCAAGCGTGCAACGGAAAACTTTTAACAGCAACAATCTAATTGAATACGGAACGAATAATAATTGACTTTTAATTACACCCCGGGTAGGTTCATGCGTGAGCATCAATGTCCCCCGACCGCAGTAAAGTTATTGATTTTTGCTGTCCTACAACGGCTAGACGAAGTCTCTTGTTTGTATCATCTATCACCCCCAACCGAACCATGTTTTGGAGCCGAGTTTAAATGAGCTCCCAAGTAAAATGTACCCTACAGTACACAGTCTGTTTGTGCAGGAAGCAACGCATCGTAATAGGGTGGATGGATTCAGTTGGGAAAACAGTGCACTATAAACACAACTAAAACTGAGCCTGAAATGAAAGTTGTTCGAAATCGAAGAATGGGTGCCTGTGTGTGTGTGTGTTGCGGGACGCGGTCTGAAGGTCAGAACGATCGGTGTTTGCGGATGCCTCATTATGTATGTTGGCAGTGGCATTCGTCGCATGGTGAAAAGGATTCGTAATGTGTCCGGTTGCAATGGGATACATTGCTTCACATGTTTCCGTTCGTAACAAAGCGACCGTCGTCTGTTGTGCTGAAATAACTCCAACCTCTGTACTTTAGTTGAGTGAGCGAGGGAGATTGACTTTTGTCGTCTTTTCTCTCAGTGTGTGTGTGGCACAAAAACCCATCGTTTGAATCCAATGTACGTAAAAGTGTCCTATCCGTCCAGGATCCGGTCTGATGCTTTTCATCCGTTTCACTGCAACTCGGCAGCGCTGGTCTCATGAGCGATGTCTGTCGCTGCAGGGAGAGCGGCTGCTACACTGTTTTACCACTCATACATAAATTATCCGAATTGCACATGATCAAACCAAATGGGGTGGTTGAGAGACGCCACTGATCGAAAAGGGGGTTTACGCGCTGTTGCTGTACGCTGGAAATTGGTTGGAATTGAAGATAGCTGAAAAGCGACATCTTCCTGTTGTCTTCTTTGCCCGTAGTTGAGTTCGTGGCCAGGAAGCGATCAGGGCAATAAATGAACCCAAGTTGATGATTGCGGGACTGATGTTTGCGGTGTAGCTTGAAGAAGAAACGCATAAAAAGGAAATACGTCGCAGTGTGTAACACAAAAATTGACTGAGTAGAGCAAAAAAGGTTTGGAGTGCTTTTAGTAGGAACCAAAACTTATATGCTTGTAGCTTGAGATAGGGACTATAACTTTATTCAACTATGCACTGAGAATACTTTCCATTACTAAAAACATAGTATCCTTAAACATAAATCCCTACAGGGTTTCCCACGAATTATTGGTCGTATCCCATCGATTTTGCGTTCGTTTCCAAAAAATTAATTGGTATCGTCCGATTGGATATCAATACAATTGAACCAAAATATTCTTGGAAATGCCCAAAAAATAGGTTTACAGGGTTTCCTAATGTTTTTAAGTTTGTTCTAGATTTTCTTAGTTACTTCCCACAGTTTTTTGTATCGTTCCCACGAATAAAAACCAAACCAAAGTCAAAATTGGTCACCAAAGTGAAGAAAGAACTATGAACATGCCCAAGATACTGATTTGTGTAAAGTGTATGTTGGGTTTCTATAAGTATTTAAGAATTTCTTTCGCTTCCTAATGGCTGTTAGAACTGTAAGCATAATATTGGAGCATTTTGTAGGTGTAGCGACCTTGGCCGCTACGATAGAGGCCGTCGATGACAGCTGATAAAGGCGGCCGTATCCATACAAGCGGCTTAACCGTGAAGCAGGAGAGAAGGTGAGAGAAAGATGATCGTGAAAATGGAGAGAGGACAAGGTGATCGAATGATCGGATGATCGAAGGAGCTAATGGGCGATGGTGGCAAAAAAATGAAGGGGATTCTGGTGTTGGTGCTTGGCTAGAGAAGAAGTGTAGAAAATTGAAATAATAGTTTTGGTGTTGGGGATCATATAGTTTATTATTTTCTTTATAAATAGTTCTTACCTTTTCATAGGTTTTTCTATTTACTTACCCAAAATGATTCAATTTGTAGTTGTTTTGTGTCACCGCTCTTTGAAATCCAGATATTCCCCAACAAAATCAAATCTCACTAGCGAATGTTTTTTTATACATTAAATGAAGATCCTATTGCATGAATGTTCTTCTATTAAAGAGTTTTTCATCCTTGAGTATCTCTTTCCATGATAAACTAGATAATAAAACTGGATGAAAATAGCCAAGCTACCAATCAAGTGCCATTGATTGCAGTAACATTTTTTTAAGAACATAAGTCCTCTCTGTGTTAAATGGCGGAAAATGCCTTCGACAAATAATCAAATCACTTGCTCCCACAAATCAGTTCCGTACGCAGTTCCGTGACGATCCATCCAGCGCACTGATTGCTCCCTCGGCAACGGCTTCGCACATCATTCGCTCGGTCGCACTAACTTAAAGATGTCACCTTTCATTTCGGCCCCACCGGTTCACGACGTTTGCCGGCAGGCAGCGTGCCGTGGGTTTCGGGTTGCAATGGAAAGTTGAGTGAGCGTTACAAATTAAATTTCATATCACTTTGCAAAACCTTGCAAACCCCTTTTCACACTCTGCAGCCAGCGAGTGTCGTCGCAGCCAGTGCTTTGAGCAGTGGATTGACGCACAGTTCGAGTGAAGGAGACTGCCAACAGCAACAACCAAAAAAAGCCCTTTCGCTTGACTCCCGGGAAAGAAAGGAACATTAGGAGCATCCGCTAGGGAGCGCACCCACCGTACACCCAGCGCACCCGGCAACGATGCAGTGCCGACATTGTAACGTGATAACGAATTTCTTGGCAGCGCACGCTGTCACTCACCGTAAGCGGGAAAGGAATGCGCTTCATTTCCGTAGCGCGCAAGCTGCCGTAACCGTTTTTTTTTTCTCTCGTCTTTATGTGTCACTCAAGTTTGCCAATTGATTGCTCCCCCGATCGAGGGCTCCAGCTCGCAGCTCGCAACAGTGCGCAACGCGTGAGGCAATAAAATGCATCCACACTCGAACGATTGGTTCATTGTTTGGCAGCTAGCTGTCTGCCAGTTTGTTAGGACGAAATGGGCTGAAACGCACACCCGCCCGGGTTGAAATGGCATTTGGAGTTTTTTTTTGTTGGCTTCGGAGAGCATTGATACATTCTTCGCAAAGTGTACAAAAAATGAAGAGAAAGTTAAGAGTTTTTATTTTAATTAAAATTGAGAAATAAGACCTAAGGTATGAATTCAATCAGAAAATCCCATAAATATGAAAATCCCATAAATATTTCATAAATATATACATTTTATGAAAGATTAGACCAATTTATTAAAAAGAACAATTAAGAACATTTGAAATAAAATTCTTTGTGTTGTTCAATACACCACCACAGTCCAACAAGCTTCTGTTAGAGAATCTGATACTGAAAATCATCCAGATAGTTTCCAGCTCCATTGTTTGGTGCGCGGAGCGCAATGAGGAGGAAATTTTCCCTCTACAATTGGATTGCGATCGAAAATTAAAACAATTGAACCGAAAGGGAAACCCCGAAACCCGGCATGTTTGCTATCGCCCGGACAACAAACTGTCGGCCTGTGTGTATCGTCGGTTGTCTATTTGAGCCCGTTGATCGAGTTGATAATTCGCTTATTGAAGTGAAGCATTCAGCGAGCAGATGCACCATTTCGATTGTGCATTGCCGCTCGCTCTGGAGTTGGTAATTAACTCGGGCTTGCAAAAAGCAACTCTACGGCTTTGTTTTTATCAAAAAAGCATTCGTGGGGATTTCTTTTCGTTGATCCGATTTCATAAAATGACAACTTTGCCTTTGGAAATGAATATTATCTTATCTTTTGTGTGCGTGATTTATAAATTGTTTCGCTCCTCAAGCATTAAACACCTAAACCCGGTTCGAATCCTTCCAGTTCAAGTGCTTCAAAGCTTGTTGACAATTCTAATGCCCAGCTGCAAGCACAACTTTCACCGTCGCAGTGGGCAAATTAATCATTCATAAACCCGGCCTGCCTAACCCACGGCAAAACGGCAAGATAGAACACGAAAATTATGCAAACGATGCATTCCGCCGCCGGTGCGGATTTCCTCTCCGACCTGTTGGCCTTCCATTTTGACCCTGTCCAAAAAGGTGCTCACGTGTGAAATTTCACCACCACGTCTGTTTGCGCAAGCACTTGTGCTAGTAAATCATGGGGACAGTTTGGGGACGTCCCGTGCATTGGCACAGGATTAGACGCTCGATGTGTTAGATCGAACGAAAGCATATTCACCGTGTGTTGGGAGCTCGGGACTGGCCGGGCACGTAGGATCGGTGTTGTGTTCTGATTGCGATTGAACCATTTCCCTGTATTGTTCTTCCGGGGGTTAAAATTAAAGCTGCTTGATTGTGAGCTTTCCCATTTAAACTCTTTAAAAATAGAGTTTAATCAAATACAATTGTTTCAATTTTGTCCTATTAAATGGAAAAAAATAAACGATACGAAGCTGCTATATTATTATGTTTTATTTAAAATCCAAATCACCATTCCTGGCACTTGAATGCATGGAAAAAAGCACAAAAAAAGAAACATTGCAATGCACAATGCTGAGCCAAATGCAAACAAACAAATGAAGTTATCAGAGTGAAACTTTATGAACTGTGATTTATGATTCTTGACCCAGTTTTTGGGTGGCAGTTTCGGTTTTATAGAAAAACACTCAAATACAAACTTGTTTTTCTGTCCGGTCACGCCTGCAAGTGGGAGGTGGGGTGGTTTATGTTTTGTTTCCGGTTTGGAAGCTGCTGCACAATAAAGCTCATCCATCATCTGCAATCGGATGAAAATAGTTTTGTTGGTTTTTTTTTGGCGGAGCAAGTGCAAGCGAAATTAATCTTGCAAATTTGTTGCAATATTTCTGGAAATTCTGAAGTTTGTTGGAATGCTTCAGTATGATAGTTTTACTTAAAAGCTCGCTTTTATATGAAAGAAATGGTTTTTTGAAAAGTTCAAGCGAAAAGGTTTTTGCCAGACCACGAAGTCAAAGGTGTCACAAAACTGCTACTTTCAACAGTTAAAGATTTCCAGATATGATGGACCATTGATTAAGGCAAAAATGTGGAGCACAAATTGTGGAGTCGTTCTGATGAATTTCATTAAACTGATAATACCTCAATTTTTGTGATAAACTAGTCGTACCAAACCTTACCGCAGCTGCAATGTTTCTCAAAAGGTTTATTAAACTGCTCCAAACACATTTTGTAGATCTTCAAATAATACCATTTCCGTACAATAGTGAAACAACCTGAAATGTGTGCAAATTTATGTTCAATTCCCTCCCGCAAACATGTCATTATACACATGGACAAACAAACACTTCCTTTCATGCCTATCATCCAATCACTTTTCCACTTCTGCACAATTGCCCGACACTGATCGATTATATTTGCCATCGCGATGCAGCGCTGTCTTTGGGAAATGCTAATTAATCTCAAATCCTTATCATTGGCAAATGCTCTAGTTTCTAGCGATCCCTTTGCTCTTGTACCATTTCGGATCCCCCCCCCCCCCTTTGCCCACTCTAAGCAAAAGCAACACACTAACAGCCAGTGCTGTATGTCATCAAAACCAATTAATTGAACCGATTGATTGTAGCGACGCTTGTTGACACTGCGCCCCACCTAGGGATGTTGCGGGTCTGGGCAGCGCGGCCTCGCAATACGGCCAATATGATTCATGGTAATTATTTTCCAATCTTGCCAGTTTAAAGCGATTGCTGATGTGAAGTAAAGCCAGCTTAATTGAATATGCTATCCATCCATCGGGGGGTATGCGTAAGCAAATTATGAGCAATAACGTACGATGGTCACGTGATCGAAACCGTCCCAATCGTGTAGGTCGTTAATAATGGGCGCGCCGGGTATGAATATGTTTGCGGTGAGCTTAGTGCTTTAAAGCAGAAGCACCGATTTTGCATTGAATGGATAGGGTTATGAATGTTGAAAGCTCGATATGTCGTTACTATGTGTTCCCAAAAATGACTAAAATCACTATTCATGCTTACACTCCTATTGTTGTGTCAGCGTCTAGTCTCATCTCGGCATCATGATCACCTTTGTGCTTGTTGATTGTTCCATATGCATTAGTGCTAATTTTTTATCACTATTTTCTGGCTTAAATGCTGGCTTATTGATTGAAAAAAAGAAGCAAATGCTTTGATCCTGAGCTGTAAAATTTAAAACAATTTCCCTTGAATGTGCCACATTCAACGAATCACCATAAATATTCTAATAAGCTCAAGCACTCTGTACGCATATTGCATGGAACGTTAAATTTAATTACAACCATCACATAATTTACTTTATTTAATTTCTTCTCTCTCCACCATACCGAGGCTGTTGGCCCTTCAATGCTCGGCGAAACGTTGCGAACCAATGGCTGTATTAGCTTCCCTTGAAGCCCTATCGAACAGTCGACTGGTAAATGTCGATCTAGCCGGGCTTCTCGCGACTAATTAGCATTAGCAGAGTAGAAAAGAAAACGAAACGAAAAAAAAACGGCCCAACCCCAAATTGCGATTCTAAAAGGTTACGCACCGGGGAAAGGTCAAACAGCTTTGCACGTGCATTACGAAAAGCCCGCACCCCGAAGGGCTTCTATCGAGCCGCGAAGAATGTGGTTAAAATTTCAAATAATCTTCCACAAAAAAAAACAAAAACAAAAAAAAAACAAAAAGACACTGAATCCCAAAACGTTTCACGTTGAAAACGGAAGCAAATACCACCACGCGCGCGCGACCCCGCGCAACAAACCACTTTTTGCGGGCGTGAAAATAAAATTTAATAAATCTTTGGCTGCGATCGGCGGTACCGGTGGCTTTTTTTCCCTGGATGGAGGCCATACAAAATGAACTGATCCGAGACCGCATTGGTCCCCCGCGTTGTGCGTGGTTGCGGCTGGCACGGACGGTCTTTATCTTTAATCTTTGTTTCAAACTGCGCAGGGAGAAGGAGATTGCGAGAATTTTTTCTTCTTTTTTTAACGCTCCGCAGGGAAGAAAGTGGAACAGCGAGGCTAAACGATTGGTGATTTTTCATTCGCGCTCTCTCTCTGGTTTCAATTTCCAGAAGGCATTTCATTGCAATTGCATGTCTAGGCGTGTGGCGCACAGCTGTGTAACCGTTTTGTTGAGTAATGTTTTTCATTAATTTGGGGTGTGTACATTGGGAATGTTGGGAAGTAAGTGTCAGTTTTATTCCCAAAAAAACACACAAATTACACATTCCGGTGGGTAGCTTCTGGTTGTGGACAGCAATGGTGAAGGTTGGTGTCGACGTTTTGCCATAATTTTGTTCCATATTTCAACTTCTTACATTCAAACGTGCTCCAATAACCAAATTTATAAGATTAATTCATTGTTTTTTGCTTCTTAAAGCTGGAATTACGATACAAACTAAACAATTTGTTTCACCCTTAATCTCCATTCCGATACATTGTCCGTGGGTTGGATGGAAAATAAGCACCACACTCATTTTCCCATCGTAAACACCTTACCGTCTGCCCCGTGCCGTTATGCACCGAAGCGACGCAAAAAGTAAATTGATTTTCCGACCACCGCAGCGTAACGTGCAGTCGCGCTGCGCATTTCCCGCATTGCCTGAGCGAACGTGGGCAAACCGCCCGCGGTGCTGAGAAATTCAACCAACCAGCTCACACCTGCTGGCAGTCGGCGGAAGAGGGAAACGCATCAAGCTCGTGTCACGGCCAGACATTTCGATTTGTTGCTCTCGCTCCAAGATTAAACTCGGATGAAATGCTAAGTGTGAGAGTGTTTTGACACATCCAGCAGGGTTTCATGTGCTCATGGCAGTGAGGGGACAAGCGTTGTATTGTTTCCTTTAGTTTTATGTTTTATTTAATATTGTTAACATAACTGAAATCAATTTCACATGACTATAGCACAAAGATAAATTACCAGTATCATCTTTAACCTGTGTGGTATCGTTTACTGCTTCTATGCATTCCCCGGTAACCTATCGTAACAAGATGCTGCCTCCATAAGCCATAAGATCATAAAACCTCCAGCATTACATCCCCATTTTTCCGTTCAACGACAATCGCCTTCCACAGCTATTGTCTGCTCTCTTGGTTGCCCTTCATAGTTGTGAGCTTTTGTAGCGCTGGCTGCATTTTATGATGCTCCCGAAGAAACTAAAGACCAATAAGGGTCGTAGGATGGGAGCTGGACATGGAGCAGGCAGTATCCAGGAAGGCTAATTTTGTGAAGAGATTACCAATAATATTTTCCTTTTTCTATACTTCCATACATACCATTAAAGGAGGAACCATGAGTTATACTATTTTCAACAGAAGTAGGACACGTTTTAAATGGTTTTCTATTTAAATTTTCGTTCTACTTCTGATAACTAATTTATTTCATATTTCCACACAAGCTGTCCATTCTGTGGTGCCACTTTCTGGAGGAACTTTCTCTCAAGTATGTCTTTGGTTATTATATCCAGAACGAAGCACTTGAGCCTTGAAATTTCCTTTGTCCACGCTCAGATTTAATATGTTATGGTCGTAAACATAAACCATACCCGGTGGAGGGAGAAAGGGCAAACTGGAGAGGCTAAACCAGCTCTCTGCCTGCCCGGCACCGGTCAATGGTCAATATCTGGTTTTTGTTGTGCGGTAGTGGCCGTTCTGCTGCGTTGTGCGCTTTGTTGTCAACGGAGTTCCGCAAATCGGGGTGCCACACATTTATAGCCTTCAACCGAAATAGCTCCTGCTCCTGCAGATGTGCCCCATTTGGCTATGTTGTAACAGAAGTTGCTGATTATTATTACTGATTACTGATTTCTATGCAGCTTGTGTAATTTATTCAAACAACTGTCGTCGAAATGTTTGACTTGAACTTCAACAAAATTTGTTAGACATTTGTCTTACAGCCTTCAATTATAAAACTGTGCGCTGTTTTCCCTTTCGCAAAGCTTCCAGCTTCAATCTTCTGCAACAGCTACCACAGCGCTTTAAACTTTGCAACAGCCACCGGAAGTCAATTGTAGCGGGAAAGTGGTAGAAACTTTTGCCAGTCGAGTCGTTCTTCCCACGTTTGGACCTCCCATTTCATCGGAAGTCTATTAAAATGGTTTAATCTGGTTTTATTGTTTGCTCAATCCTATGCTCACACGAACGGCAAAAGTTTGTGATATTAAATCACTAAAGTAAACACGCAGATACGCCTGTAACCCTTTTAGCCCTTTTGCTGGTGGCTGATTGAGTGTATGTTTCTGTGTGTGTGTTTTTTTTAAAGGATGTTAGTCAAGCAATGCTTTAACGTATGTTTTGTTGATTTTAGTAAAAGCAGCGGATTATGGAAAGATAAACAGATCAATGAAAGATCAATGGAAGGCTTCAATACTTCTATGAAAAATTATTTTTTTTACTTTTATCCGGCGCTACAACGGCTTTGCGGTCTTGCCATTCCAACTTCCATGCTGTTGTCGTTGCTGACCTTTGACCCCAGATAGGTGAATTCTGGGACGACTTCAAACGTGCGTTCACCTATCTGCACGTTACGCCTACGTAGATTCGGATAATTTATTGGTAGGTCCGCTGATGTTGCCACCATCAGTTTTGGTCCTTGCCTCGTTTATCTGCAATCCGAGGCTCTCTACCGCCTGCTCGATCTCTTGGTAGACTTCTGCTACATAGGATAGCCGCAGACCAATGATGTCTATATCATCAGCGTATGCCAGGATCTGGGTTGACTTATAGAATATGGTTCCCGTAGTCTCCACTCTCGAGTCACGGATAGCCCTCTCTAGCGCCAGGTTGAATAGGAAACAGGCAAGCCCGTCCCCCTGGCGCAGACCCTTAGTGGTAGCAAAAGGTCCTGAGAGTTTTCAATCCACCCTCACCTGGCAAGTGACGTTGGTCATAGTCATTCTAACTAGCCTTATCAGTTTGGCCGGGATTCCAAAAGAGCTCATAGCGTGATACAGTTTTACCCTGGCTATGCTATCGTATGCGGCTTTGAAGTCTATGAAGAGATGGTATGTGTCGTGTCTGTATTCAGCCATCTTCTCCAAGATCTGCCGCATGGTGAAGATCTGAGCAGTGGTTGATTTTCCGTTTCGGAATCCTCTTTAATAGTTTTCGACTATCTCTACGACGTGCGGGACAAGGCGATCCTGAAGGTTCAGGGAGAATATTTTATAGGCGGTATTCAACACCGTAACTCCCCTATAGTTGTTGCAGTCCAACCTGTCTCCCTTTTTGTATATGGGGTAGATGATGCCGAGATTCCAATCACAGTGCATTGATTCGCCATGGAAAATTACAATGTTGTAATAGTTGTTGCTGCTATAGTTAACTTTAACTTTACAATGTTTAGTGGAAAATGTAACGATGATTTAGTGTAAAATGTAACGATGATTTAGTGTAAAATGTAACGGCAAAAACTGTATTAAAATATAACAGAATAATGCTCATACATTTGATACTTTTAATCATGCATTTACTAAGCAATACGGCAAAGCCGTCCCTTCTGAATAAAAAAAAATCATGTATTTACATGTTACAACACATCACTTTTATTCTAAAATTGCCTCTTCAAACCGGCAATACATAGCGAGTTGTACTCACTCTTCATTCACCTTCAAGCATCATACTGCTCCTCTCAACCATTGAGCTCCATTTCGATCGCTATTCCCATATTTGCATACCCACTCAGACATCCGTGATGCCTGCCTTTTCAAGTTTATCTTCCATTGCCATCCCGAGAAGCGAACAAAACCCCGGTGAATCCTTTCAAGCAACACTCGCTACGGCAGTGTGCTCATTTCGCGTAGGTAAACGGAATTAAAATTTCATGGAAAATTATTTCTAGTTCGCTCGATTACCGTATCCCATAGATGGCCATGGATGAAGTGAAGGCAGCGCAAGCAATCGCACATGAATGGTAGTGAATTCTTATCGTAAAACATCTGACGGCAAGATAGTGACACCTCTTAGTTGAATGGAACCGACTTGAAGACGAACAGAGCGGTTTAAATTACAGCCTAAGGTCGTGTACTTTTTCCATGAATATACAAATTATCTCAAATGATTTTTTTAAATCACAAATCTTCGGTTTTGTACATCAAAGTTAAATCTCACTTATATTTGCTGTGCATTATTTGTAAAAAAAAGCTTCCTTTCAATTAAAAAATGCCTGATTTTCCAAACAATTCCTACCGTTTGCTAATCATCGCGCAATGTGCTACAAAATTTACACCACACCGCACGGTTTGGTCTGAAGCTTGTGGCCTGGAAATAACCGGTTACATCGAGTTGATATGGTAACAGTTTTTCGATAACGATAATGATAGGAGTGTACCATTTTGTTTCCCAATTTGCTCATCCCGGTTGCTGGAGCGATCGCCGGGTCGTAACCAACGTGGCAACGCGCCATCGACGCCGGTCGGAAAGCTTTGCATAACTTTTCCCGATTCCGGTTCAGTGAGCCGCAGTTGCTACTGATAACTGGCGTGTTATTACCGGATAATCACCGTTGTACCTGTAAACCGTGAGCTGGTTGAGGGTTGGGAAAGGTGCGTGTATCGTACACGGCAACGGGCAACGTTAATTAGAGTTTGGTGGCATATTTACGCAAAACTGTTGAGCGGCGTGTTCTAAGTTGTAACTGGGATTTTATTGATTAAAGGAAAAGTGAAACGAGTTCAATGAAGCTTGTAAATCAATTTCACTTTTTTAGGCATTTTTTCTGGAGGATAATTAAAACGATTTTCTTAGCCGTTTGTCGATTTGGTCCCCGGAACAAACGGGAAAAACTTGTCACCCCTGTCACACGAAACCTGCGACAGACACTATTGCCACCCTCATTACATTCACCTACACCTTTCCTTTTCAGCTGTGTTGTAAGCAAAGTGCAACGTGTAAGCATTCAACAGCACACTTTCCCAGCCCATACCAGAACGCCACCCGCCCGAGCAGGTCGCATAATTGTGTCTCGCTGATGAAATTTTGTATAAATTTTAATTGGATTCTACTTCCCCGCCCCGATCACACGCCAACCGTGAGCGATGGGGATGAATTTATTCATTCCTGGAGGGAGGGGGGGGGACCAGTCAGCCAACTCTTATCGCCGACCAAACCAGCGCCGAACGGGAACAAAAAGCTGCGCTCAACGTGCCAAAAAGAAAAGTGTGCGTGTACTGATGAGTGTGGTGCAAACTGCTGCCAGGCTCATAATGCGTTTCATAACGCAGCTGCACAGTCCACTGTTCCCTTTTCTGCCTGGGAAGGGGTGGTAGTGGTAAGAGAGTAAGCTCCCTCCGGCAACAAATTAAAAGTGACACTCAAACCAATTGTTAGCGCCCAGCATCCAACAGATCCAGTCCACGGTGGAGGGCCCCTAGCCTCGGTACGCGCGCCGGTTGCTATGGCGTTTGGGGCGAAAAGCGGGTCCACCGACCCGGGGGGAAAAGTTGCAAACGAAAAATCTTTCAACTTGTTAAAAAGTTATGCTTCCGTGGATGGAAAATTTGACCGGTGCAGGTAGAGGTAGGAATAAGCGGGCGGAAAACAGAGTAAGCAGAGGAAATAAGCAACGCGTAAAGTATTCGCTTCAGTTAAAGTGTCGCTTTTCTGCAAAATTGTACCAATAAATTGTTTCTGGGGCAAAGTATGTAGCAGCAGCATTGGAAGTGATCAAAAACTCATTCGTTCTTAGCTCCAAAAAAATGGAAAAATTGTTTGTTTGATAAAAAAAAATCTAGCTAAAATCACATAAACCATAGACGTTCGGAATGCAGTAGGTGGTCAACTTACAAAGATGATCGCTTCGCATATAACGAGGTTGAGGGCCATTTTTTCCATGCCATTTTACCCTTACGAAATTTCGTGTTCTGAAGAAAATACCAACATAATATATATAAAGCTTTTATAGCTTTCCATGGCAGAAGTTTGGTCTACGTTTCACAAAAGCAACAATTACATTTTCTATAAATAATGTCGCAATAATTAAATATTTACTAAAACCATTTCAAAGTAATCGCAAGCCACATAATAGACTCTACAGGGCCGCAAGTATAGTCACATGAGTGTTTCATTGTTCTTGTTCAATGAATAATATGATTCAAAACCTGCTTAGCTGAACTATGATTTCTTGAAGCAAATTTACAAAAGAAATTGATTACTTATCACCATTTACCAATAATTTACCCTTCGATTAAACTAACTTCTAACATGATATGGCATTTATTGTTCTTGTTTACCGAATTTTAAAATTTAAAATTAGGTTTTTGTGGTAAACTGTAAGGCTATTCAATTTTTCTTTATTTTTCGTTATGAACCTAGGCAGTCCTGGCGGCTTCTACAGGTTTTCAAGACTTGTAAAGTACCTGGATAGTCAGTTAAGGAGCTGGATAGTCAGTCAGTCTAGCTGCGGGGTTCAATTTGGGGTTAAAATCACGACGGGAATGTTTGTTAAGTCGTACACGTCGAGGACTGTAAAACCAAACCCTCCCCGTAACGTACACTCCACGCACGTTAAATCCACATACGTAAAACTTACGGATGCAAAATCCTTGGACGTAAAAAGCTTGGTCGCAAAACGCTTCGTGATAAGTTATTTTTGTTTTGTAATAATTTTAACATCTCTTAAGTGTAATCACGCATACACAGTTTCATATCAGGATTTGATATTTGATGCTTCTGAAACGATTTTGTTTCGTTTAATCAATGTAGCTATTATAAGAGGAATGTAGGGTAAGTGTACCAAATGTGGCTATAGATGCAATTATGGCTATAACGAACGCTATTTTCGCTCTAAAACAGTCTATTTGCATTCTAAAACCACGGAAGGATTTTTCATTTCAAATATGAAAATTTTAACAAATTTGTACTTCATTAGTTCCGTACTGCTCACTGCCCTTTGTTAAATATCACGCTTTTAAAATATGTTGCCAAGATTTTTGGTATCTCTTACACTGCTTCTAGACGACCAACTTTTATACCGCGACAAATTTTCTGCGAGCTCTTTGTTCTAGAACAACATCTTAGTTTTAGAACAAAATCAGAGGCAACCGTGATTGTCGCGGGTTTGTGAATTTTTCACAGAAAGGCAACGCTCGCGTTTCGCGACATTACGATCGAAGTAAGCCATGCATTCGTGCTAAAAGAAGGACGGTTTGACAGATAGAATGTGTCGCAAAAAATTGGCGCAGAAGATTTTTTGGATCGTCTAGAAGCAGTGTAACCATTTTGCTAAGACTGTAGGATATTAGTGATTTTCAAACACCTAACCATAATTTTATCTCAAAATCATCGGTTTGGTGCAAAATATTAGTTATTCAACGACTTCTTATCAAATTTTACCATCATTCAATCGAAAATATGCCATTTTTCCGTAAGTCTATAATTGGTACAAGCGTTAGTTAGTGCTAGTCTTGGCCGGAAGTATCTTGGTCAGAAGATAGTTGAACTATGGCTACGATTCTTCATTTAAACAAATTCAAACAGACCACCCTGATTTGTGCTCATCTTTGTATCGCGCTGAAACGGTAGCTGGCTTCGGTATAGCTTCCAGGTGATATGAAAGATTGTCAGGTGTGTGTGTCCAAGCACGGTGTCATCAGAAAAGTGTACGAAAGTTATTTTTTTAGGATTAGCCTCATCAATTGTGCGATTAATTGAGCGTGGATATCACTACAACCAGTGATAGAAAACGAATAATTTAAAATGTTAATTTTACGTATTTAATGTTGGTTACATACTTTTATTGGTGCAGTGAACTTATTATTACTTGATTTCAGTTAAAACAATGTCACAAAGTAATGTTTGGTGTAAATATCCACGAGTTTTAGCATACAGCCACAATTGGTACAGCTATGGCGAATTGCTAGGAACACTATAGCCATAATTGATACCTTGAGATGCAATTTTGAATTAAAATGTTCTAGTATTTTGATAAAAAAAAACTGAGTGAAAATAAAACATACCCTCGTGTTCTACTCATTGTAAGCTACAAGAAAACGAAAGAAGAAGTTTGAAATCTGTACTGTAAATCTACTCTGTATATACTGTGTAACGTAATTTTTATAAGCTTTTGCAACGTATTGTATGATAATTAGAATTAATATAGTACACAGTTTTGTTATACCAGGCTACCCCTACAATCCCAATTTTATTACTAACATGACATATACAAATATAACATGGTCTTCTTTCTAATACATCATAATGTTTCTAGGCACTGTTTTAGGCACACATACACACCTTCATACACGCCCAATTTCTTGAAGATAAATCTAATTTACCTCACTTTTAAAATATGCAATTTATCGCCAGCACAAACTCAATTGCAACGAACAATTTGCGAAGCAGCGCGATGGTGAAAGTGCATTAGCAAACTGTCTTTCGATCCTCCTCCCGGAAGCGATACAGTGCCGAACCATACGGCGAGCCGAATGAAGCTGTCAGTAACAAAAACCTGTAAAGGCCCCGAGGGGGTATTCAGCAACATCTTCTCCGCCTGTAACCAGGTCCACACTGTGCAAACAATGCCCTAAAATGTAAAAACCTTACAACACACACACTCTCTCTCGCTCTCTCCGTTTCTCCCAAGTGTATTGATTTAAAATGAGTGCGCCACACTAAGGGGAACTGCTTTCCGGATGGCAAATTATAGGTTTCAGTGCAGCAGAGTCGCAATTCTAGCCGATTGACACGAAGGGGTCCACATAGCCCAGCAGTGGAATCGATTTGTCACCCTTCTGGATGTGTCCCTCTGGATAAAAGATTCAACCCTCCCCGATTCTCCCGCTTCGGCTCGAGTGGGATTTCGAACACGCATTCACTGCAATGGCCGGTGCGAAGGATTTGTACCTCATTTCGTATCCTTATCCTTCAGGTTAGTGCAAGCACGGGTGTCCGTAACGGAGTGTGACACGTGGTCTACACTGTCTCTCCCACACACAAACGCTTGTTATTACGCATGAGATATGGACGTGGAGGTTGCTGCACTTTCTCGACCAGCGTCGGGACTAATCTTACCACACCATTTCCGTGGCGAGTGACGCGGGGATAGAATTTCTCCTTCCAGGCAAATAGCATAATGCTTATCGATTTCCCTTGTCCGGGGATTATTCACCCTTCTTGCTGTTGCTGGAAAGTGTCCTGGGAGTGTGCCAGGCAAAGAGAGTCCTGATTGTCCATCATTTTGGAAGTAATATAGTTTCAGAAGAAATGCCCCAGTTGCCATGGCACTTTTGTTGTGTAACTTAGGTGCTTTTGTTTATACACTCCACCACCGGTAGCATCCGTATGCAATCATGTCCGTATTAATTATTTCCATTGTGTCCCCAGAACGCTCGGTTCGGTTACGAATTCTGCGTCACAGGCGTCGTCGTCGTCGTCGTCGTCATCGTGATTGTCGTTTGAAGTGGTAACTTAACCTGTTGCCACTGGGGCGGAAAAAATGGCGCACCGAACCGAGGTGGTAGCAAACGGTGAGCGACCGGATAAAGGTAAGTGTTTCCTGTAATTGGTACGATTCGAACGCTTCACGGTGCCTCGCACAACAGCACAATTGAACAGCGCTTTTCTTTGCGTGCTTCCTCTGGGAACGGAGTGTTACCATGGTTTGGGGTGGGGTTTTTTTCGGTTCGGTTGGCTGGATAGGTACTTCCGCCAGCAACCGATGGTTGGTCTTTTCTTTCCTTTGATTTCTGCCCCACTGTGGTGCGTTTGGATAAACGAACCAACGCAACGACATTTAATTTGCAACGCTTAGTCAGCTTCCGATTGAAATTTAATAGCAAGTCTCCCTCTCTCTCTCTCTCTCTCTCTCTCTCTCTCTCTCTTTCTCTCTCTCTCTCTCTCTCTCTCTCTCTCTCTCTCTCTCTCTCTCTCTGTATTTCTGGTGGAAAGGAACCTCTGTGCTTGCGGAAGGCAATATCAACTATCTCGTAGGGGAATGGTGGGGATGGCGAAATGAATTTCTCCGATCTTGCCGTCTTCGGTTACGTTTGTGCGATTTCACCGTATTTTTTGTATATTGCTTTTCCTTTTTATCGACACACAGGTGAGCGCAGAATCCGTTTGATCTTTACGGATACTGCGAAGGCGGCTAGGGTGCGTACGTACTGCTTCCAGCGCCGATTCCTTGAAGTTGACGTTGGAGGAGTCGGGAAGCGAAATAAATCCCGGCACGTGACCTGGCGGGCGTGATTTGTGCTGGGTAATGATGTAAGCAATATTTTATTTGTACTTTTTATTTGCTCAACCAAACAACACGTTTACGACCTTGCGACCGTGCTCTGGTTAATATCTTTTATACTCTGCAATTGATCTAATTTTTCATGATTTCTGTTCCTTTTGTAACATCAGGAAATACTTCAAACATTCAATATCCAAGCAAATGTGGCTCTAATTCTTTTCCAATCGTACCCGCATCACACTCACAAAGCTAAACCTTTTTCAACAAAATATTCAAACATTATGCTACGAATGGGCGAAAAAAACCCCATTCGAACGTACCGCTTATGCTCATTTCCAATATTCCAATAAAGCGAGTGCCTTCATCATGCCCCGGTGTGTATGTCTGTCACAACACGACCGACCGGGTGCTCTGCGCTGACCGACTCTACTTTAGTCCGAAATTGACTTCCGGGCAATTTACGGTTTGACAAGGGTTTTGGCCAGTTGGATGTGGAGTGGGTCGGTGAACAGTAGCAACCAACAAAAAATGGAAAAGGTTGCAAACAAAAATCTGCCTCCAGTTTCGCACCCAAAGTTGCCCAGTGATGTCCAACGACTCCCTTCTGTGGGTGTGTGTGTGTGACCCTTGTGTTAAGTTGTGCGCAAATGTATTTTATTATGCCTATTTTCTATGCTTCCTATAGCCAGTCCCTCTTGGCCCTACCGCCCAGCTGTGGTGACTGTTGGTTCATGTTGATTTTTGTGGATGGCAGTAAGTCTGCAGTAGCTATAGGATGTTCTTCTCCAAATACGACCTCCAACCGGGAGTAAACCTTGTCCCGGGCAGAGAGCGTAAAACACATGTCGGCTGTCAAGCGCACAGCCTTTCTGCTCAATTGATTTTGTCGCCAATTTAAGTTAATGCGTGACCTCGAAGGTTTTGCCCGAAATGGGGATTTGGTGAAAAAGGAATTGGTTTCTGATGTTTGGAAGGGATGGGCGTTAGAGGAACGCGAAGAACATTTTCAAGGGAGATGGAAATTGGGATAAAAACCATATTACAAGTCACATTCCAGTAACAATGATAACGCATTCAAACTAGGTGCTTTTATACCTATCACACTATCAATAGGCAATAAATAGTCCGTTTTATTGTCATAGTTTTCTCCCAAACTGACTGAACACTTGGCTTCGTGATGTGAAAAAATCAATCACAAGTTAAAACTTCCAAACGACCGTCATGCACGCGACATTGTCGAGGCTTTTTATACGCTTAGTATACGCTAGGTCCCATCCAAACAAAACACTCTATATGTGTGTACCCTTGGTCCGTGATTTAGCAGCATGTGGGCTGGCTTTGTCACACTGCAGTGTCCGTGAACTTGCTCTACAGCACCTGCTGGGAGTAAAACAGGGGAAAAAGTTCATGGGTACGGAGGAACCCAACCTACCAGGCAAGGATGGAGCCAACAACTCATTTCATTATTGGTTTCTTTACACGCCGTTAACACGTCGTAGTGCCGGCGTGACGGTTACATGTGGTGTGGTGAAACTCAAAAAAAAGTACAGAATGTTGTACGGGGTCTGTGATTTACCGCGAATAATTGCTTTAATGACTCAATTGTATGCCTTTGCCGGGCCGTACAATGCATGCTCGGGCATGGTTACTTTTTAATTGAAAAGATTTTGTGAAAGAGTTGTACTATGGGAAATCATGTAATGGAATTCCTAATTTATCAGCGTTAAGTTTGAAAAAAGTTTTATCATAATACTCGAAATATATGATATTGTCCTCGGATGCTCAAGCGCATCAAATGGAGGATATAATTTTTCTTCACCATTGCTGCATTACTTCAAAGAGAGAAGCTTAAATATTGTAATTGGATGGCTATATACATTTTGAATAATAAGAATTTTAAGCCTGATCCTATTGAATTCATCATTGTTTAATGCATCTTTCAGTATACATACTACATAATCTATTCGTTTATTGATAGATTCTTGGTATTGTACTCACGACATCGAGCCTCTTTCTGAAGCATCGTTCATCATCTCCAATCCTGGCTAAATTAAAGTTACGAGACCGCTCGGAGCTGTTGAGGACATTTGGAGTCTCAACTTAAACGCAAGTCGGCCGCCGGTGCCGTCTGAGCCGTTTGAAACTGACTCTTTTTACGATTTCGATGGTTCCAGCGGTTTCGACGGCTTCAAACTTGGTAGCAACTACTCTGGATTACTCAATCTCTAAAATGAAACTATGGCACTAAATGCAGATCTATTCTTTGGAATAACATAAGATGAAATATAAAGCTATTTACTTCGACCAGAAAGTAAGTAATTATCAGTCGTAACAACCGCGTTTCGGCCTTGTTCCGATTAAGTAATTTCTGAAACTGCTTTCAGTCTTGCGCACTCAACTGGCAAACCGTTATGCAAGCCATAATGGCATCGTTTCGTCATATTTCCAGAGTATTTATGTCTCTAAGGCATGCGTGAGTATTAGTTTCATAAAGATACGATTTTGCACGTTGTAGGTAATTTACCTTTACTTTCATAAGACAATTATCAATTAGGGTAACTGTACCAGTATTCGGCAATGTACCTGTTTTCGGCAGGGTAACTAAAAACGTGTAATTATGAAAAAATGCGTTGAAAATAGTCTCCACACATATTTTTGAATAGAGATATACTCATTTGTTCTTCATATACGAAGTATCACATCATTTCCTTCCATATTTATCAAAATATCAAACAAAATGTGCAGAGTTCACAATTTTTCGGCAGATTTGCTGTCAGCCAATAGTTCGACAGGTTTCATTATTAAGAGAATCAGAGCACTAACACAATTAAAGTGTGGTTTTTATGAAAGATTCTACGCCTGCAGTAGTTATTCTAGCCCGTTTGGAATGTTAAAATCACTAAAAACAAGTTATTTTTCTCTTTAAATACTGCCGAAAAAAGGTACATGGTGAATGTTGATTTTTGACAGATCAATGCTTTGGGCTACTGACGAAATTTGAAACAATAACACACTTTTGATTTGGCTGAATATTCATCTATAACTTGATCAGAACACTACAACATGTATGTCGACACATAAAACCACATTTATTGTATCAAATTTCACCAATTTCACTATAAATAATCCTATAACTTGAGATAAAAATAATAATTTGCGAGCCAGTCGGAGCCGTACTCTACAGCCGTCAGGCAGTCTCATTTCTTCAATGCCTATTTTGTTTGTAACTCAAATCAAAATGACTGTAAAAATTGCCAGCAAAATGCCCAAAATGGGCAACATAAAATTAAAATATTAAGTACTTTTTAACACCATTCTTTGGAAAGTGAGAGTGTAAAACTGTTTTAAACATTTTTGTCCACTTTTGCCATTAATTAAAACATTTACCGACCCGTATTCGCGTTGCCGAAAATAGAAGCACAGCCTGCCGAAAATAGGACCAAACTGCCGAAAATAGGAACAAAAACAGTGTTTGCATTTTCATGAATATCGCTAGAAAATGCATTTGAAACGGCAAATAAAAAATAGCACAACAAAATACGATAGTTTATCGTTCAAAATAACGTCACTTTCATGAAAAGTAATAAAAATTGTAAGTGTACGAGCTGTTTTAGTGAAACTGCTGCATTAACCTGCCCAATACCGATACATTTACCCTACATCTTATCGAACATATACTAAGAATACTTCACATTTGATTGCGAATAATCGTTTGAAAAATTTTAGATTGTAACTACTTAACTTTCGATATGTGTATTGTTCTACTTATCAATTTCGAGCACGTGAAGTGATAAAACAAGTGTAAAACTAACAACATACTATCACCGACAAACCGACATGACACTGGTGTTACAAAAGTGTCCCACACGAAAGTACCGTCATTTACCAGTGAGGCGAACACTTCTGTCAAAGTAAGCTCTGTTCACTGCTGCTTCGATGTAAACAATTTTTCTAAATACAAATTACGAAGGAAGTGTGAGGCAAGATTTTGTAAGAATTATTGGAAAAAACACCCAGGAAAATCATTTTATAAGTTTCCAAATCAATGCAAAAGATGTGAGAAGTACATAAAACAATACGCAATGGAATTTGCAAAGAAAAACAAAAAGGGGGTTTAGCAGTTTCTTCTCTGTGTCAGTGTAGTAAGCGAATCATTATAGAGATGGCGCTAGTGTTTAACGTATTTTCATTTGAAATAAGGAGACAACTTTTGAAGCTCATTTTGTTCGAAGTGTCACGTCGGTTTGTCGGTGATACTATGCCAGGCACAACCCCTTAGGATAGGAACTATGGATATAGCAAGGACCAGTCCAATGGTAGAAACATATTTGACGATTATAGTTAATAATCTATCGATTTGTTTGATTTATACTTTAGCAATCTACATTATTTCGGTATTTATGGCATGATAGAAGAGTTTTCCTTTGACTTAATTGTCAATTCAGTTGCCCCTTAGCCCTTAGCTCACCAACGCAGGCTTGCGTACACACTGAAAATTGAAACTATTTATAAAACGAAAGAAAACATTCAAACTGTACACATACCTGCAATTGGAATGAATGAATTCCTTTGCTAGAAACTTTTGATTGCTTCCCAATTTTAAACCGATTCGCGCAAAAGTTATGTTTGCCAAAACACCAATGCGCCTCGCATAGTTCAGTCGTACGCAGTCGTGTTGCAAAAACTATTTGCACCGACCTGTCTCTATTTGATCTCAGTCTATCATCAGGCTTGTCGAAAGTTGAGCCAACTATGGATTGCCTTCCACCCCACCTTCCAAGCCAAATACTACACGTCTTGTTCCCTCGGCAATGTATGTGTCTGCATGTTTTAGGAAATGAGTTGATAAGACATTTTCAATTTGTTATACCCCAGGAAATGTCTCAGTTTTGACTTTAGGAAACTGCCCACCTTCCGTCACTTCTCCCTTCTCCACATCCACGGGACATTGTGTGAACCGCGTTATAGACAAAGTTACTGCCAGCGAAAGGGAGCGAGGGAGCAAAAGGCAATGAAATCTAACTGTCACTACCGTTTTTATCTGCACTCCCCGCATACCTCTTAGGTTCCCTTCCCCTAGAGGGTCTTTTATTCTACTCATTTTAAATAGTGCTGCCATAAAACCCGAAAATTCATTCCCTTATCTAGCTTCCCGGCTCTAGTCCGCCGTCGCCGTCGTCGTTTCGCTGGGGAAATGGGTTTTTGGGTTCCCTTTTTAACCGTTGCCCCATCTCGAGCCACGCGTCACTGCGAAAAACCCGATGCTTGAATTGCTCGCAAGATATGAGTGCCCCTATGGATGTGTATGTGTATTCAAAGTTCTGGCGAAAAGTGGATTTCAAGTTTGATTCAACCTTTTGCGCCACTTTGCGGAGGGTAGAGAAGCTGCGGAGTTCGGTGTGTTGGGTCACGGAGCTCGAGGGCGAGTAGAAGCATGAGGATGAGTGCTGATAGGGACAAATTTGCCAATAAAAATGTAATTTATGGAATCTACTTGAAAGATGGTATCGGCTTCATGCATCAGAATATGAAGCAGACTTTCATTGCCCTATGTGGTGGAAGTTTGCTCGGAAGAGGGTGGGCAGTTCCTAGCTTTCCGGTCGCTTAGTTCAAACAAAGTGGCTTTGCAGGTCGATGTCTGTTCGTGGCTGTGTTTTACCGGGCACTTGGGGAATAAAGTTTTTTTAAAACGTGCACCTTCAGCAGGAATTGCAATATCGAGAAGTTTCGTTTAACGCAAGAGCGAATGAAAGTGTTTGGAGTGTTTGCTTGGCAGTTTTTCTTGTCTTTATAATTTCGACTCTTTTTCCAATGCTTTTCAATCCTATTTGCAAAAATGTAGGCCTTTCCTTGTCTGTTTCATACACTTGCAAGGAATAAGTAATAATTAATGATTTATAAAACACCAATTACCTATCCTCACGGAGGTTAATTTGATTTCAATCTCCTTAACCGAGACTCGGGTCATAAAAATTGCATTTTCAAAGTGATCACTGCTTTTCATCTCCAAAGCCATGGCCATGTTTGATTGATGTAGATTTAATGCTGCTCAAAAACATGGAACCATTTTACGTACACAAACACACCTTGAGACTTGACGACGACAAGCACTGTTTCTGAGGTGGTGGGTTTGGTTTTTCGTAGTAATTGTACCACAATTTCCCCCCCTTTTCATCATTGCTGATTGATAACGCTCCAGTCAATCATCCAGCCGGTGGTGGTGGCCGGGCTTTTGTATGCAAATTGTATTTTTTCCAATCAAAAAGTTGTTCAACTTCACCCACTCAACTCCAGCTTCCCGTTTTGGGGTGACGCTTCGCGTCGATAAATCATTTACAATTTCACAATAAATTTTAATTAATTGCGTGGCTTTTCCTGCACTCGAAAGCACACGGGTACGAGTGGACGTGCGAACCCAAGTGACAGCAATTCCACCATCCGCTCAGACACATGCACCGAATGCAATTGTGAACGCACTGAACGATCACGTTGGGAGTTTGGGTGGTGATGGTCAAGCATCGGTGACAGTATGCGCATATCGCACCGATGATTGACTATGGTAACGATCACATTAACATGGTTACATCGATGCGCCGAGCGGATGTTTGTGTCCACGGCTAGCGTGACCGAATTTATAACGAGATGATTAAATTTCATCATATTTCATAACATCGTTTTGTTTTCAGTCTTTTTGTTACTGTTTCGGTTTTCTCATTTCCCTGGACAAACCAATGCGAACCAATCACTTTTTTTTGAGATGTGTTTCGATTTTATCGCATTTATCTAGCAAATCGGACCCGGGTTGGAAAATCCGCTTCATTAAGAAGCGAGATTAAATTTAAGAGCTGTTGTGTGTTTGTCAGCCAGATTGGTGCAAATGCTGGGATGAAAGGATTCGCCTGGAGTCGGACATGGTCAGATTATTTGATTACATAAAATGTATTTTAATGAGTAAAATATATTGGTTCAGAGCTACGAGTGATGTGTTTTTTTTAAAGCGAACCGAAAATGAAAAATTGAGTTATTTATTCTTTTTCCATGACAGAAATGAGAATTTTTCAGCTGCCTGAGGTTTTTTACCTGTTTATCGTTTGTTTGTTTTGAACGTCTGTACATGTGGACAGTTGGTTTAATTGTAGGTTATTAGAATATTCTTCATTAAAGTTTAACAACTGTCACTTGGGCTGCATTTAATTAAATCCCAACGAAAGTTAGCAAGCTAAATTTGGTCCTTCTGTTTCACATGATTCGTTGTTTGTTGAACAATAGTACGATTAATCAAGATGTAATATATAATTTAACGTAATTACGGTTACATTTCCCATTTATCGTGTATTAACTGATCTTTGTTCTCAGAGCCTTATCTACTTTGCCTTATTGTAGCAATTTATGTTTTATTATTCTCCTAATGACAATTTTTATGAGAGATTTATGGCAACCAACAAAATTTTCGATGTAGTACAGTGGAGCGCCGTTTATCCGTGTACCTTTTATTCGGCTTTCCGTTTATCCGTGCTGTTGAGAAATGACAGTTCAATACAAAGGTGATATTGCGTTATGAGGAGGATATTTGAAAAAAAAAAGGTTATAAGAGCACATTGTCATAACAAAAAACATTATAATTCATGTCAAATTTTGAAATATTCTGATTGGTAAAACATGAAGTTAATAAAAAATGTTATGTTTATTAAGAAATAAGAGAGTTTTCCAAAATTTAATCGGGAATTGGTGATAAAATATATCATTTGACTCATTATCCGTGTTATTCCCATATCCGGGCGAGGTCAAGTCACGAGAAACCCGGATAAACGGCGCTCCACCGTAATTGCATATTTCATAAACGAAGCATTCATTTCATTCAACAAATTCAAAGTCTCTATAAAAATGAAGAAAAAAAAAGTCAACAAATTAAAATAATTTCCATTACGCACTCCTTTTGTTTGAAGCTACAACTACATCCAGAACTACCCTTTTTGCTAGAGTTTGACGTTGGTCCTTCTTGCTATTTTCAGATTCTGATTTCTGAAGGATAGCCCAGCAACTAGTTTAACAGTACTACTAACAGTTGACTTACTTGAGCAAGTAAGTAACGATTGATCGAACAACTCAGAGTTGCAGCGACAAAGATTTATATTCTACAATTTTGTACATTGTGCGAATTCTTCAAATCGTCGATACATCCCAAAATTAAGCATTAACAGTGTGGTTTACATTTTTAGGCTATACCTATTTCATATTTCATCATATGTCATACCAATTTCAATTTGTTTGCTGCTAACAATGACATTCTGAAACTGAAATATTGATATTAATTTGCTGTAAATGCATATCATTCAGCGCAATACCAAAAGCCAACATTGAGATAAGGCTGAGATAGCCTCCTCACAAACGAGTCCTTAGCATCCTGCAAATCCGTACGCTTGTATTATGCTACACCAAAACGATGATTCATCGGCATCATGTCGCCTCAACTCTCAACCACTCCCTTCCCCAAGCACAAGAGTACAAAAGTAACGTCTGCCACGCTGTGCAGTAAATGGGGAAATAATCGATCCGACAGCGTCGTGGCGTGCGTAAACATCAACAGTCGTGCCAGCGGCTCACGACAACAACAACAAAAAAGTGTCCCAAAATGAAGTGCAAATCATATCAGCGACATAATAAAACCACCTCCACCACCCATCGAAGCGGTGGGATCGAATTGCAAACCGACCATAGGGGGACAAAGCAACCCGAGCGGGACGATTTTCACAGACTCACCTTCGCATTTACACGCACTTTGGTGCGGGGTGGTTGGAATTGCTTTTCCTTTCACATAGGCAGCAGCAGCCGCGGGAAGCAAAAAAAAAATGTGTCAAGTGCACCCTCCGGAATGGTTTCCACTGTTTGACCGAAGGGTGGAACGTGTCAACCCAACCTTCCAATGCTTTCTTGAAAGGCAGGCACTCCCGGTAGGTACACGCCCCTACCGGCTACAATTATCATCTTCAGTTACGCCTCGCCTGCCAAGAAGGAAAGGCAAAACGCCGGCCAAACTTCAGGCGAAACGAGGCGCAGTAATTGTGTTAGAAGTAAAAAAAAAAGTATTTACCGTAAACAGCACAGGGAAGGTTGCGATTTTATGTAGCCAAAAGAGAAATTGTTTATTATTACATTTCTTGTAAGCTAAAACCCAATTTCCAACAGCAGCAATCGCTATTTACAGAACCCAGCCAACAGCGTGTGCAGGGGCTTGCTACTCAATCTCCAATCTTTCTAGTTCAACAACCTTTGGCGAGGTGAATCGGTTCGAGTGCGCTTACAACTGCTCTCCGACCCATCAATATCCATTTTCATCCAATATTTTACATCCATAATCCCTGTCTCATCACTCTCCAGTCGGCGGCGGCGGCTTCAATCGTTCAATCGACAATTCCAATATGTGCCCCGGCCGGGTCCTCCATCTCCATCTTCAATGCTCAACCAACCGTTGGAGCATCCACTTGGAGAAGGTTAAATTTCGAAGCGTTTTTTTGTGCACTCCCTCCATTTCTCTCTCAACCCCTTTTATTGTAATCTTTACTGCCGTCGTGGCCGTGTTTGCTTCGAAAGATCCACACATCAAAGTGCACCCGAGCGGGAAACCAATCTTCGATATTTGCCAAGTACACGCACTGAGCAAGAAAGGCTACAACGACGACGAAGACGAGGACAACATTGATGGGATTTACATTGTGCCTACCTCACTGAACCCCAGCTTCCCAGCATCGACGGTAAACACGGCTTGTTCGGTAAATATCTTACATTTCTTTGCACTGGTGTGATGCGCATAACCTTTGACCTCTGGAGCAGCCGGAGCGAATCATCGTCCCGGGGCGAGGACGGAATTGCGAAATTGCAAATCTCCAAAATGTGGCTTGAGGAGCGGGAAAACACATCAAAATCCCGTGCGTATTTTACGCAAATCGTGAATGGCTCGTGGACCCTCCCCCAAAGAAAGGGGTTGGTTCTTTGCTCAGTTACAACGCACTGGAGGTGGGTCGTTTCGAGATTGATTGGCAGCACTGTCAGGGAAACGTTTAAGGACGCCCAAGCAGTCGCTTTCACGAGCATCCAGGGTGTTTCCTTTTTCATGTACGCGGTCAATCTTGATACAAGGCGTACGCTTTCACCGACGTATGTACAGCGTTTGGCAGGTTCTCGTAGGAGGGGGGACTATTCAGAACAGTCGAACTATAAAATACACGCACGTAGAGCCGTCGCACTGCTCGAAACGTATCCGCACTGGGCGGTAAATGCAAATAAATTTCATGACATAAAGCTCTAGAGATTTTTGTGTGTATTTTTTCCCTGCATTCTGCACCGAATGGTGCACAGTGAGTGAAAGGCTGGGTACATTTGTCAGTTCACGGGAGACACGTGGGAGTGGGAAAAGTCCACTGGGACTGTTGGAGAGGGATTGGAAAAAAGGAAATGAGCTAACAGAGAAAGGCAGAAAAAAGCTGATGGCACCATTCACAATGGGAGCTTGCACTACTAATCTAACCGCACGCTTGACAAACCGCACATTACTGTAATTTCTCTCGAGTGTATACAGTTGTGGGTGCGATAAAATCGAACCTATCGATGCAACGGCAGTGAGTGAAAGGGCTGGACAAGTTTATAACTGGGCTCTACACTTGATCGACATGTGCGACCGGGACCAGGCACGTGGCTGTTGCTGTGCTGTGTCGTGTGTGTGTGTGTGTTACATTATCACAGTGCAGTCGGTGCAAGAGTGTAAAGCGGTTTTAACACTCTCGAAGGACCTTTGTCAGGGTGTGTCATGTCGATAGCGTATCTTTAGTGGAAGTTGTATTTTTTATTTGAGAGTATGAATTGCGTGTATTAAGCTGATTTTTTTTTGTATTTATAGGGGCAATTTGAGATTGAGTTAGATCATAAATTTGAATTGAAAATAGTATTAGCTATTTATTTATAAATAACTTATCAGAGTGTTAAGCTCAAAAACCATAAGCATCTTTACAAATGCTTCTTCTGTTTTATTGCACTTTGCTTATGAAAGGATTTAAGATCAATTTTGGTATTTTCATAATTTATTTTATTTATAAATTGTTCCAAAACTAGGAAACATTACATTCAAGTATTTTATAGAATTGAGAGTCGTTCGTAAAGAAGCTTAATAACACCTTAAAATTGCATTTATTTGTATGATATAATATACAAGCTCAACCAGTTATATATCTTCCAATCTATCTCGATCAATGTCTTCAACGCTCTCTTTCTCATATCAATAAATGTCACATAAATAACTTTAATATTTGTCTTATCGGCAAACAAGTGTGGATTTCAGTTAGCTTGCATTCTTTAAAAACTCCTTAATAAAGGTTGAACAAAGCAGTCAAATTTTGTTCGAATATTACAACATAAAATTACAATAT
Organism: Anopheles merus; assembly: GCF_017562075.2. Classification (NCBI taxonomy): domain Eukaryota; kingdom Metazoa; phylum Arthropoda; class Insecta; order Diptera; family Culicidae; genus Anopheles; species Anopheles merus. The sequence goes on from NC_054083.1 coordinate 36,473,798, forward strand.
TATATACATTTTGTTAAAATAAAGCGGATAACAATAACACTTTGAACAGCTTAAACTTTAAGGTATGGCAAATATTCATCACAAACACATATTTTCCCATCTCCCCTGATCGGTGCGTTACTGGACGCGCTCTACAGGTAAGCGTTTGAAGCCCTCCCAATCAAATGCACCCGACGTCTATGCGAATGCTTAATGAACATGCCACCATTCGCCGTGACAACGGTTGTCATCGTTACCCACCCATCTCCCACAGCGCAGGGGAAATGCAGCTTTCCCCAAAATGAATTTGCCCCCGTTCAACCCAGCATTGGGCATCATTATCCGAGTGCCCTGCCCGCCTGCCGACTGCTGGGCGGCAAATGAGTTCAATTAAAATGTTTTAAAATCGGTTCAGTGCACAAATGACCGGCAATTATCCGCTGCCTGCAATGATAATTAAAATCAATTCCAGCAAATCGGCAAACCAGCTCCACACCGGTCACTCCGCTCGTTGGAGGAAGGTTTACGATCGAAGAAGCATGCATGGTTTTTGAAGCACGAAAGTGGTCACTGAAGTGCACTGCGGGCCATACTTGTTGTCGATCAATTGCGTTGCTTAATGACATTTTCCTTCTAATCAGAAATGCTCAGGATAATTAAGTACCTCCCTTCGATCGATTTTACCATTGTGTGGTTCCTTTTTCTTACGGTAGAGGGTATTCAGAACAGGCTCAGAAAGGTTACAACAATAGACCGACGTGAAATCAAACGCATCCATCCATACATCGACGGTATTGTGTTGCTCTTCTCCCGCTGCATATACCACCCAGAGATTTATCATCCTGGTTTTATGCCTTTTTGCACGGCAACAAACACCAACAGCAACACCAGCATAGTCGACAGTCTAGTTCTAGGTGAGCTGTTGGGTGTGGTTTTTATCGACCATAAAGCTAGGACTGATCCAAATTAGGTTTTTTTGTTGTTGTTCACAACCTTTATTTGGACGAGCCGACTGGCGAAAGGTGTCGAAAGCCTTTTATAGGTTAGTTTGCTTTATTAGCCGACTGGTTCCGATTTAGTGACTAATTTGGGAAAGTTTTTCCAATCTCTCCTTTATGCCGTTGTGTTGTTGGGTGTGTTTCATTGTGTTGATTTGATTTTGGGTTTCTTTTGCTTATTGTTTCGTGAATTCTTATGAGATGAATATATTTTCTGACGTTCTTTTTACACTTATTTTGTTTTAGTAGAATTGTTGTATAGTTAGAAAAAGAATTTTATGTACATTTCTATGTAAATAGAAAATATATTTTAGCTGTCTGGAAAGAATTTAAATGATTTTCGATACTCCATTATTAAACTGAAAATGACTGAACTAAATACGGCACAGTAACTAGAACCATTTCCATAATTCAAATGGAATGTTTACCTTAACCTTGCAAAAAGTAGGATTCCTCCGCACAAGGATCCTCTATTTAAAAAAAATGGTTCAAAAACTCCAGGATTCCCTAAACAGGAAGAACATCTTTACCCGAGAATTGCCAGCTAACGGGACGGAAATGAAGCCAAGAAAAAAAAAGCACCAAAAACAGTGAAGAAAGTACGAAAAAAAAACACATTATGGATTCTGCTTCCAATTTCCTTGCAAAAAAAAAAAGAAAAACGCCCTCCCGCAAACCCAGCGATGAATTGTACGCTTCCGGCGCAAGGCGTTCCACCGCTAGCTTTATTTACCCTAACGTCAATGTCCCTTTAACCAGCCGAGCCAATTTCATTCCTCCAGCTTCATACTCATTTCCCTGACACTTCCTGTTTCGGATTCGGCCGTATTTATTTGGGCGCGCGGAAAATTTTTGATGAGCACAATTTCCAATTAGATTGTGTTGAGGCGCTAGGGCGAGCTAGTGCTGCTACTGATTAGGCTGAAGATTTGCCTGGAAAGATGGGAAGGGAATTGCAACAAGCAGGTATTAGATAGGATGGGTATTTTAAGTGAAATGTGTGTATTATAAGAAATAATGTGTAAGGGGATAAATGGCATATTAAAGAGCGTTTAATTTGTATAAATATAAATGCTAAGGATTTTAGTGCGTTACTTAAGAAATTATACATAAAATAGTATCTCGTTTAATACATTTCACTGCTAGAAATGAATAGAATCAACGAAACAGTACAAATCACCTGGCCAAGTATAACTTCTTTGAGCTATTCTACTCCATTCCTCAATCTGAACGCAAACCATCAAATCATATTTAATTTTCTACCCGTTGTAAGATGAAACTTTCTTTCGAATCTTGCCCACCCATTTCCCTATCGGCAGCCGTCCAAACCTATCCCGGGCAAAACTACGGACGAAATATCATCTGCCTACAAATTGCTACTTGATCTTGAGCTAACGGTCGCTAACGCAATATCTTCCCCCGTTCGTAGCTGCTGCAAACGCCGCTGCTGTCGGTTTCGTTAGCTTCAGGGCTTGAGGGCTCACGGGGCCCAGCCCAGCCCAGCCCTAGCCACACATATTAATTCCCTTCTCCGAAACCGGAAGTCGGAACAGTCGGCTGCCCCCGATTCTGCTTCTTCAGGTGCCAGAGATGGAAAGGTATTTTTCTTAGCGCGTTGTTGGACCAACGTCGGTCTCACAGTCGGAGAGAGAACGGTCCGTTTGGCATCGGATATTGTTGTTTGCGTCCGAAGGAGGGTTCCTTCTATCCACTCCCAATTTCCCCTGGATGCCGGCTGGATGTAAATGGTAGAACGCGGTACGTTTATCTTCAAAAGAGATGAAATTCATTTCTTGTTTGTATTTCGATAACCGCCCGCAGCGAAGGTTTGTTGGCTCTCTTGGGTGTGTGTTTCCTTTTTTTTTTTTTGTTACTTTGCTTCCTTCTGAAGACTTCGATGATGACTTTCAAGAAAAGAAGTAGAAGGAGAAGAAGAATACAGTGGTAGCTAACAGTTACACTCGCCTAATACACGGGGTTACTAGTTACACGGGGTTGCTTTTATTGAGCAAGAATGCAATAACAAAAGGTAAAAATCCTCGTTTTAGATTAAAGTTCTCTCATTCCCTTATCGATTATAATACTTAAATATTAAATAAATGGTAATCATACCTAACCCTGCTTTTCTTAATTATGCATAAATTATCAGCCATTTCATTGTTTCAGTTTTTATATAAAAAAGAGCCAAAACTATCTGAAACAACACACTTCTACAAAACAAAATACAAAACTTTTCTACCGCTTGCTTACTCTACAATTCTTACCCACTACTCTGTTCGCGCGTGCAAATTTCTCACCCACAAAACTATCTCTTCACCGGGTGGTGGCACTCATAATTTATGATCTTCTTACTTATGCCACCTAGGCCGGGTCCCGTGCTGCCGTGGGTGTGATTCTTAAACTCCGAGTGAAGTCGAGTCTTTCCAGTCGTACGGGACTGGGGTGCCGCCACGGACGGGCCTCACGGGGATCGTGGTGTGGTGGGCCGACGCTAAATTTGACGGATGAAAGCTTAAGATACTTAATAAGATACACCGGCCCCGAGCAAACGGCACCGCGGCTAGAGGGCCCGGGGGGGGGGGGGGGGGAAGCCGGAGGAAGAAATTTTCCAACCCGTTGCATCGTAGCATTATGAAGATTTATTCCCCATGGCGCGGTGCGATAGTTTCCATCCGCGTTTGTGTAATTCGCTCTACCGTGGTTGGCCGTTGATATGGCGCGTGTTGCGAGTGTTGTGCATTTTTGACAGTAGTGAACGTTGAAGTAGGTTCAGAATGACAATTTCTAGAGCATTTTAAAATATCTTTAAAAGTGGTTAATAATATCATTCAGTGCTTAACGATACTCTTTCTATCTACTTTAAACATCAATTAGGCACTTAACACAATAATATGTTTTATTGTATTTCCATTTTTAGTTATAAGCGATAACACTCCACTGTATCTTAGCCCTTTTATTCCACCTCAAGCGCTTCCATATGCAATGAGTGGCTGATGATTTTAAAACGAATCCCGTATCGTTCTCCATCATGTGTTTTGCGGCGGTGGAGACACGTGATTATGCCATGAGTACGTCGAAATTTAATATAATTATGCAAATTTGTTCGACGCTTATTAGATTCACTATGGCTTTTTATTCCTCCTGTACGTCGTCATGCAACTAGTCGGGACGGTATTAAATTAGGCAGGACGGCTGTGGCTGTGACAGTGCAGGGCATGCTGATACCTGTTCTTATCTTATCGGACACATCTGTTGCATTCGCACAAAAAAAAGGAAAATGAAGCGAGCAATTTGGTTCAATTATTTTCTTACACAAAAAATGAAAGGTAGATCACGTTGAAACTTTTTAGGATATCTTAACCTTATACCTTGAGCCTAATGTAACGGGGTTTATTCCATGAAAAATCATGTAAAACTAGGTTCTGTAGTTGATATCATTTTATAATAAAAAAAAAATACAGTACGATAAGAAAGTACAATTGAATGAAATAAGTCGTAATGTTTCAAATAATTAAAAAGAAAAGGGGAAATTATAAATATGATTTGAATTTCGAAAGTAAAAAAAAAAGGCTACGATTATTTTCAGTTGCAGCAGTTTCTACAAAAATGTACGTGGATCAACCTTCATTTAGAACTTAGAGCTTCTGTTAGCAAAAACTAAGTATATCAAATGATTCGAGATTAATGCCTTCTAGTAGGAATTGAATTTAGAATATTAAGGAAAAAATACTGAAAAAAAAAAATTTTAAAAATTGAATAAAAACTATCATGTCCTACCATTTCCACACTTGATACCTCAAAATTGAGTGAGTTGGCTTGATAAAAAATTTAAAAAAATAATGGTTGGTTGGTTTTTTGTTTATAGAGACTTGGAGTCTCTTGGACTGCATTTTTTCTCTCAAAGAAAATTAATACAAAAAGCTTCTCTATAACTTTAAACTTCTAATATATCCAAGCAACACCTTCCTTCTTCAGTACTACGTAAGAAAACGTTGACCCAGTACAGTCTCACCTGGAGTGAAAGTTTCATTTCAGCCCGCAACACTTTATTTGCCAACCGTTCCTTCTTGCTGTCTAGACACGCTTTTCTTTCATGCTTCGCCCAAACACCCAATGTCGGAAGTTGTTGCTCGAAAGACTGTAGCTAATCAAACGAACGAACGAACGAACAGCACGGCATGGGAACGGTTCTTAAGCCCGTGTGACAGACGCTCAGTGCAGTCGCACCACCACCACCACCACCACCCGTGAGCAACAACAAAACTAACGTTTCTGTTTGAGCTGGCCCAGGACCAACGCAAAGAACACTGTCACCGGCAAACGGGTTGAGATGAGATGAAAATTTACTGTCCAGCGTTCTGGAGGCCACCACTCCAGGTCAAACGCTCACCATTCTGCATCACACCAGCCGAGCCAAAGCGGAAAACATGCTCCGTCTAGCGGAATGAAAACGGGGTTCAAAACCGTAAATTACAATCAGACGACATCCTTCCGACCGAAAAGAAAGAGCGAGAGCGACAGCGGCAGCCCCAGGGATCGCAACTCGGCAAGTACGCTCGGGTACGGTTCGATGATATGCTAAGCGAGTAAGAGTATTTATTCTTCGTCAGGCTCACCTCAACCCCTGTCCGTAATCCGACGGCGACAACCCATGTGCGACAACATCCTTCAACGTTTCATCGGGAATTAATGGCTTAAAATATTCATTATTCAGACTGCTGCAAACATGGGTGGCCCACTGGGTTCCATGCACGCACGCCCGCCCGACCGCCCGCCCGGTCGGCACGATTCCGATGACTGATGTTCAATTGATTGATGTTTCTTGGCGCTGCAACAAGGCTGATAATAACGCAACCATTTCTCTGCGTCGTGCCAATCGACATTCGTGGGGACACGATGGCGGCGGTTCATCACGGTTCACCGTTCAAGCTAGACGCAAAGTTCGCCAGCCTGCCTAGCCAGCGAAAAGGGGTTTGGCAGCTAATGTAATTAGTTATCCCGGAGGCCGTGGGGAGCGCCAAACAGCTCTGGGAACAGCGGGCCGGGGATGAGATTCAATCGACCGCCTAAAATCAACCTCAGCGGCAGATAATAAAGGCTTTTGATGTTGGGCTGGGATGTACAGGGGGGATTGGCGCCACTAGGTGGGAACCGACGCTGCCTGTGAAGGATCAACAGCTCGAAACATCTGAAAAGGATCAAGGATAATGAATCCTTTGTGTTCGATTACATCATTTTTCGGGTCGGAACCGTCCCGTGGGTGGGTGCATGCGACCGAAAAGAAGGCTCGAACGGCAAGGCAGTGGAGTGCTTGCGTAGTAATTTGTCTGTTGGTGAAACATCGAAAAACGAGCTGGTGGGTGTGGGGTGGATGTGCCATTGTCTCAATCCGAGGTACATACGGCACGGTAAGAGAATTAAGCTCATCGGAAAGTGTAATTTGAGGTGGAAATGGGTTGAACATCAAGAAGGTTGTTGATCGAAACCGCAAACAAATTGAATGGTTGTAAGGCAGGTAGGTTGGTTTGAACATGTGTCAAATTTGGGAATGTTTGCTGAATTCAGATATTTGAAGATGTCATTTCTGTAGAAGCTTCCAAATCGAACAATTTCAGTTTAAATTTTAACAGTAGGTAATAAAGAACGCAGTGTAAATGAAATGAATATGTTACTTGTTTCATTTATCTTCTTTTTCAGAAACGAGTTATATGAACAATAATTAGTTGAATTTGAATAATTAACCATTTCTTGGGTACGTTTTGGACCAAAACATGTATTTGACAATAGCTCAAGTATGATTGTTATTTCATACAAGTTAAATTAAAGCGCCTAAGCGACACATTGTGATCATCAGTTTAAATTTCTGGATTAAAACATTTTACATTTAGTTTTGCCTATTTTACTCCGTCGGTCTAAAGTCCGTCTAATCATGAATTATATTTACAGTTTATTATTTCTTCATTACAAGGGGATGAGCGAGTAAACAACATTGACCTAATATGCTAATCTTCAAGTATCTGTCATCCGGTAAGGGTGAAGCTATTAATTTAATGAAAGAAAGATTTCAGTTTCAAAGGATGAGAAGGACATATTACAATCATAACACATGGTTAAGTTACGTACGGGGAAGCATGAAAAGCAATTTACACAAAAGGTGAAATGACCGTGATTACATGTTTTTTTTTTTTTTTAATGTAGTATCGAAAATGTATTGCATACCTTTAGGTATGGAATCTATTCAAGTTCTAAAAGCACTGTTAATAATAAGTTATATACTTTCATTTATTTAACTAATGTAAGAGTACTTTTTGTTTGTCATCAATGCAATAAAATGATAAATTTAAATTCAAAACAGTAGAAGAGCTAATTGGGTAAAAGTACCACTATTGGGCAGGTTAGTGTAGCAGTTTCACTAAAACAGCTCGTACAATTACAATGTTTATTATTTTTCTTGAATGTGCCATTATTATGGGCGATAAACTATCGTATTATGTTTTGTTTTTTTTTTATTTCAAATGCATTTTCTAGCGATATTCATGAAAATGCAAACACCGTTTTTGTTCCCATTTTGGGCAGTTTTTTTCCTATAATCGGCAGGCTGTGCTTCTATTTTCGACTACGCGAATACGGGTCGGAAAATGTTTCAATTAATGCAACAAGGCAGACAATAATGTTAGAGACAGTTTCACACTCTCACTTTCCTAAAATTGGTGTTAAAAAGCACTTATATTATTAATTTTATGTTGTCCATCTTGGTCATTTTGCTGGCAGTTTTTACGGTCCCTTTGATGTGAGTTACAAACAAAGTAGGCATTGAAGAAAGTCTAACGGCTATAGAGTACTGGCTCACAAATTATTATTTTCCTCTCAAGTTATTGGATTGTTTACAGTGAGATTGATGATAATTGATACAACAAATATTGTTTTATGTTTCGACACACGCATTGTAGTGTTCTGGTTAAATTTCAAATGATTATTCAGCAAAATTAAAAGTGTGTTTATGTTTCAAGTTTCGGCAGGCGCCCACAGCATTGATCTGTCAAAAATCAACATTTACCGTGTACCAACTGTCGGCAGCATTCAAAGTGAATAATTACTTGTTTTTAGTGATTTTAAAATTCCAAGCGGGATAGAATAGATTCTATCTTTCATAAAAACCACACTTTAATTGTGTTAGTGCTCTGATTCTCTTAATCAAAGTGTATGAAAATCAGGTGGTCTCAAAGACTGTTTTTTTAGGACCAAATTCGAATGTCACTTTTTGACAGCATGCGTGAAAAGTTTTCCCCAAACAAGCTTTCTGGCGACTTGCCAAATACACAAACAATCTTAGAATCTTCGTTATTTGCACCGAAATACCTTAAAAAACACACAAAATATTTCTCATTGTAAGCTTTACCAAATCTGAACTAATTAAAAACAACTTTTGGATCACAATAATGCCGTCGATGAGGACACCAATGTGTACTACGTATGTGTTGCTAAGAACAACGCGAACCGTTCCTATGGAAATTCATTTCACCCATTCTGTCAAAAGGAGCTTTTTTTGTTTCCGAAATTAGTTGTCAATTTATATGGGACGAGACCACCTGGTCTTCATACACTTTGCTCTTAATAATGAAACCTGCCGAACTATTGGCTAACAGCAAATCTGCCGAAACATATTGAACTCTGCACATTTTGTTTGATATTTTGAAAAATATGCCAGGAAATGATGTGATACTTCGTATATGAATAACAAATGAGCATATCTCTATTGAAAAAAATATGTGTGGAGACTATTTTAAACGTGTTTTTGCGTAATTACACGTTTTTAGTTACCCTGCCGAAAACAGGTACAGTGCTGAATACTGGTACAGTTACCCTTTTAGTAATTTTTTTTGCATTTTTTTGTATATTTTTAACATAAAAATATAGACAATTAAAGTAATATTCTCTCAAACAATTATCAATTAAAATATTCTTTACAATTAAAATGACAAATGCTAATATGTGTTATATGTTACAAATATGATTCCTCTATTGACTGTTGTGTGATACTGAACACAAACCTTCATCTCATTTTTCTTTACATATCACCTAGCAGCAACTTGTTTTCACTCATGATGGTATAGAAGTCCACAACAGCCCTTGTCGAATGTAACACAATCCCTTTTCACAAATCGGTGCTTGATTCGACACACACACACACACACACAAAACCCTTCACCACAATATTCTTCATGAGCGGCAGTGCTGGTATCAAACCGACCGGAATCACGTAAAAAGGATTGAAATTGAAGTAATGCTCATCTTCTGATATTCTGCATTGGAGGGTTCTGCACGAGGGTTCGATGTTTGCAGGGACGGTACGCTACCCCGCACGCAAACGTACGCGAATGTTAAAAACCAATTATCACGCTCACTAGCATGTAGCCCCGGGAAGGAAGCCCGTGGATCGCCCCACCGGGATTCCCCCAGTTGCGCGCAACTACACTCGAACGATGTAATCCAACGGCCAATGTTTACCCTCTCGTCGTCGTCGTCGTCGAATTTCGGAAGTGTTGTTCAAAAAGCAACCACTCGAGGCCCAAAGTAAGTGAGCATTAAATTTATGCTCAAGCAGCCAGTGTGCCACCCGTGCTCTCTGCAATCGCATTCGGGCCGTACGGATGATGACGGATTGATGGATGGACCGGTGCTGGGTGAGGAGCGAATAACGCGGGAATGGCGGGCATTTACAAGTGCCTCTAGTGCCAAGTGCTTGTTTGGCAACGAGGATGGAAAATTAGGGGGCCTTCTTCGGTTTCCATAGCGAACACCCAACCCAGACTCAGCAGCAAGGGACGGGGACGGAGCGCTATCATCTCGCTAAATGGATGTAAGCTGAGAATTTGAATTAAAAACAAAATGCTTTTACGGCTGACTCGCTCGCCAATTTACCCATACGATTAAACGTTTCCTACTGAGGTAGAAGCATGCTGGAAAGGGGAAAGGAAAACGAAAGGAAGATTTACAAAACTGTGAATTCTATTGAGGGTTTCATTTAAATTTGGTAGTTAAACACAATCGAAGACGTGTAAAACGTTTTGTATCGTTTTTTTTGTTTGAAAGGATTTTTCAACTTATGTGAAGCATTTGGTTCCTACATGAAGGTTATTTTTATGCATAATTGCTCCCTTATCTTATAAAAAGCTTTTGTCAAAAAGACCCGCTAAAGCGTTTCAAGTCAGTCAAAATATAATTTATCTTCTTCTGGTTGATCTCACTTTTTGCAAATTAACTATCAAAATTATGATGGTATTTCTCTGTTAGTCAAAATAGTAACAGTAGCTATGGAAATAAGATCAAATCTGAGTTAAAAGCAAATAGTTGACTGTTGCCGATGATAGCAAAGTAAATATTTTAAGTTACTTTGCCATTGAACACCAAAAAAGCACATATTCATTGGCTGTGGCTATGCCAAAGCATTCATGTTAATAAGACTTACTAAAACTGTACATTTTTCCTATGGTATTCATTCAATTTTAGTTCATTTTTTTTATTCAATAGGTACGGTGCAAAATGGCTGTGTTGTTTAATTTTTTTTTTATACATATTTTCCACGCGACTATCGCCAGGTGGCAGGCCCAGCTTGAGGTAGTAATTAAGGGTGGAGATATCCTCCACGTAAATAAAGTCATTGCCGCTAAATTTTGACTCTAACCCACTTATTTTTGTCTCGAAAACACCAACCTGCAAAAGCACCTTTTGACAGCGTGTTACATTTTTTGCCTCAACAGCATACATTTTTGACAGTTTTTTTTGCCTCTTAAGCATCAATTTTTGATTGTGATTAAATCGCTTTATTTACAAAAACAAGAATTAAAGAGAATAAGTAAGCAAGGTATATCTAGAAAATAAAATACAGTGGAGTGCCATTCATCCGGGTACCTTTTATCCGGCTTTCCGTTTATCCGTGCTGTTGAGAAATGACAGTTCAAGACAAAGGTGACATTGCGTTATGAGGAGGATATTTGAAAAAAAAAAGGTATATAAGAGCACATTGTCATAACAAAAAAAAACACTATAATTCATGGCAAATTTCAAATATTCTCATTGGAAAAACATGAAGTTACTAAAAACTGGGTTATTTTTATCAAAAAATAAGACAATTTTCCAAAACCTAATCAGGGATTGGTGATAAAATATATCATTTGACTCATTATCCGTGTTATGCGCTTATCCGGACAGGTCTAGTCCCGAGAAGCTCGTATAAACGGCGCTCCACTATAAAAGCAAAATAGAAATCCAATCGGAAAGGTGTCATTAATACAGTTTTTATTTGCAATTTGGCTTGGTTATCCGGTATCCGGCAACATAAAAAATCAATCATAACATCAACCACAAAGCTAAAAAATTTCCTAGTTGTTCATGTTTTTGAATTAAATATTTGTCCAAATTTGTGTTATCTGTACTATAGCTGTGGTAATTATGTACTTAAATTGACCAAAATGTATTTAAAACCTCCCAATCTAATCAACATAACACGCAGGATTAGCTACACACGTTTCAATCTCGCTGTACTGTGTGGATAGATTCCGAACAGATTTTTCATTGCCATCACACCGATGGAGTAATAAACAACTAAATGAAAACAATTCCGTTTTTTTTGCTTTCCATCGTTCCTGAAAAAAAAAAAGATCCACTAACGTAAAAAAAACTGTCGATTCACGTAGTTGGTGTTGTGGTTTTTTCCCTCTCGCGCTCTCTCTGCAAAGCTGCATTATTTATCCACTCTACGCGATAGCCGAAAGAAGAAAAAGAAACGCAACAAAAATACACAAAGGGATATGTACCGTGCACCATCAAACCCCACACCCACCGATCCACCACACTCAATTTACAACAGCCACGCTGCAACGCAGCCGCCCGGTATGAAGCGGCATGCTAATGTACCACCGGCATTCTTCTCAGCGCGCCGCAGCACCACGGTGGTGCCGATTTGCCATGCCGTTTTAACACCAAACCGAGCGAAATGCCGGAAACCTGACACGTGCGATTTTTTTTTCTGCATTTTCCTTCTTCCCTTTTACCTGTACCCTTTCGTCCACGGGTTAGAAAGAATGTACGATGTAAACACGAGTCCTGCAGCGACTCGGGGGTGTTTATTACTTCGGGTAGTCCAAGGGGGGGGGGGGGACGGGAGCATAAGGCCGGCAACACTTGCCACATGCACCGACAGAATGTTGGGGTGAATGTGATCTAAAAAGGTGGAAAACTGCTGCCCCAAGCTGCTGTAAGATCAACAAGTTTGTACACACGCGCACACACTCTCTCACCCCGCTATTTCGTGGCTTAATGCTTGGGAATGCAGCTGGGGAAAGTTTGCAGCGCTCGGAAGTGTAGCACATGCGTAGACGCGACCGGCATATCCTTCGCGTCCTGGGTCGGTTCCGCCGCTCGGTCGGAATGTCCGCTCGTGTCAGTTTGCATCGACACGCGAAAACGGAAGGGTCACGCACAAGTTGGCCCAAGCCCAAGCTGCTGTTGGGTTGTCAGTGTCTTTGGTGCCGGTAGAGTGGCTTCTGTTTTTTTGTGCTCTCCCCCTTAGTGAGAGTGTGTTTGATTTTCAATCGAACCCGGGACAGACGTAGCGTCGTCTACGGAACGGGAAGGAAGTGAAGCAAAAAAAGCACAAGCGTTTCATACGCTCGGGTTTGGCTTTAAAGTGAAGTGGAGCGCGTTGAAAGCAGCACACAAGAAAGGTGTACGGGCGATGTTTTCCCGTTACCCAGGCAACGGCCGGATTGGGAAGCGTAGGCAAACGGATTACTCGAAGCGCTTGGCGTGGTGATGGCGTACTTAGAAGCGCTTGTTTGTCAACACACATACGCACACACGCTGTGGTGGAAAGCGGTACTGCCTGAAGCGGCCACGAAATTTCCCATTCTGAGTATCTGTTTTAATCAAATTACACACACATGAATCATTTCGCGGGAAAAGCGGCGTACGCATTAATATCTAATTGAACGGTGACGGACGCAAAACAAACGAAAAACGGTGGTGTGCGGTGGGATGGCCCACAGAGACTCGTCAAATGCATCTCCACAGCTCCACGTGTGCCTTCCAGGTCGGTTTTCCCCCGTTCTGTGTGTCGTGAGCGAGTGAAATAATTCATTGCGTGCTGCAATTCCGTGCAGGAGATATCATCGTATCTGTGTGCCGTGTGTGGCTGGACGAGACTCGACGGGAAACGGGGGCGCCGACCGTTTCGGATTATGTGAGTGTGTGTGCGCGGTCCAGGGGGCAACGAAATGATGGTAATTAAAATTTCAAAATTTTAATCCAATCGACGATGAATATTCATCACACGCTGGCGGTGCGTAATTGCAATTGCGTTGTGGCTAGGCGCACCATCAAATCCGTGGCAAGTGGTCTCCGCTGACCAATTTAAAAGCCTGTCGCCAAAAGGGGCCGCAAAGCCTCAAGTGTCGAATCCAGGCCCGTTGGCTGTCGTTGGTTGACGCGAATTGAGTGGGTGAAATTGTGAGGTTTTAAGGCAAAAATAATTGCTCAAAGTGTGTCCGTGGTTTGGTGAAAATTAATATAATATTTTTATTATTATTTTAGTGGCAGTCTATGTGCACGGTGTAGATAACTCGCAGGTGTGTCTAGTGGCAACCATGCCAGCAGTTTAAATTAATGCAATTGTTTCTCTAATCTGCGAAAGCAGCAAAACCCATCCCGGTTGTGTTTGCGGGTGTGTTTATCGGCAAATATTATTGTTCATCAAGCGGGAGGCGGCATCTGTGCATAAGGCAGGAAATGAATTCCTTACGTGTTTTGCTGCCGTTGTGACAAGTGTTCCATTTCCCAGGATCCTTACCCTTACCGTACAGCAGCAGATTCTGCATCGTTCTCCACCGGTTGGTCGTTCTTGCTCGCTCGTTCTTTATCGCCACTTGTCCCATTTGGATCGTGTCTCGTACGAGTTGCCATGGCAGCAGCATCCTGCCGGTGAAGCGATGTGTGTAGCGGTGGTAGTAGTAGCAGTACGGTGCAACGGCTGTGCTGTGTGAGTGTGCCTTTCGCGCTGTTGTGTGCTGCTGCTAGATATTGCTCCACGAGACCGGCACCATGTCCCTTCGGCCACTTCGCAGCGTCATCGGTTCGTCCATCGCCTGGCGGTTGCTGCTGGTGACGGTTCTGCTCTGTGGATTACCCCCGCCAGTGACCGGCTACTTCGATCTGTTTCTCAACCACTCGGAAGTGATCAAGCTGATGGGTAAGTTTCTGGCAGTAGCAACGTTGCCGGTCGCAATGCGAAGTGGTGGCTTTAAAATGGAAAATACAAAAAACCACTCTCAACACTCACAAACAATTACCTCAATTTGTTTGTACGAGCGGGTCAGACAGTAACGGTTAACCTTCAACATTAATCCACCCAATAGGGGAGGGGCGTGAGCTTTCAGCAGTCGAAACAATCAGCAAATGCTTGCGTGGCCCAAGCACGCCCTCTGGGCCCTTTTAACCGCAGGGAAATAAATCTAGTTTCATCTCCCCCCCCCCCCCCCGGCCGCTTTTACTCTAAATGGAAATCAATCAACCAAAGGTACAACCATTTTCATAACTTTGATTTCCTTCACTCTTGCCCCCTCCCCGTAAACCGTCCCTCGGCGGTCGGGTTCGTTTGTGACCGTTTTTGGAAGATGAAAGGGAAATTAATGTTAAAGGGACGGCTGAACGCAACCCACCGGTCAGTGCCTGTTGGTTTTGAACGTCAGAGCATGGGGGGGGGGGGGGGACGAAGTGGTTTTTCGGGTATTAGCCCACCCTAAGCTGGGGGCTCCCTAGAGATAGAAAGGGTACAGACATTTCCTGTCCATCCACGGTGGCAGAGGTGGGCCTCTCCCCACTTTAAGCTTCGGCCATCAGCGGCGTTTAAAGCATTAGACGAGCCGTCGCTCGACCGATGGAAACAAGGAAACGTTAAATCTTCGTCGCGGATAGAGTTGTTTACATACATTTTTGATGGAATTTGGGGTGAAAGAGTTAAAGAGCTGGAATGTTTGCTTTCGTGGCAGTTGTGGCGGGTTTGATTTACTCTACACAAGAATTTGAAAAGCTTGTAATGGAAAATTCCCATTTATTCTTAAAGAGCTTCACGATCACGATGAATATGTATGTGGTACAAATTACGAATCATAAGAAAACATTACAATTTAACTTGCTTATGGTTCAAACAACCTTGACCTGAAATGATTTTTGATAAGACCTGTTTTTATTCTTTCGCTTTTAATTTAATCCTCACTGTGGAACGAGGTAAGGTTAAGACGAATGTTTAAGTTTCCGATTTGCCTACCTACCCCACACTCCCCACAGGACGATCCACTCCAGCCCCAAGCCCAGCGAACCTGCCCACGGGTAAACTTCGATCCATTCCCAACCAGGAGTAAAAAGGACACTTTCCCAGAAATTTAACTTCACACTTAATAACTCGTTACGGGTGAGGAATTATTTATGGGGCCCGTCTGCCCTTCCCCCTCTTCCCACCGGACTCCGGGCAAATGAATCGTTGCTGCATAAATTATGCCCTAATCAATATTCATCAGGCCCTCCAAAACCACGCCGATTGTGGGATTGGCAAAGCACGCCATCTGAACCGATTCCCATCATTATCGACGGTGAAGCTCGGTGGCCAGACCGCACAAACACGGGCACGCACCCGGCCGGCCACTCCGCGGCGGCATTGTGCCCTTTATCTCGCGCCCAGTCTGGGCGCCCAGGACTAGCTACGATGCTAATAGTCCTTACCACAAAACACATTTCGCTGTCACCACACGGGGGGATGGGGACAATATAAAGCATTCGTACACAAAAATTCGTTTTTCGCCCGGGCCATAGCAGACAGACGGAGTGTGCATGTGCCCGAGGCCACTTAATGTATATGCCACAAGCCACAGGATAACATCGCATTTACGTTTACCGAAATCCGAACACGGAGAGCACTGGGAACTGCTAAAGTGCGTCTCGTTGCGTTCGATCAAATTAGTAGAGGCAACTAGGTTTGGTTTTGTTGTGTTGGTTAGATAAGCTACAATGGGTTCATTTAGTTTATTGCATCAAAAGATTCAGTTGAAATCAGAATACAGCTTAGATAAACTATTGAAAAGCACTTTATTCCAGAAAGATCTTTTAGAGACCCTTGCACTTTATTTTCTAATAATGCTCTTCATATATTTCTTCAACACTTTTCCACACGACAAATCAGTATTTTGAATTGCATCGCGTCTTAACTTAATACAAAATTTAATTTGCAGTGGATACTTACGTAATTGATACGTTTTTAAAGTATCCTGAGCTTACAAAACATCAATTAGCAAATATCGTATCTTTAAATCTATGTCCTGAGGTGCTCATGCTTCCTTAGAGCTTATGTTATAACTATTAAGCCACACAATATGAATTTTATTCGTTATATTGTGCTTGAATGCTTTAGTTTACGTAATAAACTGTAAATATGCTGCTTTCAATGTCTTCTTCTGGATGGTCTGTGCAGGCCATCAGCGTTATTAGTACCACGCAACAGGAAAGTTTATTCCTTCTAAGGGTATCCATCGAATAGATCACTGGGCGGCTCCATTATGCCATTTGATTTTTAATTTTTTTACATCATTAGTATTTTCGAAAAGGGCTCGATCCCGTGGTTCTTCTTCTTCTTCTTCTATTTGGCGTAACGTCCTATGCGAACATGCCGGCGTAAACAGTCTTTTGAGACTTTATTCATCATTATCACGCAGCCGGATAGTCACACAATCCTTGCTACTGGGGGATGGTCCATTCTGGGCTTGAACCCATGACGAGCATGTTCTTGAGTCGTTCGAGTTGATGACTGTACCACGGGACCACCCTTGGTAGACCGCCGTGATAGAGTCTTCAATTTACACGACTTGAAAGCATGCACGTCATTGGTAAGAGTCCATTATTGCTCATGTTTCCTCATACGTTGGGTTGATTATCCTGCAATTGGTAGTCTATCAATCACTAATAGCCAACTTTCAGTTCCCGATAAGCAGGCAAGCCTTAGCCGACAATAGCGCCAAAGAAGAAGAAAAATCAAAATAAATGTTTACGAAACTACTTTGCATAAAATACATTCGTCAGCTTCACGCTTATATAAATAAAGCGTCCTTTGAATACAAATTGAAAGAAAGACTAATATCTGATATACGTTAGCTAGGTTTTGATAAATGACCTTGCATTTTCTGTCTTCCAATTCGATTACAATATGAATTCATCCCATTTCTACCGATTCATATAAGTGAAAAAGTAGGGGTAGTTCTATTTCATTCTATCCATTCTATTTCATTTAATTTGTGATAATATCAATCGATATTCAATACCACAAAGATCGTTTTTAATAAATAATTTTTAAAGTCATAGTGGAAATGTAAACTCTCCGGCCATTCAGAAAAAGCTAGTTGGCTCGACCAGCTGATCATCTTGCGTTGTTGAAAATGAAAACCTACTCCAAAAGCGCATTAACACATGATAAAAACCATATTTCGTCATAAAATTCTGTTTAAATAATGAAGATAACTTTCTTCTCACTCTCCAACTGAAAAGAATTTTAAAAGATCCGATCATCTGAATGGTGACATTAGCACGTCCCACACCAGTGCACCAGTTATCGGAAACACTCGCACCACACTGTTACTGCCATAAACCGTCTAACAATGTTACTTCCTCCTTCCCTGGAAGTCATTTGTTGATAATTTTATCGCTCTGCACCATCCCGCAACAATGAACAGGTGTTTAGCGATACAATCTCGCTAACGACTGTTGGGAAATAAGCGCAAACGGCAAAACCGGGTGGAAAGTCGTTTATGATTTGCAGCCCAGAACGCAGCAAGGTTTGCGAACGAACGATAAGGAAGCGCGAGAAAGCTGAAAAAAACTGTGTCTCAAACCATTAGGGAAAACATTACGACAACAATTACACCCAACATTTCACACGGGGTGAGCAATTGTGCTTGTCGTTCTGCTGATTGGATTGTTTGAGGGAGAGCAAACATCGTGCGTTCAGTGAGGAAAAAAGGTCATGTAAATTACAGACATTGCCGCACACTAAATCCCTGCCGGGTGGATCGTAAATTATGCCACCCATCGAAACACTGCCCGCATTGAAATGACTGTATTAAACAATCCTACGCGAGTAGAGCTATTGGAAAGTCTCAATTTTCTTAAAAGCCTGCTTCGCACAACAAGCACACGTCGAAATACTTGTCGAATCGTTATCGATTTCCCATAACAACCACGCGTCGTCGTCGTCGTCATGTGTGTAACTAGCGCAAACACTTTCATATTTTATGGCCATTTGGCAGGACGGATTCGTGCCCGGGCGGTGATGCGTGAGCTGTTAACACAAATCGCCACCAGAAATGGCGTTACGCCGCGCTGCAGATCAGTAAAGTGGGTTTGCAGCCCTGGAGCCGTAGCCAGCGCCAGCGGTGATGGTTATATGCACTGCAGCAACTCACCATGGTGACCGGTGCGACGGGTTGTGGAAGAATATACATACTTTCCCCTTGCTTCATCCAACCCTCCAACGGGGAACCGTTCTTTTGTCGCAGTTATGAATCAAAAAAGGGAAAGAGCTGGATTCAACGCATTTTTGTGCAATTGAAGAAAAATAGCTCAATATGGTCGATTCTTTCGTCTTCGCAATAGCTTCATTACGACATGATAACCTTCTGGCAGTACATTTTTTCTGTGAATCGTTACGAAAAGCGAAACAAAAGGCACCACTACCGGGAATGATGACAGCGAGTGTCATGATGATGTCCAGTTATCTGGGCGATTTATCAATTTCACGGCTCATAAATTTTTCCACGAGCTCAATAATTTCATGATTGCTTTTTGCTAGCTTGCACGAAGTCAATCGAGCAGACAGTGGCCGATCGGATGCAGAGGAACTCGGTGCGGAAGTCAAAGACAATAAGACAAAACCAACCATCATTCGCTATCTAAAGCTATGGGAAACTTTAGCTGTGCCTGTTGAAATCTTTCTTTTTAAATAATTTAATTTAGCATTGAACTCCTTTTTTTAATAAATTTGACAAAAATTGTATGCTCCACATCGTGCGTCTTGAAAAAAGAGCAAGCATGAAAACATATTTAATATCACTCAAGACAACCGCACTGCAATGCGACTCTCCGCTGCCACGAGGACACGAACGCGCAAAACACGAAAGCCTCCCCAAAACCCATCGAGCGGCCAGTCTCGGTTGTTGTCTTCCCGTCTTCCCCGTTGGCCCTTCTCTTCCTCCGACACAACCGTCGGGTACAGCTTTCACCAAACGTCATACATCTTATTTCACCATAAATCGACATAAATGTCACTTGAAATCAATTTATTATCCGCCAATATTTATTGGCAGGGCGAAAATAGCGTCTCATAAACCATCCATCGCTTGGCTCTACAGTGCAATGGGTTTCTGTGTGTGTGAGTGCATGTACGCGAGAGCCTTACTCCCCTATCCACCGTGATCCACCGTCTTGAGACATCGAGCCGATGGAAGCAAAATGGAAGGATCGGTAAACGAAAATAGACCAAAAAAAAAAAAACGGATGTTAATAATGGTCACGGAGCATCTTTTGTAAAGTTTTTTTTTGCCGCTTCTGCTCCGTACGTATTTGGTACGTACATTGCGTGCAGTGAAAGGAAAAACATACTGTGGATGGGAAAGAAATAGGAAATTATTTTCGTAGAAATTGAATGTTTTTGTTGCTCTCATTCTTTGCTCTCTCATTGATAATGTGCAAACCATACGGTTTTCGCAGGACAATTTAAAACTTATCGTGCGGAATGATTTACCGGTCTGGCTGTTGCTGTTTAGTGAAAATTTTGTTTATAAACATCGTGTAGTGCATCGTGAGGAAGCAAAGCAGTTGGAGATACAAGATACAACAGATGGGTGTTGCAATGCATTTTGCTTGGATGCAGCATATTGCAGAAGCAATAAACAAATTCATTGTACGTGTGCAGTAAAGCTTTAGAAATTTAAACGAAACAACTGATGATAAATACAGTCTACTCTCATTTATTTAAAGACAAACGCATTATTTCATCATCCAATTACTTGTCATAACTCCAAATGTGGTAAAATGGTATAATATTTATCTCTTATTTCTCATCACGTTTTCTTCTACGCTATAGTAACTTATTCATTTTTCGATGATCAGTTTTTCTTGTTTAATATAAGCTATTTTCCTTTTACTAAAAGTAATTTTGCAGCCTTGCTTGTTCTAATAAGCTCGCAATTGACATATCATATTTTGCAATATTGCTTAATTTCTTTAGTTGAACAGTTTTAGTTGGAATCAGAACTGATCTTTTGTTGTTCCTTCATATATTATATTATTTCTCTAAAAGTAAAATATTTTTTTTATGAAATATTTTACAAGGTCTACGATATCCTACGATTGTTAAGAATACGAAAGAGCAATGATTGCGTGGATGTAATAAAAATCATAATAATTAATTGCAAAACTTTATAGATAATCGAATTTACCTTCGAAATTATGAAGAGCTTAAAGGTCTTTAGAGACACGCTAAATTGTGCTGTTTAAAGCCTGTGCAACACATCCAACCATTCAGGTGACACACAGGAACATTAATGCACATATGGTCTATATTCAAGACAATGGCCCGAACTATGCCATTCTCATCACCATTCTTCTCCATTTTCCCAAATATCATCATCGTTCCGTGTCACTAGACATGACATCACAAAAATGTCACTTCAAACCGCGATGCACAGCGCTCTCCAGAATTCTTCCCGTGTCTTTAAAACATAGTTTGAGTTGATAAGTAAAATAGTTGATTCATTATTGAATACAATTTTTGTTTAAAAATGTAATCACAAGTTCTATTACAAACCTCTTCAATCAAAGTTTGGCTACATAATATCACTGCACCTAAAATCATACCATATCTTGCATCAGTTTAGGGTTTGTACACTCTCCCGAAACACGAAAACTTGGCCCACTGTAGACGGTCGCTTTTCAGTCAACCTGCGGCTCAAAACCGGTCAAATGTGAATAGTTTGTTTAGGAAGAAGATTGGTGGGGGTATTCTCCGATGGTACTTCGCTCTGTGTCATCATGCTAAAATCACAAAGCGGATGTTTGTGTTGGATGGCACCAAAATTTATCTTGCACCATCGTGACAGTTCTTGAATTTATGAAGCATGGCAGCGGCTGCTGCTGCTGCTGCTGCTTCTGGTACTG
Organism: Anopheles merus; assembly: GCF_017562075.2. Taxonomy (NCBI): domain Eukaryota; kingdom Metazoa; phylum Arthropoda; class Insecta; order Diptera; family Culicidae; genus Anopheles; species Anopheles merus. The sequence goes on from NC_054083.1 coordinate 36,495,028, forward strand.
CAACCGGATCGTTTTGGGAGCTGAGTTTGGCCTAGTAGTGGTGTCTAGTGTCTATGGACTGTGTGACGACCGATGTACCCCATCCCCGTGCCAAACTAACGAACCTGACGGCATGAATGAATTCTTGGAAGATACTTGCAACCGGTATCATATAAGCGTAACCGTGCCTTTGCACTGGTATCAACACTGCAAGATACTGGCGAAGCGCTGGAACCTGGACTGTTGGAGTTGGCGCTGCGAAATTACATGCATGTTATTCTTTTATGTTTGATCACAATTCGAGAAGGTTATTTTGCAAATTTGGAATCTGTTTAATAGTGTCAAACAACTTGGATTTTATCAACTACTTAAACGACAGCTAAGTGAAGCGATGCGTTGGCTACGTACCAACTTGTCTTATCACACGAAGAGCCTATTTTGTTATGTGCGCCAATTGTGTATCTAACTATTCCGGGATGGTCCGGGTTTTACGTCCACAACTTGATGCAAATTTTTCACGATAGGCAGCGTGCCAACATGAACGAATTGAATACATAATTTCAAGCTGGGTGGCAACAAAAACAACCCCAAAAGCGTCTCGAATCTCTGCAGCAGACATACACGTAGTTGTTATCCTTGTTTCTAGCAACAACTATCAAACTACTTTTTACTGTTCTGTAAATCTTAAAGAGCACCAACTAAGATAAAAAAATGCGGGCGGCACATCTACAAACGTGTACGTCAGCCTTCGAGCGAAAGCGAGAGCCCATTAAACGTTATCTAAATGCAATTTATGAACAGGAACAGTAACGACACCAAATCCACCTACCCGTAAATGCCGGTACAAACGCTTCAACACATCTCTTTCAAAACATCTCTTTTTTCCGGCCAATGCTAGTCACAACAGACACACAAAAAACCTCAAACTGAAGCGTTCGTATGTGTGCGAGTTTTCCGATGCTCGCCAAAAGGGACATACTGAGGAGGGAAGGATTTTTTCTCATTCGCTTTCTTTTTTTTGGTTTCCTCCAATTCACCATAGCAATACCCAGCACAGCGAGGGAAGAAAAACCTTTTATGAAATTTTATGAACTTTCGCTAGAACGCTATCGCGCTCAGTGCCCAAAGTTTTGGGCCCATTTTCTTTTCAAACCTTCGTCCGTCGTTCTTCACTGTCGAGGGGGGGGGGGGAGGTTGGGGGGAAGGATTTTTCGTCTCCACGCATCATAAACGCAATCTGAATATTCCATGCAGTTCGTTTTTCGCTGTTGTTTTTGATGCTTTTCCGTCTGCTGCGTCTGGGCCGGGGTTTCTCTTCCGTTTTTTCTCCAATTTTGGCAGAGGATGATGATTGTTTCATTTTTGCGCTGGCTTTTGCTTGCGCATATCCTCCATTCCAAGCGCCGTTTTGTTGTTTGTGCGTAACAAAACAAATGATTTTAAAAGAATGATCAAACGTAAATAAACGGTTTGGCTCACCACTTCCCCCGTGATGCTTGACACATGCCGCCGGCTAGGACCGGACGGGCGCTCGCGAGTTCTTTAATGTGAGTAGTGGGAAAACAACGGCTTTGATGTTCTGCGTTTGGAGCCATGCGGAAGGTTATGCTTTTGACAGCAGCCGAAAATAAAACATAAAAACAGCAACCACCAACTCATCATGTGATTGTTTGTGGCGGTAGTTGTGGCAGCGTCTTAGCCGTGGGCGCGTGTAGCAAAGGGGACGCGGGCAATGCTGGAGTTCATTACGAGTTCATCACAGGGGGGCTTTTGGAGGGACTTTTTTTTTGCTAAGTACTATATCACGGAATTTATCCTCCTTTGCAAGTTTCCGGTTAAGTAATTTGTGTTTAAATTGGGAGATATTCGCCCCCTTTTCGATCCAACAAACGCTTCCCACCCGCTCCGATAAGGAGCTAATTTTGGGGGTTTCATAGGTCCATATTACTTTTGCCGGGCGACTTACTTTGTCTCAAATTCAGTCCCTCGCTCCGTCACCAATAGCAACACACCCCTTGGGTTTGGCAGTACTTGAATGGAATTATTTTCAACATTCTACCATTGTGTGATACGTTTGAAAAACTTCGCCCCTTTTGCCTTTTCTGTGCAGTACGCAGCTAATTCCCTGCCCAACATTCTCATGGAACTGTTGGGTAGGAAAAGATAAAAACAAGTAATGAAAAGAAAGAAGGTAAATCCTCTTCCGTTCTACATGACTCGTTTGCAATAAAAAAAGAAGAAGATGGCCAAATTTTAAAAAGGGAGCCTGGAATTGTTCCTGAGTGGCTGTAAATGTATCTCCTTGTGCCTGGATTTGTCCCTTCCCTTACCCAAGTCACAAACAACCGAAAAAAGACGGCTCAAATCAAAGTGCGTTGGCTGGCTTTGTAAATGTCCCTTCCATCCTCTCCCTCTATCTCCCGAGAACGCTTTGTGGCTGAGTGGGTTGGTTCCCCATTTTTAGCTTTGTTTAATTTCAAACCCAATGCTACACTCCTATTTCTCGGATGCACGCATCACACTCCCGATGATGATGCTCTTTCGCGCCCTCTCGCGCGATAAGATGAACCGCCAGCAACGTGCTGCCCTGTTTCCCACAGGACGCAACCTCACTCTCCCTCAACCTCCTCTGAATGGTTGCTCAATTGTACAGATAGAACGATTGTGGACGATTGTGGACGAGTACTTGGGCTGATTCCAATGCGTGTGTATTCAGTTGGAAATATCTCGCCCTGGAAGCCACACACACAACTCTGTACCTCTGCCGGAAGGTTAACGCCTGGCGGGGTTTTTGTGCCAGACGCCAGATAAGTTTTTGTGGGATTTGTTACCTCCAGGCTGGATGCAAGTGAAGGTGATAGGAGAGAGAGAGAGAGAGTCTAGCTACTTCTTCTTTAAGCCTGTGTTTGCTACCTCGCAGTTGTTAGCGTTCAGGATTCACGGAAGCAGCTCATCCCGAAGAATAGGGACACACTTGCAACATCTTCTGCCCCCGAAGCAGACTCGGATCTTGCGGACATGTTATGCACTGCACAGAAGACGGCAAAAACGGGACGTTCTGTATTCAATTTTCATGATAAATAAAATTGATAGTGGCTGAGTCTGAGTGTTGGGCGGCGTTCGCTGCCTTCGCTGCTCAACTGACTGACTGAATGGCTTCACGAAACTACCGGTGACGGGCACATACACATATCTCACCCATACCATCGAATGCACGGCCACTGGCAAACTTTTACCCCTTAGGATGTATGATGATAATTGCATTCCGGTGCGAATGTTTCGCAATTTCTCACATTGTGCCACTCAAAAGTTTTGCTCCGCTGCGCTTCCAACCCAGACTGTGTGACTTTATGTGTGAGTGCGCTGTGTGTGCGCACACATGGCAAGAGAACACATTTTATCAATATGGTAATAGTTGGTACAAAAGTTGGTCACTTAACATAATTTCCATCATATCGTCGTTCTCGTCGTTGGTTCCCCATGTATCTGAGTGTGGGTTGCTTCCGCAGCAGAGCGTCATCTCGACCGCATTACTTTGCTTGATTCATTTTTGAGCTTTTGTGTGCTAGCCGGAAATTATACCGGTGCGAGGGTGAAATTTTGTAAAGTAAGTTTTGCGTCGTCACACTTTAGCGGTGAAGCGGTGGTTTGGGAACATCGCTTCGATTTATATCTACAGCATAACCTGAAATATAGTGAGATACTACTTAAAATTTGTTATACATTTATTCAGAGCTTAATGATAATTCATTTTTCCTGAAATACATTCCCGAAACGTGGGAAAAGGTTTGTCTATTGCTCATTGCTTAATGCGTTATGTCAAGAGCTAATCACCCGGATAGCGTTGTTGAAATAAGTCTACTAATGCTAGTGTTGCGTTTGATAACTCCTGATCACCGGCCATTTCCGAATGTTTTGATCGGACCATCCGTGCAACATCACCAAATTGTACCTTTAAAATCCTTCATCCACCCCTTGTTTAAGGGTACATAAGATTCTTTATTGCATTTTATTGTATATCAGAACAAGTAGAAATACCACAGCGTGACCCTTGGGAAAAAGGAGCCAATGATTCGAACAAGATGTTGATCGTTTCATTGGAATGCCTTAGACATCATCACATAATCATTATATTATTCTGAAGATTCGTGTAGAAGGCTTGTTTAACTAGAAAGTCTTCCCTTTTAGAGATATTGTTGCATGTTTTACAAAGAATTATTGCAACCATCCATGTTTTCGTTAAAAGGTTTTTCTGAACATCACAACATCAGAAGTTGCTGTTGGAAGCAAACGTATTGCAATGGACACGAGCCTCCTCCCGTTAAAAGGAATGTTAAAATGTCTCCGAACTGCCTTTGCAGTACGTTCGATCTCTTGAATTAGGAGAAACATTCAATATGCGTTAGCAAACCCTTTGACATTTAGAATAGATAGATGTCCTAAAATTGTATCTTGAAGCAATGAGGCCTTTCCTTGAAGCTATGCAGTGGGAGAAAACTCAAAGACCTTAAATGAAATATGAAGAATTGGTCCTGTCCTCACAATCCTGTTCTTACAATCCAGAGGAATTAGATTTTATTTTTTATGCTTTTACGTATTGGATGTTGTACGAAGAAGTAAGTATTTACAATACTTTAAATTGTACACAAGCCTGTGTTTGTTTAACTTCATTAGATACGTTTTTATTTTCATTTTTTTGCGGTCGTTTGACCTTGTTTGATACATTTAACCGTTGATAACCGTTTGATGTGTTCTAATCTCAGTCGTTGAATTACTTCACGCATATGGGAGGAATCTCCCATTCATAGAACCTTTATTTCGGTCAATGACGACGATCTCAAACTATACTTGTAGAAACATCAATGTGAGTGATCCATCCCTAGTTTCATATAGTAAAGATGCTTGTCCTAGCTTGAAGTAAGGTCTGATTCTTATATACTTTTATGTTAACCGATTATTGTGTCTTAATTGTGCTGCCCTTTTAGTTTTTCGTTTTTTACACATTTTACACGATTTCTTAATCGTTTTGTGCTATGAAATAGAATTGTAACTAGAGACATTGGATGTATGAAGATGTATATCCACAGCTATTTTATATAACAACAAATTCTTGGATATAAGAGTGTTAATCTTTAATGTACTCCATGTAATTACTTTCAAGACATGTCATTTCACCTTCCATTTACCGCCTACTAACTTTACCTTTACAAATTAATCCAAAAAGCTAAACTTTCATTCGCTGTTGCGCTTAAAATCGCTCTAGAAACATACAATCCCATCGCACCACCGAGCAATTCCATTTGCCTGTTCAATTCCCCGTCCAAAGCCCCGTCCCACTCCCATCACGAGCAGTGTAATGAACTTTCGCAACTATATCCCCATGGTGTGGTTCCTGGTGGCGCCTTTCATAAGGAAATGAGAAATTTCAACTCAAGATTCATCGCACTTACGGTCGCATTTGTACTTGCCGCTGTGGGTGACGTGCTTGCGCCCGTAAGCTTAAACCGACTTGGCGGCGGGGAAAAGGGTGCTTGTACTAGCTTACTACCGGGCGCGCTTGTTGTTCCGAATTTCCCATCGTGCTAAATTACCAACACCGTACCCTAATAACCTCGTCGACTTCGGCAAAGGCATTACCGAACAGTCACACACTCACACACAGTGCCACGTTTTGTTGCTTAATCAAGTGAGACATGTACGGTGCTGGCAGTGCCACATTCCCATACGTGTGTCGTTTGTCATTCTATTTTATGGACCAACCTTCTCCCCTTTACCGTGTACGTGTGTGTAGTAACGCAACATTGCCGACGTTTACTAAAAGCTGGCTGACATTGTGCTGATTCTAGCGACCGAATGCGACATCACGGAGCTGTTGCTGCACGTAAACCCTTCCCGAGGATTTTGCAACAACAATTACGCAACGCCCGGGACACGTCTGCCGCGCGTCAGCAAACATTTCCGGCGATGGGGGTCGGAAAGCTTTCCGAACCTCATTACCTGCTAACAAGGGGTTAGATATTTTATTTTAATTACAAATTTGAAAGCTGGGCGAGCGAAGTGTACCCACACAAAAGGGGGCACTCCATTAGTTCCCTTTGCTGGTGTCCGTGGTTGACAATTTACCTCTCGTGAGTTCCGTTGTGGTGAAGGAAGCATTTTGTAAAATTGCATTTCGTTACCATATTGTCATACCAAGATTTGTCAGCTTTCCAGTACATTTTGTAGCGCCAATGGATTATTCTTTTAAACTTCAAATTATTTCTTTTACTTTCAGGCATCGAGGCAGATCTGTTTTACGTGCGGGACGGTGCGATCAATGACTACGCCATGAGCTTCGTCGTGCCGATGAAGCCCGGCATAGACTTTTTACGCTTTTCCTGGCAAAGCCGTACAACCTACCCGGTAAGTATTGGATAGCAAAAAAAAAACTCAAAAGTGTTTGCAAACAATGGAGAAAAAACAGATTTTTTTAGTTTTCGAGGAAAAACAAAACCACTCAGCAAAGGCACTGCACAACATACTAAACAATCAACTCAATCATGCGCTACATCTTTCTCCACACACACACATCATAACACCGATTCGCTTCGACAGTGTGCAATGGTGCGTTATGCGATCGGAATGCACACAGCACAACGTTTTGCCGAGCTTTCGCAATAGATCGCTCACCACCGTACACCGAATCAAGCCCAATCGTTCGTGCGATAACCGCAAATTTTTGCGTTCCATCACGGTTATGATGTCTGATCGGGGTTGTTTTTGCTCCTTGTTTTTTTTTTACAAATAAAAAAGCGCCCGGTTTTGTGCAAACACGAACAGCGTATACGCAGTGTAAACAATGGATACCGATTCTGCACCATTAAGCAGGTATTGCCATCCACTGAGCTGGGTGGGAGCTGAGTGCTCGCAAGAGAGTGAAAAAATGCCTTCCCTGCATGCGATAGCCCGTCGGAGAAGATACTGCGGATAACGCTGCCGATGCCCGATCATGTCTGGGCCGAGGGCCGTGGTTAGTTCGCATGCTTTTGGCGCTGATCCCGAGCAGCGTGGATTACTCGGCCGCTCGTATGCTTGCACGAACCGGCACACGAGGAAGTGTAGCGCATTGCATTACAATGAAGAGGATTGGAAATTGAGCGAAAGCTTGGCAGGCTCTTCTTTGCCATTCTTCATCATCTTTTGTGTTGGTGGCGGTTTTTCAGCACCATTTGCAGAAAGTGCCAGCAATAGTGGCGAGCCCGGCTCATTCTTCCTTGCTTGTACAGCGTGTTTTTGCTACAATGAGCGAAAAACTTGCAACCGTGCGTATAAAAGGAACATTTTTTTCCCGCACTAAGACCCATTGCCAACAGTAAGCCTACGGATTTGGATGAAGCAGAGTCTGGAGTTTAGTTATGAATACCTCTCAAATGGATTATGGAAGTACACCAACATTATTCTACCTTAAATCGATAAAATTTCCATACTTCACTGCAACAAACGCAAAACCCAAACAGAAAAAGCTACAAACTATCACCATATCCTTCAGCTGTTACAACCTGAACCAGATGACAATCGTTCCGGGGTGGCACTTGGAAGCAAAGGGAAATCGTTTTACTTCCTTCACGGACAGAGCAAAAACTTTCAACCGGAAACGACAAACTGGGTCAGCTTAATTTGCACCGCCGCTTGCCGATTGTGGGAACGGAACGACAGGAAGTTAACAAAATACACCATCACTAAGCCAAGACACGGGCGCGCTCTGACCTGGGAGACAAAGGCTGAATGAGTCTTAAGGAACACACCGTTCGTTCCGTGCGTTGTGCTGGTTAAGGAACAGCAAAGGAACTACAACAACAGCTCCCACCCCGTTTCGCAATCCTCTGATAAGCAAACAACTTCGCGAAAACAGTGGGAAAGGGTGGGAAAATGACAACTTTCTACCGCCTCAACTTCTTTCCCACCGAAGGTTCTTTCTTTTTATTTTCTTTTTCACTCACATTTTACATGTCGATTGGTACTTGGGATTGCAAGAGTTTTTACAACACCCTTCGCTCCACTGGGCCTGTTTTTTTTTTCTTGTGTGCCGAAGAAGGTGAATAAAAACTTCAACATTCGCCAAACGCCAGGAAAACCCGGTCTGCGGTTCATTTGAACACTTTGTTTTGCATTTGTTTAGCGACTGTTGAAATGGTGGAAACTTTTTTTCTTTCTTTTATTCTAATTTTGTGCACCTCTTCCCGGGCTGCCGTTTGTGGCGAGCGTGCTCCATTAGTGCCGTTGGCAGTTTTCCGTTTATGCAAATTATTCGATGACAGTTCCAGTGGGCCGAGTTTGGGGGGGGGGGCTCCAGCCCTTTCCGCCCTTTCTTTTGTAGGGGTTTTTAGCGCCAGTGGAAATGTAGTAACACGCCAAATGAATAGAGACATTTGTTGTTTAAAAAAAAAACAAACGTAGTTTCTTACCTTCGCGTAAAAGGGCTAAGCAAGGCAGAACACGCAGCATCGGTAGCGACGAGCAGGAGGATAGCAAACTTTCTCAGATAAGGAAAGGCGAGAAGTTTCTATGGGCTTTGAACGATGTTGTATCAAGTTTATTAAAAATAATACTCCATATTTAGAAACCAAATGTCAAGATTAGAACAAATTACTCGTAATGTTAACATTTTACCGCTGATACTGTGGGTTTCTTCTTCTTCTTCTTTTGGGCTCAACAACCGTTGTCGGTCAAGGCCTGCCTGTGGGGTTGGCTTTCAGTGACTTATTGATTTCCCCTCATAGCAGGATAGTCAGTCCTACGTATGGCGGCACGGTCTAATTGGTGCTTGAACCCATCACGGGCATGTTGTTAAGTCGTACGAGTTGACGACTGTACTACGAGACCGGCTTATACTGTGGGTTCAATGCGAGTTTTAACCAGATAATATCCATAATCTTTATTCATCACTTTTAATGTCAAACCTCCGATGATCAAAATTTATTAGTCAGAATGCAATTTATTGCAAGACCACAAAGCACTGTAACATTTTAAATGCTTGAAAATGTTAAGGATACCGGAGTGTTCGCTACTAGAATCTATGAGAGCGGCACACTTGCATGATCTATCGAAGCCACTTGGCCGTACGATTTATGTTCCATTTAGTCCACAATGTATTCCGATTGAAGACTGTTTGGCAGAAATTGGTTAACAAATTTCGAGTTTTTGCTTAATTTTATAAGTTAAGTTATTTGAGTAGCTTAGGTTGTCTGAATTTAGAGCTCCACAAGCTTAATCGTCACGTTAACTAAAAGATTGTGGTCAGTAATTAATTCCTTCTCGTGGTACAGCCATCATATCCTATGATCTATCATCATGCCCGTCAAGGGTTTTAATCTCTTGTGGCGTGTGCCTCTCGTATACATTACAGAATTTTTTGACACGAGTTAAGTTATCATGTCATATATAACCAAGTCCATATCAGCAAGAGAAAGGCATACAGTTGTTACGCTAAATAGAGATATTAAGCATGTGTAGGGTCTTTGTAAAACCATCCATTGATCGTACGGCAAAGCATGTAGTTAATGACTACTCCTTGACAGGCCTTGATACAGGGTTTTCCAGGGGTTCTCATAGTTGTGGGACACTTCCTTGACTCTTTCTAATGGGAAGTCAACTGCATATGATGGAAATTGGACTCTTTGGCACCCGTTTAGCACAGACTCCTAGGAAATTCCTATTGGATTTGTCTAACAAGGGTGCAATAGAGTCCCATTCTCAATACATTAAGTTCATTTCACGTACGAAAGAGTCAACAAACTATCCCACAGCTATGATAACTCCTGGAAACCCTGTAAACGTCAGAATCTGTACAATTATGGATAATTACACAATATGATTTTTTTTATTATTAGCTTTTGTTACTGTCGAAACTGTGAGCCCAAAAAAGGAAGAATAATTGCATTTCATAAGCATTGGTATTGCCACAAGAAAGGCATACATTTATGACATGAATAGTGAAAAAATATTTGTAAAAACTTTTAATGAAAATAAACAAATCATTTACAAAATTTTAAAAATATTACAAAAAAATCAAATAAATACAGTAACATCAATAAATTAACTTTAATTAAACGATAATAACTTTAAATCGCGATAAGAACAAACTGTTCTTGAGTGTAAGGACAAGAATCCTAGAAGAATACCTCACACATACTTATAAATATTTCTTTTTCACCTCTTTAATAAACTACGCCCGTTTTTTTTCAGACATACAGGACATAAAGAAACCCCTTTAACCGGAAAAGATGGCTATACGCTTTTTTTCCTTCTCTCAAATACCCGGAGTGGATTAATTTAAATCAAGAACCAATTCTTTACTGCAAACAGACGCAATCACACACAAGCCCCAAGTAGCAAAAAGGGAAAAAGGAAACGCACACACACACTCACACGCACCCAAACATACAGTAACAGTTCCGCTTGAACAAATGGCCATAAATTTCAATTTCATTCGAACCACGGATCGGATCGAACAACCACGCGCGACCGTTGGGTGGTCCCGGTGGTCAGTTTTAGTGCCATTCTAGTGAAAAAAAAGAACGGGAAAAAGTGACAGCACACAAAAAATACCCCTTCTTTGTGTATGTGAAAACCCCAAAGTGCGGTTTGTTTGCACGATTGGTGGTATTCGAACGGAAATTTAGAAAACCGTTTGCAGTGCCATCCCTGCCAACTGCAGCAAAGCGGATCCTGTGCGATGAATTTCTTCCTCTCAGTGTGGGTGCTTTTTTGCTTTGTGCTGACTGTGCATGGTGGACTTCCGGAGAGCGGGGTAGGGGGCAAATTCCCCACTTTACGATTGGACCACAGTAACCCTTCATTCAACAGATGCTCGGTCCGGTCAGTGTGGTCTGCTTTGCCGAGCATCTGCACCCCCTCGCTGGGGAATCGGAGGCAGAATGAACACCGAATGGAATGAAAATTTATCTCTCAATAGCTTGCCGAACATCATTCAAGCCGGTGGAAACCGGTATTACTTCCTACCGAAACCCAAACCACCCTTTTCAGGAATTGCACACAAAAACGGGGAGTGGCGGTATATGCCAGGGCGAGGATGTTGGGGAGAGATTCCCCGCTTCCGTTTGATTGCCTTTATAAATCTTGATAATGTACAATCTTTCAAATTTTAAAGTGTACACGCACAACGGTGCCGCCGTATCATTGCATCACATCCACCGTTCCATTAGCATGCCCTCCTGGATAAAAGGATTGCTGTCAGGTTCAACTCTTCCTCATCCGGGCTTTGTAATTTGTCCTGGGCTGGTAAATAAAAGTTCTCGCAACGCACCGCCGTAATAAAATTACACGCAACGCCATTAGGGGCACGGTTTACAACTTTCGCCACGCTAATGGAAAACCTCGGCATCTTTTCGGGCATCGACTCTTTCATCCTCTCGTCCGCAGAGATGTAAAGGGAGGAGTTTGGCTAAACAGAAATAAAGGCACAGAGTCAGTCAGTTTTAGCGAAAGTAAACTCCGTAAACGGACGGGAACTAATAAAGTTATGCAAAGAGCGAGCGATCGTCCTGTTTGTTGGATGACGTTCTGAGGGAGAGAAAGAGAGATAGGGAGAGAGAGAGAGAGAGAAAGAGAGAGAGAGAGAAAGAGAGAGAGAGAGAGATAAAGCGAGCTTGTGAAAACGGTGGAAACTGTTTTTCCATGCCCCGCTGCCTTAATGCAATCAAACTGATATCGCCTTGTGCCTGTCCTGTGTCGTCCTTGCCCTGAATGACCTCCTTCGGGGTGGGTTTAAATCATCCTTTGGCTTTGATTTAATTTGTCAGTGCAAAAGAGAGCAGATATTGCCAAAGGTCTTCAGCCGAAGTCAGCACCAATCTGCCCAAAAGTAAACTCTATTAATCAATCGACTTTTCGGCGCGAGGCCCGATGTCTGGTTTTTCGAGCACTAAGAGTAAGTGTCCCGCAGAGTTCCATTTGCGGCACAAACGATACGACCATTCGGGGGAATCAAAATTCAATCAAAATACATCCTGATTGGGTTGGAGAAATTAGCATCGACGTTATGAGATGGGTCCTGGCCTGTATGCAAAATGGAGCATCAAAATTGACGGTCAATCAAATTAGGGTGTTAAAATAAATGTTATTTAATAAGCTAAAACAGGAAATATTTTTCATGTTTTCCACTCAAAACTACGATGTAAAGGTACATCATGATCACAAAGAACATGTGTTGCCTGTCCAGGTCCTTTACAATGGTAGTCCCCCAAACTACTTTCCTATTTCGATCCCTAAAAGAACCTATTCTGCTACAAAGCATGTAACACTCTGCTGTGTCCAATGAAAAACACAGACGGTTTTGATCCAGCATGACCATTCAACACAGCTTCCGCAAACGAACTTCGGACCAAAAAAGCGATTCCCCGTTCCCCCATAGCGCTGCAGACTGGGAGGCTATTTGTTGCTTGCACCAGTAATGCGATTACCGGCGGGATTCGCAGACGGGAATCAATTAGTTCTCTTTGTTGTTTTTAATTAGATTCCGAGAGTGTCAGACAGGGCTCGATTGTTTTATCGCCCTCTCCCTCCGCCCCGTAGCAGTGCTCGATGAGTGGCCGTGCCTGGGGTTTCGAGTTGTTTGGTAGGAGAGGCGCATGTGAATAATACAGTGGTTTATTGAGTTGTCTGCTGTTAATTTTTACACAATTTATTTCACAACTTTTTACAAGTGGTTGGAAGTTCGGCTTGCCCCGGTTTGGCTTCTGATGCGCTCGATCGATTGATTAGAAGAATGGTTCTTCCAAACTTTAGAGAAAAAAACGCACAGACAGTGAAATATTTTAATTGCCTCGTTCGTGCTTCAGTAGATCGCAAAATTGCTTCACTTCATTAACCTTCTCGTCTCCGAGAGCGACCTTTCGCCCGCCGAAAACTCTCTAAAACACAAACTACACCAACTCAATCAACGGTGCTTCAAAGATCAATCACCCTCCTCAGCGTGCACGCGAAGTGGGTCACGAAAATTTTAATTAAAAGCATCGTTACATACTTTCTGCCCATCCACAATTACTTTGCTTTGGAAGTGAAGAAAAAAGAAGCAAGTTTTGCCAAAGAAAGTTTTGCAAACCGTCCATCATTCCATCCATCTAGCAACGTTTCCAGTCGAGTTTCGCTGCCGGTTGATTGCACAAACGATAATATCGCTTCATTAAACGCGCTGCTTGGAATTAAAATGCGCCGTCCTCACTTCGCTCCGAAGCGATACATCATTATCGCGAACGTATTTATGCCCAGCGAAAGGGCATAGATCAGCACAGCGTGCTGATTAAATATTGAATATTAATTTATACTCTCTTGAGCGGGTGTCCGTTCCGGCGATGATTACTGTCCCCGGGCCAAGAAGAGAGACATCGCTTCGATTATCATCAATTAGGATGTTCCATTCGAGTTGAACACTCCAGCAACGAACTGGTGTGTTCTTTTTCTCGCCCGAGCTTTCACTCTTATCTGTATCTAATGGCTCTTTTTTTTTCCTTCTTTTTTTGCCAGCTTCCTTACACGATATCGGTCCACTACGATGACAACGAGGGAGCGCTGCAGCATCCCGAGCTGGACATTCCGTCCAGCGGCATCATCCCGATGACGGTCGAAAGCTTCACCGTGCATCTCGTCTGCTGGGGCAACGTGACCAAGGAGGTGCCGGTTGGCATCCATCTGCACGTCGAGGGCCCGCCCAAGCATAACGACACGAAGTTGATTATCAAGCGGAACAAAATTTGCATCAAAGGTGAGGAAGCGTTTTATGACGGGTGAACATTCTTTATGCAAGACTTTAAACGTTCATTAGGCAATAGTGTTTAAGATGAAGGTTTTCGCATTAAAATGGAAATAGTAAGAAAATATTTAAATTTTTAGCTCTTATAAGGCACTTTTTATTGTTTCTGGACCATTTTATTCTCTTTATCCTTATTATATTTTCATGCTTTTTCAAATTTTGAAAGGCAATAATGTTTATCAAACTTAGTTCTGACCAGTGCTGCAAAATGTCACTGTCAATGTCATACAAAAATCTGACTGACACAAAATCCATATCAGCGTCACGTATCACGTCAATTGTGATAATCAGAGGTGATACTCAGAACGGTTGGTGTGACCAATACATGCTTCATGACATTTTTGCGACTATCGCTGGGTCAGTCACTATGTCATGACTTTTTTTTACTGTGGTCAGTTTTGCAAAATATCACTGACATAGTCATGACAAATTCCTGCTGCAACAAAATCATTCCAGACGTCACGACCTCTACTGTGATGATCAGAGGCGAGCCTCAAACAGTTGGTGCGACCATCACATGCTTGGTGACATTGTGTGCAACCAACTCGTGTTCAATCACTTGGTCGCGACATTTTCAGTCGGTGATCATCGCGATGGTCATGGGAGATATACGGTGCATGCGAGTGGTTCCAAGAAACAAAATGAGCATGTTTTCTCACTCTGTTTGATCCGACAGATAATCAAAACAGATAGAGGGAGAAAGCATACTCATTTTGTTGCTAGAGCCCACGCGCCAAGTATATTCCAAGAATGTCGCGATTATCGCCGTCAACAATGTCGTGACCAAGTGAGTGACCCAGAGTTAGGAGTTAATGAAAATGTCACCAAGCATGAGATTGATCCTCCAACTGTTTGAGTCTCGTCACTGTTCAACTCAGTTGTGTACGTGGGCTGACTTGAGCTTCGTTTCGATCATGAGTGTTGGTGACTGAAACAGTGGCATTTGGCAGCACTGTTCATAGCCAGAAAATGATCATGATTATGCTTGCGCCTGCTTGAAGCTCATATTGTCAGTCAGAGTATCGCGTTGGACTTAAGAATTCGCGTGTCGCGTTCGGCATGTCATGACACACTTTTATTGAGTATCAGCAATGGGCATCAAGCTACCACGAATATGTTCATTGTTTTCGTTGGTGAAAATCTCTTGATACTCATGACATTTTGCAGCACTGGTTCTGGCACCTCGCTATGTATCCTCAAGACGCCTGAAGGTATGCAATTCGTATGCCTGGAAAAAATATTATTTTATTTAGGATTCTTTCCCTAGTATTACTTTGATTATTGACCATTAAACTTCAGAATTCAACACTTCCGAAATAACTATTCTTGTAGTTCTTCTACGCATTAAAATCATTTCTTGATTGATCGTTACATAATTAATAGTTATAAACAATGATTTTTTATATGCTCAAGCTCCGCTCTGGAGTCCCTTTTCCTTATCTTATCTTCAAACTTATAAGTATTCTAAAATTCTTGATTAGAAGACGACATTTTACTGCAATTTGCCACATATTTCCAACGAACATATCTCGCATAATTTGATTATCAACACACAAAACAGTGTGCACAAAATGCATGCAGATAAATGGCAAATATTTTATTGCAATCCTTTTTTTCCCCTGTTTGCTTTTCAACAACCTGGATGGAAATGCTTCATTCCTACCTCGCTCTACTGAATAGCTTATCGTCCTGTTTTTCGCAACTTCCCGGCCCCGAACTCGTACACACGACGCCATACCGTCCTCTACGACCCCAACGCTCGACCCAAATCTATCGAATGTTGATTGCATCATATTCATTCAACCTATCTTCCCTGTCCGTTTCTATTTTTCCCCCTTTCAATTCCATTTTTGGGAGGAGGCCCGAAAACGGTTGATATCGCTTTTCAAATCGATGCGGCATAAAATGCAAATTGATGGCTTCGATTTGCTGGTTTCCTTCCTTTTTTGCTTCCTTCCTTTCTGGCAGTGTGCGCAATTTTTGGAACCCAGCAATGAATGGCAGCGAGCCGAACCGATTTAGAACTGATTATTTAGAATAAAATATTCACACGCATACAATCACAAAAAGCCACACAGCCACTGTACGCCTGTTTTCCAAAGGGGGTTTGATTTGCATTGCCCGCTTGCGCTTTGCGTGTGCTTCATTGTGCAGTCAAAATGGGTAGGCAAACTAATTTATTCCCGCTTATTTCGGGATATGATTCCGCAAGCATCATTCCATTGCTTTATTATTGACATAAAATCTGTCTATATATTATTTTAATTAAAAAAGCCACCAAACCAAAATACATCCGAGATCAGCCCTAAAAGAAGAGCAAAACACTATTTGCTTCAGTTCACTGAGCTGGTCTTAAGCAAACTCTGCTCTGCCCTCTTGCGTTTGCGAGTTCGCCTCCCCACCCGGCGGGTTCAAATATTTTCGCCTCGCGATACTTTTGCCCACCGTAGGAATGTGATAAATTTCAATTAATTCCGACAAAACCGTTGCTTCCTAGTTGGTGAACAAACAAAGAAATTCTTAAACTTCCCCTCGCGAGCTAAAGCGGACGCAGTGAAACATTAAATACGCTTCCGCATTTCGCGCAAACCACAGCTAGGCCGGGTATTAATCGAGGTTTTCGCGCGAGTTTATTATGTGGCGGGCAACCTTAAGCCTGCCCTGCCTTCTAATGCCTGGTTTCGCGTGTTGTCGATAAAAAATAATGTTTGTTTCTTTGCTGCTTATCGGCGATAAGGCGTCGGGAGCAACCTCCCGGCAAGGCAAACAAGCAGCAAATGAGAGCATAAATTCCACAACCTCTAAAAGCTACCATTGCCGTTTCGGTGGAACTATGCTGTAGAAGAAAAAAAAATGCCAAAGAATTCGAAAACCACACCGTGAATAATGCTGGTGACAAATTTCACCAACAACAGGTTCTTTATGAAGCAATAAGCGTTTCGATTGTGTTGGGAATGTATGTCAAGCGGGGTTTCGGGGTGGCGCTATTAAACAAACAAGCTTCGTTGGTACTACACTACACTAAGCATACATATCTGTTATGGTTTCTGTGTGTGTGTTTTTCTTCTGCTTTCTTTCAGGCATGCATCCGGCGAGGAATCGTCTCCCGGCGGCTGAAATAGCACCACAGCAAGGACCGGCTCTACTGGGAGCGGCGGCCTGTGCACTGGGGCTCGTGCTGGTCGTCGGACTCATTGCCAGTGCGATGTACGTGCGTGCCCGGAAGCAGATTCGGCAGGACTCGCTACAGTACGTATCCCGATAATCTAGGCGTAATTATGAGTGTATTTATATTTTAAATGAATTTAGATGTATTTTATAGAACCTAATTTTCTTTCATATTTTAAATACATAAGCGACACAGGGTAGCAAAATAATTAAATAAGCAATTTCGTGTTCCAACATACTTAGAACGTTGTTGGTAGCTGGGAACGTACAGCAAATATCAAAAAACAACTTTTTGGAGCTGCCATTACACATTTTGAACTAAACTTTTGAATTTAAGTCAGCTGGTATAATCTTCCCCAAGTGACATTTGCTCGAAATTGTTTTCCCATATCTGCTCGATTAGTACTCAATACACCTGAAATTGTGGATTTACGTGTGATCAAGTGTGTTGAAAGCGCTAAGATTGGGTGAGCTCGTAAATTAGACTTTTTTGTATCGATTGACGATGCCGTCGAGCTCATTTTACATTCGTAGCTTTGTTTTTTTTTTATGAAAATCAAAATCGAATTTTGTGTGATATTATTTTATAAAAAAATCGATATTATTTAAGTATGAAATGGCTACACGACCAACTATAACGATAGGACACATCATTTCCGATAGAATCTAGAAGAAAGCAACGACAAAGAGGCATCACAGTTGATTTTACAGGACTTTTTCTAAATTCCCTTAAACTGGTGCAGCTTAAGGGAAGTTTAAGGCTCCAGTTTAAGGGAATTTGCTCTAATTCCCGGTTATTCATGCTCTAAATGTCAATTGGATCGTCAGTTTGTCCTTTGTACTGCCTTTCATTAGTTCGTGCCTTGGACCTTCTTAGACCCTCTGGCCTAGACTTTTTTGCACAGACACTGGTCTTCAAGGAAAGGATATAATTTGTTTCTTCATACAACGTTCAAAAGTAAATTAATTTAAAGTAGATTGAAGTTTAAAAATGTATCAGGATGAGTATTACACATACCTTCATTTGTCAATATGTTTGGTTAGCTGCCATAGCAAAACAGCTTCTTAATTAATGCAGCATTGTTACTTACTTAGTCTAGACTAGTTGGATTAGATTGAACTTAATTGAAATACAAAAAAAACTATATGACTTTAGAAAAATAAGTTGAATAAAATTTACGATAATTGCTGCAAAGCTCTTACGATCAACAAATACTTCTTTGCTAGAAATCAGGTAATCAAAGGCAGAGAGAGAGAGAGAGAGAGAGTCCATCAAACGCTTAGTTGCTACCAAACATATCAAATATTTAATAAATCAAAAGCATATAATCCACCTCGCAGGAGATGAACACGATTCAACAGCCCACAAGTGCATACACTTTACGCCGGCAGTTACAATAACCTGCCTTTCTTCGGTTTTCTGGCACGTTGTAATACTTTCCAACCCATGTACCCCGTCCTCCCCTCTCCCCCGTTCACCACCATGTCCCCTTTACTTTTAATGCCAGTGTTTTGCAATCTCATCCGACCAACGTGCTAATATCGGTCTTGTTTCTCGGAGCAGAAAACATGCACCATCGTTCAGCAGCGTTGTCGCGTTGCACCGGCCGTCCACTCGCCCTCCCCATGCGAACCATCCGCCGGGCTGGTAACACATGTCCGAACATGTTCATTTCAGACCCATCTGTGGCAACGGAACAACTCGACGTGGAGCGCCGAAGAAGAACGCCCGGTACCTCCGTTCTGTTCGGAAAAACAGTACCGTCTTGTTAACGAACCGAGCCAAACCCCAAACCCAGGCGCCCAGAACAGATTTTTGAAACGCAAGACACACGGGACACACGGGCAGATAATCCCTTTTCTGTTCTCCGATCTGCTCCGAAGCTTCCGCCGACGCTCCACTCCCTGCCGGCCGGCCGGTGGAGGACGTTCTGGTAGCTACGGGAGGGACGCAGGATGACAGGGAATTTATGCTTCATCGATATTCGTGTTATTTTTTGTGCTCATGTCTCATGTCCACCCTGCCTGCCGTGCAGTCGATGCAACCGTTGTGCCTTGTCGTGACAATCTCCTTCTCCTTCTCCCGGTCCTTTCCCAGGATGCAATGGATTCGTTGGCATCCACAGTTTGTAAATATTTCCACTCTAAAACCCGAGTGGGTTCGATGTACGGTGTATTATTAATGCTTTTATTTTTTCGTCCCTTTCCTTCTCCCTTCCACCAGCACCAGCTTCACCACCGCGGCGTACGGCAGCCACCAGAATGTGTTCATCCGGCTGGATCCCTTGGGACGGCCGCCCAGCGCGAACAGCGGTTCCTACGCAACGATAGCGAGCCTCAACAAATATCCCATCAGTGAGTCGAAAAAGTCGTGTAAGTGTCACTCTTGGGGAGTGAATTTCCCTCCACCACTTCCTTCCTTTATTTTCTATCGATGTCCGCTCAACACGTTTCCAGTTTTCGGAAAATGGTGCGATCCTTTTTCAGCGCCCAATTTGTGCTTCCTGCTAAATTTACTTTAATTAAATGTTTCTAAGTTTCAAATTGATTTCTGCTTTCCCTTCTGCCACCCCATCGCACACCTTATTTCCGTATTGGTCGCTTTGTTTGTCCTGTCGACGTCATCCCACCCTCCCAAAACAAAACAAAAAAAGCGAACCCGGCATGTATGGCTCTACATCACTTTCCCCGTTTTTTCCCCCTTGTGCGAATATAAACATGAACCGTATCTAAATGGACATCCCACACCACACAAACGACACCAATCGCTGTGTTTCTCGCATTGCGCTTCCGGGCGTTCACGTTCACTTGCAGGGTTTCGCAGCACCCCTTCACCGTCGCCGTACGCGACAGCGCTGCTGCCCCTCGGGCAGAACGGGACCGCCGGAACGGGGACGGAGTCGGTCTACGCCAAACCGGAATCGGTCTGTCCATCCCGGGTGTCCTACTACGCTTCATCCCAGCTAACTCAGGTAAGCGCTGTCCATTTCACTCGACAAACAATCCACCCTGTGCCTGTGCAGCGCCCTACTGCAGAGCGTTTGTGGAGCTACTACTACTACTACTACTCCGACTACGGCTACTACCACCACGATGGTTTGTTGAAATTGTCTGACAAGGGTATACGAGCGCTGATTTTCGAGCAGGGCGCAGGCCAAGTGCAGGATGTACAGGAGGTGTTGGGAGCTCTCCTTACACTTTCTCCCTTTCTCTTGTACGCTCCTTTTACTCCTCACTCAGGAGCGTTTGTACAGGACGGTCTATTCATTCTTTTTTGATTTACTACCAGGCCCAGTTGATATCTTTTATCGTGCAGCCATAAAGTACGGATGGGCCTCGTGTTTGCAAGGGGCGCAAAATATGCATTATTTACACAGAAAGGAATTCTAACCGAGCGTATTAATACTTCTTGCATTGATTCAAATTGAGTCAAAATATTTATTTTCTTTAATGCAATAAAACGAAATTAAACGCATTGAAGAAAGCATTTGTATAATTTTTAAATAAATGTCATTGACACATATTTTTCCTTATGGTATACTTTATTAGCCAGCAATTTTGGATCATTTCATGATTTAATTTAGAAAGCTGAAATTTCAGCCAGCCAGTTTAGCTCTATGCATAATCTGGGTTTTATTTTCCATACCCAATTGACAGATGCGTTACGTCATGCAAGGTTTTTCAAGTGAGCTTTCAATTCTGAATATGTAATAGCGCTTACTTTAATAAACATATAAGTACAGCTTTGAAAGGTAAATTAAATGTAAAATGTAATAAGGTTTCATATCAAAACAGCCCGTGAGATTAATTATTCTAACATCGTTTTCAGTTTGCCTTTAAATACAATAAAATATTGTAAATTCATAGTGCATTGGATTTGTAACGAATTGCATAGAAGTTAGAAATGCTATCATTTTTCAAGGATCAGCCACAAAGGAGACGACAGTTTTCGTTTTTTTTTTGCCTTAGTAACATACATCGAAAGAGCAGACTTATTTGGAATCGCTTACAAAGAACGATGAGGAAACTCGTTACTTCATCACTTTGAAGGAATTAAGCATCAAGAACAGTAAAAAATCATTCCTTGAAACCTTCAATAATTATTAAATACATTTCAGATCACTGCTTCTACCTTAAACATTCGTAATAATGCGTAGAAGTATATTTTAATACATAGAGGAATTGTTGGTTCATTTACTTCATGTTTATTTTTATGTTTTTTGGTTTGTAATATTTGCATAAATTTTTTAATGTCTAATATATGATTTTTTTAATATCCAACATTACCCTCTAAAACGAAACATCACAGTGCATCAAAATGTTTCTGCGTTAGCTGCCGACACCATTGCTGGAACACCTCAAAACCCAGATCAAAGCGGGGACAAAAGAACCTTCCCATCTGTTATTTTTCGTTCGGCAGGCAGGACATAATTTTCCTTTAAAAATCAATAATGACCGTAGCATTATTCAAAGCAAAAGCAGCAAAAAAAAAACATAATTTTCATTTTCATCCCAACCATTCCGCACAACAATGAGTTTCGCTTATGCGCCTAAATAATGATACCGTACCGAAAAGAAAGAAAAAAAAACAAGAAAAACAGGAAAACTCCAAAGCTCCTTTCTCCTTTGTAATCTACCGTGTCTGAAAGATAAAGGCCAAAACGGAGGGGCGTTTTTCTTTCTCCCAAATCACCCCCCAATAAAGCGACCGGGAGGGACTCCCAAACTCAAACACCTCGAGCGTAACGTGAACAGCGTATCGAAAATTTGTCACCGAATTGAAAATTAAGCAATTTGAATAGGAAAGTAGAAATTTCCATTTTCATCCGCTCCGCTTAAAGTTCGAGAAAGCGTATCGTGAAGGTGAATTTCGATCCCGATCACCCCGGCGCAAAAATGGTGAATTTTCACTCCACTCCTCTCGTCAATATCGTGCCGGAGAAAAGTGTCAATCAGCAGGCTACCGCAGGTTGGAAAAAGCGTGCACCATTGTCTGGGACACCAGGTCGATATTGGGGCAGCTGGGGCAGCGTTGGTTGGTTGGGTTGGAGTTGCTGGAGATTGAATTTTAAAGCAATCGGGCAGGGATGAGTTAATGAATCGAATTTGAAGGTGTTCGTTGGACGATTTAGAGGATAAAAGAATGGAAAAGCTTTGATGTTCAGAACTTCTTCCAAAGGCAGCAATTAATAAAACGCATTATTGTGACATGTATCTAAAACGGCGTTATAATTTCTACACTATTATCACAATTAAGAAACAAACAGACATAAAAACAACCTAATACACACACCAAAAATTTTCAAAAAGCATCATAACTTGTGAAACCTTCCTTTAATGAAGAGCGTGCACAAAACTACGCCACCCCGGTCACGAACTCATCCCTGAGGTGAAAATGTACCCCATTTCCATCATCGCACACCGTGCCCGCCGACCGCACCGGCGGACACATAAATTGAGTGAATGGTACACCGAGCCCTCGATTTTACCGCCCCGTTTGTGCCCGGTGCCAGAGGTGTTAGTTAAAAATTAATAACAATAATGAGACTCTTTTGTCGCAGCGCCGGAAAGATGAGACCAGCCATTTTTCACAAGAAATTTCCCCACCGTTGCTACCTTCCCGTTGCGTGTCCGTGTGCGCATCGTGGCAGATCGGTTCCTTAGTCTTTATCCTTTTCAAAATTTACTCTCCATTTCTACGACGTCCTCTTGCGTCCAGGCCCAAAGGCATGGGAGAGGAAATGGATGGGAAAATGATCCCCTTGATACCGGGCGCAGCCAGTCGCGGCACACTGCAGTGTTCGGTTTTAGCTTTTATCAGCAAATACTAACGTCCACCAAGAGACACAAACTGGGGGCGAGCAGGAGGCAAAACAAAGCAGAAAAGAAAGAAAAAAAAAGACACGGTGACACTTTTCGGGCTTCAGGAAGCCACTGCCACCGGCTCTGGGGCCACAGCGAAAAAGGTTGCGGCCACCGACAAGCGTACTTGCGGCAAAAACATAAGCTTGGGCACACAATTTGTAACCAGATATTTCACCGTGCGCCAGAGCGATGCGGCAAAGGAAGGGCGTAGTAAGGGAGTTCCATTTTTTTGCTTTGTTTTGCTTGAACCTACCCAGCGAGCCCTAAAACAAAAGCGTGGCGCGTGACGGAAGGTGAGAAAATGATACATAAGTCTCTTCGCCCTAATCCCGGGCACTGCGGTGCGGCGCGCATTTCGCTTCGTGGCAAAGAGCGGGCTTAAGCTGTGGCATTTCACTCGCATAGTGCTAAATTTGGAGCATTTCCGAGTGATTATGTTTACTTTTCGCACCTGCATACCTGGTCGGTACCGGTTTGCGATCAATTATCTGTAGTTGTTTAAATACAGCAATAATTAAATTAGGAGCATTAGCTGGATGTGTGCTGATGTTGATGCCCCGCTTCGTTGACGATGACGATGGAGTAATGTGATAGTCATGCCTGCAAATCGTTAGCAAATGATCATTTATCATAACTTATGGGAGCGTGGGGCGAAACGATATGTGAGATAAAGTTATCTGCACTAATGATGGGTTTAGGGGACGGTTCAAGTAGACTTACAGGATGAGTCCTAAAAAATTAAGCAAACATGAGCTTGAAGGAAGATTTGTTATACCACAAACACGCCAAAAGAGCTATTGGAATTCCGTCTGCCTTATAGTAGCTTAATAGTAGAACAGTTCTACTACCAAACCGGTACGTCTGCAAACGACCATGCTATTCTTGCTCACTATTTTGTGCTCAAATTTGCAGCGCTTGCGGGTTTGACAGGAATACAGATGTAAGGAATACAAGAATCACGACTCTCTCCTGTACAAAAAGAATGCTCAGAGCTTGCTTAATGGTTTTATATTTAGTTATGTAGAAGAATGCGATAGAATGCGAGAATATTAAATTCAAATTATGATTAAAATTGGATTTTGTATGAAGAGTCTCATTGAAAACGCATGTAATAGTTTTGATTGACATGCAAAAACAACATTTTGTACGTGTTCAGAGCTTGCATAGGTACGTACGGAGCTACAAAAGAGTGTGGAGCTACATTGAGCTCAAGAAGAGTTCACGGACTCATGGAACGTATGGCGATACATTAAGAGTGCATAGCGGTTGCAATAGCGCAGAGTTACTTTAAGGAACGTAAATCTATTTAGAGTGAGAAGTGACATACTTCGTGTTGAGCTACATTTACTCTGCGGAGCTACAGAAGAGTGTGGAGCTGTGTTGCGCACATGGAGAGTTCAAGGATCCATTTTGCATTTGGAGTTACATTGAGTGTGCGTAAACGCATTCGTTAGAGTGTGAAGTTGCACTGAGAAGGCATCGATTTTGTGGAGTTTCATACTTCACGCTGACTTACATTGACCGTACAGAGCTACATGGAGTCCTCATCTCTATGTTGTAGTTAAACAAACGTTATATGAAATACAATGGAACTACTGGAAAATACACTAGTTCCAGAGCGTTCTCAATTCAATTCTCACTACTTTTATCCATACAAAACCCCTTTTTCTGCAATGTCCTTTGCTTATGAGTTGATGGATTTTTACTAAAGATAAAAATAATTTTATTTTTAAGTAACGATCCAACCCAAAACAATCATTTTGAAGTGAAACTACGCCTGAATTTGCAACATTCGAAAGAAACTACCTCATTCTGACCCCAATGCTCTTCTCTCGCATATCAGCTTCCTGTGCCTTTTCACGCTCATCATCACGGTGGAATGTCACACTTCCGAGAGAAGTTTACAGTTTTTGACACATGAAACCATTAACTCGAACCATTTGCAACACATACACCACACACCCATACTTCACATTCCATTTGCCACCTACTCTTTCGCTAATGACAGCCCGACACCCAGGCGGCGGGGAAAGTTTTGTTTATGCTCAGACGATGAAGTTTTCCCGTGTCCTGCAGGACACAAAAGGCATCAGCACCTAACCGAGTTGACAAGTAGAGTACAGTACCCTGCAGCACTACTCTCCTGCCTGTCGGGAGTGTGTGTGTGTGTTTTAATGACATTTTCATCATTAATTTTGAATAGCTGCAAACCATGCCGCCCCTTTACGCACACCTACGACAATGAAGCACTCCGTCTTTTAATCCTTCCTGGCTGACACGTTCCACCGGTGGAAAGAAGCAAACCGTTCAGCACCTCCTTTCATCGTTTGCAGCACCCGTGTGGTCCCTTATCGGTTGACCGGCTTCAGCTTCGCACCGGGCCGAAAGACAGTGAACGAGACAATATTTCGTGGCGCGGGGCTGTTGGAAGAAATGAGCAGTACAGCACAAAGGGGCAAACTCAGCCCCAACCCTTTTTACGGGAAATGAGATCCCGGCTGCCGGCGCCCCGGAAGGTGACAACCTTCGTTGTACTTTTTTTTTCGTTTTTGTTTCTGTGTTGTGTTGTGTTGCTGTGAGCGACGGAAAGTCATGGTGTGGTTTGGTTTGCGAAACCAAAAATATCTCCCTCTAAACGTTCTCTCCCGGAAAGCGAGGGAAGGTGTTCCGCTGGTTGAAGCAAAAACGTGAAAAATATGCTGCGGTAAACTTGTGCTCTAAAAATGAAATGCTTCATGGTTAAATGATGTGCCTTTAGAGCATACGACGCATGGGGAACGAAAGAGAGGAACACCTTAGAAACCGAAGAGTTTGTTAATAAATTTCTTCACGAATCCTTTTCCACCCTAACGAGCACGGTATCGTTCATAGATCAAAGAAATTTCTGTTTAAATAAATGATCAAACGGACTTCATTGGGTACGGATAATTGTCTAAATAGCACAATATGGCGGCTAATAGCTCCCTCTAGCGGTGGGATCGACTGGGACAAACCCTGCAGCAACTCTTAAACCGTTCTGTTCGTTCATCCGCTGCTAGGATTGTAATTGATTGTAACGCGCCACGGCCACGGTGAACTATTGATGCAATTAATCATCAAGCGTTTTATCGTTCACGCCTTTTGCCGGCCCACTCTCCGCTGTCAACGCCACCGCTTGTAAAATCCTTGCGAATAGTTGTTCTTTTCCAGCTGCCCATTTCGCATTCCACTTCGCTGGCAACCGGCCAAACCGGGACTTGTTGAGTACGGTTTCGGTACGACATTTGTAATCGTTGACGTTTTACACAATCCCCGAGTGGAGGCACATGCACACAGGAGCACTGGTTAGCGTTTGATCTTTACCGTAACGTAACTGGCCACACTGGTGTGGCACGTTTTTCACCAAGCTCCAAGCTACGAACCCAGCTGGTCACTTGCGGAACGTTTGCTTTCGATTTATTGCATTCCAGCGAGAGTGCTTGTTTGTGCTTTCAGTGCTGCTGCCTTTGATACACTTGCTCACTTGAACTGGTCAGTTTAAAATCGATTAAAGGTTACACGTAGAACGAGGTCGTTTCTAGTCCCAATAAATCTTCAACATCATGATATTTTTTACAGTTTTTTGTCAAATATTTTTCTGTGAACACATACAACCCTTTCACAGTGTAATCCACAAAACAAAGAGCTTTCCCATAAACTGTAACAAGCGGCAGTGAGCAGTGAAGGAAAAATCCCAACCTTCCAACCGCTTCATTGTATCAATCATCTCCCTTCACTGTCGCTGAATCCGTATCCGGTGACGTACGAACTACACTGCGACCATTTCTCTGCAGTGTCTTGCAATATTTTCATCTCCGTCTACCAACGTGCTGCCGCTGCCGTAATGTTCAGCTGCTGAGCTTTGAGTTCGTTTTACTGTGTGGAGCATTTTCTTTCTCTTTTTTTGCGTCTGACCATGCCCGTTGCTGCTGCTGATGGTGCTTGCCCGTTGAGTAGAGTATCCTGGTCCTGAAAGAATTTCGAAACAGCAATTCATTGCACTGCCTTTGGTGTGTCGCGAGCACTGTTGGGTATGTCGAAAAGTGTTGTGCTATTGTGGTACCAAACAAAATATGTGCTTTATAAAACACCCGTCGTGAGTTCAAGCTCAGTTCAAGGGATGATCCTTCCTTAGATAGACCAAGTATCTTTAACCTATTTCATGTTAATCTTATCTGGTAAGAACTAAAAGTTTGTTTGCCTGAGCTGTAATGATTCATGCCAAAATCCTTAAGCTAGTATGTCGTTTAGGAAGTCTACAAGGACAGAGGGAACGTGGTAGGCCTAAGTTGATGTGACTAGAAGGCGTGGAAGCGTCCGCTAAAATGTCCTGAATAAAGGCGTCCGCCAATTTGTCGAATTATAAACGAGTGTTGGAGTTTTATGTCTTGTTAGATAGACCGCGCTCTAACTATGTAAAGGATCTAGTAAGTAAATACGTCATTTGAGCTTAGCCGATAACGTCATTTGAGCCTACCAATGTCAAACTCAATACAAAAAAATGTCTAAAATCGTAAAGCACCCCAATGGCAGATAATATGAACACAATTTGAACTCTCTTGATTTGTGTTCTATGCGTCGTCCAATTACTAATATTGGGGCCCTTCACGATTCTAGTCAGTTTTTTATATGGAGTTTGACAGTTGAAGACTGAAATCATGTAAACACTCCATACAAAACCACCCAAAAAACTAGCCTGCAATTTTCAGTCTAGTCTAGTTCAGTCTAGATTCGAGTACCTGCTCGAAAACACGGTGTTGTTTACATTTACCCCAAGGTGCAGGAGATCGGGTTGTGGAATCTAGAATCAAAGTTTATGTAGTCCAGGTGTTCTCATAGTATGTTTTTTAAAATCAAATTTGAATATCATTTTATGACAGAATAGGTGAAAACTTTTGTTTAAACAAGCTTTTTTGAGGCTTGACGAATACTCAAAACACTCTTAAAATCTTCATCTAGAAGCAGAAGCGATAAAAATCAGCCTTCTAAATTCATACACCTTGGGATAAGCCCACCTGTATATTATACCTACTTAGCTAGCTGCTCGAAAACTGCTATACAATGCAAACAGTTGACAGGCTGAAATTTCAGCCTAAGAAAGGGCCCTATTATTTGTTTAAAATTGTCTGAAAATGATTATCCGGTACAGTGTAGTACAGTGATCCACTCAATTTATGGAGTCAG
Organism: Anopheles merus; assembly: GCF_017562075.2. Taxonomy (NCBI): domain Eukaryota; kingdom Metazoa; phylum Arthropoda; class Insecta; order Diptera; family Culicidae; genus Anopheles; species Anopheles merus. Next base: position 36,523,052 of record NC_054083.1, read on the forward strand.
TGCATTGAACTAAAACTGTAACAAAACATGAGTCATCTGATGACACAACTAGGGAGTAAAAAAGAGTTTCGCACAACTTTTCCATCCACCCAACGCTCCAGCACCGGTGCAAATGCTGGTGAGGTACAATTTTTCTCTCGCCGATTTCAACAAACGCCCGGGTGTTGATGGATGGAAACCGGAGTTCAAACTGACAATAGAGTTTCCCCCGGTTGCGCGAGTGCATCCTTTTGACCAGCGGCTTCTGCCATCCATTTATCAACCCGGGGCTCCCTGTGCCGCATCTCCCCGTCCCACCCATTAACCGGTTGCGATTCGAGATGCTGCTCGTACTCCTTCTGCTGCTGTTTCTGCACGCCTTTTTCACATGAATACCACCCAACAACGACGTTCATTGGATGCTCAGGGTCCATGTTTTATTCAGCAGGCAGAAACAGACCAGAAGCACTACGACCAAACTCAGTCGGCACCTTCCGCATTCTCCCGCATTCTGTTCAATATTTGCGCAAATGCACGGGGGCGCGTTGCTAACGAACCACGATTTTTATACATGAGCAAGGAGGTGTGAGTCCCTCAGCAGGCTTTAGGGGATCCACAAGCGCAGGGTAAGAAAGCTGGCCCGGTCGGCTTTATGCAATGCAATCGCAATTTTTCGCTAACGAAAAAGCTCTCAATTATCGAGATGCTATCGATTGAGTGGGGGGCGATTAGTTCTGGAGTTTAACGGGAGTGGGAATGATAGCGCACTAAATCGATGGTTCATTAGGGTGCATCTTTAACTCAGCGAATTCTTTGTTTCATTTTCATTAGCACACAAAAATGCCCCAAAAGAGCTCTTAAATATTCTTCTTGATGAACCCATCTTTCTCCAACATGTTCTGAATCTCTTACTGACATCAATACGTTACCAAGCGATCGATTAGCTTCTGATATGTTGCACGATTTTGCCCTAGAACCGAACCCGTCCCCGATTGAAATTAATCCCTTAAATCTGTCCTAAATCTTTATCACCTACCGCTCGTTGATGCCTTCGCCAATCCTTTCAAAGTGCTAACCTAATCCGAAGCTTAATGAAAGTAAAGCGTACGCCTACCGCCCAACCTCGATATTAACTCGACAGCAACGACCGTCGCCCGATTTGCCGACGAGATAAACACGCTCATATACCTTCACAACAGCCCCAACCAACACCCCTTCCAAAGCGGCCGTATCGATTCTGTTAGCGGAGCTTTACGTTGGCTTATCAAATTTCTCTAATCATCAATGAAGCGCCATAAACATGGAACCCCCAATGCTCCAACCGTGCCAATGTCCAATTTCAAGACCCCGGACAAATACCAATTCTCTTGGGCCCTACGTCCAAATCTTGTGGTCCGTTCGAATCCGTTCGAGCTTAACAAATAAAGAATCAACTCCTCCGGTAGGACAATATAGTGGGACAGCTCGTTGCGTAGGGCTTTCTTGTGCAGTCGGGCCTGAAATTTCATTTTCCACCTCCGCCCACCAAAAGACAAAAGGATAGCCCTGTGTCGGTCAGAACAGGCGTGAAATGGCTCTTCGACACGCAATCTTCACGCTGGTGACTCAAGTCACCGGAGCTTCCGAAAGCAGCAAGCAAATGTCCCCATAATAAGCAATGACAGTCGTTGACGCAAATAGGCATATAAGCAAAAAAAGACAACGCAAAGAGGCACCTTCCAAAACGAGAAAAGGATTGTCTTTGTGTCCGAGGCTGGTGTGGCTCGGAAATCGGGAAGGTGAACCCGAAGCCCGGGCGAAACGACTTGACGTGTGGGTAATTGCGTAGGCTCTGCGTGATAGAACTCGGAATGCTTTTGGGCAGGTTATGCTTTTTGTCCGCCTTGGCTCGGTGTCGGATGTGCCCGATGCCTGTTCTTGGTTCTAGGGCCCGTACCACCCGGAAAACCCCAAAATCCCGAAACGTCAGTTTGAGAATAGTACGAGAGAACGAGAAGAGGCACCAGCGCGTGTGAGATCTTTTAGTGTTAGACGGTGTTATTGTTCATTTGGTTGAGATTTTCCACAAATCCCTCGTTCGGTGGTGCTGTTTGTCGCTGCACTAACGCTACTTCCCAAACCCAATCCGAAACCCCATCGTACGTCGGTGGCCCACGTTAGACGCTAGACCGTTAATGGAGCTTTCCGCTGTTGCTGTTTTCGCAGGTCTACAGCCTATCGACGCCAGCGCGAAGCATCCACAGCAACGGCTCGAACCCGAAGGACAAGCTGCGACGGATTGCCGTGTCCCCGGGTACCATCCTCTGCCAGCAGCTCGTCCAGGAGGGCACGTACGGCCGGATCTACAGCGGCATCCTGCACCATCCGCTCGGTGAAACGCGTGACGTGCTGATCAAAACCGTGGTCGGTAAGTACCGAGGGTGGTGCTTGGGCATGCATGGGCAGGAACGGTGCACGTGGAACACCATCGTTTGCGCTGGGGAAAGGTTAATACACCGCGGGCAGCTTTGGGCAGTTAGGCACACAAAGGAGCGCAGTTTGAACATAAACTTTAGAGATGAGATGGTCCCTAAAGGGGAAAGTAATTGTATTTTTACAGTCGTTTATGCTAACTTTTGCCTCTAAGTAACACATTTTCGCTTTTGAAGCACCTATTTCTAACAGGGGATCTTAGTTTTTGCTTTTAAGTTCTCTAGTTTTGCGTTATGGTTATTAAGGTTTGTCAGTAAGACACTTATTGCAACAATAAATCATCCTTTTAATGTGTTTATACGTTGTTTCTTTTATGTTTAGTGACAAAAAAAGTATTTCACGAATAAAATTTTATTATTTTTGCGTCAATCTTGAAAACTTTAAACAGTTTTGCGCTTCTCAAGGTACTAAGAATTACACGATTGTGATTTGGAGACATTTGAGGCGTTTGAGGCAAAAATAGAAGCAAACGTTACAAATTCTTGTCAACTATATTAACTGTTTTAGCGCTGATGCCTTAAATTTACATTTTCCTAGTTATCAATTCTTCATTTTAATTCAAACAGTTGTATTACTATTTCCACCACTATCGAAACGTAACTTATTGCTCAAACTATGCCCAGAGCTTCGCTCTCCAATTAAATGATCCAATGACTTTTCTTCTCATCTGTGGTTTTCTCTCCCACCCAGACGGTGCCTCGCTGAGCCAGGTGGCTTATCTGCTGTCGGAAGGATCGACCCTGTGTGGCATCTCCCATCCCAACATCCTGTTCCCGGTGGCGGCCGTTACCGAGCTGTCGGGGCCACCGAAAGTCGCCTACCCACTGGCGGCCAAAGGAAACCTCAAACTGTAAGTAATGTCTTCTGCTTGAGCCCTGCCTGCCCTGCTCTACTACCGCCCCCAAACGTCACCCCCCAAAACGTGCACCAATAGCACAGCAAATGTAAAAACAAGATTTATATACTACTACTACGTCCAATCTTTAGTTGTTCATTGCTTCTACGCTCCGCATCCATTGGTTTGTTTGCAAAACACATCATGAGCGTGGCTTTTTTTTTCGTTTGGTGCCAAGACAAGTTTCAAGTTTCTTTTTAAAAACGAAAAGACACGACGAAACAACCTCGCATCAGTTCCTGAATAAACATTACACGACCTGTGTTTTTCGGTTGGGCTCGATTTCAGACTCTGCCGCACCGCACCGAGCTGTCTGTCCCAAGACGGTGCCTCGCTCGAATGGCTCCGAAACCCTCGGCACACGAGCCACCCAGCTTTCTGCAAAGCTTTTCCGTCACTCTTTTTGTGTTAGCCGCCTGCCGTCTGAAAAGCAACAAACAAAACGTCATTCGGTTGGATTCTTTTTCACAGCGGGCCTTTTTTCTCCTCTTTTATTGCTCCAACCAGGCACAGGAAATGTATTCACTTGCCAGGTTGCAAAAGCGTCCTCCAATAAGGCTGCTCCAACCTCTGCCCTGCCGTTTCTTTGCCAGCGTCCGATTTGTCCCCCGTCATTGTCGACCCGATCGAACGGCGCTACATTTATCAAATAGACATTAGCAAGCCAAACCGAACCGTCAGCGTTGGGAGAAATCAAAGTGGCAAGAACCTTTTGTCGATGTGGGATAAAAGGCCACTGGCAGAATGGTAAGGTTTCGGAGGAAAAAGGGCTCAAACACGAGCAGCGCACGCTGGAAAAGAAATCTTACATTTTCCACGTGGCAAACGGTGGTATGCGCCATCCTTTGCGCTGGAATGTTTTCTACCGGTTTCGGTATCCTTTTACCAGCCACATGCCACGTAATGTTGGCAACCGATGTTCGGGGTTAGGGATAACACGTTTCACTTTCAGCTTTGTTTTTACTTCACTTTTCATGTTCTGCCTTCTCGGTTAGGGGTTGCAGCATCTTAAGAGTAACCGATATGCCGTCCTTAAACGCGCTGAATGACGCGGTTTGATGTAGGCCCGCTTTCAAAGAACACATGGCGGAGCTCCAAGAAAAAGGGACCTCCCTGCCTTTGGTGTAGCAATGCCTTTGGTGTAGCGGGTGGAATGAATTCTGAGTGATTATTGAGAGCACATGAAACGATTACATTGAACCGAGATGGCAGAATATCGTGTTCACTGCCAAGGTTCCGGACCCTGCTCCACCAAGCCAAACAAACAGTTACTTTTCTGATAAATCGTTTTGTGTAACGAAAAACCTTTCGGTCTCACACGATGATATGCACGATGATACACCCCCCCCCGTACAAGTACTTCCCAATTTTTCTCTGTCAATATTTAACCTCACAGTTTTGGTCTGCTCCATGTTCGAGTGCGAGATTATCTCCCCCTGCCAACTCGTCAAAAGTAAGCAGAGAAAACAAACCTCCACCAGCGTATGTTTGTCCCGGGCGCAAAACCTCAGAAAGCAAATCACCATAAATTTAAAACCAATCTTCTGCCAATCTACCATCCTGACTGACCGCGAACCACGCTTTGCCGTTCGGTTCTTCTGCTTCTTTCTGTTTCTGTTTTTTTCCATCCAGCTACCTGCAAAGCTGCCGGGAGATCGGTATTCAAAATTCGCAGCTCAGCACCCGACAGCTGGTGGAGTTTGGACTGCAAGTAGCCCGTGGCATCTCGCACCTACACTCGCTCGGCGTACTGCACAAGGACATCGCTACCCGGAACTGTGTGTAAGTAATACGGGGGGAGAGGGGAGGTTTGGTGGGAGGGGGGGTTAATAGAGGGGGGAAATAAAAGCAAGTCACATAAACATCACCATCATCTGTAACTGATGTGCAGCGGTGGGAAATCAAATCTCTTGCCGGCGGGCTTGAAAACTGGAGCGCTGGTCCCAAAACAACATAACAACATTTTGGGGCGAATCTCCAACCACCGCCCTAGGCGGTGGAGAATGATGGGTGCTGGGTTTGTTTTGGGCTTTCGGTTGTGTTTCTGTTTCTGTCGCTGTCGGTGGAGGCTGCGTTTGAAAGCTTCTGGATGGGTTTCGGTGGCGCCACAGCGTTACTTGGAGGATGGACTGAGTGGGCAAGGCAATGGTGCAAATAATGTTCGATGGAATAGCAAAAACGTCCTACGCATTTCATTAACGTTTGACAGAATGGATGGAGACGAAGTTCAGTTGCAGTTTATTGCTGTCTTGTTTGTCAAATGATTTTTATGACGGATTTTGTTGTAGAATGGATGAAATAGTTTGAATAGTTAACGTACTAATAACTAAAAACATCTTAGCTGTATCCCTGAGCCTGTATCTTCCTGAATTGCATTTGTTATACATGAAACATATGATGAATACAACCAGCGTATTTTACAAAATATCAATATAAATTAGGAAAAACATCTCAAAGCTTCATGACATGAGTAACCTTTATCAAGCAAACCTATTTTTATTCGACTATTTTATTATTATTTTTTTTTCTATTTTGTAAGACTTTTTATGTTTTATGTTAAGTACATCAACGTCATTGATGAAATGAAATTTTCAGACAGAAATGACTGATATCATTTTAGCGAAATTACAAATTAGAAAGTGTGAGATGTAATAACAAAATTTGTGAAATATTTCGAGTACATTTTTCCACAAATTGTTACTAAATTAACTGAAAGAAAAGTGATCCGATTCTACAGTTCAAACGGTGGAATTTTCTCATTATCGCTGACCTGGGTGTTTTCGATCACTTTAATTCTGTTTAATTTACCAGGCCAAAGACTACAAAAATCATGCACGTACTGTTTTTGATTCTTTAGTACGCGTGCGTGTGCTTTATAGACACTCATTCACTTTAATTTAGACATTCGATTTACTTTGTTTGTAAAAGACTTAAATTTTGCTTCTCACGCAACGAACAACAGCTTAATATTGAAGAAGTTTAATATTTATGTTATGCGTTTCCAAATACCTTGTAATTCTTGGAATGGTTTACACACATTCCTTGTCAATCCAATTTTTAAGCTTATTTAAGAATTGTTTCAATCAAAATTGCTCCGGGATTTTGCT